>NC_136917.1:12833850-13559880 GCF_949752795.1 Hyperoodon ampullatus
AAGTGAAGTAAGTCAGACAGAGAAAGACAAATATCTCATGATATCACTTATATGTGGAATCTAAAAGAAAATGATACAAATGAACTTTTTTGCAAAACAGAAACAGACTCACAGACTTCGAAACCAGACTTGTGGTTGCCAGGGGGCAGTGTGGTGGGGAGGGATAAATTAGGAGTTTGGGATTAACATATACACACTACTATATATAAAATAATCAACAGGGACCTACTATATAGCACAGGGAACTCTACTCAATATTCTGGAATAACCTATATGGGAAAAGAATCTGAAAAAGAATGGATATATGTACATGCGTAACTGAATCAGCTGTACACTGGAAACTAACACATCGTAAATCAACTATACTCCAACAAAAAATAAAAATTAAATAAAGAATATATATGTACGTATGTGTATAACTGAATCACTTTGATGTACACCTGAAACAAACGCAACATTGTAAATCATCTATACTTCATTTTTTAAAATGCTATCCTAAAATAACAATAATAAAATGCTGACAGTGAATGAAGAAAAATCAATATAAATTTGTACATGAATATTCATAATAGCATTATCCATAATAGTAAAAAATAAAGGTGTAAACAACCCAAATATCTATTAACTGATGAATGAATAAACAACATGGGGTATATCCAAATAACAGAATATTGTTCAGCCATAAAAATGAATGAAGTACTGACATAGGCTACAACATGGATGAACCTTGAAAACATTGTGCTAAATGAAAGAAGCCAGACATGAAAGGCCACATATTATACGATTTCCTTTATATGAAATATCCAGAATAGGCAACTCCATTGAGACAGAAAGCAGTGTTGGTTTTCAGGGACTGAGGGTAAAGGAGAATGCAGAATGACTGCTAACAGGTATGCGGTTTCTTTGGGGGTGATGAACATGTTCTGGAATTCAATAGAAATGAGGGTTGTACAATATTGTGAATGTACTAGAAGCCACTGCATTGTGTACTTTAAAATGGTGAATTTTATGTTACGTGAAACTTACCTCAATTTTTTTTAAAAAGTAAAGGCTTTACTGATGGTTTAGACATAGAGAGTGAGAAAAAGGAAGAGGTCAAGGATGGTAGCTGGAAGGATGGAGTTGCCATAACCTGGGATGGAAAAGACTATGGCAACATGTGTGGAGAGGAAGATGAGGAGTTCAGTTTGGGATAGAAGTCTGAAGTGTAATTCGATGCGCTAGTTTGGAATTGAGGGAGAGGTCCTGGATGGAGACATACATTTTGGAGTCAGCATCCGCATGTAAATGGTATTGAGGGCCCTGAGGCTGGATAAGATCACCGTGTTTGGAAGAGTAGATAGAATGCAAAAGAAGTTCACAGACTGAGTCTAGGACATCCTGATATTCAGAGTAGGGAGATGAGGAGGAAACAAAGAGGGACAAGGTGTGGCCACAAAGGTGGTGGGGGGGGGCAAGAGAGTGTGCTGTCCAGAAAGCCGAGACAAAGAGAGACACAGGAGTGTTCAACGTGTCAGCTACTTCTGATAGGTCAAACAGGAGGAGGACCACAATCAGCATTGGACTTAGCAACACAGAGGTCATGTGTGACCTTGACAAGAGCTGTTTTAATGAGTATTTGGGAGCAAAGCCTGATTCAGAGGAGATGAATGGGAGTCAGTGAGTCTAGAAAATTATTTGGAGTTTGAGAAGTTCTTGTAAAGGGGGTGAGACACGGGTGGTGGCTAAAGGGAGAAGGAGGGACAAGAGAGGGGTTTTTTTAAGGTGGATTTGTAGTGGCATGTTTGTATGCTGATGGGGTTGATCCACTGGAAGAGGGAGTAAATGGATGAAGAGAGAGAGTTGCTGGAGTGCCGTCCCTGAGTGGGCAAAAATGAACGTGAGCTGGTGCACAAGTGGAGGGTTGATTCCAACAGCTCATCTAGAGGAACAGGAGGAAGGCGGGAATATGGGTGCAGATGCTGGTAGGCTGATAAATATGATGAGGGTTTAGGGACATTCCCCTCTCGCCTCATCAGTTTTCTTAGACTAGAAATGAAGGTCATCTGCTAGAGCGCAGAAGGGAAAGCAGGTGTGGGAGGTCTTAGGCGAGATGAGAAGAGGTACAATCATCCAGGAGAATGGGAGAGGGACTAAATGGCGGAAGGGGATGTCGTCAGATTGCCAGGGAGCACGAAGGCACAATTGGGGTTCATTGACAGGAATTTAAAGTAACGCCAGTCAGTGTGGTTACATTCCTTTCTGCTGCCACATTCAGCTGCACAGGGACAAACATGGAAAAGGCAGAGCCTTCCATGATTTAACCAAACTTGTGATTTCACCAAGCAGGTGTGATGACGTGAGAAAGGGGCAAGGAGCTGAGATAATACGCAAGGGAATACTTCTAATGATTGACCGTGGAATGTGTGCTAGGTAAGAAGAGAAGAGAGACCAAGAAGCTGAGGGAGGGAAAAGCAGTTTAGGGTAGGCTGAAGGTCCTAAGGAGAGGAGAGGCTCAGGGAGTATGGGTGTCAGGTTACAAAAAGGAGTACACTAGAGAGCGTCCAGGTGGTGATCAGAGGGTGATGTACATGAAATTGAGATCATGGGGGGATCAGAATTATTGATGATAAGAAGGTCCAGAGGATGAGCAGGAGAGTTAGTAGGGGGAGGATCACCCAAAAAATAAGAGGCCAGGCTGCTGGAAGGATCGACTGCTTGTCTAATGAAATTACGAAGAAGGAATTCAGGAACAGAGATGGAGAGAGTGACAGTGGAGCTGACGCAATCTTGAGCCCTAGCAAGGAATGGCAGTCGTACTCTGAGCACGCAGAGCTCTCTCTTTGAAGAGTAGATGCCTGAGGAAAGGGTCTCAGGAGCCAGATGACTCTCTGCGTTCCATACACTCAGGGAATCCTCTTTCTATAATGAGCCAGCCTCAGTGCAGCAACACCCCACACACACACACCGAGGTCCTGCACAGTGTTAATCATCACATCTGCATGTAGCCAGTCGTTGTGTCTCTAGCCTCTAAGCACATTGACTGGCCCGTAATAGATGCTCCCTTAAATGCTTGCCAAATGAAGGAGTCCATATTTATTGAGCAACCCACGTGCCAGGCACTATGATAAGCCCTTGACATGGATTTTTTCCATCAATCCTCACGACAGCCCAATGAGATTCGTACAGTTATTATCCCAATTCATATCTGAGGAACCTGAAGCTGAGAGAGGGCCAGGAACTTGCCCAAGGTCACACAGCAAGGGCATCGAAAGTAGATCTATCTTACTCCAGCACTGTCCTAAATCACCACGTGGGGAGGGGTGAGTGGGGGTCAACTGACCAAGTTTGGACGGGCATCTACTTCCGAGAACCCAGGTAAGAAGCTCTGGGTCCAGGCCAGGAGACCTTCACAGGCTCTTGCCTCCCTCTCCTGCTGGACTCCATACACAACCCCCCATTTTATTTTGTTCTGTCTCCAAGATCCTCTCTGGCTTTCCATCCATCGTGATTTCAGAAATCTTTATTTTCGTTTCCACCGTAGACGTGAAAAGCTGGCTGGTGATGTTTGGATTTCAGCTTAGCAACATAATTCCCGGCTTCCCAAGAGCCAAAATGTATTTCGTGCCTCCACCCTATGAGTTGTCAGAGAGTCAAGCAAGTGAGAATGGACAGGTAAGTGGAGGTCCCTGCCAAGAATCCAATGACCATCATCATTCCCTTTGGCAAACAGAACCATGTTGGAGCCAAGGGCATGTCAGTAGCAGAGGAAAACATCGGAGCTGGGTATAAAAGGGGCGTGAAATGAGGTGACTTCGCAGAACAGCGAATATCAGTACTGTTACTTGTCTGGCGCAGCACGTATTTCTTCCCAACCTCAATTATTACCTTAATTGTGGTATCATTATGTGTTCCGTGTGTACCCTTGAGTCATTCCTTGATTAACCACAGCACTGAGAAATCTAGCAGCAACCTACCATCTGCGCTGCCTGTAAGATCATAACCCTTTTGGCTTTTATGGGACGTAATAAAACGGTGGTTTGCAGTTTCTGTCCCATTAAAGAACATTTTTATGCCTTACATAAAACCTCAGCATTTTATGGCCCAAATGTATACAGATTGAGTTTTCTGAACATAATTTGTGCTTGGGTTTCTTGGTGATGACCGAGATGTGGTTTCAATTTGGGTGCCACTGAGACCTCGGCCACACCTGGACAGGGGATATCTGTGTTCGGATATCCCCAGCTACAGAACCTGTGCTCGGCACAATAAAAGTCTGAAAGGTCTCACCTGCTCTGAATAATCGTCCAGACTGTGTCACCAGAGAGAGACCAGAGGAGCTGCTGGGTAATTGAGAACAGCATTCTCACAGTTCTGCCCCGTGGGGACCCCTCGGCAGATGAATAGCCATCATTTCGCTCATTTATCTAAGTGCTGTTACCTCCCAAGCACAGCCTCTTCCATTATCCCAGCCTGTCCCCCAACCACCAATTGAGGTGAGCTGTAATTTGTGAGTAGAGAACTCAAGGCCAAGGAGATAATGGGGATTTCCTCCCTCTGCAGAAGCAGGGCTAGGATCCAAAGCAAATGACTCAAGAAGCCCAGGGACGGTCCCTCTGGCCCACGAAGCCAGAATCTGTTACTCCAGTGCTTCTCAAACATTAATACGCATGCAAACCAGCTAAAGTGTCTTGTTAAGCTGCAGCTTCTGTCTCGGTGGGTCAGGAGGGAGGCCTGAGATTCTGCTTTTCTAACAGGGTGAGTCCTGGAGACGTCTCAGCTGCTAGCCATACTTTGAGTAGCCAGGTGCTCACCCAAGGAAGTTAATGAATAACCGGGGCACTGGCCTCAAAGGGAGGTAGGTCACAGCAGCGGGGTTCACAGCTGCTCAGACAAACACCCTGCCCTCAGGTCAGGATATTCCCGGGTCTGAAGTGTGTACGGCAGCTGCCAGATCATCAGTGGGCAGAGTGACTCTCTCTTCCGCAATGACGGAGAGCCATGGTAAGTGGGTAGCCCTGGGTACAGATACCAGCGATGCGGTACTCCTCCGCAGCCCCATGTTTTAGTTAATGGCGCAGTTACAAGGTGGAGAGGCCATAGCATCAGAGCACTGGAAACCTGCCAGTCTGTCCTAGTTCCAAAAGGTAGGACTATCTCAGCTCCTATCGTGACAGACGCAAGACATATTCTTGCAGGAGAGTCCCAGCCTTCCTCTTTCTGACCCTTGTCGCTGTGTTGCCCAGCCCGTACACACAGCGGCCCAGCCCACCTTCTCAGCTTTCTGTGTTTTCTTATGCCCACAGCTCATTACAGGTGTCCAGCAGACAACCGAGAGGCACAACCAGGCCTTCATGGCCCTTGAAGGGCAGGTCATCTCTAAGAAGCTCCACGCCAGCATCCGAGAGAAAGCAGGCCACTGGTTCGCCACCACCACGCCCATCATCGGCAAAGGCATCATGTTCGCCATCAAAGAGGGGCGGGTGACCACCGGCACGTCCAGCATTGCCAGCGAGGACAGCCGCAAGGTGGCGTCCGTGCTGAACAACGCCTACTACCTGGACAAGATGCACTACAGCATCGAGGGCAAGGACACCCACTACTTTGTGAAGATCGGCTCGGCCGACGGCGACCTGGTCACCCTGGGCACCACCATCGGCCGCAAGGTGCTAGAGAGCGGGGTGAACGTGACCGTGTCGCAGCCCACGCTGCTGGTCAACGGCAGGACTCGAAGGTTCACCAACATCGAGTTCCAGTACTCCACGCTGCTGCTCAGCATCCGCTACGGCCTCACCCCCGACACCCTGGACGAAGAGAAGGCCCGCATCCTGGACCAGGCCAGGCAGAGGGCCCTGGGCACCGCCTGGGCCAAGGAACAGCAGAAAGCCAGGGACGGACGAGAGGGCAGCCGCCTGTGGACTGAGGGCGAGAAGCAGCAGCTCCTGAGCACGGGGCGTGTGCAGGGTTACGAGGGCTATTATGTGCTTCCCGTCGAGCAATACCCCGAGCTGGCAGACAGTAGCAGCAACATCCAGTTTTTAAGACAGAATGAGATGGGAAAGAGGTAACAAAATCATGTGCTGCCATTCCTCGTCTGGATGGCTCAGCGGGAGTCACTGTTCTCTCCTCTCCTAAGGAGATGAAGACCTAACAGGGGCACTGAGGCCGGGCTGCTTTAGGAAACCAAGTGGCAAGAAAGCTCACATTTTTTGAGTTCAAATGCTACTGTCCACGCGAGAAGTCCCACCTCCCGAAGTAGACTAAAGCCCGGCTGCAAATTCCTGAGGAAAAACAAAACAGACGAATGAACGATCACACGACCATGTTCCGAGTTCCCCTAAAATATGACCCACTTGTTCTGGGTCTACACAGCAAAGAGATGGAAAGAGCTGCAAAATATCCAAAAGGAAGAACAGACACACGCACAACATGGAAAAATAAGAAAAAAAACCCACACACATACACACAAACAAACACAGCGACCGAAAAACAGAGACGTGAAGACGAGAAGGCCTCATCTTCTAATACCTCACTCATTCACACGTGAGCGACACACAGACGTCCATGAGGGCCAGCATTCCAGGACCAGTTGAGGACAACGATTCAGACTGCTGGTTGGACAGATACTACAGACGTTTTCCTTTTAACAAATACAGGTGCATTTAAACCACGACTTTGGGGGTGATTTGTGTGTAGCGACTGGGGGGCGGGGGATAAAAGTGAAAGAGTGAGCACTGGAAATACTTTTTAAAGAAAAAAAAATATAAAAACACAAGAAAAGAAAGGAAATTGATATCAAAGCGAAATAATACCGTTCAGCACTTAACTCTCAGGTCCCGATTTAGTCTGGCCTGAGCTAATTTATTTGAGCGCAGAGTGTAAAATTTAATTCCAAGGGTGGCTATAATCACTACAGATAAATTTCATATTCTTTTGTCTTTGAAGATTCCATTGTGGACAGTAATACGCAGTTACAGGGTGTAGTCTGTTTAGATTCCGTAGTTCGTGGGTATCAGTTGCAGTAGAGGTGTGGGCATCGTGACACTCTTTTGCTAACGGGCACCACTTCAGATCACCCTGTACATACCTAAGCCTCAAGGCACAATCACTGTTTGAGATTTAAAATTATTAGTGTGTTTGTTTGGTCCAGAAACTGAGACAATCACATGACAGTCACCACGAGGAGAGAAAATAAAAACATTTTAAAAACCCACAAAAAGAAGAAAAAAAAGTTAAAAAAAAACCAAAAAAAATGTCTAATAAGAACTTTGGTACAGGAACTTTTTTGTAATATACATGTATGACTTGTTCATCGAGTTTTTATATTAATTTTAATTTGCTGCTAAGCAAAGACTAGGGACAGGCAAAGATAATTTATGGCAAAGTGTTTAAATTGTTTATACATAAATAAAGTCTCTAAAACTCCTGTGGACACTGGTCTTCTGTGGAAATGCTTTGAGGTGAGGGCCAGCTCAAAGTTTCTGGAGGAAAGCGGAGCTTCTCAAGATGCTCAGGCAGAGGCGGAATTGTGAACTTTCAGAGGAGCTTCTGTTAGAGGCACCCCCTGCTCCCCAAGCTGCTCTAAATTCTAGAGTGACCTCTCCCTACATCTGCAGGCCCCGCCCTTCATGGAGCAGAGACAGGAAGGAGAGTGTGGGCCTGGGGCTGGTGGGTGGCGAGGACCCTCAGGCCCACCTGTGCCTGGATGGGTCCCTCCAGCATTCCCGGGACAGTCAGGCTTCTCCCTGCTGCCATGTTCTAGTTCCAGAAGGTGCTGCCAGGAAACTGAAGGCAAACACTCTCCCCACATTAGAGGACGTGCCTATAGTTTGTGTGGCTCTATGTGTGCGTTCATGTGTGTGTGTGTACTTTCTTACAGACGGGATCACTTTACCCCAAAACTTGCACACCTGGGGCAACCAAAGAAGGAAGAGCAGTTATGATTTGGATGAATTTCCCCCCACCAATCCTACAATTAGAATAGCAATATTATCTTTAATAGCTCGTATTTATTGACGTGTACTGCATGCCAAGAACAGTGCTGAGCGCTCTACACACAATATTTTCATTTAATCCTCATCTTTCATTCATTCAACAACATTATTTTGAGAGCCTGCCATGTGCCAAGTCCTGTGCTAAGTTCTGGGGACAAAAGAGGTCAGTAGACCTACATAGCAGCCCTCGCCTCTTGAAACTTAAAGTCAGGGATGCAGACAGACAATAGTCAAATAGTTACCCTAAGAAGTGAAAACGACGGAGGTGTTCAGTGCCAAGGAGGAGAGATTTACAAAGCTGTGGAAGCACATAACTGGAGAGGTGACCTAGACTGAGAATGTAAAGGAAGTTACAGAAATTTGAAAGTTAAGGAGGAATTAACCAGATGAAAAGAAGAAAATGCATCCCAGACCCAGGGAGCAGCATATGCAAAGGGACTATGGTCACATAGTAAGGCCAGAAAACAGAAGAGGGTGGTAAGGTTCAAAAGACCCACCGATTAAAGACTGATTTTTTTTTCATTAAAAACAAGAGGGAGGGGCATCCCTGGTGGCGCAGTGGTTGAGAGTCTGCCTGCCGACGCAGGGGACACGGGTTCATGCCCCGGTCCGGGAAGATCCCACATGCCGCAGAGCAACTAAGCCCGTGCGCCACAACTACTGAGCCTGCGCTCTAGAGCTCGCGAGCCACAACTACTGAGCCCACGTGCCAGAACTACTGAAGCCCGAGCGCCTAGAGCCCGTGCTCCGCAACGAGAAGCCACCACAATGAGAAGCCCGCGCACCGCAACGAACGGTAGCCCCCACTCGCCGCAACTAGAGAAAGCCCGCGCACAGCAACAAAGACCCAACAGAGCCAAAAAATAAATTAATTAATTTAAAAAAGAAAAGAAAGAGGGATTCTGTTTTAATTTCATCAACAAGTGCTCCTGATGCAGCGTGAACAGGCAGGGGAGCTGATGTGATCATCTGTGTGAGGTGACAAGCCTGGTGACCATCGAGGAGGGAATAGAAGTGAATTGAGTGGATAGATTGCACAGACAAGCTCCTAGTATCATTCACTTTGCGAGTGGAGAAACTGAGGCCACTTATCACCGAGCTGGGAGGTGGTAGAGTGATTCAAGCCCAGCTGCGGCTGATTTCCAAGCCTCTCCAGAAAGTCTGGGTAGCATGTCACCCTGAGCCCTTCAAGGGCTCTGAATCGCCACTGCCTTCCCATCCTCTAACCTGGCCAGGGGCAGCTTCCCCAGGTGGAAGGAGAGGGGGAGTGAGACCAGGCTAGCCTGCTTTACACTCAGTATCAGACCCCATGGGCCCTGTTGTCAGCAGAGCAAGCTGTGAGTTAGTTAAGCAAACAGGAGAACAAAAATACTCCAGAGAACTTCCTTCTCAGAAGCACGTGTGAACATCCTTGTTTCCCTGTTTCCCTTCGGGAGAACAGGAAGCAGGACACAGGTCCTCCTGTATGCTTTAGCCCAGCTGCCTTGTTTAATTCAACTG
This sequence comes from Hyperoodon ampullatus, assembly GCF_949752795.1. Lineage (NCBI taxonomy): Eukaryota > Metazoa > Chordata > Mammalia > Artiodactyla > Ziphiidae > Hyperoodon > Hyperoodon ampullatus. Next base: position 12,843,324 of record NC_136917.1, read on the forward strand.
GCGCCAGGACCTCTTGGATATGCGCCCACAGAACAGCCTCTAGCTGGTCATGAGGCCTACTTGAATACTGGTTTGGTGGGAGCCACACGGGGACTAACCACAGTGTTGTCTCCCAGGGTAGATGCAGCCAGGAGGGCTACCAAGACAGGGAGGGGATCTCAGGCAAGAAGGCAGTCGGGGTGGGGGGAGGAACTTCCCTGGTGGTGCAGTGGTTAAGAATCCGCCTGCCAATGCAGGGGACACGGGTTCGAGTGCCGGTCCGGGAAGATCCCACATGCCGCGGAGCAACTAAGCCCGTGCACCACAACTACTAAGCCTGTGCTCTAGAGCCCACGAGCCACAAGTGCTGAAGCTGGCACGCCTAGAGCCCGTGCTCCGCAACAAGAGAAGCCACGGCAATGAGAAGCCCACGCACCGCGACTAGGGAAAGCCTGCACGCAGCAACGAAGACCCAACACAGCCATAAATAAATAAATAAACAAATAAATAAACAAAAATTTAAAGCCTTGTGCTTCAAAGGATGGCAAGAAAGTGAAAAGACAATCCATATAATGGGAGAAAGAAAAAGAAGGCAGTGGGGAGCTCACTCAGGCCAGAGCTTTTCTGCCTCCGCCAGCCTCTTGGCTGCCAGGTAGACCCAAAGGCGTGGGCACACTGTGTGGCACACAGGCAATCATATGTCACCAGAGTTTCCCTTGAACGTGAAACTCTCCTCTTTTATGCCAACCATCGTTGAATTATCCATGAGTGTTCTGTTACACCCAGGCCAGCGCAGCCCCTCACAACACACACACACACACACAAACTCATAATATGGGAGAAGGAAACGGTCTTGGGTAAAAAAAATATCCTCTCCTGCCTTTCCTCAGGCCAGCCCTAAAACGACCAGGATGAAATGTTTGGCCTCTTCCTGAAGTATTTGCACAATGCTAGACAATTCTGGAAAGGCCTTTCAGGGAATAAGATTACGTGCTCTGAAGACAGCCCGACGGGAACAAATCCTAACTTGAGCACTCACGAAACACAGGGCTTGGGAAGGTTACATGTATTAATTAGGGTAAATAGCACTAGCTGCTTTAAGAAATAAGCCCAACAGGGCTTCCCTGGTGGTGCAGTGGTTGGGAGTCCGCCTGCCGATGCAGGGGACACGGGCTCGTGCCCCGGTCCGGGAAGATCCCACATGCCGCGGAGCGGCTGGGCCCGTGAGCCATGGCCGCTGAGCCTACGCATCCGGAGCCTGTGCTCTGCAACGGGAGAGGCCACAACAGCGAGAGGCCCGCGTACCGCAAAAAAAAAAGAAATAAGAAATCAGCCCAACATAAATTAACACAGAAAAAGCTGAGTCCTTACTCATGCCGTAGTTCCTCATGGTCAGTGATGGGAACGGTTCTGCTCCAGCTAGGGGCCCCAGGCTCCTTACATCTTGTGGCTCTGCCTTCTTCTAGGTCCTCAGGATCTCTGAAGTCCTCTGCGTTCAACTGGTTGATGGAGAAGGAACAGCAAGAGCACATGTGTAACTATTTTATTTTCAATGAGCCACACCTGGAAATAATACTCATCACCTCCACTCACATTCCATGGGGAGTTCCATGGACCCACCTACTGCAAAAGAGCCTAGAAAATGTCATCTATGAATCCAGGAAGAGGAGGGGACTAGGTGTCGGTGAGTCCCAGCAGTCTCTGCCACATAACTCAGCGTCTATGAGCCTCCCTTTCGTCACCCATAAGTGAGGGCTGATAAGAATGGGGCTGCTTTGATGATTAAATGAGGTTGCGTATTTCACCGACACCTGGTAAGTCCCCAATAAATGTTAGCGTTTATTATTTTTAAATCTTTGCTCCAAGCATGGATTTTCTAAAAGCGGAACTTGAGGCATGACCCGTTTGTTCATCATGGAGATGGAGAACATTTTCCCTCAGATCCCACTCCCCCATGCCCCCTCCCCCTCCCAGGCCCAGGGCACAGGAACCGGTACCTCAGTGTGAGAGGACTGCTCACAGCCTCCAGGGCTTTTCAGAAAGTGTCGGAGATCTCAGCAACAGGAAGTCTGGCTGTCTAAGAAGGCCATCCATTCAGTCATTCGTCGGCATTCCCAGTCACCGAACACACTGTTGTCCCGGGCGCCATCAGAGGCTGGGAATACAAAGAGAAATAAAACCTGGTAACATCGCAGCGTCTAAGGTGTGAGGACCAACTCACAAGGCAACTGCGGGACACGGCGAGCTCAATGCTGGCACAGGAATGATGCACAAACGTGTGAAGCCAGGGGAGAGGACCACAAGTTCTGTCCACGAGCCTTGGAGCTGGGTGCTCACAGGGAAGAGAATGCAGGGAGAGAAGGGGAGAGGGCTGCGAGGACTGGGAGATGGGCACCCGCTGCAGGCGTGAGACGAAATACACAAGCCAACGGGGGAGAAGTTCGGAAAGCCTGGAGCAATGGCTGCGCACTAGGATCCCCTGGGGAGCTTTACTGAACATGCCCCTAACCTCCGGGGCCCGGGACAATTAAATCAGGATCTCGAAGCGGGAATGGAGCCGTATGGGTAGGTTTTGAAACTCCCCAGGTGATGTGAATGTACAGCCTGGGCTGAGAAGCACTGATTGGAGCCTAACAGGAGGTACGTGGCCTGCGATGTGGATGTCAGAGTGAGGCAGGAACGAAAACCAGGCTAAGAAGCTGGACAACCTCTTGCAGGCCACGAAGAGCCAGCATGGGGCTCTTGTACCTGGGGAGAAATGTGACTAAGAAGTCCTTCGATTAGCAAAGTGGAGAGAGGAAAGAAGCAGAGAGAACAGAGCCTGGGAGACGCAATAGCCCGCATAGAACAGCCCAGATGAGGACGGAGGCACAGGATTAGGTTTAGGAGGACGAGGTCCTGTAACTCCCTCAGAGCTGGGGACAGTGTCTATACAGGGCAGTGCACCGAGGGAGGGTCCAGCCCCAGAAGCTCTGGGGGCATCTCAGCAGGGGAAGTGCCATATACGCCGGCATTGCCTCTCCCCACCCCGACGCAGGTAAAAGGAGCAATGCCTCTGGAGAGGGCTTAAGGAGAAGTCTAACCTAGGCTTACCTTCAGGAATCCTCTGATGGGCCCAGGTCGGGACTTGGAGGAAAAGTGCTCATCCACTTTGCTCACACAGCCAAGCGCCACCGTCCCTCCTGAGCCCTCCCTCCGACGCCCAAGCTGGCCCTCTGGCTGTGGGGCAGCCCTCGAAAAGCAAGTCTGCCCCAGCTGGAGTCCTGCCAGAGACTGACTTCACCTGTTGCCTAAGCCCGACCTTCCTAAGCCGTGGCTTCCTCCTGCTTCATGGTGGGCCTGCTGTTTGGCCACAAGGTGGCGGCCCTTCCCATGAAATGTTTCTGGAGCTGGGCCTGGGCCCTCCAGGCTGGTTTAGTGAAAATGTTGGGCAGCTCTGAGAGCCTGAGAAGCAAGAGAGCTCCAAGAGAGCCCTGGGCCCAGGGCAGAGTCCTGGGCCCTGAAAAGAGGCCCCTGGAATTGGTTCCTGGAAGCAAGATTGCAAAGAATATTCGCCCTGACTGGAATAACAGCCAGACTGGATTCTGAGCCCAGCGCCATCATATACTCCCTGGGTAGATGTCCATACAAACCTTCCCCTTCCTGAGCCCCCCTTTTCTCATGTGTAAAATAAGAGAAAAAGGGCTTCCCTGGTGGCGCAGTGGTTGGGAGTCCGCCTGCCGATGCAGGGGACGCAGGTTCGTGCCCCGGTCCGGGAAGATCCCACGTGCCGCGGAGAGGCTGGGCCCGTGAGTCATGGCTGCTGGGCCTGCGCGTCCGGAGCCTGTGCTCCGCAACGGGAGAGGCCACGGCAGTGGGAGGCCCGCGTACGGCAAAAAAAAAAAAAAAAAAGGAGAAAAAAATAAAAACCTGCTGTATAGGATTGTTGGAAAAGACTAACAAAAATAACAAATGCAGAGTGCTTGGCAAGTGCAAAATTGGGATTTAAAGTTTTATTTTTTTACTCCGAAGACTATAACCCAAAAATGATCCACTGTTTTCCTCTAACAGCAGTTTACCATTTAAATTCCAACTGCTCCCCTTTCTAGCTAAACCTGAGTTCTTTACCTAACCTCTGAAGCCTCAGTTTCCTCCCCTGTGAAATGCATATGATGATCCCATCTCACAGGGTTGCTGTAACAAACACCCAGTCTAGTGCCTGGCGAACGGGGATGGCTATTAATCCACCACTAACTATTATTATTCTCAGCCTGTGAGGATGGAAGGTGAGGCCCCTGTCCCAAGATTGGCTGGACACAGTCCCAGTCCTGGAGCTTGACCTGTCAAATAGCAAAGGTCTCCAGCACCCACTCCATCCGTCCCCCACATAAATTACGTAAAGTGATAGGCGTTTGCTCGGCTAGCAGACCCTGGGGCGGGAGGAGAAGAAGAAGCAATGCCTGTACCCCAGTGGCCATCCTGCCAGAGAATGAAATAGGAGGCTCCTGCTGGGGTCCCTCACCTGGGTCCTCAGTTATGAGGGTAATGGAGGTAGGACATGACCACCTGGCACCTGGCCAGCTGCAGAGCCCTCCCCAGGGCTCCAGGGGCCCCCGGCCTGAGCAGGACAGACCACATCTCTCCTTACCTCACCCCACCCATCTTTAGTCCTCCATGGGGGCGGCCACTTTCACAAAGCACTCCCCTCCATCCTTTCCCCTTCCCGATTGCTCCCCTTCCCTTCCAGTGGCTCTCCACCCTTGTCGCCTTCCCCCTCTAAACCCAACGGCAGCAGCCGTGAAAGTTATCAAACCCTTTCACCCAAATTAATTGATTTTCTTTGAATTTTACACCCAATCAGTGAGACAGTCAGGAGCAGATGGGAAACTGAGGCTTAGAGAGAGGAAGTGACCAGAGGAAGTCACACAACACAACAGACCCTTCCTAGTGGCTGGAAATTCCCCTCCTGTTCTCCATCTCCTACCTCATTATTTCCATCGCCAGGCCCCTCCCTCGACAACCCCTTATCTTAGTGTTATCTCAGCCGGACACATGTGGATTTTATTCTAAGGCAGGAGCCATTGGCCAGAAAGATCCTGCCCCACTGGCTGTAAGTCAACCAGATGCACATCTGTCATGTAGGTGACTAGAGAGGAGAGGAGATGAGAAGAGGAACACAGGCTAGCTCTGCCCCCAGGCAGCATCACTGTATTAATCAGGATGCTTGTGATGGTAAGTGACAGAATCCGGACACAAAGCAAAAACTGGGAAGTCCAAAGGCATGGCTGGCTTCAGACATGGTTGGATCCAGGGGCTCAAAGGATGTCTTTGCTCCACCTCCAGCTCCGCTTCCCTTGGGAAGTGGCTTTATTCCCAGATAGGTTTTCTCTACGTGTGGGAATGATGACTGCTAGCAGCCCTAAACCTACATCCTTGCAGCACCCATGGAAACAGCAGAGAGACCCTCCCTCTAACTCACAGAAGACCTTGAATTGGCCCAAATCCCATCAGAACTTGGGGGCCATACATTTTCAGCAATATGGATGCAGCTAGAGATTATTATACTAAGTGAAGTGAGTCAGAAAGAGAAAGACAAATACCATAGGATATCACTTATATGTGGAATCTAAAATATGACACAAATGAACCTATCTATGAAACAGAAACAGAATTACAGACATAGAGAATAGACTGGTGGTTGCCAAGGAGAAGGTGGGTGGGAGAGGGATAGATTGGGAGTTTGGGATTAGCAGATGCAAACTATTATATACAGGATGGATAAACAACAAGGTCCTACTGTGTAGCACAGGGAACTATATTCAATAGCCTGTGATAAACCATAATGAAAAGAATATGAAAAAGAATGTACATGTGTATAACTAACTCACTTTGCTCTATAGCAGAAATTAACACAACATTGTAAATCAACTATACTTCAATAAAAAAAAAAAAAGAACCTGGGGGCCATAAAGAGAGGGAAACGGTGGTTCCCCCAGGAAAGATAACTGCCTAGACAAAAACGTGTTAGCTCCTGATATATCCCCTGAAGTCATTCATCTGTCCGTTCTGTCAACAAAGAGTGCCTCCACATCTTAGGTGCTCAGTTGACTCAGCCAAGTGCTAGGGATACAAGGATGAATAAACACGGCCATCCAGGAGCAGTCTGGTGGGGAATACCAATCAGCAAATCAACAATAGCAATGCAACACGGAAGTGCTGGGGAGAGAACCATGCAAGGCATGACGGGAACACAGCGGGAGGAGCAGTTAATTCAGCTTTGATGGGGATTTGGAAAAAAGGACACAGACACGTGCACACATAGTGCCCTGGGAAGATCTAGATTGAACCTTAATAGCCAAGAAGACATCCAGCCCATCAAGTCTTCCCACCAAGGTTCTTGCCCTGCCCCGCGCCCCAGCATGGGCCTTTCCCTTCCTCCGGGAAGGCAGGAAACCTCTTCCCAACACCAGCCTGGAGAACTTGTCCCTGGGCAGGACTGGGGGCGGGGGGTGGCTGGACGTCCCCTGCTCCTTCACTCTGGATCCTCACTCCCTCCCTCCACACATGGGGCGCAGGACCGCCCCTCGGTGTCAACCACGTTCTGTCGGCAGAGGTCATTCTGCCCATTGGACCAGCCTCTGCTCTACTGCAGGGCTTGTCCTTCTGGGCACCATGCACGTGTGGGGTCAGGTGGCTCTGTCGTGGGCTGTCCTGTGCACGGTAGGATGTTTAGCAGCATCCCTGGCCTCTATGCACCAGCGCCCCCTGCCTGCATGTGACAACCCCAAATGTCTCCAGACACGGCCAACTGTCCTCTGGGGGGAAAAGCTGTCCTCAGTCGAGAACAGTTGCTCTAGTGCCTTCTGCCCCGTCTCTCCTCCACCCCAGACTCCAGTCTTTGGAAGGGGGAAGCCTCCGTCCCCTGGTTAGGCAGCCTAGTTCCCCCTAAGGAGACATTTATCAGTACTCACCCATATTCATCCAAGGGATGAACACCCTCTCCAGGCCAGGGGTTCCAGAACTAAAGACTGGGTCTCCGCCCTGAGTCTCCTTCTGGGCTCCACCACCCAGGAGATGCTACTCAGTAGCCGAGTTCATATGCCAGGTGTGGAGGAGAGAACTGATTGCTCCCCACACCCCTCCCAGGTCCTCCCTCTGCTCCCCCAGACCCCCCTGAGGAGCTGCCCCTGCTGGGGGGAGGGGCGAGAGAGAGAGGCAGCAGCACTGAGCACTGCAGGCAGAACAGCTACGGGTCTGTCTGAGCGAGGTGATCCAAAAGAGAAAGTGACAAGTGGAGAGGAGCCCGGGCCCTCTCAAGGGCCTTCCTTCAGGACCTGGGCAGGACGCTAGGGCCCGAGATGACAGGGTAATGTTTGATTTCCTCCTTCCTACACTGTCCCGGTGCTGCAGGTCACGCAGCCCCTTGAAATGGAACTTTTCTTTTTTAATAGATTTTACTTATTTATGGCTGCGTTGGGTCTTCATTGCTGCGCGCGGGCTTTCTCTAGTTGCGGCGAGCGGGGGTTACTCTTCGTTGTGGTGCGTGGGCTTCTCACTGCGGTGGCTTCTCTTGTTGCAGAGTACGGGCTCTAGGCGCGCAGGCTTCAGTAGTTGTGGCACGTGGGCTCAGTAGTTGTGTCTCGCGGGCTCTAGAGCACGGGCTCAGTAGTTGTGGCACACGGGCTTAGTTGCTCCACGGCATGTGGCATCTTCCCGGACCAGGGATGGAACCTGTGTCCCCTGCATTGGCAGGCGGATTCTTAACCACTGCACCACCAGGGAAGCCCAGAAAAGGAACATCTTGATAGTGACTGATGATGCCCAGTGTTCTCTGGGCAGGGCTGGGCATGCAGCTGTGGCATCCATAGCATTTCTAGAGAGAATGTGAGTTGATGTCCATCTGCGCCCAACCTGTAAGGCTTCAAGGGCAGCTTGGAGGAGGGCAGTTCTTCTCAGGAGCGCAAGTCTGTCAGGCTGTTTTCCTTCCTTTTTATTATTGTGGGAACCTCCACTGATTGGATGTATCTTGACTCTTGCAGCTCTGGGGGTGTGCCGGGCATCCTGATGCCAGTGACATTGGGACGAGGAAAGAGAGGATGGGCCAGGGAAAGGCGTACCTTACTTAGTCCGCCCGGGCGTGTACCACAGACTGTGTTTTTGAGGGATGGGGCGTAAAACACAGGCTCTGCCCCAGGTGCTATGTCCTGCATGTGTGTGTATGTCGAATTGCAACGCACACTGTGTGTTTGCCCGTGTGCAGGGGAGCACACGGCGTATGCCCACGTGAGTACTGGTTTGTACACTCAAGCACGATTCCCAGTGCAAGCTATGTGGAAGAAGAACAAGTATGGCAGTGTTGGGTGTGTGCAAGACACACTGCAAGGGCATGGGAAGGACCACGCAGGTGCAGAGATGCTGGGCATGAATGACGGTATCACGGAGGTGCATGTGGAGGGGTGACCTGCACTGGGCGGGGAATGCATGGGGTATGACTTGTGGAAATGTGAGAACAACAGAACACGCCGAGCAAGGCTGCGTGTCCAGGAGTAGCAGCACTGATACTGCAGCAAGTGCTGAGGTGAGGTGTTTGTATCCATCCGCACTACACACTCACGCTTCTCCCTGTGCCGAGGGGAGGCGGGAAGTTCCCACAGAGTCACACGCAGCACGGGATATATACTATGTATATAAAAGTACAGTAGAAAGGTCACTTTATCCTTCCTCCTTTGACCTTGTAGGATGGGACAACTGACAGTCTCTATGCCCGAGAGGCTATACAGTGAAATGGTTTTTAGTGCAAACTTTGGAATCAGTGATTTGAGTTGGAACCCTGCTCTACCACGTACTTCCTACAAGCCTTCGACACATCTTAAACCTCCCTAAGACCCAGCTTCCTCACATGTGAAATAGGGAAAAATAATGCTCCATGCCTCCTGTGGAGGCCATGAGAATTCACTGAGGTCCAGGGGTAAAGCACTTACACAGAGATGGAACAGTCCCACATGCTGGCTCTTGTTAACTACAGGATACGGACGCCAGCACTTAGCACCGTCACAAAAAGCCCAAGGGACAGAGAACCTGGGCCCTGCCAAAGGCTCTGCTATCGTACCAAGGGCGGGGAAAGGGGTCCCTTTCCCCCTCATGGCAACCCCACCCCTGCCGGAAGCCCCTGCGTTATCCTGCAGGAGACCTGGCAGAGGGGAAGGACTGACGACCAGCACATAAAGGAATGAGATTCCTCTTCCGAGGCACATCCTGTGGATGGGAAAGCATGGGGGAAACAGGATGGAGACCAAGTCGAAGCCATCGGACACTCCAAGCCGGCTCAGGCCCTCAGAACGGAGGGAAGCAGGATAGCCCTTCCCTACCAACTGCGGGCCTCAGCCCACGGCCTCAGGGCCTCAGCCCCTGGCCCCTCCCTGCTGCTCCTTCACTCAGGGATGTACTAGAACCCGCTCCCAAGACGGATACTTGTCCTTCCCAGCCCCGTGTTCAGTGACATCACGCTGGTAGTTTGACATGAGCCATAGAGGGGATGTCTACACCATGGACATTGACAAATTTCCATGAGACTGGGGTGGGGTTGGTGGTGGGATACAAAAAAGAATAAAGATGTCAAAGAGCCATTAAGAGGAGGAGAGGGCTCCCCTGGTGGCGCAGTGGTTGAGAGTCTGCCTGCCGATGCAGGGGACACGGGTTCGTGCCCCGGTCCGGGAAGATCCCACGTGCCACGGAGCGGCTGGGCCCGTGAGCCATGGCCGCTGGGCCTGTGCGTCCGGAGCCTGTGCTCTGCAACGGGAGAGGCCGCAACAGTGAGAGGCCCGCTTACAGCAAAAAAAAAAAAAAAAAAAAAAAGAGGAGGAGAGAGGAGAAACCCAAGGGAGAAAAGCTTTCTCTGTTGACTTCAAAGATACGGGCACTTGGACACCCAAGGTCAAGAACTCAGGCCTGGCACCATTCTAAAATAAATAAACAATTAACTAATAATAATAACTGTGGTAGAAGCAGCAAGAGAACATTTTCTGTGTTCTTCCAAATTTTCAGGGTGTGTTTAACCAGTTCACGATACCACAGTTTGGACCATGATGTGGACCACCCCCGGCAGCAAGTGCAGATCCCTGCCTTTAGCTCCCAGGCATTGGTTCTCCCTGTGCCTGGGAACACTGCCCGTGGACCTTCATAAAGCCCCCCTCTGAACGGAGCTGCCCAGGGCAAGGTCACACCGCCTACCCCCCGGGGTGGGGGGTGGGAAGCCCACATCCAGGGACAGGTCCATAGAGGACTACAAAGGTCTGGCTGCTCACCTGGGTAAGCGACATCTCTGAAGAGTTGTCCCAGCTCCAGAGCTCCCAGTGGGATTGGCTGAGGCCATTGCTGCTACAGCATTGCAGCCCAAGCTCCCCCACTGCCCAATCCTGCATCCCTCACTCCCTCCTGGGTGCTGTTCCTGACACACTAAGAAACATCCTGCACTCAAATCTCCAGCCCAGAATCTTTTTCCCAGGGAACTCAACCTAAGACACCCCCTACCCATCTCCCTGTAAATAGACCACTGCCCAGGAGAACTACTGTCCGGTCCCATGTGGTTCTCTGCAGTGGGGGCATGTGCGTGGCTGTGGAAATGCCTGGGACCTGCAGAGCCAACGCAGGTGATTCCTCGGAAGAGGTGCCTCACCGTGTGTTTTGCTGGGGAAGGGGGGAAGTAGGGGGAGAAGCATGATGGAGTGTGCATGTGTATGTTTGTGTGTGTGTGTGTGTGTGTCTGTGTGTGTATACATGTGTGAGCTGCTATTTGTTTTCCAGGCTGGCATCCCTGTTGAAGGACACGGCAAGGGGAGGGGAGACAAAAGAAAGCCACCTGCTTGTTGAGTTTAGCAGCACCCAGGACCTCTGTGGGAATAGCCACCTGCCCTGCTGACTACACAGAGACCTAAGCGTGCAGGAACACATGCCCTCTCTACATCCAGGCACAAAACGCACACTGCCCCAAACACACAGCCCACATTCCAGGTCCTGGTTCTTGGGTGCAGATGGGAAGAACTCAGCCCAGCTCAACTTTAGTGCAAGAGGTGAAGCTGAAGAATCAGGCTCTGGGATCAGCTCCTGGTCACAGGTAAATCCTACCCTCTGGCACATGTCACTCGCTCCTGCATAAGCCCATTCATTCATTCCCCCAAAGACTCACTGCACTTACTGTTTGCCGTCTTGCTGGCTCAGAAGCTCCCTTCATGATGGGAGCCCCGGCTGACTCTTCTCAAGAGGATGCTGCACAGATGGAGAGCTTCTCCAGCACCTGGATGAAGGGAGTTCCTGGCCTCCCTGCCGACGAGAGGGCTCTGTTGGACAAACTGCAGGCAGTGGACCTCGTCCATGCTGTTGGTTCCAAGCAGAGGCAGAACTTGCCCCCCACCTTCCTCCATAATTCTCCTGCCCAATCCAGGCACTCACTGGTAGCCCACGGGTGAACCTTGCCCCTACTGAGGGGCAACCACGTTACTTGTTAACTTGCTGATTGGAAATGAGCTCCTCTTCAGCGGTGCTGGAGCTGAGCTGAGGATGAACACCTGTGGAGGGGAGGGCTTCTGAGTCCTTGTGCCCTTACAGTAACAGTCATACTATTCACTGTTTAGATTAATCTAGAACTTTACCAAGCACTCAGACGCGAGATCTCAGGTGCTGGTAGAATCTTCTGTATTCCCAGGGGTGAGGGGTGGTTATGTTACACCAGCTACTCTGCAGCCTGGAATTTAATGTCAGGCAGGCCTGGGTCTGAATTCCCAGAGTTACTTACATTTTGAAGCTGGATGTGGGATGTGCCAGCTCGATACCTGGTACAGGGTACGTGCTCAATCCACAGCCACTATCGATACTATTATCACTGCTGTCCCCCAGAGAAGCCCGTGTTTACGAGGTGAGCCCCCTTGGAGGCTGTGCGTAGGGCAAACCCATCCTGTGCCTGCTCTCATGCCATCCTCTGGTCCCTGGCCCATGTCGGAGGGCTGGCCAATCTCTGAAGGCCCGTCCCACCGCCTTAAGAGCTGCCAAATGTGAGGGCTTCCCGGGCTGGACCTTATGTTTGATCACCAGGAAATGAAAACATACGATACCAGGAGACTGAGGCCAGGAAATGCCCGTGAATCCCTGTTAATTTCATGCAGGTGCAAGTCTTCAGCCTCCCAGGCAACTTCAGTTATTGAGTTGGGGCGGGGGTGGACATCAGAGGGGCCGCAGTCCACTGGCAGCCGAGCTCTTAAAGGGACATCCAGGGAGCTGTCCCGGAAGATGAGCCAAAGAGTGTCTTCATCTTTCTTAATCTGGGTCAGCTCAGACATGGCCACCCATGGTCACACCCAAACCCAGATTTCTTTTCCCTTATTTGGAGTATGGTGGGCAAGTTTCTCCCCTACCTTAGCTTGTTTTCCTTTATAAAGACTTTTACAATAAAAATGTTAAGCTATGTGAGATCTATCTAGAGTCCAGGCCATTCGGCTCACTAGGGGAGAGATGGATGTTTGCTGGGCTTTTTAGTTATAAAGCCACTCAAATCCTAATATCAGAAGTTCATAGAGAGGAATTTAACAGATCATGTAAAGCAATTCAGTGCACACTGTTAGACAGCCTAGTAGTTGTTGCTGCTGCAGTTTAGCTAACATTTATCGAGGTGTATTCCATGCCATCTCATCTCAGAGATGAGAGTTGAATAAAACATAAAATACAGTTCCTTTTTTAAAAAGATTATTTACTGATTTTCAACAATATTGCCACATTTGCATTCTCTTCATCCCTCCCTCCCTCCCTCCCTCTTTCCCTCCCTCCCTCCCTCCGAAATGCTCAAATGGTTCCTGAACCATTTGAAGTAAGTTGTAGACATCGTGACACTTCACCCCTAAACGTTTCAGTTTCTATCTCCTGAGAACAAGGATTATTCTCCTGCAATAACTACAATACCACCATCACTCCTGTGATAGTTAACACCAACATGATAATATTGTCTAAAATGCATTCCGTATTCCCTTTTACCCGAGTGTCTCAGGAATGTTCTTTGTGGCTTGCTTTTTTTTTAAAGCAATCCAGGATATACTCATGGATCATGCACTGCATTTGGCTTCTTCCTAATGTTTTGATAGATGTAAAGAAAGAGATAGAGCTCTCAAAGACTTTTGAGAAAGAAACTTCAGATTCAAAATAAAAAGACAAATCCTTCCATAAGGGCACTTGGATGCTGCATAATTCTCATTCCTCACCACAGATGGGCAAATTATTTCTTAGAGGGGCATATGGACTCCTAATTATTCCAACAGTTTAATGCCATCTGCTCCCTACAAGCAGGAAAAGTGGTTACAAGGTGGTGTCAGGGAATCTTAGGCCCCTGATCAGGGTTTAGCCCATGTTCTCTAATGCAAATCCAGGTCCATCTGGGCGGGGCCTGTTCTGGGTACTGGAAATGTGGGAAAGGTGGGAAAGGTGGGAAAGATGAAAAACAACCCGGCGGCGCTCGGGACTTCCCTGGTGGTCCAGTGGTTAGGGCTCCGTGCTCCCAATGCAGGGGGCCCAGGTTCGATCCCTGGCCAGAGAACTAGATCCCGCATGCACAACTAAAGATCCTGCATGCTGCAACTAAGACCCAGTGCAGCCAAATAAATAAATATTAAAAAACAAAAAAACATCCTGCTCTCACAGGGTTTATGGTCTAGTTGGGGAGGGGAAAAACAACAATGAGAAAGAGAGAAAGAGAGAGAAATAGGGAAATCAAATGATGAGGCTGGATTCCTAAAGGATATAATAGATGGAGGGACATGTAACTCAACCTTGGACGGTGGAGAAGAGGTCCCATCTAAGCTACAAGCTGAAGAAGGAGAATTCACCAGCTGAAGACAGAAGAGGGGTATCCTTAACAGGAGAAATAGGCTGTGTGAATGCCCAGAGGTGAGAAGAGGTGACCCAGGGCAAGTCACATACACAAGCTCAATTGTGTGGTGTGAGGGGAGAAGGCAAGCAATTGAGGCTCTGGGGGTTGGGGGGGATGCGAGGGTCCCCGTAAACTGGTCCTTACAATACATGGTGAGGTGCTGGACTTTATCCTAAGACCAGTGAAGCGCTATTGAGGGCCGGAACACTCCCAGATGTCCTGGCCCACTGTCTAGCATGATGGGGCAACGGGGCAGAGGAAACGCAGTTGGGAAGCTGATAATGCAGGTGAGGAGTGGTCGCAGCTAAGACGGTGGAAGTGGAGATGGAGAGAGGGGAACAGACAGATTTTGTATTTTTTCAAACTTTTTTAAAATGGAAGTATAGTTAATTTACAATGGTGTGCTAGTTTCAAGTGTACAGCAAAGTGATTCAGTTATACATACATATATTCTTTTACAGATTCCTTTCCATTATAGGTTATTACAAAATATTGAATATAGTTCCCTGTGTATACAGTAGGTCCTTGTTGATTGTCTTTTTTTAAATCCTTCTTGGTTGTCTTTTTTTAAAAATTTTACTGGAGTGTAGTTGATTTACAATATTGTGTTTGTTTCAGGTGTACAGTAAAGTGATTCAGTCATACATATACACATATTCATTTTTGTAGATTCTTTTCCCATATAGGTTATCACAGAGATTATCTATGTTATATATAGTCGTGTGTATATGTTAATCCCATACTCCTAATTTATCCCTCCCCCACTTCCACTTTGGCAACCATAAGTTCGTTTTCTATGTCTGTGAGTCTATTTCTGTTCTGTAAATAAGTTCATCTGTATCATTCTTTTAGATTCCACATATAAGTGATGTGACCTTTGTCTCTCTCTGTCTGACTTACTTCACTAAATATGATCATCTCTATTACAGACGTAGAAAACAAACTTACGATTACCAAGGAGTAAGTGGGGGAGTAAATTGGGAGTTTGGGATTGACATATACACATTACTATATATAAAATAGATAACTAATAAGCACCTACTGTATATACAGCACAGGGAACTCTATTCAATACTCTGTAATGGCCAATATGGGGAAAGAATCCAAAAAAGAGTGGATAAATGTGTATGTATAACTGATTCAATTTGCTGTACACCTGAAACGAACACAACATTGTAAATTAACTATACTCCAATAAATTTTTTTTTAAATATGATCATCTCTAGGTCCATCCATGTTGCTGTGAATAGCATTATTTCATTCTTTTTATGGCTAAGTAATAGTCCATTGTCTATATGTACCATATCTTCTTTATCCATTCCTCTGTCAATGGACACTTAGGTTGTTTCCATGTCTTGGCTATTATAGATAGTGTTGCTATGAACATTGGGGTGCATGTATCTTTTCAGATTAGAGTTTTCTCCAGATATATGCCCAGGAGTAGGATTGGTGGAGCATATGGTAGTTCTATTTTTAGTTTTTTAAGGAACCTCCACACTGTTTTCCAATTTACATATCCACCAACAGTGTAGGAGGGTTCCCTTTTCTCCACACCTTCTCCAGCATTTATTATTTGTAGAGTTTTTAATGATGGCCATTCTGACTGGTGTGAGATGATAACAGACACGTATTTTGGAGATAGGATCCAAGGCTTTTGTAGACAGAATGTACACAGGGAGTAAAGAAAAGTGAGAATCTAGGATGAGACCCAAGTCTCTGTAATTAAAATATTTTAAAACAGGGATGGGCAAATTAAAACCTGAGGGCCAGTGGCCTATTTTGGAAATAAAGTTGTATTGGCACACAGCCACACCATTTGTTTACAGATTGTCCAGGGCTGCTTTTAGCTACAACCGAGGAGGTGAGTCATTTTGACAGAGACTGATCATATGGCCTGCAAAACCAAAGTATTTATTGTCTGGTTCTTTACAGAAAAAGCTTCCCATCCCCTGCTTTAGAAACATTGTATTCCAGAGATGCCTCAGGAAGAAAAAAGATATTTTAGTCAAATAAGTTTGGGCAATTCTGTATTCTATATTTTTTTCTTGGCTACTCACCACAGATGTAGGTACACTGAGAGCTCTGAGAAGTCCCACAGTAAAGAAATCTCTTTACTTTATTAAAGCCAACATTTCCCAAATGTATTTGCTTTCAGGGTATTTTTTAGTTTGACCGTGAGGAATGTACCTGTGGACACTTGCTTTAGAAAGTATACCTGAGGAGGTATACTGGAGGGGTAAAGATTAGTGAGAGTACCAGTCATGAAATCGGTTAAGACACCCATTAAAATGACAAGAATCAGACAAAAGGGTCTGGTCTAGGGCTCAGGTCAAAAAAAAAAGGAAGAGGGCTTCCCTGGCGGCACAGTGCTTGAGAGTCCGCCTGCTGATGCAAGGGACACGGGTTCATGCCCCGGTCCGGGAGGATCCCACATGCTGTGGAGCGGCTGGGCCCTTGAGCCATGGCCGCTGAGCCTGCGCGTCCGGGGCCTGTGCTCCGCAACGGGAGAGGCCGCAACAGTGAGAGGCCCACGTACTGCAAAAAAAAGAAAAAACAAGAAAAGCCTGCTCTCTCTAGCCAAGACCTAGCAAAGGGGTAGACTAGCAAATAAAAACTTTTAGACAATAACCACCCTACTCTAGCTAAATACATGGAAAAAAAACTGTGGCCACACTTTCACCTACACAGGCAAAGGCCAAGTAGGGACCCTAAACTTCCACCCTCAAGAGACTGTGATGAGGGACTTCCCTGGTGGTCCAGTGGTTAAGACTCCACGCTTCCACTGCAGGGGGCACAGGTTCCATCCCTGGTTGGAGATCTAAGATCTCACATGCCGTGGGGTGAGGCCAAAAAAAAAAAAAAAAAGAGGCTGTGATGAGGTGCCCCAACACTCCTCTGGAATGGTGTCAGAGAAGGCCAGTGAGCAGTGTGGACTGCTTCCCCCGCCCCAACCAGGTGTCAACAAGGCCAAGTGGGTACTTGGACTTTCACCTCCACCTGGCAATAATGAGGTATGCCCCCTGCCCCATTCCCCTGCTGGAATGGTATCAGAGCAAACCAGCTAAAACTGGTTTACTTAAGATCCAGAGTTTCGGAACATATAAAAATGTCCTGGTTTCAGTCAAAAATCATTCATCATACCAAGAACCAGGAAGATCTCAAACCGAGTGAAAAAAGATAGTCAATAGATGCCCTCCCAACAACAAAAGAAGAGATTTAGAATTATCTAACAAAGATTTCAGAACAGCCGTGATAAAAATGCTTCAATGAGCGTTTATCAACACACTTGACAAAAATGGAGAAACAGAAAGCCTCAGCATGGAAACAGAAAATCTTAGCAAAGAAATCAATGACATAAAGGAGAACCAAATGGAAACATCTGAACTAAAAACAAAACATAACAACTGAAATGAAAAGCTCAGTGGATGGGTTCAAGAGCAGAATGGGAGGGACAGAGGAAAGAACTGTGAGCTAGAAGATAGAACAGTAGAAATGAGCGAATCTGAACAACAGAGAGAACATAGACTAAAAAATTAAAAACTTAACAAGAGCCCCAGGGACCTGAAGGACTGTAACTAAAGATGAGAGTCCCAGGAGGAGAGGAGAAAGAGGGTAGACTGAAAAAGGACTCAGAAATAATGGCTGAAAACTTCCCAACTTTGACAGGAATCATCAGACAACAGATTTAAGAAGCTAAGTAAATGCCAAAGAAGATAAACCCCCTCAAATCCACATCGAGACACATAACACCTTCTGAGAACTAAAGATAGAGTAAGTAAAGTATCCAAACTTTACTAGGCTGTCTTGGACATTTAGAGGCTTCTGCAGCTGAGGAACAGGGGCTGGGGAACAGGAACTCTGTTTAGCCCAGATCAGGGTGTCAATGACAGTGCAGGAAACCATGTGATTGGGGTCAGAGAACCTTGCCAGATTTTAGGGCACCACGGCTTAGCTTGGATCCCTCCGTAAAAACAACCTCCTACAGTTTACAGTGGAATGGAAACAGAGTCCTTTTGATGTGTTGAACACACCAAATCTTTGGGTCCTTTCTACCTGCTGCTCCCTTAGCCTTGAATGCCCATTCTTTGCCTGTTTACATTGCTGGCTACTTCAGGTTTCTGCTTAAATGTCAGTTTCTCAGAAGGGTCTTCTCCTCTGGGCCAGTCCCCATGCTAAGATATTTTGTCATAGCATGCTGTTTTCTTCTTCTTATCAATCCCAACATGCAAATATTTATTTATTTGTTGACTGTATATCTCCCCTACTAAACTGTCCTTGCCCTGAGACCAGAAACAACCCTGTGTCCCGAGGGCTTGACCCATTGTCTGGTACAGTTGACAGACAAGAGTCTTGTTGAATAAATGAGTGAAGAGCTAAGGAGGTAAGGGACCACCTTTAAAAGAACCCCTGTGTTTCAGGGGCTGAGCTAGCACTTTACGTACATCACCTCGTTTAGTTGTCACAAGTTGACAGTGAGGTGGGTATTGTCCTCTCATTTCACAGATGAGAAAACTGAGGCTCAAAAAGGTACTGTCTCATACCCAAAGTCACACAGCAACCATGATGGAGAGCCCAATTTCACACACGGGTTTTTTTTTTTTCTGCCCGTGTATTTTCCACTACTCTACCCAGCCCCCATGATAAGGCAAGTTATCTGGGTTTTAGCCCCAAACCTACACCCTTCTTGATAGCATCTTATAAAACTCACTCAGTTTGCTCATCTAAAATTCTGACAATGAGGCATCAAACCGTGAGCAGAGGACAGGTAAAGAGCATTTCATTCCACCAGTCTCTAAGCAGTTGGGCTGGAGTTTAATTTCAGTGCCTGGGTACCATGGAGATGCAAGCTCTATAAGTACCCAAGAGAGGCTTCTTTCAGCCAGCCCACTGGTTACTGTGCTTGCACCCACTCCCCTGCTTCCCACCAGGGCTACGCTTCTGCGGTTGGGGTAGATGTTGGAGGAAAGCAGTGCTTTGCAGGAACTCCCTCCCTCTGTTCACACCCTTTCTTTCTCCTCCACACCCGGACTCTCAAAACTGAGATTTCATCTTTACCTCCTCCTTCAGTGCATAATTCATTTCGTCGTTGGTGAAAGACACAACAGCTCCCAGCCCCCAGTACACAGAGGCCTCTTGGATGGGAGAGTGGAAACCTCTCCTGCCAGTCCCAGGGTAACCTCCTGTCCCGAAGAAATCCAGTTCAGTTAATGAATGGACCAGCAAGAAAAAGGCAGCATAGGGAGAAAAGTGTCCCTCCTTCCACAGAGACAGCTCAGCCTGTTAAATCCCCTGCTATCTAAGCCCCAGGTGGGTCTTGTTGACAGCATTGGTGGAGGTTGAGAACCAGGTTGGTCTATCTTCAGCTTGGAATTCAGAGCCCACACCTCAACTCTACCCTTTCATTGTAAACTCAGCTATGGCCTCAGCATGCCCTCTCCCACCTGCAACCACTCCAAAAAATATGCAATCTGACTGAAAGCAGGAGTTCAAGACTAGTACTCCTGGCTGCTCCTCCACCCCCTTCCACCCAGACTGTTTATAACCTGAAGTTCCTTCTTCATTGGCATTCTAGATCCTACACTGCCATGAATTCAGGAGCAAAAAACCAGTTGGGAGGAGCTGAGTTGGACTCTTGGCTCTATTATTTACCATGTCACTATAGAAAAGTCACTTCGCCTCTTGAGTCTCAGTTTACACATCTGTAAAATGGGACCAATGAGAACCAGGGCAATGAGTCTTATTCATAGGAACTCCATCGATTTGTAAAATGAGTTGACTGTGCTAGACTTATTTCGATGTATTTTCAAGCTCTGTATTAAACACTGAGGACTCAGAGATAAATAAGAAGCCACGTCTTCTGTCTCAGCTCTCATATCACCAAGGTTTTCTGCACCCTAATTTTCCCTGGCTTAGGACATGGTTTCCCATCATTGAAAGAAAATAGTTCACGGGGGCTTCCCTGGTGGCACAGGGGTTAAGAATCCGCCCGCCAATGCAGGGGACACGGATTCGAGCCCTGATCCGGGAAGACCCCACATGCCGCGGAGTAACTAAGCCCGTGCACCACAACTACTGAGCTCGCGTGCCACAACTACTGAAGCCCGTGCGCCACAACTACTAAAGCCCGTGCGCCTAGAGCCCGTGCTCCTCAACAAGAGAAGCCACCGCAATGAGAAGCCCGCTCATTGCAAGGAAGAGCAGCCCCCGCTCGTCGCAACTAGAGAAAGCCTGTGCGCAGCAACGAAGGCCCAACACAGCCAAAATAAATAAATAAAATAAAATAAATAAATTATTAAAAAAAAAGAAAATAGCTCACGGGCCGAATTATGAACCACACATAATGCACAACTAAAGAAAGGGGACATTATCGGCTCAGTCACATAAACGTAACTGTGCATCCTCCAGGATGCGTGGGAGGCAAAGCATGATGTAGGGAGGAACAGTCATGGAGTCGGAAGAAGTATCTCCGCAGAGGTTTCCACAGCCTCCATTTCCTTGAAGAATGTCGACGCTAACAGGAAAGTACTGCTGGCATATCTGTTTCTTTCTTTTTTTTTAAAAGCTAATTTCTCCTCCTTACCATCTTCATGAAATATGTTACCCTGCCTCCCTGATTCTCTGAGACACGTGTGTGTTCTCCTTTGCTGCTGCGGTGGGGGAAAGGATTTCAGTGGGTGTCTTTTAAAAAACAAGACAACCTGTTTTCAGGTTCAGGTGGGCGACACGGTTGTGAAAGCAAACGAAGAAATGCTTGTCCTGTGGTTACTTCTGCTTGGGCCCAACTCACCTCCAGAGCAGCCAGATGCAGCCCCAGGAGGAAGGCCGGGAGAGGCTGGGCTTCTTGTCAGATTCCTGCCGTTCATTCACCTGTAGAATAATGTCCCATTTGCCCTATCCCATGGCTGAGCCGGTTTTACCTTTAATCCCTTTCACGTTGGTCCTCAGCCTCGAAGAATGCCTAGGGATGATTCACCCACCGTCACATGGGGCAGGCAGTCATCTGTTTCATTACCTCACCCTGCTTGCAGCTTCTGGGAGATAACCCAGGATTCTTCTGCCTTGGGGAGGTGAGGGGTGGAGGTAAGGTGGACAGAGCAAGGCTTTAAGGAGTTGATTCCTGCTCTGGTCTCAATTCCCTGCTTCCCAGCCCAGGTCTAAAGATGTGCAGGAACAAGTCATGTGGAAATGCCAGGGCTTGGGCACCTGGGCTAAAAAGAACGTTGGATTTGGTGGTCTAAAAGGGGTTTTCCCTTCACAACCAACATCAGCCAGTGGGAAGGCATGGTTGCAAAACAAGACCAAAAAATGAAAGCAGCAATGAGGAAGATTGTCACAACCACACACACTTCTCAGGCGGGGAAAGGACATGGGCTTGTGTTTGGAACAGAAAATACTTCATCAGTTTCACAGGGGTGTACATGGTGCTCCAAATGTACCACAAGGAGGCCCCTGAGGTGACAGCTTACTGTGGAGTGCCAAGCCCTCTACACTTCTCATCTGTAGCCCTTACGACAAGCCCTACAGAGTCTATATTATTATGGTGACTTTCAGACCTAAAACTGGGACTTCAGTTAAGCACGTTACTCAAGGTCACACAGCTAGAAAATAGGGAGGGTTTAAGACCCACACAGACTGGTTCCAGAACTTTTGCTTCTCAGCCAAATAACTATGAAGCAAGCATCAAAAGGGACAAGCATTCACAAGCATCCATGATATTCCAGATCCAGACCATGGGTAGGTCCAGGAGTTGCAGAGTAACTAAAAAAGAAAGAGAGAAAGAATAGATGAATGGTGGAGAGCATGAGTACTGAAGTCAGACCTAGGTTCACTTATTAGCTCTGTATCCCTGGTCAACAATATAGCATCTTGCAGCCTCAGTTTTCTCATCAGTGAAATGGGTATAATAAGTAGTATTCCTTATTCCAGAGTGGTGTTGTGACACTTACATGAGATTCTGCGTGTGAGGCACCTAGCACCACGTTGACTTTAATTTTGAGCTATTGCCCTCAGCACTAATGTGAGGATTTTATACATAGCGAAGTTGAGGCCCAAGCAGAGGCAGTGTAGAGGGCTCTGGGAATCTCCCCATAAAAGGAGGGGGAACTCCCACTTCTAGGTATTCTGAGGCCAGTCTGAGGCCCACATTTCTGGACTTTTGTGTATGGCATCTGTGGAATGAGGGAGGGAGGGTAAGGCCAAATACCGAGCCCATGAGTCTGGCCTTAAGAAGTAACTGGCTTTGCAGAAGGCATTTGGAGGTGAGGAGCTGCCATGGTGGGCCTTCTCTATCAAAAGAAGATGAGACCACAAACATGGGACTCTCCCCTTTGCTCAGCACACCCTGGCCCATACAACACAGAATGCTGGCTCCTCTGGGAGACTGTGGGGCTCAGACAAAAGGATACACCACACTGGGCTTCATTCCTCCAGTTCAGCTCCCCGCTATACATCCAGGGCAAAAAATGGTTAAAGACACAGTCAGAAGACATAGACAGCCAGTTGATCCTTAACTCAACTTTAATTAAGTAATTACAAATTTTTAATTTCTCAAGCAATACTGATTTTAAATTTTTCTTCTCATTTTTTTTTTCAACATGGAATTTTGCTTTGCTTGCTTTCTTCTTTTTCGTAACCCCTTTCCCCCAAAGCTATAACATATCAAATAGTATCGCAGAGGAGAACGCAGGTGAAGCTGCCTGGGACAGGTTAAGTAATCAATTTAATGAACAACAACAATGTCATTACTATTACTTTTACAGAGTGCTTCCCTGACACCGCCTGGAAGTCCTCCGGGGTCGAGGCGGGTGGGGTAGATTGATAGCACTTCTAATTTTACGGTCCCGGGAAAAGCCAGCTACATTTGCAAATACGAGGGGTGGGGGGATGGGTGAAGCAACGTGGGGAGAAGAATAGAATAAGAGGGAGACAGATGGTGTGTGTGTTGGGGGAAGGGATCAGAGATCCTGGAAAACTTATGTTCCCCTATTTGCAAGAATGTTTCCATTTAACCACTTCTTGCCTGACTCCTGATTCTACATGAGAGAAGCGGGGAGTTGTAAGATTTGGTGCCACCTGTGCAAGAGCCTGGACCCTCGGGGTGGAGAGAGCCAGGAGCGTTGGGAAGCAGAGGGAGAGCGGGTCTTGCTCTAGCCTCCTGGGGCGCCAGTCTGGGTCAGAGACCCAGGTAAGGAGCGGGCTCCCATTCCTCCGGCAGGAGCAGCCGGCGGTTGGGACTGTCCCACGAGGGGGCGCGTCTCGGGCCCTAGGACCCGCCCTCGCTGCGCTGGGCGCGGGGAGGGGACGCGGGAACCCTGGCGCCCGGTGCTCCGCCTCCCGTTTCCGGGGCAGCGCGGTTACCTGCACCGCCCGAGCCGCACCTGGCGGAGGCAGAAGTCGCAAGCCGAGCTATCGTTGAACCGCGGAGCTGAGAGGAGGGACAGCACCCGGCTGGGGGGAGGAAGAGGCGGCGGCGGGCGGCGGGCGGCGGCGTGGAAGCTGCAGGGCGCCGCGCGCCGCGGAGGAAGGCAGGCGGCAGTTGCGCTCGGCTCGCTCTGCCACGCCGGCGGGGCGCGCACCCGGGCCCGCACCGCGCCGCTGCGGACGCACATGGCAGCGTGAGAGGGCCGGCGGCGGGAGGAGAGGGCGGCGCCGGGCCGGGGCCGCAGGGCCGCATGGACAGCGCCGCCACCCCGGCCGGCCCTCACTAGGGCCCCCAGTCCGCGGGCGCCACTCCCCAGATCATGGTGCCTCGGCGGCCGCCCGAGCCGAAAAGAGCCGGCCGGAGCCGTTGAGCCGGGGGCCCCCGCGGCGGCCGGGAGCTGCATGGGGGAGCGCGGGCCGCGCTCGGGAAGATGCCCCGGCCGGAGCTGCCCCTGCCGGACGGCTGGGAGGAGGCGCACGACTTCGACGGCAAGGTCTACTACATAGACCACACGAGCCGCACTACCAGCTGGATCGACCCGCGGGACAGGTAGGACCCCGAGAGGCCCCCTCCTGCCCCACGGGCCACCAGCCGGGATTGTGCAGGGGATGCCGAGGAGCTCGGCGAGCCTCTTCGGTTTCCCGCACCCCACACGCTCCACCTTCATCCCCTTCTGGACCGCCGCTCCCGCCCGGGTGGGCTGCCGGGAGGAGGGGACGGCCAAGTGAGTTGGCCCAGGCTGCCACCACCGCCTTCCTCTGATGAGGACTCAGGCCCCAGCCGGCACCTGCCCGGAGTTTTGACCTTAAGCTCTAGCCCCGCCCCCCGCCCCCCGCTTCCCCTTAGTTGGGTCGGGCGGGGGCTGGGGGAGCAACCTAGCCGAGCGATGCTGGGGCTTCCCGGGAAGGCTTTCCCCAGCACGGGGTGGGGGAGGAGGGGGGATGGGGAAGCATCTGGTTTGGAGCGGGTGGCAGGCACCCAGGACTCAGTGGGAGACCGCTGGAGGAAGGACCCTGCGTGCGTGCAGGGGAAGGCAGCCTGGAGTGTGGTTTTTGACAGGTGTCTCCGCGGCTCTGAGAGGAGCACGGGAGCAGTCTGGGGGCCTGGAGGCCGAGAGAGGGAAGGAAAGGAAGGAGCGGGGGAGGTCTGATCGGGGAGACCGGTTCTCCAGGAATCTCACGGCAACTTGGAAGCTGTTAGGATGTAGATGGAGGTGAGCGGCCTCCGCAAAGCCCTGTCCATCCCTCTTTCTCCTCCCTCCCTTCCTCTGGGGACCGCGGCTTCTCAGCCCTGCACCAGCGCGTCCTGACCTTGGTGGGCACCAGGCCGGCTGGAGCACCGGATTTGTTTTTGCTGAGGCAGGTGGAGTGTGTGACTCTTAGCTTCCAGACTTTCTCCTGGTTTTGACCGCTTGGCATTTCTTTGCACACACGCACCCCCTCCCCATGAATATCCTGGGGGGAGGGGAGGACCACCCTCTGGGACCGCTTTGTTGTGCTTTGCTGTCACCTCTGTGGTCAGAGTGCCTCAGGAATGCGGAATTTTCACCTGGTCGCTGTGACCTTGGGTGTCAGGTGCCTGTAAAGCAATGCAGGTGAATTGTTTGGACCCTTCATCCTGTGGGGTTGGGATGGAGGTTCCAGAAGTCCAGGATGGGGTGTATAGCGAGGTGAAGGTTGAGAAAAAGCAGAAAGAAAATGTGAGCTGAGATTCCTCGTGGTTTCTGTGAGCACTTTGGTTCATTCATTCAACATTTACTGGGTGCCTCCTCTACGTTCAGTACCATGCTGAATGTCTCATCAATTTAATCCGGAAGAGAAATTTTTAACGCCGGAGAGCGTCCCGTAGGCAAGCTGCTTTTACCTCTGAGCCTCAGTTACCCTATTTGTCAGACAAATGATTTGCTTGGAAGGGAAGGAGTAATAGTGGAACTCTTTTTTTTTTTTTTTTAAATTTTTGGCTGCGTTGGGTATTTGTTGCTGCGCGCGGGCTTTCTCTAGTTGGCGCGAGCGGGGGCTACTCTTCGTTGCGGTGCGTGTGGGCTTCTCATCGCAGTGGCTTCTCTTGTTGCGGAGCATGGGCTCTAGGCGCGCGGGCTTCAGTAGTTGTGGTGCGTGGGCTCAGTACTTGTGGCTCGTGAGCTCTAGAGCGCAGGCTCAGTAGTTGTGGCCCACAGGCTTAGTGGCTCCGTGGCATGTAGGATCTTCTCCGACCAGGGCTCGAACCCGTGTCCCCTGTATTGGCAGGCGGATTCTTAACCATTGCGCCACCAGAGAAGCCCAACAGTGGAGCTCTTCAAAGTTGGAAGGGACATAGAAGATCAAGGCCCAACTCCCACTTTCAAACGTGAGACAAACTTTGAGGCCTGGAGGTGCGATTTGCTTGTGTTTTGATCTTTCCACCCCTCTGCCTTATGCCGAGTTTTTTACCGGCTCTGAAGTTCTAACCTCCACTCTTGTGGTCCTACTCACTTTCCTTCCCCATGCCCCCCTCAGGGTCAGTTGCCCCAGGGACTCTGTTGCTGTGTTGGTGAACTGGACAGTCCCTTGTCCTCTCCTAATACAGGCACAAGTTCAAGTTTCTGTGTCCTCCTGTATTTTAGGTCCCAGCAGCTACCCAGTCCAGTGTGCTGTTAGCAGTTTAATGTCGAGGACACTGCTAACTCATCCCAGGTCATGCATCTAGGAACTTCTCTGGGCTGCTGAGAGGATAACACAGCTGTAGAAAGCTTCTTAAACAACAGTCATTTTTTACCCTTGGAAAGGGGCAAGCAGTATAGCTTCTGTGGGATACTGACTTGACTAGAGCATAATTTCCCAAATTTTAGTATTATGTGGACCACGTTTTTTGGTATATCCACCTGTGTTATTGCTTACTTAATATTTGACTTTAAATCAACCCAATTTGAATTTTTTTAGCCACTTTCATAAAGGGGAAACTAGTAATATCTATTTGCCCCCAATACTAGGGAACCTTTAAAAATACAGTGGAGGGGGAAAACCACAGTGCCATTATATTTGAGTTCACTCCTGGGGCCTGTCCACGGCTCCAGCAACAGGGCTGTGCAGCCTGTGTTTTTAGGCAGATTGGCAGGCATTAAAAACATATTGGCACTTCATGGAGCTGCTGACTCTCTCCGCCTTGTAGGCCACTGGTTTGAATGCTGCATCTTTGTATTGATATCTCCTGGTCATCCCACCTGCACCGGCCCGGGGTAGGGCCCCTGAGCTTGGGGCGCTGAGGGGTTCTGAGCTCACTGTTGTGGTGAGCCAACTTTGAAAGTTTGGGGAAAGAGCTGAGCAGAGGGTATCCACTTCTGACTCCCTGGAATTCCCTCCTGCACACCCCAGAAGGGAGTTTTGCCTTCTCGTCCTACCCGTGTGGCCTCAGGCAAATCGCTTGACCTCTCTGAGGTGCAAGTGTGCTCCTTCGGTGAGAGAAGAAGGTTGATGAGATGTCTCTAAGCCCCCTGCCGGTTCTCAGATAGGATTTCACTGATTCGGGCTTGATCTCACCTTCTCCCTCCTGACTCCATGGCAGAATTGGGAGGGGGGCGGCAGGCAGGAGGGTGAGGGGGCTGAGAGGAGGAGGAGGAGAACATTTAACGAGGCTGAAAAGCGCCAGGCTTCTTTGGGGTGGTGAGGTTAGGGGAGAGAAATTCTGCCAAGGCAGTTACATCCCTGCAGCTGGTTAATGCTATGAAACAAAATATCAAAAAAAAAAAAAAAAAAAGATTCTGCTCCTTGAGTGTGTGTGTGTGTGTGTGTGTGTGTGTGTGTGTGTGTGTGTGCGTGCGTGCATGCGCACCCGTTTGTCTTGGTTTTTTTCCTTATCCGAATCAAGGAGATACACCTGTCCATTCCCCTGAATTTAAAAGAAGTAAGTCAAATGGTCCTTCAGTCAGAAAAGTGATTTCTTAGCCGCAGAGAACAGAATAGCGTCTTGGGTTACCAACCCTGAAGAATGTCCTGGCACGTTCCTCTCTCTGGGCCTGAGCTGTTTTGTGTGCTGTCCGGCTTGGAGGCTGCTGGGGGTAGGGAATCCAGTTTTCAGCTTCCCGTTTCACCGGGGGGTTGCCAGCTCTCTCCCCTTCTCACCCAGGGGAAGACGGGGAGGCCGAAATTCCTGAGGACGGTTGTCCCAACAACCGGAGAGGGGCCAGTGGGCAGCTTGGGCCCTGCCTACTGGGCCAAAGGCTCCAACGGCACCACGGGCTCCTCCCGAGGCAAGGCTGGTCTGAGAAGGTGACAGGTCTGTGGGGAATCAGGTGCTGCAGATTGGGCCGTGGAGCAGCGTGTCTTTAGCAGAGTAACCCCGGGTGCTTCTGGGAGCTTCCAGCAAAGAGCCAGCATTCCGGGTATATTTAACTTAGAGGTATGCAACAACAAACACACTGATTGTTCTCCGAGGAAGAATGGAAGAATGGATTGTTGGAACTGGCCCTGCCGGGGAAGGTTCCTGAAGCCTAATTCCTGCTCACTGGGGGGTTTGTCTTCTGACCTTCTTCTAGGAACCACCTGGGAGCTCTGTGGGCACAGTTTCTGGGGCTGTGTGATCAGTGCTAGAGGCCCACGTGTCTGGGAGGCCACGTTGAGGGAACCCAGCAACTTCTCTCATGATTTGAGGAGGAATTTTTGCCAACGCTGTTAATTCAGGAATGATTCATAGTGTAAGACGTTGGGTCTACAGCAGGCAAAAGATCTTAATCTCCTTCTGGTCACAGACCCTTATAAGAATCTGACAAAGGTTAAGGATGTTTCCTGAAGAAAAGCATGAACACGGCTTTTGGCACATAATTTCAGGGCGTTTGTAGACCCCGGGTTCATAACCCCTGCCAGAGATTAACTTAAAAACTGCTCATCTGGGGCTTCCCTAGTGGCGCAGTGGTTGAGAGTCCGCCTGCCAATGCAGCGGACACTGGTTCGTGCCCCGGTCCGGGAAGATCCCACATGCCGCGGAGCGGCTGGGCCCGTGAGCCATGACCGCTGAGCCTGCGCGTCCGGAGCCTGTGCTCCGCAACGGGGGAGGCCACAACAGTGAGAGGCCCGCGTACCGCAAAAAAAACCAAAAAACAAAGCTGCTCATCACTACTTGTATGCCCTCCTGTTTAGCTAGGTGGGACATAATGATTGAGCATTTACTATATTCAGGTAGTCTGCTGAGAGCTTTACACGGATAACTTCTTTTAATCCCCCTAACAATCCTGGGAATAGGTTATCTGCCTGAGAAACCCGAGCCTCAGGGGGGCTAAGTTTGGGGAAAGCCACTCAGCCTCTGAGGAGCTGAGATGGGAATGCCAGGCATGCCGACTCCAGAACCCAAATTTCTAACCGCTCAGCTGCCTGGCCTCCGTTGCTGAATTAAGACCTCTGCTCCGCTGCCTTAAGGAATTTGGCCTTGGGGAATGGAGCCAGCACAGGCATGATTTCAGTTACCTGCTGCCATTCTGGTGTGGCCAGGCCATGGTTATCCAGCGAGTGGTGTAGAAAATGGAAAGAGGTTGAGTCTTTGAATCCTGGCATCTGGCTGCCTGAGTGACCTTGGCAAGTTACATATTCTCTCTGAGCCTTGATTTTGTCTTCTCTAGGATGGGGTGATGCGCATAAGCTGTCAAGGGCCATTATGAGCATGAAATAAGTTAAATCACGTAGGGCAGCTAGCACAGAACCTAACATACAGGAGACACTTGGGAATGCCAAACCTTTTGGCTTTTACTAGGAAGTACTTAGGAAATACTTAAGTCAAATGGAGACTGAGTCTCCATCCAGCTCTGTAGCAGTTTGCAGCTGGGATGGACCTTTCTGGTCATGTAATCCAGCCCTCTCATTTCACTGATGAAACAGACTCAGAGACTGGTGACTTGCCCAAGGTCACACAGCAAATGTCAACCTTGAGTCTCTAGTAGAGGTCTCATTTCTTCTTTCTTTTATGTAAACTCTTCCCTAAAAATCAGACCC
Organism: Hyperoodon ampullatus; assembly: GCF_949752795.1. Lineage (NCBI taxonomy): Eukaryota > Metazoa > Chordata > Mammalia > Artiodactyla > Ziphiidae > Hyperoodon > Hyperoodon ampullatus. Next base: position 12,872,569 of record NC_136917.1, read on the forward strand.
AGTTTCTTCTCATCCATGGTAATAATTTGAGAATATTTTATGCTTGTGGTTTATTCTTTGTAATCCTTTTTGACTATGCAGACTAGCAAGTTTCTTTCATAGCACTGCAATCATTTCTGAGTCGTGTCATAAGAAAGTGTTATATGTTGACCAGTTAAAGTACCAGCAATTGCAAGTGCATTACTGTTTTTATAATCAATTTAAATAGATTTAAGGTTATTGTTGGACTAATGTCACTTTCCACCAATTTACATTCTGACAAGCTTTCTTAAGTGGGAATTATAACCAGCCTGCCAGGGAATTTACCCAAAGCCTCTATTCTCCATGCTTCTGCTTTTAATGATCCACTAATACCTTTAGCTTGAGCCTTTACAATTATTAGAGGGCTTTTCTTCTCCTTCCAAGGCTTGAATTTATGATCTACACATTTCATGGGAGTCTGCAATGCACGAGAATATCTTACGTCATTCATTAAGAAAGAAATAAAGTTAAAAAGCACTAGTCTAGCTAACAGGAAGAAGTAAGAGGCATTGGAACCCACAAATGAATAAAATAATAATAAATGCTAAGTCTCCTAATATGTAGTCTGTGCTGTGCACCAAGTGTTTTATATTATGATCTCATTTAATCCTTTTGCCAACCATATAAGGTAAGTACTGTTATTTTCTCCATCCTCAGATAAGGAAACAGCAATTTAGAAAGGTTAAGAATTTATATTTGCTCAAGGTCACCACCAGTAGGTGATGCACCCAGGATTGGGGCCCAGCTGGTTGGACTTCTGAATCCACACTCGAACTAGCTATTGCCATTTCAGGGCTCCAGATGCCCTGTTGACAAGCTGGGCTGGAAAGTTACCATTTACTCCTAAAATGAGGCGAGCCTGCTGTGGATCTCCGGGAAAGATGTTGCCAAGGAGGCTTAATCAGAGAAGCCAGTGAGATCCACATGGCAGCTTAGGAGACTATCGGGCACAAAGTCTACCTTCCCGGAGCAGCCAGCTAACCAGAGCTCTGGGAGGGAGGGAGGGAAAGAACAGAGAAGGAGGCAGAGAAACTCTGAAGGATGCGGTGTGTGGAGAGAGTTCAAAGTCGTTCCCAAGTCTCTCGGGTAAATGCTCCCAAAGGCCAGGGACTTAGTAGCCAAGGCAGTGCCTCCCTGTCACCACCCCTCCCGCTTTTGGCCTCGCCAAACTGACCTGATTCCCCACTCCCCTGGGATCCCTGGGAGCTGTGCAACACTGCCCTTTTGAAGAGAAGCGAATCAGGTTGCCTTGGTTACTGGGAAGGTTGGAACGCCAAGCTCAGGTGCACATAAGGAGAGACGAGGCTAGAATAAGTGGGAGTTGGAAGGTGGCCGGCGTGCTGCTGCAGAACTCTCTGGATGCAGGAAGCCTTGGTCAGGTTTTGGCAGCATTTGCAGGGGGTGCCAACTTCACTGCAGTCAGCTGTCTGTCTGTGCTGAGTGTCTCCAGCCACGTCTGCCTCCAGGCTATGGGGATCTGCCCCTGGCTCAGCGAGGGACCCTGGATAAGAGAAACCCACTCCTCTTGGAGAAATGGCCTGGGTAGCATCTCCTAGTACTTCCACTTGGACAGGGCTGAGGGCTGGATCGGGGCTGAGTCTGGGTGAAAAATGCATGCCGTGCCTCTCCCAGCACGGAGAGGCCAGTGGGCCACACACCTTTAGGTGGAACAGGTAGAGGCTCTAGTTACTGCTACTGACAAGCTTCTCGGCAGCCCTGAATCCCTGTTTCAGAGTGAGATAAAAGAAGAGAACACTCAGAAACTGGATACAGTGGCGTTTTGTTATTTAACCTTCACCAGCGGGCCATTAAGCCTCCGGCTCCTGAGCAGAAAAGCTCCTGCCAAAATAAAGGGGGGAGTTCACTGTTGTTGTGTGGGGGGAACGTGGAACATTCTGTAAAGATGCTAGACAGGGGAGAGGGAGTGGAGTAGAGAGAGCAGGGAGGAGGGAAGAAAAGGACAAGTGCAGTGGGCTACCTCCACCCCCATTGCCTCTTCAGTGCTTCTACCCATGACATCTCACCATTGGAGAGAAATGGGATCTTTCCGTTTCAAATGTCTGCCAAAGAAAAAGGACCGAGGCTTAAGTTCTCGTTCAATGGTCGGCCAGAAAAAAAAAAAAAAAATGAAGCTGCATCAAGATTAGGGACACCTTTGTTGGCTTTTTTCTTCCCCTGATCCATTCATCACTCTCTGGCAGCCAGGACACCAGGCCAACGGCAGCTGCTGACTTTCCCCAGCCGGCTGCCTGCTGTTGCTGGGCTTGGTTTGGTGGCAGCCAGGCTGTCCCCACGCTGGCTTCCTCCCCGCCCAGTGGCGGTTACTTGTTTGATTTGTCTCTGGGATGCCCTTAGGATCCACTGACTGATACCTGACTTGGACGGATAAAGTATCAAGATCCAGGCATCAGGTGGCTGCTAGGATGAGATGACCCTGGGACAGCCTTCCAATCCTGCATCTGTCGTGGCTTTTCTTGGATAGTTAGGGCTCTCTGAACATGGCGTTGTGTAGTCCAGGAATTTCTTACACGTGCATTTGTATCACTAACAGTGAGGACCATAACTGGCCTCTGGTGATCATGATGCTAATAGTTACATTTAGTCATCTTTATCCAGTAGCTGGCATGGGCCAAACACAGTTTGTTGCTCATGGTATTTTTCTGGCATTTTGCAGATGAGGAGACTGAGGTTAAGAACTCAAGTGACAAACTCAAGGTCACAGAGGTAGAAAGGGGCAGAGGTGGAATCTGAATCTAGGTCCGTCTGATCTCAAAGCCTTACTCTTTGCACCACTGCAGTCTTTTTCAGTGAATTTGGAGAGAGGAAGGGAAGGGAGCAAAGGCAAAGGGACCTTTGTAACTACAGAGACATAAACAACACATCTATCAGCATATATATCTTGCTCACTGTGGAGGAAAATGTTTGTGTGGTTCCAGCCGAACTTTGGTTTGACCTACCACACCGTTCCCTGCAGTAGATAAGGCCTTCATAACAATCTCCAGAGGACACCAAGTCCTGTCTCTGTCATTTACATATAGTAAGTCACCTTGAACAAGTCCCTTCTCTGCTGTGTAAAACACAGGTAAGCGTAGGACCTACCTACCCCCGAGGGCTGTGGGGAGATGAAAGGACGTCAGACATGGTGGGTCTTACCCAGTGCCTGGTACACACCAGGCTTTCAAATGGGAGCTGAGACTAGTTAGGCTAGTTTACCCTTCTTTGCCTTGGTAGAGAAACGAGAACCATTGTCCCTTCCTGGCCAACTCAAGTTTTTTCCTGCTTCAGCAGGGCTCACCTGAGCCGCTTTGACATCAGAGTTTGCAAACCACCTTGGGGCACTCATTGTGTAAATAAACCAATAAATTCTTTTCCCCCTCGTCTTATCAGAGACAAGCCCTTGTGCGGAATTTCTGAAGTAAAGTGACCCTTGCCAGGGAGCTGGCACCAGGGCAGTGTGTGAAGCAGGGATAATGGGTTGCAGTGGTCACGGCTGAGTGAAAACATCTGCTGTGGGCACTGGAGGTCTCTGGAGTTCACTGGTAACTGCTCTGCTATCCTGGCCCTTCACTCGTGCTTCCCTGTGCCCTGTTGGAGAGCTGTTTGAGAACCTGCTGATTTTAGCGTGGAGGTGGTGCAGAAGGGCATTGGTGTTTATCGTGTCCCACCCAGCCAGGGGTTGGCCATTCATTCAGCAGGTATTTATTGAGTGCCTACCGGGCTTCAGGCTCCGTTGCCCTAACCAAGGATCAGAGCAAAGTCCCTGCTACAATGGGGTGTACCCTTGGGCAAGGCAGATGGGCAAACAGTTACACAGATAAATTACATTCTGACTGGGGGCTTGGTATTTGCTAGAATTCTTTGACCCATCTTAGGAAGCTGGAGGGATGGCCCTGTCTAGAACACCTGTTGGTAGTTGCTGTGTGAACTTGGGCTTTGGATCTGAGAGACCTTTGCGCCTTCCCTAGGGTGTTACCCAGAGCCTGTTAGGATGAGCTGGGCACCGGGCTAAGTGCTGGGAATGCAAGGGTGACGTAAGACAGTCTCCAACTCATAACATTTACTACAAATTAGTGAGAGACAGTCATCAAACTGTGCAAATAGAAATGCCAGGCTCTCTGAACTTTGGTTTATTTCCTCTCCTGTTTCATCTGGACTCAACTTAGAAATATTTATTGACTGCCCGTAAATGAATAGAGTGTCTGTAATATGCCAGGCATTGTTCCAGCACTAGGGATTTGGCAGTGATTGAGCCATCAAAAATCCTGCCCTCATGGAGCTTACATTCTAGAGCAGTGATTCTCAAACTTGGGGAAGCGTCAGAATCACGTGGAGGATTTGTTAAGCCCGGTCCCACCCCCTCACTCCCACCCACACACCCAGTTTGTGTCAGTAGGGCTGCCGTGGGGCTTGGAAGTTGGTGTTTCCAGCGCACGATGCTGCTGGTTTGTGCCTTGTTGCTTTGCAGACCGCTAACAGTTGATTTATTGAATCCTCGCAATAACCTGGGAGGATTGGGGGTTAGGGTGGGCTAGGGGAGTTGGGGGGAAACCCTCTCATCGCTGTTTTACAGACAGGGAACTGAAGAAGGCAGGTGAGGTAACTTGGCCCTCCCTCTTATGCTAAGCAAGCTAAAGGAAGTGACTTTAGCAGCAAGCACTGTTTAACTGCCTTGCCATGATTGCTGTGAGCAATTTTGTTCTAGTTCTTTTGCTGACCCAGAGCCTGACTGGTGGCAAAATCCAGTGGGTTTGCTCCCGCATTGTAAAGTAAAGGACGGGGAAGCAGGAGGTCTGAGCAGATCGCAGAAGCCAGAAGGAAATTCTCTTTTTTTTTTTTTTTTTTTTTTTTTTGGCGGTACGCGGGCCTCTCACTGTTGTGGCCTCTCCTGTTGCGGAGCACAGGCTCCGGACACGCAGGCTCAGCGGCCATGGCTCACGGGCCCAGCTGCTATGCGGCATGTGGGATCTTCCTGGACCAGGGCACGAACCCGCATCCCCTGCATCGGCAGGCGGACTCTCAACCACTGCACCACCAGGGAAGCCCAGGAAATTCTCTTTACATTAGAATGTGTGGAGTTGTGTATCCATGGTCACAGAGAGGAACAGAGGGCACGGGTCTTCCCTGTTTCTCCCTGATGCTGAGCCAGGAGACCTGTGCCGAGTCCGCTCTTCAGAGGAAGGGGTGCTGGGCTCCTTCACCCCTAACCCAGTCTTACTTCGAGTCTAGGAAGTGCAGGCGAGGTGTGGCCAAGAGGCAAGCCCCTCCTCTCAGAATCCTCACAACAGCCCCCTGGGGAGGCCTTGTGCCCCTTGACCATGACTGGGATTGTACATCCTCAGCCTTGTCACTGGCTAGTTCTGTGACCTTGTTTAAGCTACTTAAAGCCTCCTGACCCTGTTTCTTCACTGGCAAAATGGGAATAAATTAGAAGCTACCTTGTAAGCCACAATGAAATTCAAGGTCTCTCATTATATTTAAGTTCCACTGTCTGGACAGTTCTAACGACAGAGATTAAGGCCTCCTTGATAGCTTCATCTATAGTTCTGTAGTTTCTGCTCAGTTCATATATTTTGAGCACCAGAATTTTTTTGGACATAAACCTCTTTCTTCTCGTTTCTCTGGAAAAATGGATCATACTTAAGCAGATACACATCTTCCCAGACAACAAAGACTTTTGCTAGACGGGACTACTAAGCGGTATCTTAATAGCTCAAAACATTTCAAACCAGCCTGAGTGGTTTATTTCCACTGCTGATATACAACAAATATTTGCTGGCCGCAGGTGGAGGACCCTGGGTGTTTCTTCAGCCGCCTAACTGGTCACCAGGCCTGAGTGGTTCTCAAAATGTGGTCCCAAACCAGGACATCAGCTTCACCCGGGAAGTGGTTAGACCTGCAGACTCTCCTGTCCTACCTCAGACCTACTAATCAGACACTCTGGGGGGTGGAGCCTTGAGAGCTGTCTTTTAAGGAGCATCCCAGGTGACTCCGCCGCCCCCTCAAGTCTGGGAACTACTGGCCAAATGTTTGCAGCTAGAATGACGTAAGGTATTTTGTGAGTGGTCGCAGGCCAAAACCGGCCAGGTTTGAAGAGCCTTCCAAGCACAGGTCGATGCAGCCCGTTGAAATGGTTTTCATTGGCTTGAGAACACTTTATGATCAATCCCCAAACCCTTATTGTCCAGGCGGGACCTCCGCACTTCTTTCACCAGGCCTCACCATCACTTAACATCTTTGCACCAAGATTCAGCTCACAAATGAAGTGTAAAAAGGCCTTCCCCATCTCCCTCGCCTGGGCTCCGTGACACCTTATGCTGTCGTAGGACAGCGTGACTACCCGCATCCTCTCCAGTCTTGTTAATAGGCAGCTCAGTGGCTGGCACACAGTAGGACTGCACCAAGCCAGGAAATGGCTGCTCCCCAGTTGGGAGTTTTGGATTCTGTTTCTGGCCCTTCCTCATAGCAGCCAGTCCCTTGGCCTTCCCAAGCCCTAGTCTTCATTGCTCTATGATGGGGGAATAAGGACCCTTGGTCTCCTTTCCACAATGGAGTATAGGAGTCTGTGTCTGGATCTCGGGGACAATAGGATCAGTCAGTGATTCTCAAGTTTAGTTGCACATCGGACTCAGCAGACGGGGAGTGCTAAAAATACCCATGCCTGCCCCACTCCCAGAGAATCTGGTTTCATTGGTCTGGGGTATGGCCTGGGCATGGGATTTCTAGAATCTCCCCAGTTGACTCTGGAATACAGCCACATTGGAGAACCACGACTGTAGGTAAATACCTCCCTTCCTCAAAATGCTTGTAGAGTTTGAATGAGATTATGCGAAAGTACCTTGTAAAGGGCTTTAAAATTTAAGAGTTACACAGTTCCACGTGGAAAACTGAAGATGATTCAGGAAGTATTAAAAAATAGCTATGGGCCGGGGGGAGAAGGAGATATTTGAGGGATGTCAGGCACCTTGCAGTTTGGTAATTTCCCCTCTTCTAGATCTGTCTTGCTATTTCTTTCCTGATGTGTTAAGTATCAAATTGATTTGGGCTCATCTTTGCCTTAATGTGAAAATCTTTCAACTCGCATTGCAGGAGTAATGCTTTTAAATAAATTGGTCTAAGCTACTTTGGAGTTGTAGGCCTGGGGGGTGGGCAGCTGCTGTCTGTCCCCAGCAGATCTCGGTCTGGATTTCATGCACACGTCTGAGTCCTCGAGACTCCAAGGGAGTGGGGAATGCAGACGTTGTCACCATGTAGATCGTGGCCGGTGGATAAGAACTCATCATAGCCAACACTTGCTGAGACTCTAGATAGTGCAAAGATCTGAGCTGAGTGCTTTGAGTGCATTTTCCAATTTAATTCTCCTAGCAACCCTGCGAGCTGAGAACCGTTACCATCTCCATTCTGCTGCTGGGGAAACTGAGGCTCAGGCAGTTGAGAACTTGCCAGTGATGGCACAGCTAATAAGTGGCAGAACTGGGATGCCACTTTCTCTGCTGCCACAATGCACCCTGAAGGCCAGGCTAGGCTAGGCTGTCAAGGAGAGCAATACTGAATTTGTTCTGGTAATTCAGACCATAGCTCCTTTCACTACTGTGGTTCCTTGAGTAGCAACTTCGCTCAGTTGCTCAGGGTCTGTCTGGATAGCTAGACCTTTCTGTTGGCTCTGCTTCTGTTTTCGGAGATGTCCCTCTCTCAGTGAGCACTGTGAGTGAGCTCTTTTTCTGAGTACAGTCAGTTTTTCAAAATTCCTCCAAGGATCACTTTCCTAGACCACATTCCCCTGTCCTGGTGGTGATCAGCATCTTTGTTTCACCCTCCTTATAGACTGTTGTGCTCAAGGTAGCCCCATCTCTTGTTACTTTGGCCTGAAAGACTTAGCAGGAATCAAATTCCCTTCGGACACTTTGGTGTCTGAATGGCATGTGGGCTTGGACGGCAGCCTTCTTGCTTGCCCAGTGGCACATCCTTCAGGGGGTGTTTGTGTGGGTTCCCTAGAAGTCATATGGGTCATCTGAGATCTGAAGTGGCTCTAGCCGTGCACAAATTACCTTCCACTTCTGTTGCGTGTTGGGTAGAATCGAAAACAAAGAATGCCATTACCTTTGCGTGTTTGTTTCCTGGTGGGAACTGTGCTAAGAAGAGGGTTCAGCAGTGACCAAAGACAGACATCATTCCTCATAGAGTTTATGGACACATAATACGAACATGAACAAAATACTTACAGATTAGGGAAATAAAGAGGACGCTGTATTAGAAAATAATAGGTCTTGTAAATGACACCAAAGATCCAGCTATAGAATTTAAAAGTTCTGTAGTCAGAAAAACGGTTTGCTTTTACCTTTACGTAGGATCCATCTATAGTGATCACTGCTCTTCCTCTTCAACCAGGTTCTCTTAACTCAAGTCAGGAGATCCTGGCACTCACTGTAGTGGCAACAACTGTATTTTCTTTTTTTTAGCTTTTTTTTTTTGAATGAAAGATTCTTTAACTTCTGTAGTGCTTCACAATTTTCAAAAGTTTCACACACGTGATTTCATACAATCTCATAATAACCCCCCCTTTTTTTAATCCCCAACCCCTATATTGTGCCTTTCTCCTTCCCTCTCCCCACTGGTAACCTGTAGTTTGTTTTCTGTGTCTGTTGAGTCTGATTCTTTCTGTTTTATTCCCTGGTTTGATGTATTCTTTTGATTCCACATATAAGTGATATCATACAGCATTTGTCTTTCTCTGTCTGACATACTTCACGTAGCATAATGCCCTCCAAGTCCATCCATGTTGCTGCAAATGGCAAAATTTCATTCTTTTTCATGGCCGAGTAGTATTCCATTGTACATGTAGACCATATATTCTTTGTCCATTCCTCTGCTGATGGATACTTAGGTTGCCATGCCTTGGCAATTGTAAATAGCGCTGCTATGAACACTGGGAAGCAGTGCTTTTTCTTTCTTTTTAAAAAAAATAAATTTATTTATTTATTTTTGGCTGCATTGGGTCTTCATTGCTGTGCACCTGGGCTTTCTCTAGTTGCGGCGAGCAGGGACTACTCTTCGTTGCGGTGCGCGGGCTTCTCATTGCAGTGGCTTCTCTTGTTGCAGAGCACAGGCTCTAGGCGCGCAGGCTCAGTAGTTGTAGCTCACGGGCTTAGTTGCTCCGCGGCATGTGGGATCTTCCCGGACCAGGGTTCAAACCCGTGTTCCCTGCATTGGCAGGTGGATTCTTAACCACTGTGACAACAGGGAAGTCCCAGCAGTGTTTTTTTCTTAACTTTGGCCAAGGAGCTCTGTTCTTCTCCCAAGGCAGCATGATTGGTCAACCACATGCATCTGAACTTCCTAAGAGAGTTACTCATATGCAGACTCCAAGACCTGGCTCTGGTCAACATAATCAGAATTTCTGGATTATGTGAAACCCAGACTCCTTTGTAAAAAGAACCACTGAGTGATTTTGATAACCATCCTAGGTTTGAGAAGTACTGATCAAGGAATAGACTTGTTTCAAAGTGCAAATTATTCTAGAGACTCGACCAGGACTAGAATCCCTTCAGCCTCTTCCACAACCTGGCCTACTTATTTATTGGTCCTCACCTCAAAAACATCTCTTCCTTTCTTCAGGCATCCATGGGTTTCTAGAGTGTGCTCGGGTGCTCTCTCCCCAAGAGTAAGCCTTCAGTCCTACCCATGCCCCTTTCTCTGAGGGACACAGAGGGGTTCCATACCCACCGGCCCACACCCTCCCCATTCCCACCTTACCCTCCATCCTCCTCCTCCCGCCCCCGTTCTCTGAGCAAAGTTCCAGGAGTGTCACCAGGAGACCTGCGGTGGCATCTTCCTTGACCTCCCTGTAGTGTCTAACCGTCTTGCCAGCTCTCCTCCTTTCCCGGCGGTCATTCTTATCCAGGAGAGTAAGGCATTGTGCAGTCTCCTCCCTAGTGGTGGCCTGTGTCGCCAGGCCTTCGACCACCTGCTCTGCAGTGAAACCTCAGGGGCTTATTTCCAGTTTCCGGCTGGACATCACTTCTCTGTCCAGGCGAGTACTGCAAACTACCACAAATCTAAAACTGAATCCAGTCCAGGTCTCAAACCAACAGCTTTGCCCATCTGTGTACGTTGACGCCCCGCCTCCCTCACAGGCCACGTGGGGTACCACTTGCTCCACGAGGCCTTCCCTCATCTGTCATCTCCCGCGCCGCTCTGGCTGGAGGGTATCTACTTTAAGCCAGGCCTGTTCTGGTCAAAAGCAACAGAGGCCCACATGACATGGCTCTAGAAAAGAGAGGCTGCTGTGAGGTTAGAGATTTCACAGGAATCTAAGGATGGGCATAACGGCCCCCACTGCCGGGATGGCGGGAGCTGCAGCTGGAGGCCGTGAAGAACAGCGGTCTCCACGTACGTCCCCTCTGTTCCCTCCTGTCGGCCTGCTCATGTCATGGTTTCTGCTACCTCTGAAACCTACAGACAGACTACAACAAATCTAAAATTTGTTCATACATTCGTAAACCATGTTATGAATTAGTTCTGCCTTGAACTTGCTATGTGACCCTGGGCAAGCTACTTAATCTCTGTGAGCCTCAGTCTCCTCACTCTATACAAATAAGATGAAGAGTAATAATAGCCAAGATTTTATTGGGTGCCAAGCCCCGCTCTAAGTGTTTTATATTTATTAGCTCAATTAACTGTCACACTAACTTTCTGAGGGAGGTACTGTCACTATCCTCATTCATAGCTGAGGAGGTGGAGGCACAGAGAGGCTAAGTAATTTGCCCAAGGTCATACAGCTAGAAAGTGGCAAAGCCAAGATTCAGACTGAGGCTCTCTGGCTCCAGAGCTCACGCTGTCAGACCGCCATTCACTTTTAGGGGTTATTGTGAGAATTATAGCGTGGATTCTCTTATTTAGGACACAGAGCCGAGAGCAATATTCAGAATAAGTACTTAAGAATGCTAACAGTCATGACATCATCACATTAGTTTGCAGGTGACCCATATGACCTTCACAGCCCCAGCCGACCTCGTAACTCTTCGCCTCAGCAGCCACAGGTAACCCGGTGTCCCCAGTTCAAATTCTTGTGAGAGATGCTGATTTGGAAAGATGACAGAGCTGGCCTTGAACTGGATTCACCTGGTACAAGAAATCACAACAGGGGTCAGGGGTCATACCAAGCACGGCACCTCTCCACTCAGGAGAGGCCGTGGGCAGCCGGCATCCCTAGGTCGTTCTTTCTCAGAACTTCCAGAGTCAACTGTTCTGAATGTCTGGCAGTTAGGGGACCTGGTGGTTACTCTCGCTGAGCACATGCTCGATTCTGAGCCCTGCTTTTGGCCTCATCCCCTGTGGCAAGCTCCCATTCATTTCCGTGACCCTGACTCTCGCTGCTGGAAGTGGGGCCTGTGGACCAGCACATCAGCATCGCCTGGGAGCTTGTTAGAAATGCAGAATCTCAGGCTCCACCTCAGACCCACTGAATCAGAAAGTGCATTTTAACAAGATCCCCAGTGGTCCTTGCAGGTTAATGTTTGAGTAGCCCTGGCCAGTCAACACTGTTTATGTCTGCGTAGCGCTGTTTTGTTTTTTTGTTCTGTAGCTGACTGTGCCTCTAACTGGCTCCGATATAGGTATGAGATAATATCAGTAAGCCGTGGATTCTTACAACCAGGTATAAACACTGCTGAGGGGAAGGAGCTTCTCAGCCTGTTCCCACAGCCCCACATGGAATAAGGGATTGAAGCCGGATCGGGGATGGGAGTGGGGGAGGGCTCAGTTGAAAGGGGGGCGGTCACACCTGCTGAGAAAAGACAGGGTCCTGAGCCTGCAGCTTGCCCACCAGTGGGGTCAGATGCCAGAGGTCAGAGTGGATGCAGGCCGTGTAGAAGTCCACCACGGTGGCGGGACGTGGTCTCCGGGGTGCACGGGGCAGTCAGAAGATGGGAACCCTTGGTGGCAGGGGCAGTGTCTCTCAACTGCAACACAGAATGAGGAGGTGGCCCGCGGGCACCTGGCAGAGATCACAGAGGCAGGATTCCAGCCCTTAGAGAACGGTGGCAAGAGCAAGACAAGGAGGTCTGGGGTCCCCAGTAAGCTTCCCAGGCAGAGGCTTGAGCCAACAAAATAAATGGCAGGCTCCCTGGAACTAGCTTTGAACAGGGCAGACGTACCGCCACGAGGGGACTAGCAGAAACAGTGCCTGTGGCCAAGGCTGGGACTGGCTGAGCCAGGACCCCCATGCGCAGTCCTGGACCCAGCCAGGGGCAGCCTGAGTGGGGTGGCACTGGGGCGGGAGGGGCAAGCAGCCAGCTGCAGGCTGGAGGGAAAGTCTGTATGAGGCCCTGTGGACCGCCTTGCCTTCCTGGCATGAGGGCGGTGGGGAGGCGTGGCTGCATGCCAGAGGGCTTTCCCATCACTGCTCCCTGGCCCGGGTTCACCTGTGAACAGCGTTCCGGCATAAGCGTGGACCTTGCCCCGACACATTCCCGAGATAACACCTACCGTCATCCTGCCCGACTGTGTGAGCAAGGCTCCCGACAGCCTCCCTGCATTCATTTCCAGTTTGCTGGATGTTGTATGTGTGTCTATGTAACATGACTGAAGGACGAGTCATTAGTGTGCCGTCCAAAGTCCCTTTGGGAACATTCCAGGAAAATCAATATCCCATCAAAGCCACAAATGGCTTTTTTCTTTCCCCCAATCCTTCCAAGCAGGGTTTCTCAGAGTGTGATCCGCCGACCTCCTGCCTTACTCCCCCATGGAGCTTGTAAAACACAGATTCCTGGGGCCCTACCTGAAAACGACTGAATCAGAATCTCAGTGGGGCTTTCCAGAATCTGCATTTTTAACCTGCCACCCAGCCGATTCTAATACACCTTGAAACTTAAAAACCTCTCTTCCCCCTACCCACCAGGCACTTTCTTTCCTTTGCATAAACCGGATCCTTGCCCTGCCTGCTGGCACTCCCTCCCTGTGCTGCTACACCCACTTAAACGGCCACCTCTTCCGAGGAGCCTGCCTAGCTGTCTTCGTCCCAGCTCATGTAGGGGGCCCGTTGTGCACCCTTCTAACACGGCTCTGCCACATCGTCGTCATTTTTTTCCTCTCTGTGTTCTCCACTGAATGGTAACGCATCCTGCTGAGCCTCCCTAGGCCCAGCACAAAGTTTTGCGCCTAATTAGAACTAATAAATGAATATGAGCAAAGGCAGCTGAGAGGTAACAGTGAAGCCACAGAGTAGAAGGTGAAAAGTAGATGCTTCCCAGTAGGAAGCTGCCACCTTCCAATTCTTCTCTCGGTCATTCTGAACTCCTAGGTCAAGTTTTGGAGCCAGAGGGCAAGTATTGGACCCAAGGAGAGCCCAGGGCTCTGGCTGGCCTGGGGCACAGCCCACCTGTTTGGGGCTGAGGCGTCCCCAGTGGAAGCCTAGCTCTCTATCTACATTTTGGAAGAACTCCAGCAGAAGAAAAAGGCTCAAGGATGGTTTGCCAGCCCCAAGCCTGACGCCAAACTCAGGGCCTCTAGAATGTTCAACACCCCCCTCCCCTTGTCAAGGCAGGAGGAGTCAAAGAATAGAGCTATCGGACCATGAAACTCCCAAGAGTCCTTTCCCCCAGCGTTTCTCAGAGACTGCTGCCACTGTTTTCTGTGTGAGGCTCCGAATTGCCATTTGCCAAACTGGTAAACGTTGACCCAGCAGCAATCAGGCAAAAATAGGAGAAGCCCCGGACAGGCTGCCTTAATCGTGTTGGTGAAGGGAGAGCCAGGTGCCTGTGAGCTGAAGAATGCTTCCCATCACCTCGCTCTGAAAAACAAAGTGTATTTCCTTAATCTTAACAACTTGAGCACCCCGAAACCTGCTTTACCAGCCCAGGGTGCCTCCTCTGATCTTGCTTGCTTATCTGTGTATACGTGGGGTCGTGGGACAAGGTGACTTTGGAAAGGCCTGGCCTGCTGAGACTCTAGGGTCAGCCCAGACTGCTGTGACCACAGGGAACCTTAGCCCGGGAGACAGGCTGACCTCTTAACGTGAAGTCAGAGTGAGGGCACCCGCTCTCAGTCCGAAGTAGGGTCGGAACCTTCCTGGGTTCTTTGAAGAGAAAGAGGATTGGCTGAATTATAGGTGGCAGGGCAGAGCAGCTGAGGGCTCCGTGCACAGTAGGCCCTCAGCAAATAAATGCTTCTCGCATTGAGCTGGTGAGAAGGGAGCAGCCAGTGTTAAATGTGGGCTCTGTCAGAACCCTTCAGACATTTGCTGAAATTCCATGAGGGCGTCAGGGATTATAAGGTTTTAAGGTCATTACTGAGTTTCTTTCGTGATTTTTTCATAAGGATGTCATTTCTGAATCCATTCTCTTTCTCTTCTCATCTCCCCAAATTACCCTTCCTCCTTCCCTTCCAGGAGGAAGACAGTACAGTGTTATCATTTGGTCAAAATTTCACATTCAGAAAATGGTAACGTTCAAAAATCTTGTTCAATGCTGCAGCACCCCCTCCCCCAAGCTGGAGGTTGTGACAGCTGTCATTTACTGAGGAATTTTACATGCATTTACCGTTTCGCTTGTGCCTTCCAGAGGAGGCAGCTGAGGCCCAGAGAGGCTAGAGAATTTATCAAGGTCACACAGCAAGTTGGCGAGTGGCTTGGATTTTACTGCAGGCTCTGTGACTCCACAGCCCTGGGTGCTTGTCAGTGCCGCTTCGTTGTCTCCTAGAGGTCATTGGTGCTTGTTGATATAACATCGCTAACCATTTCTCCACCATTTCTCAGAGCGTTTTGTCCACGTGTCCTGATTAGAGAATTAGTTAAGCTCTCAAGCTCTCCAGGGAGCCATGGCTGGAATCCTGCCTCCTTCCTAGAGTCCGCAGGCAGCCAGATCCCACAGACCCTGCTCTGTCGGGCGGTGAGCACGAGAGATGTGGCCCCATGGTTGGGGGACCGGCAGGCAGGTTGTGATGACCCACAGGGCACGTGTTCCCTGTCAGTTCCCAGGCACTGAACACAGGCACCCCCCCACTCCCCGCCCAGGACCTCCTCTCCTATTTCCCTCTTTGCCTCCTGCCCTCCTAGGATCGACAGCTATTTGGAAAGGTGAGCACAGAGGCCTTTTCAGAAAGAGTCCTATTCTCCCGTCTTCCTGGTACCCTTGCTCACTGGAGAGAGAGAAGCAGGATTGTGTGGGGAGGGAGAGGCAAGTGTACGGGAACAGTTTAGATCTAATTGTTCATGATCTAGAATGTCTTCGTTTGCATTCAGGGATGCCGCCCGCCTTTGTGAGGGGCCACACCAAGTTGAATCATGTGTTATCAGTGCAATGCAATAGCCCGATGACGTCATGAAAATCCAGGCTTTGGGAGAACATGTTCACAGGCAAGAATGCAGTGATGAAAAGATGGAAGGGCCTGGTTACGCTGCATAATCCAGCTTTTAGTGTATAACCCCTGGGTTTATTGGCCCCTTGTTCCTGTTCTCTTTGACAAAGAATGATTTTTTTTTTTAACTTTCTGATTAGCAATCAGTAGTTTAAGCCTGCTAATCACCTCTTTAGCTTGGCATGTGGACCCAGGAAAGGCCACAGCACTTAATGTGTTCTGTCAGATCCAGAAGTTCAGAAATGTAGTTAGCCCCAGTTTTTAAAATAATTAGACTCTTATTCAGGATAATGCCTACTGTATTTATATATATATATATATATATTTTTTTTTTTAATTTATTATTTATTTATTTTTGGCTGTGTTGGGTCTTCGTTGCTATGTGTGGGCTTTCTCTAGCTGTGGCGAGCGGGGGCTACTCTTCATTGCGGTGCGCGGGCTTCTCATTGCAGTGGCTTCTCTTGTTGCAGAGCATGGGCTCTAGGTGCACGGGCTTCAGTAGTTGTGGCTTGCGGGGTCTAGAGCACAGGCTCAGTAGTTGTGGCATGCGGGCTCAGTAGTTGTGGTGCAGGGCTTAGGTGCTCCGTAGCATGTGGGATCTTCCCAGACCAGGGCTCGAACCTGTGTCCCCTGCATTGGCAGGCGGATTCTTATCTACTGTGCCACCAGGGAAGCCCCTAGTGTAATTATAATTATAAACATTCTGAGGTTTATTACATAAACACTTGTTTTAGTTTACTTTTAAAAAAATTTATTCTTAATTGGGTAAAATATACATAATATACAAGGTATCATTTTAACCTTTTTTTTTTTTTTTTTTTTGCGGTACGTGGGCCTCTCACTGTTGTGGCCTCTCCCGTTGCGGAGCACAGGCTCCGGACACGCAGGCTCAGCGGCCATGGCTCACAGGCCCAGCCGCTCCGTGACATGTGGGACCCCCCTGGACCGGGGCACGAACCCGTGTCCCCTGCATCGGCAGGAGGACTCTCAACCACTGCACCACCAGGGAAGCCCTCATTTTAACCAGTTTTAAGTGTACAGTTCAGAGGCATTAAGTACATTCCCATTGCTGTGCAGCCATCCCCACCATCTGTCTCCAGAACTCTTTTCATCTTGCAGAATGTAAACTCTATCCGGGTTAAATACTCACTCCCCATTCCCCCTCCCCCAGCTCCGGGCAACCACCACTCTACTTTCTTCCTGTACGAATTTCACTGTTCTAGGTACCACATATGAGTGAGTCATACAGGATTGTCCTTTTGTGACCAGCTTATTTTACTCAGCATAATGTCCTCCAGGTCCATCCACTCTGCAGCATGTGTCAGGATTTCCTTCCTTTTTCAGGCTGAGTACTATTCTATTGTATGTTTACACCATGTTTTGTTTATCCATTCATTTATTCACGGACACACTTTCACCTTTTGATTATCATGAATAATGCCACTGTAAACATGGGTGTAAAACTATCTGTTCATGCCCCTGCCTTTACATCCCTTGTGTATGCACCCAGAAGTGGAATTGCTGGATCATATGGTAGTTCTATTTTTAATTCTTTGAGGGACTGCTACGCCATTTTCCACACTGGCGGCACCGTTTGCCATTCCCACCAGCAGTGCACAAGGGTTCCAATGTCTCCACACCTTCACCAACACACTTAGTATTGTCTGTTTTTGTTTTTTTTTCATAGTAGCCATCCTAATGGGTATGACATGGTATCTCGTGGTTTTGATTTGCACTTCCCTGATGATTAGTGATGTTGAGCATCTACACAGATACTTTTAAAAAAACGAACTTCTCCTGTCATTTCAAAGCTAAAGGCAGTAAAATGTAAGGTTCAAGGCACTGAATCTGAGAAGCTGTGCTGCCTGGGTTTAGTGCTGGCTCCACTGCTTGCTGACTGTAGCTGTGGGTCAGTTGCAAGATCTCTCTGTGCTTCAACTTCTCACCTGTAAAATGGGGTAATAAGTAAACTGCCTCATAGGGCTACTGGGAGGATTCAATGATCTAATACAGATAAATCTCATGCAAAGTGTGAGACTTGCTATATGCGTTTGATGAGTGCTGGGCTTCATTACTCTCAGAGTAGAATCTGCTGCCTTCCATCCTCCAGGGACGGTTTTCCTCTCTGCCTAGTCTTTTCCAAGTGGGGTAACAGCCTGGGGAATTTGAGGTAAGATGGTGGCTTGAACCCAGTAGGTTTTCACACCCCCAGGTTGGGCATGTCAGGAGGAAAAAGAGCAGTGGCACTCTTGAAGCCCGTGCGCCTGGAGCCCGTGCTCCGCAACAAGCGAAGCCACCGCGATGAGAAGCCTGCGCACCGCAACGAAGAGTAGCCCCTGCTCGCCACAACTAGAGAAAGCCCATGTGCAGCAACAAAGACCCAACACAGCCACAGATAAATAAATAAATAAATTTATTAAAAAAGAAAGGAAAAATGAGCAGTGGCAGCCTCTGAAATCCATCCTGAAACTCGGCAGCATCTGGTTTCGAGAGTGAGTTTGTGTAGAGCTGGCGGCCAGGAAATGGGACTGGGAATCTAGTGCAAAGGTAGTTTCTCTGGTTCCTTCAACCAATAACTATTAGAGCAAATAACCATCTGGATGAGGAATGGCTCCTAAATGCCTTGGAGTAAGGCAGTTAGCTAAGGGTTTGTGTTGCTGCATGTGTCACCATGGGACTTTGCATCCTGACGGCCTGGAGAACTGTCCTCAGGCCTATATCCTCTGCATCTCAGCATTTGGGCCTCCCTGTTGTGCCCCATCTGTAGGTCATTAGCCTCCTGTGAGAGAGATTAGGGTTCCCCTGTCCCTAATTCCAGGGGAAATTCCAGGAGTGTCAGAAGGACCCTGGGTCCTTCCCAGGGCAAATCTCTGACTTGGTCACTCTGCCCAAGGGAAGGAGTCATGGGAAAGTTAATCCTCATCTCTGATCCTTCTCTAAAGCCTAACCCAGTTTCCTTAGCAAACATACTGAAGGAAGCGGTGGCGGGGCGGGGAGGGAGGCTTCCCCCTCGCCTGCCTTTACCTGGTTAACTCCTTCTCAAGGCCCAGCTTTTTTTTTTTTTTTTTTTTTTGCGGTACGCGGGCCTCTCACTGTTGTGGCCTCTCCTGTTGCGGAGCACAGGCTCCGGATGTGCAGGCTCAGCGGCCATGGCTCACGGGCCCAGCCACTCTGCAGCATGTGGGATCTTCCCAGACCGGGGCACGAACCCATGTCCCCTGCATCGGCAGGCGGACTCTCAACCATTGCGCCACCAGGGAAGCCCCAAGGGCCCAGCTTTTAACACCAGTTCCTCAAGGGATCATCACCCTGCTCCCCAAATGGGGCCAGGGGCAGTGTTTATATTCCCTCACAGAGCAATAGTCTTTCTCTTTAAATCAGTTGTTCAATGGTTATTAGTTAAGACCTCGTGTTTTCTTCTGTTTAATGTCAGCCGAGGACTCTTCTAGACTAGCCATTCTCAAAGTGTGTTCCCTGGAGGCCCCTGAGATTCCCTCAGAAGGTCTGCAAACTCAAACTTCATAATAATACTAAGAAATTATCTGCCTTTTTAACTTTCTACCTATCATGAGAGGACTGTGGAGTTTCCCAGAGGCTACGTGACATGCAGTTTTGCAACAGACTGATGCAAAAGCAGCTCTTAGGACTCAGCAGTCTTCTTTTAAGCCATTCATTAAAGACATTTGCAAAAATGTGAAATAATGCCACTCTTCTCACTAATTTGTGGGGGAGGGCTTAGAAAATATAATTAATTATAAGGATATGTTTTATGTTAACATGTGATTGATTTATTATTTTATTTTCAAAGGAATTAATAAATATTTTTAAATTTTGTTTTCATTTCTAATATGATAAATGTTGATCAACAAAACCCACATGTGGACTTCCCTGGTGGCACAGTGGTTAAGAATCCACCTGCCAATGCAGGGGACACGGGTTCGATCCCTGGTCTGGGAAGATCCCACATGCCGTGGAGCAACAAAGCCTGTGAGCCACAATTACAGAAGCATGCACATTCTAGGGCCCATGTGCCACAACTAGAGAAAGCCCGCGTGCAGCAATGAAGACCCAGTGCAGCCAAAAAACAAAAAACAAAAACCACCCACATGAGCAACAACTCTTGGGGTCCTCAGGTTTTAAGAGTGTGAAGGTGTCCCAAGACCAAAAATTTGAGTGAGGATTGCTGCCCTAAACAGGGATCAGGAACCTTTTTCTGTAAAGGACTAGTGGACCATACCCTCTCTGTCTTAACTATTTAACTCTATAGCATGAAAGCAGCCATAGATAATATGTATACAAAGAGGCATGGCTTTGTCCCAGTGAAACAAGCAGTAAGTGAGTTTGGCCTACGGACCATAATTTGCCATCTCCTGCTCGAGGTTCTAAGCTGTAAAATGCCAGGAACCACATCTAACTGATAAATTGCTTTATCCCCAACACCTAGCACAGGGCCTGCTACTTAGTAGATGCTTAGGAATTATAACAGAAATAGTGTTTAGTGGCTGGTTGTCCAAGTCAAAAATGGCAATGGCTTAACTTCAAGGTATAACTTCTTTAGCACATTAAAAAAAAAAAAAATCAAGAGTCAGGCCAGTTAGGGCCAGGGTGATGGCTCAAGGGACCCAGGTTCCTTGTGCTTTTCTGGTCCACCATTCTTAGCATGTGACTTCCATCATTAAACTCACCTCATGGCTCAACCAACCTTAAAGAACCTCAGGAGAATTAAGCTGATCTGCCAATAATGAACTGCCCATCAGAACAAAACAACATTCTTTAAAGAAGGAACATAAAATCCAGATTCTTGACAGCTTAGTGTTCAGAGTATCTAGCATACGATAGAAAAGGTACTAGACTTAGGAAGAAATACAGTAGAAACAGACCCAAGGATGGCAGAGATGTTGGAATTAGCAGAAAATGAACTAATGTTTATTATAGATATGTTTAAGGATTTTTAAGGAAAAGAAATCAGTAGGGAAATGGAACCAAATAAAAATTCTAGATGAAAACAACAGTATCTGAAATGAAAACTTCCCTAGATGGATCTAACAGTAGTTCAGATGCTGCAGGAAGAAAGATCATTGAACGCGAAGTCAGAGCAGTAGAAACTATCCAAACTGAAGCACAGAAAGAAAAAAAAAAGTTGGAAAAAAATGGTCCGAAGCTCAGTGATCT
Organism: Hyperoodon ampullatus; assembly: GCF_949752795.1. NCBI lineage: Eukaryota > Metazoa > Chordata > Mammalia > Artiodactyla > Ziphiidae > Hyperoodon > Hyperoodon ampullatus. Next base: position 12,893,113 of record NC_136917.1, read on the forward strand.
GTGGGATGTTGTTAGTCAATCTAACAAATGTATATTTGGATTCCCAAAAGGAAAGGAGAGAGAGAGAGAATGAGAAAGAAAATATATTTGAAGAGGTAATGGCTGAAAAGTTCCAAAGTTGGTGAAAAATATTGACCCACAGATCCAAGAAGCTTAACAAACCCTAAGCACGATAATCATGCGGAAAATCACACGTAAATACATCATAGTCACCTTGCTAAAAACTAAAGGGAAAGAGGAAAATCTTAAAATCTCCCAGAGGATAAAGACATGCTGCATGTAGAACAATAAGATCCATTGCTAACTTATCAGAAACGATGCAAAGGCCAAAAAATAATTGAATAATATCTCTAAGGTGCTGAAAGGCAGATAAAACAGTCTGCAATTCTATATCAACAAAAGTATCCTTAAAAAATGAGGGTAAAATCAAAAGCTTTATTTTCAGTTATAAAGGCTGAGAGAAATGCTCACCAGCAGACTTACACAATAAGAAATGTCAAAAGAAATTCTTTGGGGGGAAAGAAAATGCTATCAGATGGAAATGTGGATCTACATGAGAAATGAAGAGCACCAGAAATATAAAAAACTTACAATTTTTTTCTTAATTTCTTTAAAAGATAATTGACTGTTTAAAGCAAACATGATGATAGTGTTATTTTTATTGAAATTTTTTGAAAGGAGGAAAAGAGAATCAAGAAACAGATGAGACAAACAGAAAACAACTAGTAAATTAGTAGACTTCAATCTAGCTACATTAATAATTCATTAAAAGTAAACAGACTAGGGCTTCCCTGGTGGCGCAGTGGTTGAGAGTCCGCCTGCCGAGGCAGGGGACACGGGTTCGTGCCCCGGTCCGGGAGGATCCCACATGCCGCGGGGCGGCTGGGCCCGTGAGCCATGGCCGCTGCGCCTGCGCGTCCGGAGCCTGTGCTGCGCAACGGGAGAGGCCACAACGGTGAGAGGCCCGCGTACCGCCAAAAAAAAAAAAAAAAAAAGTAAACAGACTAAACACGCCAATTAAAAGGCAGATATTGTCAGGTTGGGGGGAAAAAACAAAACTCCAGTGTACAGGCTGCCTACAGTAGATTCACTTTGATGTGAATACACAGGCAGGTTAAAGGTAAACGGAGGGGGGTCTTAAGTGTGTCGCGTGGGCCATCGATCACCATGGTAAAGCTGAGCAAAGAGGCCAAGCGGAGGCTGAAGCAGCTTTTCTAGGGAGGCCAGTTTGCCATCTGCTGGGGCTTTATTCCTCTCGTGATTTACCTGGGATTGAAGAGGGTTGCAGATCCTGGAATGACTGAACCAACTGTTTTGAGCTTACTTTGGGGATAAAGGACTCTTTGCTCATCTGGTTTTGGAAGCAGTCGATGCAGAGGAACAACATGGAAGGTGCGCACTCTGGCCGGGATAAGAGATGGGACATCGTTTAGATGTTCACCAGTTGGATGACACAGGCTCTTCTCAGATGTGTCTGTGGCAGAGTGGAACCTCTACTGACTTATTTACGGTAGACCGTACTAAAATAAATGTTTTTAACAATATTAAAAAAAAAAAGTCAAAGGATGGGAAAGGCATAGCATACAGATACTAATCAAAAGAAAACTGGAATGGCTGTAATGACCACACATAGAGTATACCAAAAACAGGAGAATCAGCAGATACAGAGAGCGTTTATAATAACCGGCCAAGTCATCAAAAAACCCATAATAACCCTAAATGTGTTATTACTCAATGTACTAGTTGAGTTCAAAATACATGAATAAGTAAGTGACCGGATCCACTCTTCGCAACGGGAAGGGCTGATGGAGACATTTCCTCATTGCTGGCCCGTCTGCCCTGAGTCAGTGAGGAGGACAGCAGTACGGGCAGAAGCAAGCTGACTCCGTAGCCTTGTTCTGTGTTCTGCATTTGTGTCCGTCCTGTGCCTCTGAGAAGGCAGGCCCTGGGCTGTCCCACAGGGGCCCTTGCAGAGAGTTCCCACAGGCTGCTCCACCTCCTCTTGCCCTAAAGGGTTTTCTGGAACCTGCCAACCGCACGTGGGATGCCAGCCAGCCAGGACTAGGGCCCGTGCCCCTGAGGTTGGAGAGGACTGGGGTCCTAGAGTGATGGATGGGGTCAGGGTTGGTCCTGGGGAACTGCAGGTGTCCCAGGACACAGGATAAGGTGGCAGCGTCTACTACCTTCAGGCTGGCTCCTGCCGTTCAGATACTGAAAGGGGCTGAGTCAGCCCCAGGTGGGGTAGGGGAAGGGGTTAGGGGAATTTTTAAGCAGTAATGAAATGTTGCCTGGAAGGGGAAAAGGAGGTGGTTTCCAGATAGGGTGTGCCTGGATGACAAAGAATTGCATTATTTTCCGTCCCATTTGCTGACAGTCCAGCAATGATTTCTTTCCCCTTCCCTTCCCTTCCGTCTCCTTTCCCTCTCCTTTCCCTTTCCTTTCTTTCTCCCTTTCAAACTGTTAAAAAAATTGTGGCAAAATACACATAACATAAAATTTACAATCTTAAGCATTTTTCAGTGTACAGTTCAGTGGCATTGAATACCTTCACGTTGTCATGCAACCATCACCACCTTACCATCCATCTCCAGAATTCTCTCCATCTTGCAAAACTGACTCTGTACTCATTGAAGAACTAGCTCCTTATTCTAGCCCCTGGCAACCACCATTCGACTTTCTGTCTGTATGAATTTGACTACACTGTGTATTCCATGTAAGTGGAATCATGCGGTATTTGTGTTTTGGGGACTGGCTGATTCACTCAGCATGATGTCCTCCAGGTCCATCCACGCTATAGCGTGTGTTAGAATTTCCTTTTTTAAGGCTGAGTAATATTCCATTGTATGTACACACCACGTTTCTTTTTTTTTTTTTTTTGGTCTGTGTTCAGTCTTCGTTGCTGCGCATGGGCTTTCTCTAGTTGAGGCAAGTGGGGGCTACTCTACGTTGCGGTGCGCGGGCTTCTCATTGTTGTGGCTTCTCTTGTTGCAGGGCACGGGCTCTAGGTGCGCGGGCTTCAGTAGTTGTGGCACACAGGCTCAGTAGTTGTGGCTCGTGGGCTCTAGAGCACAGGCTCAGTATTGTGGCTCATGGGCTTAGTTGCTCCGTGGCATATATGTGGGATCTTCCCGGACCAGGGCTCAAATCCGTGTCCCCTGCGTTGGCAGGCGGATTCTTAACCACTGTGCCACCAGGGAAGCCCACCACATGTTTCTTATCCATTCATCTATTGATGGACGCTGGGGTTGCTTCCACCTTTTGGCTCTTGTGAATAATGCTGCTCTGAACACGAGCGGACAGCAGTGATTTTTTTGTTTAATTTTGCTTTGTGTTCAGGTAATGAGGTAAAGGTGGGGATAGAAGTTAGTGGTTCAGGACCCGGGCAGCCTTATTTCACACAGGAGACCTAGAAAATAAGCACCTGGGAGAGTTTATCCCTGCAGATCTGCGTATGTGATGGGTCAGAGCTGTCGAAACCTTTCGGTAGTTGGGGGCTTTAGAGTCCAGCCCACCCTTCCGCCCGTCCTTTGCCCTTCGTGGCCCCCATCGTCACAGTTAAGATGTCATTTCTTGCTTCGGCTATTGTAACAGGGTGGCCAGACTCCAAGATCCTTTTCCAGCAACTCATGTGGCAGCCACTTCTGGAATTTTCTTCCTTCCACAGGGCCTTCCAGAGCAAATCGCTCCCCTTCTCAGAAACTTCTCATGGTTCTCCAAGGCCCATAGAAAACCCCGAAACTTCTTAGCATGACTCAGGGCCCCACTGGCCTTCTAGGCCCCTTCTCTCTCCTTCCCTCCATTTCCCTCACTTATTGATTGGCCCATTTGTTCACCCTGGGGCCTGTATTTTTGTATTTGTTTCCTATGTGCATGTCTGATACTGACTCATTGAAATAGTGTGTTCAAGGGCCCAGCACATAAGAAGTGCTGCAATGTTTATGATGAAAAGACTTTTACCTGGGGTCTCATTAGCTCTTCAGTGATAACCTCGTGAAGTCAATTCATTTCATCCCCAGTTGACAAGCTGAGAAATGGAGCTTTAGAACTGCTGAGAAATGAGTTTGTAATTTTGACCCTTGGATCAAATTCAGAACCAAGATTCAGAACCAAGCTGTTGCTCTGAGCAAGACTGTGGCTTTATGAGATCCTGGAAAGCCGGAGGCAGCAAGAATGAATGCTCAGGGGCTCTGGATGTGCTCTCTCGCCAAGGAAAGATGAGGTTTTGTGGGGACTGAGTTTGACTGAAGAACCACGAAAGGCCAGTGCTTGTAGATGTCCACTTAGTGAAAGCCTGAGTGTAAAATAGTGGAGTGGAGCATTGAGTTGGCTGCTTTTCCAACTCTAGAAGGATATATAAAGGGAATATAAGCTCATGTTGGAAGGAACATGCTTCTCCCTTTATAGGGGACCCAGGAACGAGGAAAAAGCCTCACCAAAATAGGTTGCATTCATGCTGGTAAAATTCTGAATGCTCAGCTGGATCGATGAGGAAGTTGGAGCAAGTGAGTGGATGCAGACTCCTTCCTCCAATGTGCAGCTTGCTGAAATGCTGCAGCTGAGGACAGAAGAGAAATCAGAAATGCCCATGGGGTGGTGAGGGACTTGCTCAAGGTCACCCAGCTATAAAAAGCTGAGCTGGGCCTCCCACAATTTAAGAGTCCAGGTCCATTGGTTCTGGCGTATCATGCAGGCTGCTTTTAATACACATCTTCCAGTTGGAGCCCTGTAGTACAGTGCAAAGAGCATGGGCTTTTGAGCATCATCTGCAGCCTTGGCCAGGTTAGCCGGCCTCAGTGCTTTCATCTGTCTGCAAGGCGTGGATAAGAACCCTTTCCTCACTGGGCAGTGTTGAGGACTAGTGAGCAGTCAGGCAAAGCTGCCAGCAAGTGCCTAGGACAGAGTCGGGTTACTAATGCTGCTGTTTCCTGGTGAGTTCTTGCTTTATCAGCTCTTCCTTTGCTCGGCGGTGTGTACAACCATCGCCGAGGACTTGCCCCACGTGGGCAAGATTCTTGGTTGACTGCACCTTAGGTGCTCTCACCAAAGGAATAGAAGGTTCTGATTGAATACAGAGGTCAAACAAGTACAGCCTCCTTACTTTTCTTGTTAGAGCATTTCCCTTGGCCTACACCAGCAGTCGTGGGGTAGGTACGGGGAATTTCCTCACTTCCTTTTCCCCCCAGAGTATCTGCATGACCTCAGTTTCTGGTGACTCTGTTTGCCGTGGCGTTTGGTACTTATTCCACCTGCTCAGCCAGCATCCACCCTGGGCTGGCTGAGCCCTCACCCCTCTCCCACCTCCTGTAAACTAGACGTGCCTCACTGAGAGCATCAGCTTTGTCTGGAGGAGAGCAGGTGGCCCTCAGGCTCTTTCCCGCCTGCAAGGTGGGCCTTGCCTCTTGGCTCCACCCTTTTGGGGCGCCCTTTCCTTCCTTCCCCCTTGGTAATATCTCAGGAAGAAAGTTCTACCCTAGAGTTTCCAGGAAGCCCCTTGATGGCATTACTGATTGATAACTCCGTAGTTCTGAGTCCTGCTTAGGATTGATCGTGTGCTGACGTCAAGGCCCAAGTGAAAACCTGAGAAGGCCTGGTTATGCCGAGTGCCTGTCGGACACCACCGGGAAGGCTTTGAGGTCTCTTATTTTATATGTTTAAAAAAAGGGCTCCTTCTTCTTTTGAGACAGAACTTCAAACGAAGCATTCCAGGCCACACTTCCTTTTGGTAAATCTTAACCAGTGTAAATGTTTGCTTTTGTGTTGTAAATCTTAGGAGGTTGGGCTGCTGGGGGGGAGGGGGAGGGGAGGAATTTCGGAGGCAGGTGTCCTGCCAGCAAAAGTTAAAACTTAATCTGCTGTTTGGGGTGTTTGGGGGAGGCGGGTGGCGGGGTGGGGGGAGCGTTTATAATTAACGAGCCATGCTAATGAACTGGAATTTGCAGACAGAGCTTTTTTGCCAGGTTGTGCGAATTCCTGAACCTCGTGCCCGCGCGGCCCCCTGGAAAGAAAGGGAGTTTAGGAAGATTCCGACTCGCGGGCAGAAACCCCTGTGGGGGAAGTCAGTGAATGAACATAGGAGGAACAAGGCAAAACAGTAATGAAAAGGGGAGAAAGATAAAGGGGAAAGTGAAATGATACAAAGCAGTGTTCATTAATAACCGTGGGTTGGGTTAAAACGTAAATTCTTCAAACAGTTATTAAAAGAAGCGTCCATTTCCCTGCTTCCCCGGCTGGGTCCCGCTCACCACACCCAGGGGCATAATACACTGAACAGGAGGGTCTGGGGAATTAGCCTGGGACCCACACTGTCCAGGAAAAAGACTTCAATTTGCTGCCTAAGATACACCCCCTCGGAAGAGAAAAACTGGAAAAAACTGGGACGTTGTGTGGTTGGAGGCCACGTGTGCCTTGTGTAACTTGGGCAAAGGCATTCACCTTCTCCTAGACTCAGTTTTCCTGTCAATGAAATGGAGAGCAGTGGGCACTTTCGGAATGGTGAGGATCTCTTGTGATTGTGGATGCTTGCCCCTGCCTTCAGTAATCATTATCGTTAGCCCCACCCCTGCAGAGCCCCTGCTGCGGGTATGGAAGGTTCTGGAGGGGGATGGCTTAGTGGAAGGGGATCCTGGGGGTAATGAAGCTGAGACCTCCCTCCACCTCTACATGTACTCGCTCCCTGAGGCCCCTTTTGCCTTTCTCTTTCCCCTGTTCCTCTAGAAGGAGTTGGGGCTGGTAGTGGAGGGAAGGGGACAGCGCTCGGGGAGAAGGATGCAGTGAGGGTGTGGCAGGCAGCGGCTGAGTTTGGGGACCACAGCGCTCTGCGGTTCAGTAAGAGGGAGATGGAGAAAGGGTTGGGCCCTCGTCCAGTCCTCTGCCCTAAAGCTACTGAATCTTTTTACTATAAGAAGCAGCGGTTGCCTCTAGAATCCTGTACCTCCAATCCCCACCCCCCACCGCCCCGCCTCCCCAGAGCCTCAAACTGACCTCAGGGCAGAACTGCCAAGAAGTGAGCTGGGTGACTCACAGCCATTCCCCAGTTTGGGGCCATCAGAACCCCCTACCCATACTGGTGGGTCATGCTTCAAACGGCAGCTTTGCCACTTCCTCACTTAGCCTTGAGTGTGAGAGCAACACAACCGGGAAGCAGCCTAAACATCTCACGCTGGAAGCTGCACACGTAAGTTGGGGGGCATCCACACAATGGAGTGCCATGCAATTAGCAGTATGAGGTAGAGCTACACGTGCTGATACGGAAAGAATTCCAAGAAGTGTGATTAAGCAGACAGCAAGATTCAGAATAGTATGTTTTGTGTTTTTAAAATGGGTTTCAAAATACACATCCATACATAATAGAGTCTTATAGAGGGGCTCCAAAGCAGCAGGTATTCCACAGAAACACTGGGCCCACACAGGATAAAAATAGCTGCTGGTCCAGCATCACCCTCTGAGCCTTACGACTTTGGAACTACATTGTGTTTCTACAGCCTCGCCTTTCTCATTTCACTGAATTACCTGCTTGACTCATGTTGTGATTTGAGCTTGCAACTCCCAGTCAACGGAGAGTGAGTGGAGGGAGACTGTGTACGCACCATAGTGTAATTTTTTTTATATAAATTTATTTATCTTACTTATTTGTTTTTGGCTGCATTGGGTCTTCGTTGCTGCATGTGGGCTTTAGTTGCGGCGAGCAGGGGCTGCTCTTCCTTGCGGTGCGTGGGCTTCTCATTGCTGTGGCTTCTCTTGTTGCGGAGCACAGGCTCTAGGCGCGCGGGCTTCAGTAGTTGTGGCTTGCGGGCTCTAGAGCGCAGGCTCAGTAGTTGTGGCACACGGGCTTAGTTGCTCCATGGCATGTAGGATCTTCCCGGATCAGGGCTTGAACCCATGTCCCCTGCATTGGCAGGTGGATTCTTAACCACTACACCACCAGGGAAGTCCCACTGTAGTGTAATTCATCAGTTGTTTTTTTTTTTTTTAGCTTTATTTACTTTTGGCTCTGTTGGGCCGTCATTGCTGCACGTGGGCTTTCTCTAGTTGAGGTGAGCGCGGGCTACTCTTTGTTGCGGCGCACAGACTTCTCATTGCAGTGGCTTCTCTTGTTGTGGAGCGTGGGCTCTAGGTTCACGGGCTTCAGTAGTTGTGGCACACGGGCCCAGTAGTTGCGGTGCACGGGCTCTAGGGCACGCAGGCTCAGTAGTTGTGGCTCACAGGCTTAGTTGCTCCATGGCATGTGGAATCTTCCCAGACCAGAGATGGAACCCGTGTCCCCTGCATTGGCAGGCGGACTCTCAACCACTGCGCCACCAGGGAAACCCCCTCATCAGTTTTGAGATGGACTTTTTTTGTTTGTTTGTTTGTTTGACAAAAACAAAATGTTAACACCTTCAAATGTTAACCTGCTGACACCTTCACACTGGGGATGAGTCTCAGAAATGCCGCTGGCATGGTAATTGCCGACACATGCACACACTCTGCTGCTCCTGCTAGTGTAGCTGGTACCATGGCTCCTCTGTGTTTCAGTCCCAAACAATTTAAGAACTATTGTGGACGGACCTTTGTTCTTATCAAAAAACCCGTCTTCGACATCTTCTGGTAAAATCAAGAAAGCATGAGAATCCAAACTCAAAGTCATTTTCAGTAGCTTGGAAGAAAATCAGAGGCATTATCAGAGGTCTCTTTCAAGAAACGCCACCCCAGCACTCCATGGCACAAAGAATAGCACTGTCAGGAATCCGCAGGTGCAGGTGACTCAGAGCTGAGAAAGGTGCAATCTTATCAATACCTGAGCTAATGTCGTTTGCTTCTGTTTTTCCTTTTTGCATATATGGAAAAGAGAGCCATGTAATTAAGTCCATATCTGAATAAGCCTAAATAAGCTTTTTCAATACATATAAATATTCTGAGATAAAGAAAGCATGGGACATAGTTTATTGGCCGTGTTGTTCTTTCTTTGTTGTATATATAATAAAACTTTTGTAAGTGACGTTTGTTTTCTTAGGTTTGATGAAGTCTAGTGGATGTGTGTGTGTGCTGGGCACGTCACATGCTGGTATGTCCATGAAGGTATTTCTGGAAGGACACACAGGACGTCTTTTTTTTTTTTAATTGAGGGTAATTGACATATAACATTATATTAGTTTTAGGTGTATGACATAGTGGTTCAGTATTTGTATGTATCATGAGATGATCACCGCAGTAAGTCTAGTTAACATCTGTCCCCATACGTAGTTACAAGGTTTTTTTTTTTTGCTTGTGATGAGGACTTTTAAGTTCTACTCTCACAAACTACTATATATAAAATAGATAAAAACAAGAACTTCCTGTATAGTACAGGGAACTGTATTTAATGTCTTGTAATAACCTATAATGGAAAAGAATATGAAAAACTATGTATTTATATGTGTACAACTGAATCACTTTGCTGTACACCAGCAGCTAATACATTGTAAATTGACTGTACTTCAATACGAAAAATTAAGATCTGCTTTCTTAGCAGCTTTTTTTGGCTGTGTTGGGTCTTCGTGGGCTTTCTCTAGTTGCGGCGAGTGGGGGCCACTCTTCATCGCGGTGCGTGGGCCTCTCACTGTCGCGGCCTCTCTTGTTGCGGAGCACAAGCTCCAGACGCGCAGGCTCAGTAGTTGTGGCTCACGGGCCCAGTTGCTCTGCGGCATGTGAGATCTTCCCAGACCAGGGCTCGAACCCGTGTCCCCTGCATTGGCAGGCAGATTCTCAACCACTGCGCCACCAGGGAAGCCCTTAGCAACTTTTAAACATGCAATATAGTATGGTTAACTGTAGTCACCATGCTGAACATTATACCCCTATGACTGCCTTATTTTATAACTGGAAGCTTGTACCTTTTGGCTTCCTTTACCTGATCCACCAACCCCCACCACCACCACCCCGCCACCCCATCCCAGGCAACTACCAATGTGTTCTTTATATCTATAAGCTTTTTTTCCCCCTTTGTAGATTTCACATATAACTGAGAAGTAAATCTTAACTTCCCTGTTATTTTAGGGGTTTGCATCCATGGGTGAAGAGGGGAAAGGTTCTTGTTACCTGTATTTGCAGATCGTTTTTTTGTTTGTTTTGGGTTTTTTAAAAAAATTTTTCATTATATTTTCTCTGTTTTTTTTTTTTACTTTTGTTAAAAAAAAATTTATTGGCAATACCTTTGGAGTCTCAAGCCACATCTCAGACCTCCTGACTTCCTAATCTCTAGGGGTAGGACCCCAGGGGCCAGGCAGCCAGGTTCGGTTATCTATCTAGCCAGGCTGAAAGCCACCCAGCATCTCTGCATTTGTGAGACCAAGAATTCCCTGAGGCTCATCAGGATTTCAAAGAAATTACTAACTAACTAACTAATTAACTATCTTGTTGCCTTCCCCGCTTTCTCTCCCCATTCCTTCCTCAGATGTTTTTTGAGCACCTCTCCTGTGTATATAGCATCCAACTTCTGCAGACCCTCCTCTCCCTTCTGGAGTTGTAGGGGGTGTCCATTTTGCACTAGAGGTACCTGAGAAATGTGTATGTCATTACAATCCTTGATCATCTCTTTAGAGCCTTTAAGTCAGAGAATGTGCCCTCAATGCTATGAACCCCACCCCACCCCCACCCCCGGGGGAAAAAGGCTTCTCCTCCCTGGAGTGATCTTGATGCAAGGCCAGGTGTAGGTTTATCAGGTTCCTAACGATGGGCAGCACCTCTGTGACCTTTGCAACCCGGAGAGGCTGCTCTGAAGTGATGTCAGTCTACAAAAGCTGAGCTCAGTGCCGGTGTGACCGCCAGGGCTTTCCAGAAGGAGGACATGTGGGAGGAGGACAGCTCCCCCTACCTCCCCATCAGCCCAGACCCATCATGTTGGGGACTTTGACATGGCTACTAAAGTTCCCTAACTGATACACCTGCTTTTTCTCTTCCCTTCTCACTCCACTCTTCAAGATCATCTGAATACAAGGTTCTTACAGAAATTCAATCTGATCATGCCATCCCTTGCATGAAAAACACTTTGGGGCTTCCCCGGTGGCGCAGTGGTTGGGAGTCCGCCTGCCGATGCAGGGGACACGGGTTCGTGCCCCGGTCCGGGAGGATCCCACGTGCCGCGGAGCGGCTGGGCCCGTGAGCCATGGCCGCTGAGCCTGCGCGTCCGGAGCCTGTGCTCCGCAACGGGAGAGGCCACAACAGTGGGAGGCCCGTGTACTACTGCAAAGGAAAAAAAAACAAACACTTGATGCTCTAACATGGCGCACAGGACATAAGTCTGACCCTGACTTTGCCTCTGCTGCCCCATCCTGCCCCCCTCCTCCGTCCCCCACTGTACTCTGACCACAGGTCTGCAAAGGCCAGGCAACTCTGTGCATTACAGAGTCTTCGCAAACCCTAGTCCCTCTACCTGGAATCTTCTTCCCTCCTTGCTTCACCTTTTAACACCTACTTACCCTTCAGCCCTGTGCTTAATCATCACTCACTCAAGGGAGCCTCCTCTAACATTGCTGAGTAGTTCAGGCCCCCCACAGACAGTCTCGTGCCACTGTGTGCAGCTGCTTCGTAGACCTGCTCACATTAGTTGTGTGACTCACTCTCTTCTCCGCCTCAAGCTCCCCGAGAGCAGGGGCTCGGACTGTTTTTCCATAAAACTCTATCCCCAGTGCCTGGCTGCAGTAAGCTCTGAACTTTTATGTTGGACAAATGAATGGCTGATCATCCTGCTAAGCAGTGATGCTTCTCCCAAGAGGCAGTGGCAGGCCCTGCCCCCAGCAGGATGTGACCAAGGAGGCTGATTGGTGGGATGGAACGCAACAGGTCCCTCTGGTATCCTGGATACCAGAGAGGGTGGGAATGTAAACTGGGCCCAGAGGTTGCATTCTTGAAATTTCACTTCAGCCCAGGAGGAGTCTGCAGGGAAGTGAACCTGACCTTGAAGTTCTCGCCTTTATTTTTTTCTCCCCCTCCTAAAAAAGCGAGATAAAAGGGGCAATCCCGCAACACATTCTATCTGAGGGAGCTGCTAGGTAGGAGCTTCTGAGTCATGCTCCACTCATCACTCAGACCTGCTTCTTGCTGGTACAGGTGCGCCTTCCAAGACTCCTTGGCGTCGCACGGCCTGGAGGAGGTGAGGTTGCATGGGGCATGCTCCCTGGGCACTCGCAGAACATCTCAGCAGCAGTTTCCCAAATGAGGTGCCACAGAAGGCAAAAGGTGGGCTGATGATAATAGCAGGTGTTTACTGAGCATCTGTTATGGCCCCAGGAAATGTGCTAAGCCCTTCGCCTGCTTTATATGTTCTGGTCCTTCCAACACACCTGTAAGTGAGGAATTACTATGCCAGTTAGACAGTTGAGGAATTAGGACTCAAAGAATTGAAAGATCTGCCTGTATCCATCCATACCGCTGGGGGTGGAAGTGGCAGGATGTGAACACAGATCCATCTAGGAGCTTCCACACCTCTGTTCTCACCACTGTGCCCTCTGCAACTTGCCCTGACAGCCAGCCCCTGACCACTTACAGTCTTCCTAGCACTTCACATCTGTTCATTTAATTGTTTACAAATTTGATGAGGAAGATATGATTACTCTCATTTCTCCAATTACTAAACTGAGGCTTAGAGAACTTAATTAAGCGACAGAACCAGGATTCGAACACAGTTTTGTCCACCTGCAGAGTCCTTGATTTCCTCCCCCCTAGGAGACCAGGGAAGTCTGTGTTGCTTATAGCGAATCACTTTTCCTCTCTGGTCCTCGGTTTCCTCATCTATAAACCAAGGACACTGGACTCTTATCAGGGGTTTTCAAACGTGTTTTAGCCATGGAGCCATTTCTTCAAGTGGAATCTTGCACTGAACCCTGGTGTATGCACCCCTACCTTTGCTGCCCACTCCTGCTGTAGCCAGCCTGCCTGGGTACGTGCGTCCCTTATACCCCATATATTCTCAAACAGATCCCAGTTTGAGACCTCAGCAGTAGGCGATTTCCAAAGGCTTTTCCACTGTGGTCAGCCATCTCTGCTTCTGTAATTTGGGGTCCAGTAGAAGAGCCAGGGTACATTCTTATTCTTAAAAACAGTACTTCGTGTTCTCCCACCTGCTCAGGACCCCAGTTCAAAAGGTGCTGAGGCTCTGCCCCAGAACACCCTTCCTGCGTGTTTAGACACTGACTCAGCTGTAGGGAATGAAAATGAGACTCATCGTTGTGACTGTGCAGTTAGTGTTCTGACTTGCTGGGAAATTCATATAGATTAGTAGTTATTGCAAGACAGCTGGAGGTAAACCGAGTGGGTTCAAGTCCCTGCACCTTCACTTCACACCTTGAGCCTGGAGGGCAAGATACCAAATCGATCTGCGCTTTCGTTTCTCCTGTGCATTGAGAAGGCGATGATGCCCACCACAGGTCCTAGTATTAAACAACATGGTGTACGTGCTCAACAAATATTCGCCATTATTCATCATCATGTTTGACAGCACATGCTATTTCTCATGTACCATGACCACAGTTAGAAATTGTCACCCAGATAGGTAACCTTGAGTTATGCAAAGTTTGGGGTGGCATCCTAAGAAAAAGGAGCGTCACCCTACAGTCCCCAACCACCTACACCAGTGGATGGTGGTGAAATTGGTGGGGTCCTGCAAAGCCCCAAACTTGTAACTTTCCTCTCCCCCTCCACTCTTACACGTGGTGGTGAACAGCCCTGCTGAGTATCCATACACCCCACTTTCAAACCATATGGCACTTGAGATGAATTATTTTTTCTTTACTTTTGCAAAGTAAACATCTGTTGATGTTTCAACAGATACATCAGTGGTTCGTAACTGGGGAACATTTTGACAACTCCTTTCCCACCCACCCCAGGGCACATTTGGCAACGTCTGGAGACTTTTTTGGTTGTCACAACTGGCAGGGTGCATCGATGGTTAGAAACCAGGGATGCTGCTACACATCCTACAGTGCATAGTACAATTCTCCCCCTACAATGAAGAATTATCCGGCCCCAAATGTCAGCAACGGCTCATGGTGAAGGCCAAGGTCAAAAAACCGTGAAATCTATGTTAAGCACCTATGGTGCAGGTCTGGTCCTTGCTCACATGGCTCTTGTAGTCTAGTGTGCATCATGTGGGGATTGGGGGACAGAAATTAAATGACTAAACAGAGAAACAAACATATAATCGCCCATTGTGGTAAGTACCCTGAAGGAAATAAAATGGTGCTCTGGTGGAGAATAAACATCTAATTAAGATGGCTCGGTCAGATAAGACCTCTCTGGGAAGGGGACAGTTAAACTGGGATCTGGAAACCCAGGAGCCAGCCACGCGGAGAGAGGAGGAGAGATTCCTGGCGTGAGTCAGAATGTGCAGGATGGCTGGAGTAGGGGGGCCTTGAAAAAAGTGCTAGGAGCTAGAGGAGGCAGGGGGCCAGACGTGAGGGGTCTTCAGGCCTGGGCAAGAGTGTGGCTTTTGTTCTAAACACAATGAGAAGCCACTGAAAAGCCTGTGACAGGGACGTGGCAGGATCTTGTTTAATTTTTTTTTTTTTTAAGATTTAAAAAGTATGAATTGGAAGGGATTTTTCCTGTATTAAAAAGGTTGAGAGGTGCTAAGAAACCAGTCCTGGCCGTTGTAGGGACGAAGGGATCCAGGGAAGCCTTGACCCTCTGCAGGTGTGAGGACACTTGGCGTTACAGGAACGAAGACACTTTGAGAGAGGAGAAGCAGAGCATGTCAGCTGGCCTCCTGGTAAAAACCAGATTCCCCCCAGAACAGAGGGAGAGGATGCAAACGAATAGGGGGGTACTCTCATTTGAAGCGAGGGAGAATGTTTGTTTTTGCCGAGTGGTTCCCACTTCAAATCCAGGGAACCCCAGGGTTTGGGGAACGTTGTTCTGTCTGTATGTGACAGTTCAGCACATGGGTTTTGCCTGCTTCTGCCACTTACCAGCCATGTCAACTTAGGCGAGTTACTTAATCTCTGTGAGCCTCAGTTTCCTCATCTGTAAAGTGGGTGAGTACTTCCCTCCATGGGCTATGAGGTTGAAAGAGTGTACTATTTGTAAAGTGCTTAGTGTGTAATCAAGGTTCAGTGAGTATTAGTTATTACATAGTTAGTTTAGATAACACTTTCACAAATAATACATTTAATTTAGTCCTTATAGCAGAACTATGAGATAGGTACTATGATGTTTTAAACAGCTTTATTGAGACGTAATTCAAATGCCGTACAACTCAACCTGTTTAAAATACGCAATTACATGACTTTTATAGACAGAGTTTTGCCACCATCATCACCACAGTCACTTTTAGAACATTTTTATCACCCCCAAAAGAAACCCAGCTCCCCTTAGCCATCACCCCCTCAATTTCTTCCCACCCTTATTCCCGGCCCTAGGAAGCCACTAATTTACTTTCTGTCTCTATAGCTTTATCTGTTTTGGACATTTCATATAAATGGAACCATATGTGGCTTTCTGTGTCTGGCTTCTTTCACTTAAAGTTTTCGAGGTTCATCCATGTTGTTAAGTACTGTGTCAGCACTTAATTCCTTTTTAGTGCCAAATAATATTCCACTGTATGGATTTACCACATTTTGTTTATCCATTCATCAGTTGATGGATAGTTGGCTTATTTGCACTTTTTTAAAAAAATTAATTAATTTATTTTTGGCTGTGTTGGGTCTTCGTTTCTGTGCGAGGGCTTTCTCTAGTTGTGGCAAGCGGGGGCCACTCTTCATCACGGTGCGCGGGCCTCTCACTGTCGTGGCCTCTCGTTGCGGAGCACAGGCTCCAGGCGCGCAGGCTCAGTAGCTGTGGCTCACGGGCCCAGTTGCTCTGCGGCATGTGGGATCCTCCCAGACCAGGGCTCGAACCCATGTCCCCTGCATTGGCAGGCAGACTCTCAACCACTGCGCCACCAGGGAAGCCCCTACTTTTGGCCTATTATGAATAATGGTGCTATGAACATTCATTTACCAGCTTTTGCGTATATATAAGTTTAAACTTCTCTTGGGTACCTAGTAGGTACTACTCTTACCCTCATCTTATAAGTAAGGAAACTCAGGCATGGAAAGGTTAAGTTACTTGCCTAGATCCCACAGCTAGTGTGTGACAGAGCTGTAATCAGACCTCAGGCAGTCTAGCCCCAGAGTCTGTGCTCTCTTGAGAGCTTCCTCTGTAACTGCTATGATGGAAGGAGCCAGAGAGACCAGGCGAGAAAAGCAGACACATCCCTGCCCTTACGAAGCTTACCGGGAGACCACAGTGCAATCATCAAAGACGCACAAAACAACTAATGTAGCAGCTGTAACAGTAGAGAGTTACAGGTTGTGGTGGGTGGACTGGCAGGCCCTGGGATGTGTCCTCATCAGGGGTGCCTGGGCTAAGAGCTGCAGGATGCAGAGGTGCTAACCAGGCAGAGATAGAGGGAAGGGAATTGGCAGCCTTGCTCGGGTGCGAGCCCTCCAGGGTAGCGCCAAGACAGCATGCATCCTTCAGAGGCCAGGCGTTTACTTAGCTTTTATTTAGCCCTCTTAGTAGGCACAGGGCTCCACGGATGATGGATCCTAGGGCAGTGCTGACAGAAAAATCCCTCAAGCTCTGCACCAGGCGTGAACACATCCTGCTGTCGGCTATTACTGATGTCTCAGTCAGGGAGCCCAGATTTCAATCCCCACCTCTCATCTTAACCATCAAAAGGCTGGGATGCTTCAGATCTAAACCTGGGGTGGTGGTTTTCATCTCCTTCCCTACAGGTAGCTGACCTTTCAATGGCGGAGGAGATCCATTCCTCTTCAAACGGGTGCAGGTGTCTTGTGCTGATGAAAACTGGGTTGGGGAAAAAGGAAGGTGTCATCATCAGATACACCGCTGCCAGGGGTTTGGCCAGCCAGGTCCTCCCCTGACCCCTTCTTAAGGGAGCCATGAAGAGGACCTGGTGATTCACCCACAGGCAGCAGAGGAAAGCCCTTGTCGTCTCTTGCTGGCAGCGACTGAGCCCACCCCTTTTTTCCAGGTGGGTGCGGAGCAGGTGTTCTTAGTTAACTGTGACCACCTCATAGTTCACAGCCATGCTGCTCCCTGCTGGGGCCAGACACCAACCTGTGTAATGTCCCATTATACAGGAAGCAGCTCCCTGTCCCCAGGGCCCTGGGTCCAAGTGCTTCATGAGACCGTGGAATGGCCCCCTCCACGTCAGTCGCGGTGAGTGACTTTCAGACGTGGGGGAGATCAGACACAGCTCCAGTCCAGCTGGCCTGGTTTTCTTCTGAATTGTATGGAACAGAGGAGGGAGAGGGAAAACATGCAGATCAGGGTAATAGGTCTGGGGCTGATGGAGCTCACCTAGGACAGGGACTATGGAGGGAAGAGTTGCTAAGCAAGAATCAGGGCAGCAGCAGCTAGGCAGGCACTTGGCTGGGTCCGAGTCACAATGTTAGGTGCTGTGGGTGAATCACAGAGGCAGGTGGCACATCCCCTTGCTTCCCAGGCACTTACAGCTCAGCCAGTGATGCATGTAGTGAAATTAGATTTTGCGTTCAATTCGTGCTGACAGGTTCAAGCAGAGGGAGATTCCCGTGGACTTGGTGGAGGCACTGAAGGTTTTGTAGGTTTTAGAAAGGCCGAAACTGATGTGGTCGCCGGTGGCCCGAGGGGTCGTGGAAGGCTTTCAAAGGTCAAGGCACTGAGGCAGGAAGGGACACAGTGACTAGTTTCTGTTGCATGGAGAAGGGGACTCGTGGAAGGGGAGAGAACTCAAAGGGTAAATGGGGCTGCCCTGGTGGTGCAGTGGTTGAGAGTCTGCCCGCTAATGCAGGGGACACGGGTTCGATCCCTGGTCTGGGAGGATCCCACATGCCGCGGAGCAACTAGGCCCGTGAGCCACAACTACTGAGCCTGCGCTCTAGAGCCCACGAGCCACAACTACTGAGCCTGCGCGTCTGGAGCCTGTGCTCCGCAACAAGAGAGGCCGCGATAGTGAGAGGCCCGCGCACCGCGATGAGGAGTGGCCCCCGCTTGCCACAACTGGAGAAAGCCCTCGCACAGAAACGAAGACCCAACACAGCAAAGATAAATAAATTAATAAACTCCTACCCCCAACATCTTAAAAAAAAAAAGGGTAAATGAAAAAGAGACTTGGAGACTCAGCTAAGGAAACCTGTAAGTGATGGGAAGCCCTCGGAAATTCCTGAGCAGAGAACGAGAGGATGCAAACGTGGCCAAGAGCAGACTATGTTGCATGTGGATTGAGGGCGCTATTGTGGGGCTCTGGAGCACTGTCATCCTCCAGGCAATGGAGCTTATTCAAGTGCCCACTGCCAAGTACCTGTGTCAGGGCCCAGGCAGGGAGCAAAGGGAGTTTTCAATTCCATTGTTAAGTGATTCCTTCTGTTTACGCCCTCCAAGGAATGACCGCCTCCCGGAAGCTTGGCATTCTTGTCCTATAACCACTGCCCCAGCCCTAAGCTCCCCACCCTGCCCTGGGGCTCTACACGAACTTCCCACTGCACAGATGAGGCTCCCAGCCCATACTTGACCAACTTTAATCCCCTCTTCTGTTTGGACAAACCCTTCATGGTATTGAAGGTATTGCTAGGGGACACAGAAGTACCTTCCTGATGGAGGGACCTAACATTTATTGAGTGCTGTCATGTGCCCGGCACTTGACTTTGAGCATGACAGTCTCTGTTTTGAGTGTTTACTACGAAGCAGGCACTGTGCTAACTGTGTATCTCACATTATCTCACATGCTTTTCACAACAGGTGTGAGTGTTGATCCCCATTTTATAGATGAGGAAAACTGAGCCTCAAAGGGGGAGGTAACTTGCCCAAGGTCACGGAGCCATGCTGCTTGTCGGCAGCAGCACACAGCTGTTTGCAAAGATGTCGGTCACCAGGTGTGTTTCCTCCTTGTCCTCAGAGGTTCAGACCTCAGAGTTTCTCCCAGCACCCCAGTAGGAGACTCAGTCTTCCACTGATGGCATTTCTTAATAATTCATGTGCTTCTCCCTTGGCTCAGTTAGGAATTGGAGAACACTGCTACCTCTGCCTGTAACGGACAAGAAGCTATCATGCAGCAGATCGCAGCAGTGGTTTGCAAGACCCCTGCATCCTAAGCATTTGAATTAAGAGTTCCTCTGGTACTTATTTTCCAGCTAGAACAGTCATGATAAAGCAGTGGAAGTGTATTCATTATCACTGTTCTGCTGAAAGACTTTGGGCTATTTATGTGAAAGGAAAGGAGATATGTCTGGGTGTTTTAAATCAGATAGTTTCTCAAAAGACTTCATTGGCCTGAAAAACTGTTCGCTAGCCAGCAGAATTTTCATTTGTCCTTCTAAGCTTGAGAGGGGCAGGTATCCCATGGGAAAGAATAAGCGGTTTAAAGCTGGGTTCCAGTCCTAAAGCTGCCACCGGTGAGTTACGGGGCCTCTGGCATGTTCTTTAGATCTGAACCGCAGTTTCTCACCTGTAATATGGGAGTGTTACTTTTGCCTGGCAGAATTTTCCTGTCAGTCAAGGTGAGATCAAAAAAGTGATCAGAGTTTCATAAACTACAAAGTGGATATACATGTGTGGAGTAACAGTATACAGTTTCCTTCATTCCTGGAGTTCTTGAAGGCGTCTGGTGAAACAGTAGACGGGAGAGTTCTTTGAAGAGTGAGCAGCTCTCTGCATCTCTGAGGCAACGGCATTATTGCTCAGCCCTTCGCAATGGGTCTTCCACAGCAGGAAGCAGGGAGGGCTTGACAACTACATCGCAGGGGTTCCTATTCCAAGGAGAGATTGCACTTAGAAGAGAAACTAATTAAAATGGAGATCAAATTTGTAGTAGATACTGGGGAAAAAAAGATTTTATTTTGAGAAGCAAAACAGAAAGTTTAGACGATAAGCGGATTTTATGTTGTGTTTAACAAAATTTAAGTTGTAGTTGCAACTATGCCCCAATTCTTAGTACAAATAAAGCGTTGATTTATTTTTTGTGTAATTATTTTAACACAATTCACATTAGCAATAGGGACAGCTTTCTCTTCTCACTTGACTTTCCCAGCAGATGCATAAGGAAGGTCATTTTTGCCAGATACTGGAGAGAGCTTCACCGGGTTCCCAAGGGCCTCATCTGATCCCTGTTGTCACTGAAGGTCTCCTGTTGTGAAGAACCTATTGTCTCTTCTTCAGCCTGCTGGATCTTCTCCTCACTTGTTAGCCGGGGGGCTCCACCACTCCTCGGGTGTGACTTGAGTAGTTCTTCAGCATCCCTTTCACCGACTTCCTGAAATCCTGCATCGTTTAGAGTATTAGTTATTTCCCCTTTAGATGATGTGTGTTTTACTTGCATCGCTTTGTCAACTGCTAAGACATCCAACCAACCCAGGTGGTTGTCGACTTGAAATGTTATGGGCTGGGCTGGATGTTAAATGGAGAGTGGTATTTGAGTAGGCACTGATTTTATAAGTGCTCAGTTCATGGGTTAAATTTTCAGATCGTGATGACTCTTGCTTCCCAAATTGGTCTTCTATGTACAGGGATCAAGCTAATAAATATCCAGTTACTGAGTTTCCCATGATTAAGAGTGCAGGCTATAGAGTCAGAGCACTTGGGTTTTGTTTGTTTTTGTTTGTTTGTTTGTTTTTTGGCCACACCACGAGGCATGTGAGATCTTAGTTCCCCAACCAGGGGTCGAACCCGTGCCCCCTGCAGTGGAAGCACGGAGTCTTAACCCCTGGACCGCCAGGGAAGTCCGCAGCACTTGGGTTTAAATCTCAGTACCTACTTATACAATCTGTGTGACCCTTGACAAGATAATTAAATGATCAGAGTCTCAATTTTTCCTGCCTGTGTAAAAGGGACAGTGTTACAACCCCTAACTCATAGGGTTTTTAATGAAGATGAAACGAGATCGTTAAGGTAAAGAGCTTGGTTCATTTCCTGAAACTTACTGTAGGTGTTGTTATTATTACCAAATGTTGTTGTTCATGATTTTCACCAGAAGTTTTCACTCATCTGTGGCCCAGATTTTCCGTGGAGCTGCAGTTCACGATGTGAGTGACACTCTACATCCAGTCTAGGGTCTAGCGTAAACAAGGCTTCAGCAGGAAGGAGAACCGCCTCAAGGTTGGGAACAAGAGTACTGCCAGCATTTGGGACTCTGTGTGGTGTGAGAGGCTCACCCAGCACCACCTTGGCAGGGAGAAATGACTGACCCGTCTCTTAATAGAACCTGATGGTCAAGGGAGGCACACACCTTCCAGAGCACTGGACTCGGATGCCACCACCCCAGCTCTTTAGCTGCCTGGAGCTCGCTGCTCCCTGATATTAATCATCTGCCTTGTGTCCTATGTAAGAAGCAGAGAGGGAAAGGGCATGGGAAAGGCAAGTTCTTGCAGACCGATACCAGCAGGGCTGGAGTTAGGCTAGGAATCTGTATTTCAGAGGTACAGAAACACTGTAAAGAGACAGCACACACCTTGCACGTAGTAGGCATGCCTGAAATCCTTGTTGAAAGAATAAATGCACACAGAATACACTGGAGTTCCTCCTGTTTTTCTCAAAGGAATTCAGCTGAGCCATTGTTGAGAAACCTGTGTGACTAGTTAGAATTAGTTAAAAAGTAAAAGCTGGGGGACCTCCCAGGGCCTACGTTTGCTATGCTTTTTGAGTGATTGTTCCATAAATTGGCAGTGGTTTAGAAATGATTGCCAAATGTGATGGTGGATGTGTGGGTCCCTGTAAAAGGATTTTCGTAAGAGCCATGTGGTTAAGTCAGGCGCTGTGTCTCCCCCGTCCCCAGATGCTTTCCCTCTGATGTGGGGACACTGGACACACATTCTGAGGGTCTCTTGGGAATCTCAGGGTGGTTGCGGGGGGCATATGGAAGGAGCTCTGCAGCACAGGAACAGGCGTTGTTTTCCTAGTGTAGATTTCTGAATCTGTGACACTGGGCTCGTACTCAGGGTCCTCCCTCCATTCCTGATGGGGTCCTCAGAAATCACCCCCAGGCATTGGCAATAACCCCCAATCCACTGCTCTCCACCCAGGACACCCTGGTTTGCTCCACGTTCTCTACCCAGTCATCCTGGAGGGGCCGCTGGTGTAGTCGAAGGAGCCCATGTGGATTCAGAGCCCAGAGCTGCTCCTTTCCAGCGGTGGGCTCCTCTCTCTCCTGTGTATTGGCGGTCATCCAAGTACCTTCCTCAGAGGGTAGATGGGAGTGTAAAATGAGACAAGGCACACAGAGCGCTGAGCACACAACCTGGCACAGGCAAGAGCTCAATAAACGTTAACGGACACGGTTTGAAAAATATTATTCCGGACGCGCTTACCGTGTGTTTTACAACAGAGACACAGTTGGTCTCCCACCCCCATTGCTTCCCAACTCTGGGACCCTGAGAAAGTTAACCTCCCTGAGCCTCAGGCGCTGAAATAACGTTTACAAAGAAAGACACAGTATACCCTTGGCAGATATTTCTTGTGCCTGGGCCGCTTCAGCTGGGCTTTATCTGGTAGTTATTCAGGTATCATTCATTGAGCTCCAACTTGGTTCCAGACTTTTTTTTTTTTCCTTCTGATTGTCAGAATAACTCTGCAGGGTATTCTTATTTTTATCCCCTTATTTATTCATTGGTGGTTAAGAGCGCAGGACCTGTTGGCCTGGGTTAAATTCCCAGCTCTGCGGCAGCTTGGCTTTCCTGCTGTAGGGGCTTGGGCAACTGTCTCAACCTCTTCATGCCTCAGTTTCCATCTAAAATGCTACAAAATAGTATCTTCTCAGGGGATTGCCAGGAGCATTAAACTGAGCTCATACTTGTAACTCTTAGGTCAGTGCCTGCCAAACAGTAATGCTCTATATTGAGAGCTCTTATTGTTATTAGGGTTCATGAGGTGAAGTTACTTACCAGATGATCAGCGGGTGAACCCAAACTTGAACCCAGACCTGTGTGCTCTAACACCCATGTCCCTTCCACTCCACCAGCAGCCTCGCTCCCACATGGAAACCCTTCTGTGTATTTTGGGCCCTTCTAGGGTGCCCGGGACAGCCCCTCCCAGCTGCCTCTCATCCCTGGGGCACCCCAGGCTTACCTCTGCAGATCGGCTCACTTCCCTCTCCTGCCTTCCCTAAGAAGAGGCCACCACTGACCTTCCCCGCTCCTTCCCGGGCTTCCCTGGGGCAGCCCCAAGACCAGCCTGCCTCTTCCTTCCAGAATTTTCTTCCAGACCCTGAGGTAGCTCTTGCCCTTTGCATGAGAAGTTCTTAAGCAAAGAGACAAGATGCTGTTGATGTGCAAACATGGGACAGCCTTGTTCCTAGCATCGGCCTGCTCTGACCTTGCTGAGTCTTTCCGCCCCAGAGAATCAGGGTTGCCGGTCCTCCCCTATCTAAGGCCCCAGGGATCCCAGCCCCCTTGGCCTGGTCTGTGGTCTTGAGGGCTGTTCTTCCTCAGCTGTGTGCCATCACCGCCCCTCTCGAGACCTTCGTTTCCTCTGCTGCACACGCCTGGTTGTGAAGGCTGAAGATATACCATGTTACTTACTTGTGCTGACTCCAAGTGCCCAGGCTACTTCCTGCTTCCTTTCGGGAGCCTCCTGGGAGCAGCCAGCCTGCAGGGCTCTCCTTTCTTTGAATCCTGTGGCCCGTTTCACGAAAGTTTCATTTTAAACAATGTCCTCACTGTTTTCATGCCTTCATATATGTTGTCGTGCGTGAATGAATATGTTTGTGTATTTATTTCCAGCTGGGTGTAAGCTCATGAACGGTATTCAGTGCTGGGCGCCTAATAACTCTGTAAAAGATATTTGTTCATTAGCTTAGGCTCCTTCAGAAATTAATGTGTTTTCATCTTTTGTTTTTCAATATTGATGCCATCGAGCAGACATAAATCAGGGTTCATTACTGAATCTTTTTGCACTGGTTTGCTTGTTCTCTAAGGAAAAGCAGCATTTCAACTATTTGGATAAATTTCTTTTTTTTAATTTTTAAAAAAATCTGGTTTTTTTTTTTTTTGGTATTCTTTTTTTTTTGGATAAATTTCTGAAACGTATTTTAGCTTACTTTAAAAAAATCATTCTTTCCTCCATCCTATGGGAGCCTGGGATGTGGCCAGCACAAGCACTGTCCTAGGTACAAAAATAAATTATTATTCCTGAAGTTAACAGGACCCTTGGGTGTTCACTGTGGACCGAGTTCCAGGGTCTGGTTTCTGCCAGCCCACAGAGAGACGTTTCTGGAGGCCCATGTCATCCCCTCCATCAGCGAGTTTCTTCTTCATGGACCTGTTCTGGCCCTATCAGTTCAAAGCCTTCCCAAGGAGGGTTCTCAGGGCCTGTTCTTTGGTAGTTTCCAGTTTGCTGTGGACTGTGCGGAGGGCATTGAGGTTCAGGCGTGATCCTGGAACAGACCCTGGAATGCTTCGTGCCCCTGGAACTCTGTAGGAGTCTGGTGCTGGCTTTGTAAGTGTTAGGCTCAGGGACTGTGCCTCAGGAGGGAGGGAAAGGAAAACAAAGACAAAAAAAGAAACTCAAAAACCTTTCCCCAGGGACTTCCCTGGCAGTCCAGTGGTTAGGATTTCACCTTCCAGTGCTGGGGGGCGGTGAGGGTTCGATCCCTGGTCGGGGAGCTAAGATCCCATATGCCTAGCGGCCAAAAAAACCCCAAAACACATAAAACAGAAGCAGTATTGTCACAAATTCAATGAAGACTTTGAAATGGTCCACATCAAAAAAATCTTACAAAAAACAAAACAAAACTTTCCCCTTGGAGAGGAAGGGATGCTCACAAGTTCTCTGTTTCATTCATTCAGCAGAGAGGAGAGGCATCAGCTAAGTCTGTGGTCTGCCGTAGGGAGATAGTGGTGAGGTCGGCAGGCTGGCTCCGTTTGAGTGGGACCGACCGACAGGCAGCCACCATGTCAACAAATACAGTGATAGAAAGTGATGGGAGGGCCCCCTCAGGCAGGGCTGCCCGGGAAGGCCTCTTAGAGATGGCCTTGCAGCTGAAGAGCTGACAGACAGAAGGGATCCACCGTGCAAACTGTGGACAGACACGTGGGTGGGGACGGGTAGCGGCATCCCGGGCAGAGGGCACGGTGTGAGCCAAGGGTGTGAGGTGGGAATGAGGTGGTTGAGTTCTGAGAACTGAATAAGGCGGGAGAGGTAGGCAGGGGGCCGGGCCACCGCAAAAAGGTCGGATTTCCTCCTGGTTTGGGTGGCAAGGCTTTGAAGGGATTGAAGCCGGAGAGGGACAAGATTGGATTTATTTGGAGTTTTTTATGGGTGGGGTGGGTGCGCAGGAAGGGAGGCAGTAGAAGAACCAAGAAAGCCAACGGCTGGAGGAGTGAGGAAAGGGGGCTGCAAAGTGGGGGAGGGGACGAGGCGGGGAGGGGGCGGCTGAGAGCCGGAGGAAAGAGAGGGAGAGAGGGCAAGATGGCAGTGGTTCCCCCCTGTGGACCCTGATGAGAGCAAATGGGAGCGATCTGGGGGCTTTTGGAAAGCTGGCTGGTGAAGGTCCAGGCCGTGGACTGTGAAAGCGCGAAGCTCAAGGATCAGTTCCCCATCCGTGTAGGACATGAGGAGCGAGCCAGAAGGGAAGGATCCTGGTTCATCCACTGGCACTTGACCCAAATATGTTCTTTTTCCACCATGAAATCTGGCCACCTGATTTCTGCTGATCAGACTTGTTAAGGAGCTAAAAAGCATATTTCTTGGAAGGCTTCACTCAGGAGAGAAAGTCGAGGGAAGCGAAGGAACCCACACTTCGTGAGCCCCGTTCCGTGCTGGGGGAGCCGGCTGCACGTGGCCCACAGAGGTGAAGAGTCTGGTGCGAGCTGTCACAGCTGGGGACCCGGGTCTCCGTGGTCCTCAAACCCTTGCCCGCTCCCCTGACCTAGTTAAGGGTCTGGGCCCCTTAACACAGAGTGTGTTGGTGTCTGTGGAAAAGTAGCCGAAGTACATGAGTGCCAAGCTGGCTTCTAAGTCAGCTGGCTGGGAGTGTTCCCGGCCCAGCCCCTGCTCTGATCTGGGGAGAGCGTGTGGTGATGGAGCCAGCAGGGGCTCTCGAGTAACTGACACCTATAGACAACCCACAAGGGTCGTGTCCACCCTCAGGTGTCACCTCCTTCTCCCAGGACTTGTGAGCAGAGCTCTCCAAGGCCTGTGGAATGCATGTGCCAGGGAAAATTTCGCTTCTGCATGATGATGATTATACTAATGAAAGTGACACAGGAGTAGGAGACAGAGGCCTCCCTTGGCTCCCCAGGGGATAATCCATTCCCCGGGGAAGGAGAACTGGCCATTTCCACACTCTTCTCCAGTTACCAGCTGGGAATGACAGGGGAGAGCCATTGAGACAGTTCAGGAGGGGACCGAGCAGTGGGCCAGGGCTCCCGTGGCCCATGTCCAGTCCTGGCACAAACAGGGACCCAGGAGCCCTGTCGGTTTAGGAGAGTCTCTGAGTATTGGTTTGCTCATTTGTAAAATGGGGGATTCCCAAGATCTTGATTACTAGTCAAGATAGTAATGATCCCGCTGTTGTGATGGGTATTTGAGAATCAAATATGGTCAAGAATGCAAAGGCACTTTGAAGACCCGATCACAAATTTCTTTGTTGGGTCAAGCAAAACTTGGAACGTAGAGGACCTAGCTCTGAACCCTGCTGGGAATTCCCACGAACCATTTCTTTCTTCGTTTGCTCTTTTGTGAGTACATTTATTCATTCAATGAACATTCAGTTGGCGTCTGCTCATATAAGATGCTGAGGTTACAGCGATGAATAAGATACTGCTCAAGTCCTTGTGAAACTCGTGGAAGTGACAGACATATAAACAAATTAAAAGAGTCCATATATTGTTTAAAAAAAAGGGAAGGAAGGAAGGAAGGAATGTTCTGGGCAGAAGGAACAGTGAAGGCAAAGGTATGGAGCATGTGAAATAGCCTGCCATTTGCATTGGGTGATCTTGGTGTTGTGTCCTTACCAGGAGCAGCAGGAAGCTGCTGCCATTTTTCCTCAGCCAGAACGTTCTCAGGGCAGAGAGACTGGGGTGAGAGTTGTTTTAACAACTCCTGCTGCTGAGTATTCTAACCATGGTCTTATAACGGTTTGTGGTCTGATCTCTATCAACTTTCTATTTGACACACAAAATATTTCAGGCTGCCCCTTATTTTTTACCCTCCACTAGCACTCCTCCAGCAAAACCTAATTTGGGGTGATTGGTAATTGTTTGTTTTTTTTCCTGTGTTCTTCATACCCTGATGTCAGTAGGGAGATTATCTAGAACAGTAAGTCCCTTACATGAGAACGACTTCCATTCCAAGAGCGTGTTCGTAAGTCCAGTTTATTGATTGATTGATTGATTAGCTACATTGGGTCTTTGTTGCCGCGTGCGGGCTTTCTCTAGTTGTGGCGAGTGGGGGCTACTCTTCGTTGTGGTGCGCGGGCTTCTCATTGCGGTGGCTTCTCTTGTTGCGGAGCACGGGCTCTAGGCGCGTGGGCTTCAGTAGTTGTGGCACGCGGGCTCAGTAGTTGTGGCACGTGGGCTCAGTAGTTGTTGCTCACGGGCTCAGTAGTTGTTGCTCATGGGCTCTAGAGTGCAGGCTCAATAGTTGTGGTGCACGGGCTTAGTTGCTCCGCGGCATGTGGGATCTTCCCAGACCAGGGCTCGAACCTGTGTCCCCTGCATTGGCAGGCGGATTCTTAACCACTGCGCCACCAGGGAAGCCCCCGTAAGTCCAGTTTGTTCGTAAGTCCAACAAAGTTAGGCTAGGTACCCAACTAACACAATCGGCTATATAGTACTGTACTGTAATAGGTTTATAATACTTTTCACACAAATAATACATAAAAACAAAAAAACACAAAAAAATAAAACATTTTTAATCTTACAGTACAGTACCTTGAAAAGTACAGTAGTACAGTACAACAGCTGGCATTCAGGGGCTGGCATCGAGTGAACAGGCAAGAAGAGTTACTGACTGGAGGAGGGAGAGGAGGTGGGAGATGGTAGAGCTGAAGGATCGTCAGCAACAGGAGACGGAGGGCAAGCTGCAGTTTCACGCATGCCTGATGTTGATGGCACAGGTTTTGGTTCCTGGCTGGATTCAATTTTATCTATAAAGATACTGTACTACTGTACTCTCTACAGTATTGTACAGTAAAGTACACAAAAGCACAACCACTTGTAGAGGATGCATGCACGTGACAATGTATGCCAGACGTGTGACCTAACTTACGTGATTGGACATGTGAACACACATTTGCATCTTTGAAAGTTCACAACTTGAAGGTTCGTATGTAGGGCACTTACTATAATGATTTTCACATCTCCTCGGGGCCTTTCACATCAATCTCTAGACAAACTGCCAAGCTTGTCTCTTCTGGGGTCTCAGACTTTAGGGAGGAGACCCAGGAGGGCTGCCTCTGTTCCCCTCCTGGCAGCTGGACCAGGGCCATGCTGGGGGTCTCACTGGCCTCCACACTGCTTCGTGGGCCCAATTCTATGCAGGAATCATGTAACTACTGTTTATGCTTGTTTTCTTTCAATATTTTAATGCTTTTCTAGACTCTGAATTTTTCTATAAGAGGAAAATTAGGATTCATTTTCGAATGACTTTTTTATGAAGGGGGGAGTAAGAGGTTCTGGATAGAAGGACTGAAAAATGTACTTGGTATTTTTAGGGGTTTTGGTCTTATTTCTGGTTACGAGAACAGCAAAAACAAACGAACAAACAAACCTGAACCTCATCCCCAGCAGTGAAACAGCAAACACTGTCAACATTTTGGCATTTTTCCTTATAGTCATTTTCCCTTTTACTTGCAGGCAGGTAAGATTATGCTGCATGCCCAGTTTTGTAACCTGCTTTTAAAATTTCTTTTCAATTCTGTGATATAAACCGTCTCCCTTCTGTCATTCAAAATGCTTCCTGAGCATCCATTTCAAACAGTTGCATCAAATGATTATAACCATAATTTACCAACTATTCATTCCCTACAGATACTGAGGCTGTACCCATTTTTTTCTTCCCATGGTAAATAATGTTGCCTTGAACATCTTTGCGTATAAATCTTCCCACCCGCGTAGGGTGAGAACAGCAGCAAGTCGCGGATGCGTTTGTCTTCAAGGAAGCGGATTAAGTTCTTGAGGCCCCTTCTCTTAGAGGAACCAGGTGCTTCTCTGACTGCTCCTGTCCTTTGTCAGCTGTGACTTCTGCTCCTGGGTTGGGCGCCAAGAGCGAACATCTCTTTCAGTTTGTCTAAAACACATCTTCTTCTTCTCTTTATCTTCCCCAGCTCTCACAGCGTCACCCACAGCGTTCCTAATAAACATTCCTAATGTTCATCCCTAATATTTGTAGCCAGAGCAAAAATAGCCCCCTAATTTTCCCTTCTTACCAGACTTTATAGTTGAAAACCACAGGGGATAGTTTTCAATTCCACGGTATTTAAAAAATTACCTCTTCTGGCCTCCCAATTATGTAGATTCACCATCTCCGTTCACCTTCCGAGGAATAGTCAAGACCTGAATTCAAATCCTCAGTCTACCTCTTATTAGCCTAGCGACCTTGGTCAACTTAACATCTCTCTCTAAGGCTCCGTTTACTCTTGGGTACCATGGGATCGTAATGGGAACCACTTAACTGGATTGCTATGAGAATTTAATGACAATTAGTTCACTTAAAGTGCCGTGTATTAGTGTTGTTATTCGCTAAAGGTTTTGACTCTGGGTCAAAACAGGAGCATGCAAGTGACCTCCAAGATGCTAGATTTTCATGACAAAATGGTACCATGTAATGCCAGACCTGGAAGGATGACGTTGAGATGGAGTCCATCCCCCTGGTTTCATTGATGGGGAAACTGAGGCCCACAGAGGGGGAGGGACTTGTCCAAGGTCACCTGGATGGGTGTAAGATATGACATCACAATGCTGCTCCTGTGATCGGGCAGCAGGAGGGGCTCATGGCTTCAGAGCATCAAGCCCGGGGAGGGGGTGTGGGGTGGCTCATCCTTTATGTCTAGGCCTTGGGTGGGCTCAGTGTGGGATTCAGCTAATTGTCCAGTTTCCACCCATTGCCTGTTAAGCCCCCCAGATCAATCCCAGAGCAGCTAGGAAGCTTGTGGAGTATTAGAAACACTATATATATTCTCTCTTGCACTGCACAGGTGATTTCCTGTGACCCACCCCCCCATACCGTCCGCGCTTGTGTGACCACACACACCACACATATACACACACACATACCTCTTGGGCCCATTGGAAATTCATATATTCTCCCCTGGCACGGGAGCTGAAGGCATCTGCCAACCTGTGGGTTTCTTTTCCATGTGGCTCACCATCTGGAGTGGCCACCTGGCCTCCTTGTGGAGTGTGTGTGTGTGTTTGTGTGTTTGCGCACACTCGCTCAGGCACCCATGTCCCAGGGCCAGCGTATTGTGTCCCCTCTCTGTGCTTGAACGGCTGAATGAACAAGAGCAAGAGAACAGAGGCCCAGAGGACAATGCCCAGAAGTCATCCTGGCAGCGCGAATGAATAATTCACATTGTATCTGCTGCTTTGCAGGGCTTCCCCAAGTAGCTGTTTTAATTGCTTATTTGTTTCGCTGCTGACTTGAATTCAGCCGCCTTCAGCTCAGAACACTTTGGAGTTTAACATTGACTCGCAGGTAGGGCTTCCCTTTGGGGAACAACGGTCTGTTTTCTTCTTTAAAAAGAAATAATGGGAGGGAAAATAAACCCTTCAAGTTGTACTTTTCAGAGGTAAAAACCATTTTTTTTTTCCACCTCCTGTGCAGAGCTCCTTTGTAATCAGTCACTGTAGGCCTCTGTGGTCTTGGAGAATAAAGAAATAGCGGTCACATGGACAGGCAAGGCGACCTTCTGGGCTAGATCAGTCGGCCCACCGTGATGCAGTCGGCAAACACTTGGGCATCTACAGATTTTGAGATTCTCAGACATGGCCAGGCTGTGCTGCCTTGTGCTTTCCTACACATGCCAGCCAGAGCATCTAGGAAAGCTTATTAGGAAGGCCCTACCTGCCTGGGCAGGCAACCTGGGGGCTGCCCTGCCAATGTAGCCTGTAGAATAGTAGAGGGTCCAATGCCATGTCCCCCCCGGAGCTCTGGCAGGATGCCTGTGGTGTGAAATGCGTGGCTCAGCTTTGAAAGGGCTTCTGCTGGTGGTCCTGGTGGAATGACCTGGAGAAGGGGGCTGGTTGGAAGCCAGGCATTTGGAGCCCCTTATATATACATATAAGGGCCGCCAGAGGTAGCACGATGTAGAGTGTGGAGGGCCTGGGCCGATAGAAGCCGTGTGGGTTACAGCATGAGGTGACGGGTGTGAATCTGAAGACACAAAGGGCACCCAGGACACCCTTGGTGGCTGCAGAGATGGGGCCAGTGGGCTCTGTGGTCTAGTCCTACACCTGCAGAGCAGGGGCTCCTGTAGAGCCAGCAGGCCAGGGTGCGATCAATTACTCGCCCCCGCCCCCCGCCCCCCAGCTCTGCTTGGCCTTCTGTCTGCAAATGGATGCGAAGGGTAGAGGGCTGGTTTAATGTGGGAGGACAGAAAGTGGTGCTCAGTGAGGATCTGCTAAGTGCAGAGAGGCAGAGGGGCTGAGAACCTGCGTTCCGGAATCGGGGCCGTGTGCTGCTGTGTGCTCACTGGCTGTGTACCCTCAGGCAAGACATTGTGTGGGACAGGAACTCAGCAAACACTAGGAAAGGGCTGATGCAGCTGCTTGCAGGACTGTGCTCGGAGAGAGGCTGGGCGGCCATGACCAGGCCCTGAGAGTGGGATGGGAGGCAGAAAGCTTTGATAAAGAAGGAGAAGGGGAGGGATTTCTCGAACACAAGGTTCGATACCGCTTTTACAAGTTCCTGCAGTTATTAAATAGGGGATGTTATACACCAGTCGTCCTAAGTATGGTGCTGGGACCAGCAGCACTGGCATCACCTGGGAGTTTGTGGGAAATGTAAATTCTCAGTGCAGCGCAGAATCAGAAACTCTGGGAGTGGGTCACAGCTCTCTGTGAGTTAACAAGCCCTCCAGGGGATTCTGATGCAGCGCAGGGCTGAGGACCACTGCTGTATACAATAAGGGGAAGTCAGAAGGGGTGTTCAGAGAACGAGTGCGTATGGGCCAGGGAGACTAGGGAGCGTTAGGAAACCTGAGTGCCAGGAGGATCCATTCCTCTGTGGCTGTGTGACCTTGGACAATTCCTTAGAACACAGTCTTAGAAACTCAGTACTGAAAGGTCCTTTAGCAATCACTGTGTCATCTTCTTTTTTTTTTTTTTTGTGGTACGCGGGCCTCTCACTGTTGTGGTCTCTCCCGTTGCGGAGCACAGGCTCCGGACGCGCAGGCTCAGCAGCCATGGCTCACGGGCCCAGCCGCTCTGTGGCATGTGGGATCTTCCCGGACCGGGGCACGAACCCGTGTCCCCTGCATCGGCAGGCGGACTCTCAACCACTGCGCCACCAGGGAAGCCCTGACCCAATGTTTTTAAATTAACTAGAATGTTTATTTCATACTCATCAAAATAAATCTTTCAAACTTAGGGGGTTTTTTTGTTACTCACATATCACTTTTTTTTTTTTCTTGCGGTACGCGGGCCTCTCACTGCTGTGGCCTCTCCCGTTGTGGAGCACAGGCTCCGGACACGTAGGCCCAGCGGCCATGGCTCACGGGCCCAGCCGTTCCGCGGCATGTGGGATCTTCCCGGACCGGGGCACGAACCTGTGTCCGCTGCATCGGCAGGCGGACTCTCAACCACTGCGCCACCAGGGAAGCCCTCATATATCACTTTTTTACATACAAAAAAAAAAAGGAATACCTAAACAAAAATAAAGCGACAGTGTTCCTAATACATCTTCTCATTCCGAATCCAATTCTTTGGAGTCAATCTTTAGCTCAGAATTACTGATGTCTGTGCTTTTAATGTCGTTGTCCTTGGTGCCCTCAAGACTGTTGGTGATGGGGCTTCCCTGGTGGCGCAGTGGTTGAGAGTCTGCCTGCCGAGGCAGGGGACACGGGTTCGTGTCCCGGTCCGGGAAGATCCCACATGCCGTGGAGCGGCTGGGCCCGTGAGCCATGGCCGCTGAGCCTGCGCGTCTGGAGCCTGTGCTCTGCAACGGGAGAGGCCACAGCAGTGAGAGGCCCGCGTACCGCAAAAAAAAAAAAGAGTGTTGGTGTTGCAGCCTTGTTACAGGGCCCACAGAGAAGCTCAAAGTCTCTGGTGCTGGGCTCTGCAGCCAGCGTGGCAATTATGCAGTGGTAGCCTCCCTTGCACTCCTGCTTTGGGAATGTTGCTAAACGTGTCTGTTCATTGCCTTCTCCACCCTTCCCCACCATCGTTTGGTTCCTAGGGGTTAAAAGTGCTCCACTATTGTCTCTGAGATTTTATGCCAAGCCCATGACACCTTTGATGTCTGTGCACACACGAGCGGTGACAGCTCCATCAAGACCGCGGCCTGGCTGACAGTGTCGTAAGATGTCAGCAGTGCTAACACACATCCCAGTTTCGGAGATGCTAAAATGTATTTTAAAATGTGCAGCTCGGAATCGTTGAAACAGAGTCTATGTGTACTTTATAAATACTCAATGAAATTCAGCTTTTATTATTATTATTGCATTCCTGTGAAGCATCAATTTCCTGTTGGCCAAATGAGGGTGGCTGTATCTGCCTCACAGAAATGTTGTGAAGGTATAGCACATGATTTATTTCACGTAGAGCATATGGTCCAGTGCCTAGTACTCTATTGACCTTCAGCAAAAGATGTATTGTTTCATTGCAGCCTCACAATGCCCTTGACTTTGGGGACCGGCAAGATAGAAGACTTGTGAAAGCTGAAGCTGCAAAGGGGGCCTTAGAAATGTTACATCTCAGCTCCCTCATTTTACAGATGGGAAGCCCAGAGAGGGTGGGTGCCTTCCCCAAGGGCCTGGTTCATCTGGTGGCAACATCAGGATTCAAACCCAGATCTCGTCCCTCCCCTTCCAGTGCTCTGCCTAAGCAGTGTTGTCATGGGAGGAGCCACAGGTCAGGATCCCAGAGAAGCCTTCATGGCCAGTTCCATTTCCAGAAGGATCAGCTCCTCAGGCTGCGTGGCTGGGGTGAGGGTCAGAGCTCAAGGAACAGGAATGGCCAGATTCCAGGGGAGGGTGGCTTTGGCCTCTGTCCGTCAAGCTGGAAGCTCCTGGACAGCCCAGCACCTGGGAGGACCCCTTGGAAACCCAGCTCTTGGGACTGGAAAAGAGCAAAGCTGGGGGTTGAGTGCCCTCAGGGTCAT
Organism: Hyperoodon ampullatus; assembly: GCF_949752795.1. Taxonomy (NCBI): domain Eukaryota; kingdom Metazoa; phylum Chordata; class Mammalia; order Artiodactyla; family Ziphiidae; genus Hyperoodon; species Hyperoodon ampullatus. The sequence goes on from NC_136917.1 coordinate 12,927,361, forward strand.
AAATACAAAAAGGAGGAGCTCTGCGTGTCTGCCCAGCACCACGTGCCAAGGGCTCTATTGAGCTGTTCCCATGTACTAATTCGTTCAATGCTACCAGAGGCCTGTGAGGCCGGTTTTCCTGACTGCTTTATACCTATGGGGAAACTGAGGCTTAGAGCTGGGGAAGGAATGCCTAAGATTACACAGCTAAGAAAGATGGAACTGGGAGTCCCATTTGGTTCTTTTGGCCCTTTCTCTAGGGCACAGAACCTCCTTAGCCTAACTCGCAATTCGGGAATGAGAATGGAGCTGGGTGAGGAGCAAACATGTATACCCAGTGCTCCGTTCTGCTGTGTACTGGGCTTTAAGAGAATTACCCTCCAACAAGGGAACAAGCAAAACGAAGGGCCCATCTCCCAACCTTGTCTGTCCATGAATGGGAACTTCATAGTTTCATATGGGTTCTGGCCCAGTGATAATTCTCCTTCCAGTATAGCAGGGTTAGTTAGCCCAGGACAATACTATCAATAGCTATTTCTTGAAGGCTGTTCAGATGATTTGCTGTATCTCAGATGGAGCTGAACTCAGCACCAGGCTGACTTGATCTCTTGGTGTCATGAGTGTGATGCAGGCCTGGGGTTGGTCCCCAGGTTTTAGTCTCAGCCTTGCCACTGGGTCCTTGGGTGGTTCTGGGCAAGTCTTTCTGTGCTTCAGTTCCCTCACCAATAAAACAAGGAGTTCATTTGTCAGATCCCAGATATCACACTCAGTTTTAACATTCCTTAACACCCCTGCATCAGGTGCCTCATTTGGACAGCAATGAAAATAATAATGAGTGGCTCACATTTATTGAGCACGCACTATATACCAAAGTGATATTTCATCCGTTATCTCATCTAATCCTCAAAGAACACTCTAAGGTGGGTTTGAACGGTACTTACCTGAAAGCGTTGTTATGAGGTCCAAGGGAGTTAACATATGTAAAGTGCTTGGAACAGTTCCTGGCACAGAATCCATGCTCAATCAATTATTATTTCTCCTGTTCTGCAAGTGTGAAAACTGAGCCTAATAGAGTTTAAGTATCTTGCCCAAGGTCACAGAGCGAGAAAGTGGCAGAGCCAAGATTTAAGCCCAAGGAGTCGGGCTCCAAAGCCCTGTGCTCCTAATTTCTACTCTGTGCTGCCTCTTGATAAGACAAGATGCAGGAGAAAGATGTTAAAGAGAAGTGGGGACTATGTGCAGCTAGAGAGTGCCTGCCTTCAAAAGGCACGCTAGCTCCATTCTTAAAATACAGCACTGTAGGGCTTCCCTGGTGGCACAGTGGTTGAGAGTCCACCTGCCGATGCGGGGGACGCGGGTTCGTGCCCCGGTCCGGGAAGATCCCACATGCCGCGGAGCGACTGGGCCCGTGAGCCATGGCTGCTGAGCCTGCGCGTCCGGAGCCTGTGCTCCACAACGGGAGAGGCCACAACAGTGAGAGGCCTGCGTACCGCAAAAAAAAAAAAAAAAAAAAAATACAGCACTGTAGTAGACAGACAAACATATCTATAAGCTGAATTTGGCCACCCAGTAGTCAGTTGGCCATGCCTAGGCTAATCCATGATCTGGTTCTCAGAATCTTAACCTTAAATCCCAGCAAGTGAGATGCAGAGGCATAGCAGAAACACCACTGTGTCAGTGAGCTGGAGGGTATCCAGGGATGAGTAGGCATAAAGACATGGGGTTGGAGGCGAAGGAAGGGAACAGGCCCAAGGCTCAGGTGTGTGATCCCAAGAACTCAGTTCGGGGGGCGCAGAGTGCAGGCAAGATTTAGCAGGAGGAGGTTAGCCACTGGTTTGTGGAAGCCTGGGTTAAAGCCTGTAGGGGGGTAGGGGGAACCGTCTGGAACTTTCCCTCCCCATAGGAGAATGCCAGGAATGAGAGGGAGTGACTAGGCCAAGAAAGCTTCTGGATAAACCAGTCCTACCAAAGCAGGGAAGCAAGGAAGTCTGGGGGTCGAGTAACCAGAATGTCGAGACAGGTGTTTTGAGAGTACAGGGGTGGAAGTGTTGGAGGGAAAGAAAACTTGGAAATTCCTGGTTGTAAATGCCTCCGTCAGAGAACAAATGTTGAGAGCCAAAGCCAATCCTGCTGTCACCTCTTAACTTTCTCTGGTTTCATTTCCCAAAAAAACAGAGAGCTTAAGCAGTCCCAAGTCCTCCAGGAAAGGAGGCGGTGGACTACAGTGCAAGGCTTATTGGCTATTAGCATGAACAAGTATTTTGCCTCCTCATGGAAAGGGATATAAAACCCAACTGATAAGAATAGGTAATGTTGGTTGAGCCCTGTGTGTCGTGGGCTCAAGCATAGCTCATTTTAACAGGTAGTCACTCTGAGCATCCCCACTTTACAGATGGAGAAGCAGGTTCAGGCAAGTTAGCGTTCACGCCCAAGTGGACAGAGTGAATAAGTGACGGCGCCTGCATTGCAACCCCTCTAGAGCTTATGATTTTTTTTTTTTTTTTTACCACCACTCATATCTCTCGAGTTGAAAAATGGGGACAGGGATGATGATGATGATGATATGATAATAGCTAACACATCCAACCAACTTAAGATGAGAGATGACACAATTCTCACGGTGTGCAGAGCACAGAAGTCTCTCGGCTGTTAACAGCCCACATTTACTGAGGGCTTATTACATGGCAGGCCCTGCGCTAAGCACTTTACATGGATTATCTAATTTAATCCCTGCAACACCCTGTGAGATTGGAATTTCTAAGTTTCACGGAGAAGGAAACTCCTAATAAGGTTAAGTAACACACCTGTGGTTGTAGACGAAGCAGAGAGTGGGTTTCAGCCCAGCATCAATTCCGCAGCCTTTGTGGGTAGCAACTACCCTGCCTCCCCATTAGCCGTGAAGCCCACCACTGTCTTCCCTGGACTACTTCCTTCTCCAGCCTCCCCGGCCTACACCCCGTCGTCTCAGTCTCTCCCTTCTCCCACCCCCTTGGTCTTTCACATCTGTAGAGCTGACCTAGCATCTTATTAACTATCCCTGCACCCTCTCATTGCCTGGGGTTCACAGTCTAAGGTAGCGGAACTGCCATACATACTGTCACAGGGATGGGCCACTCCCTGCTGTCAGTGTAAGCCTCTGCTCTCGAAGGCAGAAACAAGGCTTATTCAAGTGTCTTAGCCCTCATCGTGTCTGGCGTGGGACCAGGCTGTTGGGTCCATGCAGTAAATTATTCCTTTTTTTTTTTTTAAAGCCCGATTGAGTTTATTTTTTAATTTTTATTTATAAGTTTATTTATTTTATTTATTTATTTTTGGCTGTGTTGGGTCTTCATTGTTGTGCGCGAGCTTCTCATTGTCGTGGCTTCTCTTGTTACACAGAGCACGGGCTCTAGGCGCGCGGGCTTCAGTAGTTGTGACGCATGGGCTTAGTTGCTCCGCAGCAAGTGGGATCTTCCCAGACCAGGGCTCGAACCCGTGTCCCCTGCGTTGGCAGGCAGATTCTTAACCATTGTGCCACCAGGGAAGCCCATGCAATAAATTCTTGTTGCTTGGAGGACTGATTGAAAGGAGGGAGAATGGAGTTGAGGAGAGGGTGAGTCAGAGAGCCTCTCTGGGTCACCTTCTGCAGCTCGGCACTAGGGTGGCGCTCAAAGTCTGAACGGGGACCCCAGAGCCCCAGAAGCCCAGCCTCTGCCCACTCTACCTCCAGTCCATCACTCATAATGTGAAGGTATGCGGCTTTCTTTTCTGTTCCTCACACCATCATCCCTACCCAAAGCCTTTGTACTGGCTGTTCCTGTTGCTTCCTACCATCTGGTCTCCCCTCCAAGATCACCTCCTCCGAGAAGCTTCCCTTGCTTCCCTTGACTGCCCTGCCCCGCCCCACCCTTACACATAATCCCACTACCCTCTTGTACTTTTCTGAATAGCATGAGTCTCTGAAGTGATCCTGTGGATTCATTTTCTGGTTGGGGTGTCTCCCTGACGGGAGTGTAAGGGCAAGGTCCTGTCTGTCTCGTCCACTTCTGTAGCTGGGTGTTTGCTCCGATTCAGCTGTGGTTCATGTGCTCAGCCGTCCTCACCAACTATGAGATGGTGATTTTTTTTCATCCCCAGATTCGTTTAAGGAATGAGTGAAGGTGTTTGCACGAAACCGAATTAAAGGGAGGAAGGAGAATCGCAAAGATTGCACTTTCTTCCGGCCACCCCAGCCTTGCAGGTGTGGGCTGCTTAGCACTGGGGCTCTGCCGAGGTCCGGTGGTGGCGTGTCCTCAGGAGCTGTGTAATCCTGAGCTATGGGAACTATGCATGTGAAACACCCCGGGGCGGGAAGAACCGGCGTGGCCATTGTGCCTGGGCTGGGAGGAGAGGTTCGGCTGAAAGTTTGGACAGTTCTTGGCATGCAGTCTGCAGGGCCCTTTAGAAAGCGATCCCGCCCAGTTGGCCCTCGGAGAGAGCACGGTCTGGGGGGGCCAGCATCCTGCTGGACGGCGATAAAGAGGTTGCTGTGGGAAGCGTTCAGATTGCTCGGGAAGCGCTAGGAACATGAAAGATATGCTATGCGTTCTTCAGTCCCAAGAGAATCACCACCCAGTGTTAGACTTGGCAAAAGGCTTTCTGCTCCTTCTCTGAGCTGCCTCCTTAGAAAAGACGCGCTGTCTGAATACTGAATGCCAGCCGTGGCGATGTGGAGCTGGAAAGAGGATCAGGGGCCTGCGTTCCTGGACAGGTGATCCCACAGAACCCTACCTGTCTCCAAGGCAACACATCCGGGCCCTTTTTTTTCCAAGAGAGCCTGTTGTGAAACATTCAGGAATGTTTGTGTTCCTTCAGAGATTTGTAATTAAGAGGCCGAGCTCGTTCTCTTGGCGCTCTTCCCTCCTTCCCTCTCACCCCTCCGGCATTTGGGTCATTTGATTTCACGATCTGGGTTGTCAGCAGCCCAGGACTTGGAGGCTGGAGGAAGGGACTGTACCGGGCTGGATTGGGGCGAATCGCTTCAACAGGGGCTGGGGGCTGGGAGTTGCAGGCAGGCCCCCAAGTCCTGGCCACATCTGAAAGCAGACATCTCTTCCCAGCTCACATTCTTGGCACTTGCCCAAGGGGAAGCACTGCGGGCCAGAGAAGCACCCACAGTTTCCCAAGGGAGACTGGTTTAAACGGACAGTTCCTCTCTCTGGGAAGAGGAGTGTGTGCACATGTATATATATGTGTGTGTGTGTGTGTGTGTGTGTGTGTTTAAATCCTTGTGCAGCTAAAAACGCTTCTCTTCATCCTGATTCTCTGAATGACACGTCTCTGCACACTGAATAATTCATCTCCCTCTTGGCATTTGTTCCAGAGAGAATCTCGCTGTCCAGATTTCTTGTAAGTTGCATAGTCTTCCAATAGAAGCTTTTCTCTTTCCCATGGAAGAGCTCTGGGAGTCTGGATATCAGCCCTCTGGGTTTTTTTTTTCCATGATCGCTTTGAAGGGAAGCCTGAATATCAAACCCAAAGCCTTCCTTTCTCCTCTTGCCCCCCTCCGTCTAACATTGGGTCCTCTGGATTCCCTCTTCTTTATCCCTGTGGGGCGCGATGTCTGTGTTCACCGCAGGCAGGAATCAACATCTCAGCCCTGGTAGGATATCCAATGTCGGGTACATTACTGATACTTGTGTCTAACATTTACTTCAGGTCTGACTTCTTGATGTCCAAGGCTGGAACAATCAGTGGAGTTAATGGTTTTCTGGAAAAGGGATGCATTTTGGGTGTTTTAGACCTGCCACTCCTCCCTCAGTCCCCATCCTCACACACAGAACTCAGTGAATCCCTTGTCGTGGTAACGGTGAAACAGTTGTCTTTTCATGAGGCAGTCGTGCATTATCCAAGTGTATTGAGTAGCTCTGCACCAAGGTATAGAATACTGAAGTTGCAAATAGGACGCAGCTTGGGTGCCTTCTGCCTGCTTCAGATTTCCCCCCGCCCAGCTTCATCATCTGTATCTCGGGCATAGCTTCCTTTGTGCTCGATTGTTCTGAGATTCCCTTGGTCTTGTCCGTTTTTATTAGCAAAGCTCAGGTTCTGTAGTCAGGCAATGGGGCTTCAGGTTATACCTCTGGTGTTTGCCAACTCCGTGACGTTGGGTGTGTTTTCTCACTGGTAAAATAGAGGAAGAGTGCCTGTGGCCCAGAGAAGGAACATGATATGTACGTAACTTGTTTTCTAGGCCTAGATTTAGCCATTATTAAATATTTTAATTCCAACTGATATAGGAATATTACAGAGAAACTAGTTTAAAAAATGATTAGAAAGGAAAAAGTTAAATTATGTTAAAATCCCTATACCAAGATAGCATTTTAATGTATATCTTTCCAGTTCCTCTTCTACAAACATATACACATTTTAGGCAAAATGTCATATTCTGTAACAGTATCCTGTAGCATTTTTTTTAATAGATCTTTACTGGAGTATGATTGCTTCACAGTACTGTGTTAGTTTCTGTTGCACAACAAAGCGAATCAGCCATAGGCGTACACATGTCCCCATATCCCCTCCCTCTTGAGCCTCCCTCCCACCCTCCCTATCCCACCCCTCTAGGTCATCGCAAAGCACCCAGCTGATCTCCCTGTGCTATGCTGCTGCTTCCCACCAGCCAACTATTTTACATTCGGTAGTGTATATATGTCGATGCTACTCTCACTTAGCCCTGGCTTCACCCTCCCACCCCATGTCCTCACGTCCATTCTCTATGTCTACCTCTTTATTCCTGCTCTGCAACTAGGTTCATCAGTACCTTTTTTTTTTTTTTTTAGATTCCATATATATGCGTTAGCATATGGTATTTGTTTTTCTCTTTCTGACTTATTTCACTCTGTATGACAGACTCTAGGTCCATCCACCTCACTACAAATAACTCAATTTCGTTTCTTTTTACGGCTGGGTAATATTCCATTGTATATATCTTGTTCAACAATGTTGCTTTTCCTCAGAGTATGTTAAGAGCATCCTTCCATGTTGGCAAAATATAGAACATACCATTATTTTTTGTTCTTAGGTATTCATTATTGTATTCACCCATTCCACAAATATTTATTGAGCACTGATCGTGGGGATTCTGTTGCTTAGATGCACCATTGATGAAATCATTTAATTCATCCCCAGGGAAGAAATTTGAAAGGTGATGATCCACACAGGGATTCAGGGAGCTGTGGAGAGGAGATGTATCTGTATCTTCTTGATTTTCTAGGTTGCAAAGTATAACTAACAAGATTCCCATCTCCCCAGCCAGGCTGGCAGGTGGGGCTTCTCAGGGCTGAGCCCAGGGAGAGGAATGAGTCAGAAACAAAGGTCTGACTGTGGTCGGCTCAGGCGTTCCTGTTCCCTCCCAGATTTATCTGTCCTCAGTAATAGAGTCACTTGCCGTGGAGGAGTATGCCTCTGTATGGAGTTTTCCTTCAGAGGCCTTTTCAAAGCTGTGTTAGATGAAATGATGTTGGATGAGATTTGGCTATTGGTCACTGGTCTTTATTCTCCATAAGGAAGTGGGAACAAATCATTTACAGTAGTTTGAGGAAGAGGAGGAGGTACTGAGGGACATGATCTTTTGTTTCTGAAGTCTGGGCGGGGCTTGGGGTGGAGTGGTGGAGTGGACTGAAGACAGCTTTGCAGAAACTTTATCCAGGTTGGCAAAGGTGCTCCGGAATGAAGTGCCTTCTGACCCGAGGAAATCACCTGTGTCTTCCCCACCTCTTCCTTCTTTTACTCCAAGACGGTGGCTTGTAATTTTGCGAGGGGCTCAGGAGATGCATTGAAGATGTCAACTTTCAAGAGAACCTTTCGGCTCACAGCAGGGACTCTGAGGACAGAGTGCCTTGCTTGAAATCCCAGCTTTGTCATTGTTGTGAACATCGAGAATGTTATTTAATCTTTCTTAGTCTCAGTTTCCCCTTCTGGGAAGCAGAGAAGAATGTTCTTTGGGCGTTCATTTGCACCAGCCTATGCACTAAATGTTTTTACAAACATGACTATTTAACTTGACAACCTGGAGAGTTATTATTATCCCCACATTTCAGATAAAAATACTGAGGCTCAGAGAGCGACAGTAAGTTGCCATACTCACACAGCTGGTAAGTAATGCTTACTGAATCCTTACTGGATAGGGCTTGGTCTGTTGCATATCATATACGCCTCTGCCTCATCCTTTGTCTCCCACAATACAGCAGTAAATTACTGACTAACAGAAGCTTTGGGGCTATCCATTCCTTCAGTCAATAGATACTTTTCTTAGCCTCCCGGACCCTGGATATATAGTGGTACAAGAACACACCAGGTCTATCCACCAGGGGCTCTTTTAGTGTTTCTTTTTTCCCCACATATTTTGCTTTAAGCTTGATTTGGAGTGGGTTTAAGAGGGAAGGAGATTGCACAAGATGGGAGAGTCATTTCCTATGGCTTAGAGGGAAGTTCTTGATCAGGAATCCTAGACCCCATCCCACTCATCTTTCCTCTTGTCCCGTTGTACGTCAGTTTGCCAATCTGTCTAAAGAGTGTTGAAGCAGAGCCTTCCGGGCTTTCAGAATTGGGAGGGGATTGGGAGCAGACAGGAGAGGGAGAATATTAGAATATGTATTTTAGGCAGATACAGCTATGGGGAAAAACCAAAGGGGCCGTCTAGGGGCGCCACTCAGGCTGACTTTTTTTTTTTTTTTTTTTGCGGTACGCGGGCCTCTCGCCGTTGTGGCCTCTCCAGTTGCGGAGCACAGGCTCCGGACGCGCAGGCTCAGCGGCCATGGCTCATGGGCCCAGCCTCTCCACGGCATGTGAGATCCTCCCGGACTGGGGCACGAACCCACGTCCCCTGCATGAGCAGGTGGACTCTCAACCACTGCACCACCAGGGAAGCCCCTCAGGCTGACTTTTGTGTACCTAGATTCCTGGCTCCCTGCACGCTGGCTAAAGTGCTTGACCAAGGGTTTATGGTGTTTTCCAGCCTTGAAAAACCTTTGTTTGTTTAGTTGGGTGATTTGTCTGTCTGTCCATCTGACTTAGCCACCAAGACTGGGTGATGACCACCACCTCACTCCCCACAATATGGTGACTTAGAGGGTAGTTATCGCTAAAAGATCAGTTTGGCCTGGATTTTGTAGGGAGGGACAGCAGTGGGTACAGGCATTTGGGAATCGGCCCAGGAAGCAAAGAAATACGGCCAAACTCACAAGGAGGGAACATCTGCTATTCTAGATGCTGCAGTAAGCTAGCTTTCCAGAGGGGAAGTAGGTAGGACAGGCATGGGCTAGAGCCGGGGGGATGGCTGGGGCTGTGGTGGACAAGTGAACTGCAGGTGGAGCAGCCAGAGAGGGCTGGAGTTCGAGTCCGGAAGTAAGACTTGACCCTCGAGCCCTTTCCTGTGACCCACACCCTCACTTAGAGATGCAGGAACAGAGGCCCAGAGAAGGCAGGTGACTTGCTCAAATCACTCCCCAGTTTGTGGCAAAGTTGGGAGCCGAGCAGATTCCCTGCCTCCCTCTCAGGTGCTCTCATCCCGCTGCTCCAGTTATGCGTTCATCTTCCCCGGGGACAGCAGAGCTGGTGTCACAGTGCGAAGCTTCTGGATCTGGTGGGCCAACGCAGAGGAGCAGGGAGGTTGAGAACACCTACGTGTTGCGGGGTCTTGGGGACCGTAGGCTGATGGAGTCTGTTTCTCCTCTCCCTTGCCAGGTACACCAAACCGCTCACCTTTGCTGACTGCATTAGTGATGAGTTGCCGCTGGGATGGGAAGAGGCGTACGACCCACAGGTTGGAGATTACTTCATAGACCACAACACCAGTAAGTTCCTGGCCGTCCTCCCTTCCCATCCCCTCTGCCCATCCCTCTGCCTCCTGCCCAGCCCCCAAGTCTGGAAGAGCTACCAGCAGGGACTCATGAAGCCAGATTGTGTTTTGTTTCACGTAGAGTTAGACAGAGATCTCAATGTAGATATAGATAGATAATGTATGCTCATATATAAATAACAGTTCAGAAGGATTTTAAATAGAATCTAAAACTCCACCTCTCACAACCCATCTCCCCGATTTTACAGAGGCAACCACTGCTATCAATTTCTTGTGTATCACTCCAGAAATTTCCCAGTCATGTGTATTTATGGATATATGTACATATATTCTTTTTTTTTTTACACATATTGATTTCCATGCATACAGATTTTTTTCATATAAGGTAGATGTGTCCTTGTCATTGCCAGACCATTTTGGAGCCGTCACTGCCCCCAAAGCAGGTCCCCAGCAGCCAGCATGCACACATATGTGTCTGTCATGGAGTGGTCTGAGTGTATGTGCCTCTAGCCCATCATACCGTTCAGCCCACCCTCACATCGTATCTGTGCTCCAGGTATCCTGACCCAGAGTGAAGATTCTTAGTGTCTTTGTCTCTGTGACTATGATGGAGGCATAGGTTGATACAGGAAGAAGCATGTTGTCTGACAGGTGGAAGAACCCAGGTCAGGGTACCCCAGCCGGGGAGGATTGATGTGTATTTGGGCCTCAGCCATCACGCACCTTCTCGGCCGAGACTATTCCTGTCCTCGGAAACTCGCTGCCCCCTTTGTTCATGTGTACAGAGGAAAGAGGAGGTTTCTGTCTCGCTCTCCACCTTCCGAACTGTGGGATTCCTTTTTGTCCTTTCAGGCAAGAGGAAAATGGGATGCAAAGGCATGTTTCTGAAGGTTGAGATTAGGGCACCAAATCCCAGGGGTCCCTGTTTCCTGAGTGTGCACTCTGTGCTGTGTGCTGGGAGAGGAACTGGAGAGACATCACTCATTCAATCATCCCAGCTTCCCTGTGGCCTGCTAGGGTGATTATTCCCACCTTATAAATGGGACTCAGAGGTAGAAATCGACTGCTCAACACTCAGAGTCAAAACATGGCAGAGCTGGGGTTTGAACTGGTGCTGGGAGTGGAGTTGGGCTTCTCCATCCACTTCCTCCTCTGGGTTTCAGTAGCACCTGGTCCTACCTCTGCTGTGCCCCTCATCACTCTGTAGTATAACCATTTACCGACTGAGACTAGCTCTTCTAGAGCAGGACGAGGTCTAATTCATCTGTCTAGTCCCAGGCCTTTGCCTGGTAAGGCACATAGTAGGTGTGCACTTGACCTTTGCTACATAGAAAAGGGCATACGTGCATGAATGCACGACCAAGTGGGTGAATGAGCAGACTGTTGTTGGCACCAAAGTATAGGAGGGTTTCTGAGAGACAGCTAATGGCATTAATTGCATTGTTGGTGGTAGCCGAGGTTTTTATTAGCACTCATGATTGCATACGGGATAATGAGAAGTAAATATGCCTAATTGAGTATGTATGGGGAATGAGGTTAATGCTTGGAGGGCTGCACGGTATGCTGGGTTAAACACTGATGTACAGGACCCCTAATCAGTCCTTTACTGTTTGTAATTGCTGAGTGCATCCCCCTCATTAAAATCTGATGGTGGGAGTGAGATTTTCAAGTGCTTCTGGGAGTTTTTGGAGAGATAGAAGGAAGGAGTATCATGCAGTGGCAGAGTTTCTTCTGGAGGGGATGATGGCAGAAATGGGGGTATGTGTTGGGAGGTGAGTAAATGAGAAACACAGTAGGAAGCATTCTCTCTGGTAGTTTTACCAGCTATCGGGCTACTGGTTTTCTTTTGGCTGGAAGGTGCTCTCATTGGACAGAGGGTACCACCTCTGCAGATGGAGCCAGTGATACAGATGCGGTATGTGTGTGACCATCGAGGCCAAGCACTCAGAGCTGTGGGCTCAGGCCAATCCTCTATGTGTCCACTGACTGAAATTACTCTCAAGAGTTCTAGACACAATAGAATTGAGCAACAAATTAAATCCACCATCCAGCGTTCGTTCATTCAGCAAATATTTATTGACCTCCTACAATGTTCTAGGTGCTGTTCTGAGAGCATGGGGTACGTGAGAGTTCAAAATGGCAATGATCCTTGTCCTTACAGAACTTTCGTTTTGGCAGAAGAAACGGAAAATAAACAGAAGAAGTAAGCAGATTATGTAGTATATTAGAAAATTATCAGTGATATGGGAAAAGGGGAAGCACAGCATGGGGCTGAGGTGTGCTGGGGTGCCTTTGTGGGTGGCGGGCAGGGATAGTGGTAAAGGTCTTCAGGAAAAAGACCTTGTCGAGAAAATGAGATTTGAGCTAAGACTTGAAGGAGGTGGGGTGAGCGTTTCAAGTAGAGAGAGCTGATCGAACAACAACTCCACTGCGTGATCACATTTAGCTCGCTTGAGGGATGGCAAGGACGCAGGTGTGCATATAGCAGAATTTGTGAGGAAGGGGGGAGAAGGCCAGCAGGGTGTGGGCAGTGGTCCCCCTGAAGGGTTCAGGCTCTCATTCAACACGGTGGGAGCCATTGGAAAATTTTAAGCAGATGAGTGGCGTGACCTGTTTTATGTCTTAAAAGGGTCACTCTGGCTGCTTTGCTGAGAATAGACCTTAGTGGAACAGGGGTAGAAGCAGGGAGACTTGTAAGAGCTGATTGCAATAGTCCAGGCGACAAAGGACAGTGCCCCAGACCAAGGCCGTAGTGGTAGAGGTGGTGAGAAGTGGCCTGAAGCTGGAGGTATTTTCAAGATAGAGCCAACAAGCCTTCCTGATAGATTGCACGTGGGGTGTGAAAGAACGGGACAAATGAGCCTCTCTGGGCCTGAGCAGCTGGCAGGATGGAGTTGCCATTTATTGGATGGAGAAAACTGCAGGAGGAGTGGGTTTAGGAAGGAGGACCAAGGGTTCATTGGGATGTGTCGCATCTTCCTTGCCTGTTACACACCTGAGAGAAGATGTCCCTGGTCAGTTTGATACAGGAATCTGGTGTTTGGAAAAGAGATCTGGGCTGAAGATGTGTATTTGGGAGTTGTTGGCATAGAGAGAGTATTTAAAGACAGGAAGCTGGATGAGATCACCAAAGGAATAAGTCAAGACAGAGAGAAGACAATCAAAGAATGAGCCATGGGGCCCTCAGACAGTAGGAGGGTAGAGAGAAGAGGAAAACCAGTCATGATTCTGGGGAGTGATCGGAAAGGTGGGAGGAAAGCAAGAGCGTCTTGGCAGCCATGTGAAGGAGGCATACCGAGGAGAGAGGTGTCAACCCCGTGAAATGCTTCTGACAGATCAAGTACAAAGAGGACTGAGGATTGACCGATAGATTTAGCAAAGCCCTGTGACGCTGGTGCCCCTGACTTGGAGGGCAGCTTTGGACAAGGACTGGGGGCAAAAGCCTGACTAGAGTGAGTCTAAAAAACAACGGAAGGGAGGCATTGGAAACAGCAAATATGGACAACTCTTTCCAAAATAGAGCCTGCTTTCATTATTTCATTTATCCGTATTCAATTTTCCCACTGCCATGTACATCCAGCATGATTAGATGGTTTTAATCCGTGAACAAATTGTGTGTTGTGCTGTTTTCTCTTCATACTATGTCATGAATATTTGAGAGATGCTACCTAGTCTTCATATTTGTCATTTTTAATGTATCAAATAGATGTGTTGATACATTTTAACACATAAAGTGAGTGTACCATAATACCCCCCTATTGCTGACCTTTTGGGTTCTTTCCATTTGTTTGTTATAAATAAATAACACTAGGGGAAGAATCTTTGTGCATATTGCTTTTTTCTTCTATGATACTTTCCTGGAGTTGTATTTCCAAATGTAGGATCGCTAAGTGAAAGATTATGAACACTTGTGAGACTTCTGGTACCTCTTCCTAGTTTGATAAGTATTTCTAAAAGATCGTGTCAATCTGTATTTGCCACAGCAATAAGGGTACTATTTTTCTCATACCTTCATCGATCAGTATGGGACTAGCTACTTTTCGATAAATTCATCACAGGTTTAAACTGTTACTTCATCGTTTTTCATTTGCATTCATTTCCATACTAACAAGGATGGACGTTCTCCAGATGTTCAGCTGTTTTTAAGACCATTGTTTTTCAAGCCATTAGAGAATTCAATAGTGTTAGTCACGTGGGTGCGCACGTGGTGCACGTAGAAAGCAGGGGTGTGATGGGTAGAGGCGGTGGGGTGAGGGATGTGTGAAGTGTGGTGAACGTGTGAGCTGTATGGAGAGTGAGTGTAGAGTGTGTGTGTAGGTAGAGGTTTGGAGCCTGGGGGAGGCTGAAGAATTGGGTCTCAATGATGGCTGCGCCCAATCGACTAAATGTTTACTGGAAGTAGCTGCATTTTGGGGAGAGGAGGCATGAGGGGGAAGGTGATAGAGGGGTGATGTTGTATGTAGCTGAGTTTGTGACATGCTGAATGATTAAACTATGTCCATGTTTAGCTTTAATAAAAACGAGAACTCAAAAATAGTTGGCCAAGGACACCTCTAAGAACCTGCCCAGGTGTAAAGTTATCTATTCTGGTGAGGTGGACTTAAGGAAGTGGAGCGTCAGCAGAAGGGGCTGGACTTGGGAGGACCCCTCAGAGTGTGACCAGTTCAGGATGTATATCAGTTAGCACAGCTCCTTACAGCCACCTAGGGAGCTGTCCCCAAAGGACAGTCTTTTCAAGAGTTGTTAGTACAACTGGTGTCCACATGGAAAAAAATACATCTCCACTTCTACCCCCGCCTCACACCATATGTAAAAATAAATTCAGAACGGACCACAGACCTCAACATAAAAGCTAAGACTATGGGCTTCCCTGGTGGCGCAGTGGTTGAGAGTCCGCCTGCCAATGCAGGGGACGCGGGTTCATGCCCCGGTCTGGGAAGATCCCACATGCAGCGGAGCGGCTGGGCCCGTGAGCCATGGCCGCTGAGCCTGCGCGTCCGGAGCCTGTGCTCCGCAATGGGAGAGGCCACAACAGTGAGAGGCCCGCGTACTGCAAAAAAAAAAAAAAAAAAAAAGCTAAGACTAGAAAACTTCGAGAAGGAGACTAAGGAGAAAATCTGCAAGATTTTAGGGTAGGCAAAGGTTTTTTGGACAAGGCACAGAAAGCACTAAGCATACAAGAAAAAAGTAATAATTGGGCTTCATTGAATTAAAACTTCTGCTCTTCAAAAGACCATTAAGAAACTGAAAAAGCAAGCTACAGATAAGGAGAAAATATTTGCAATACATATATCTGAGAGCAGACCCATATCAAGAATATAAAAAGAACCCTTACACCTTAATAGTAAGAAGCCCAACAACCCAATAAAAAGTATGATCAAAAGATTTAAATAGACACTTCACTAAAGAAGACACACAAGTGGCCAATAAACACATAAAAATATGCTTTACGTAATCAGTCATTAGGGAAATAGGAATTAAATCTACAACGAGGTACCACTATACACCCACTGTAATGACTAAAATGAAAAAGATTGACAGTACCAATGGTTGGTGAGGACGTGCAGGAACTGGAACTCTAATTCACTACTAGTGAGGATATAAATCAGAACAACCATTTTGGAAAACAGTTTTTTAGTTTCTTATAAAATTCAACATATAATTAACATACAAGCCAACAATTCCACCCCTAGATAGTTTTACCTAAGCGAAATGGAGACATTGCAAAGACTTGTGCATGCACGTTCATTACAGCCTTATTCATAATAATCTCAAACAACAACCCAAAAGTTTATCAAAAAGTGAATTATGCTGTATTCATGCAATAGACTATTATTCCACAATAACAAAAAATGGACGACTGATACAACCTAAATGAGTCTCAAAAGCCTTATGCCAAGTGAAGGAGGTGAGATCCAAAGAGCACATACTGCTTGATTCCATTGTTATGAAGTTCTAAGACAGAACCGGAGGGAGAAAGTGGATGGAAGTGACTGACACAGGACTGCAGGGTAAAGGAACCATTTACACATTGATAACAAGTGGTAGTTTATGGTGTATGCGTTTGTCAAAACATATCCAAGTCTACACTTTAGATGATTGTGCTTCATTGTATTTAAATTACACCTTAATAAAGGTGATTTAAACAATGTATTGATGCCTCCTTAATACTGTAGACCAATTAAATGGAAATCTCTGGGGTAATTTCCAACATGCAACCAGGTTGAAACCAGTGTTCTGGTGTGGGGTTGTGGGTTGTGTTTGTCTGCCTGTGCATCCATCTATCAGTGTTGGTTTGTGCTACAGAAGAAAGCCTGGGTCACCAAAAATGGTAGCCAAGCCAGCCTTCAATTAAGGCTCTCACGTGCTTTTATACTCCAAGGAGCGTGGCCTCCAAAGGGAGGGCGCCACTCTCAGATTAAACCCAGAGCACCATGGGGAGGATCCATCCAGGGGTGCCCCAGGGCATTTGTCAGGGACCCAGCATTTCACCTAGCCCTCTGGCAGGTGACTCTACCTGGAGCTCAGCATCGCACCTGCCAGCCTTGCCTGCCATCTTCAATGACTGCTCAGCCCACCGGTGTTGTCACCTCTTAGCAGGTCTAACCTTCAGTGATATGTTGAAATTATTTGGGGTGCTTTGTGGGTCACCATTGCCTCCTTCCCACCCCCAGAAATTCTGATTTAATTGGTCCAGGGGTGGGGTCTGAGCATCGGGATTTAAAAAATTTCCCCCAGTGATTCTACTATGCAAACAGGGGTTCTTGGACATTGGCTGCACAGCAGTTACCTGGCGAAGCTTAAAACTGCCAATGCCTGGGCCCTACTCTTGGAAACTCTGATGTTAAGTGTTCTGGGGGGCAGAATTCAGGCTTTTGTTTTTATTTTTGTTTTTTGAAGCTCCATAGCTAATTATAATATGCTGACTGGACCCAGTGTACTGGATGAAGTACCAACCCCCCCCTTTTTTTTTTAAAGCAATTTTGCTGAGAGTCTGGGGGAAAAGGCACTCTCATAAGGCTGTCTGTGAGAATAAAAATTGGTACAACCTTTGGGAAGATAATTTGGTAGTGTCTGTTAAAATTTAAGATGTGTATACCCACTGACCCAGTAATTCCTCTTTTAAGGAATTCCTCTTTTTACACTACAGAATTAATAATAGCACACGTTCATAGAAGTATGTTTTTAAGAATCCTCACTACAGCATTGGTTGTGGTAGCAAAAGAACTGAAAACAATCCAGATGTTTCCTGGTAGTGGTCTGGGAGACCACTAAAGCCCTATCATAAATAAATCTTAGTACCATACCATGGAATACTATGCAACCATTTAAATGATTGAGGTAAGTAAAAAATAAAAATGAATAAATAAAAACAGTGGTACAAATGAAAAAAAAGGATAAATTAAAAATTGAGGTAAATCTTTATGTACCTACAAGGGAGAACATGATATATCATTTGGAGATGAAAGCAAATTGCAGACCAATATACATAACATGGGCCACTTTACATTAAAAATAAATTTGTGTGTGTAGATATGTATGTATAAACAGGTTTGTATATAATCATAGGGCAATATCTGTTAGTGTGTGAGACTCCTAATGGCAGTTACCTCTAGGATGTAGGATTGGAGAGATTTAAACTCTCATTTCTTACTTTATGAATTTGCAATGGTGGAATTGTGAGATTTTTCTTTTTTTGTATTTTTCAATATTTTTCCCAAAAATGTAAATTTTTAAAAAAATGACAAACTTTAAAAAACATCTGCACCCTGGCCATGTTTCTTTTCTTTTCTGTGGCCCGTGTCAGCCAGAAGTGCGGGACCCCTGAGGGGAACCCAGGAGTCCCTAACCCTGAGGGAATCCACATCTGCTGATGGGAAATCGGAACCCACAGTCTTTCAGCCCAGCTTTGTAAATTCTTTCCTCCCCCTTTTTTTCTTCTCTTGCAAGTGTTCCTCCCTCTTACTTGGTTGAAGAGTTGCAAAGCTTTCTTTGTGGGAAGCAATTTTGTGGCCCCTGCCAGCCATCTTCACACCTTGTTTTCTTTCCCAGAAAAAGGGAGGAGGAGAGCTTGAAGAATTGAATAGTTTTGGCTTTACTCTCACCATAATTTGTTTACTTTACCTGGGTGTAAGTACACTACAGCTTCCTGGGAAGCAGTGAGGCAGGGCCCATTATCCTCTTTTATAATTAGAAAAGTAGACTCAGAGAGGTCAAGCAGCCTGCCCATTGTAACACAGTGATTATTGGCAGGCATGAGAACGTGGCCCTGCTACCTCTCTGATTATTTTTCCCATCTCTTCTTTCTTTCATTGGAAATACTCATTGGGGCCTATTCAGGAGGATTGAGAGCTAAAGGGACTGCAAAAGGAGGTACAAACTCAAAGCCCTCAGGAGCCACACACATGACATAAATGAATGAAGCAGATAAATTGTGGACCCACAGTGACCAGGTCTTCTGAATGATCAAGAAAAACCAGACATCAGGATTTTAATGTATAAATCTCCTTGTTTTTACATACCAGTAATCAGTTCAAAATTATTAAAGTTCTTTGGGCTAAGCAAAACCTATCTACAGGCTGGATTCACCATATGGCTGTGATTATACAATTTCTGGTGTGTTAGTCGCTCCTTACCCCACCCACCAGCTGGGAAATGACTGAGGAGTTGATAGTCAATGGACATTGATTCTTGGACATGGTTTTGACCTCTTTGACATCTGCTCAGCTGCCAGCTACCCTTTTAAAAAAATTTTTTTGTCTTATGACTTTTTTCCAAGTTATCACTATACATATTTATACATATTTTAAAATTATGTACACATAATTTTAAAAAATAAAAAAGAATGAAGAAAAGTCATCCTACCATCAAGACATATCTGCTGTTGATAATTTGCTAAGTTTCCTCCTAATCTTTTTGAGAATGTACATATGTCTTTTGATAAATACAAAATTATTTATGTAATTTTGCACCCAGTACTTCTACTCACTTTTATATCATAAGCACCTTTCTGTTTTTAAAAAAATTTTTTTCGAAGACATTATTTTTAATGGCTGTTTTAGTTTATTATGTAAATATAGCATACTTATTTGAGCAGTTATTTCCTGTGTGACCTTGAGCAAGTCACTTAACCTCTTTATGTCTCAGTTTTCTCTTTTGTTTAATGGGGGTAATAAAAGAATCTTCCCTATAGGGTTAATGTAAGGATTGGAGGAGTAAATAGATATAAAGTAATTAGAATAGTGCTTGGCATAGAATGAACATTAAATAAGTGCTTGATGATTATTATGGTTTTGTACAAATGCATTTTTGCCTGAATTTATTGCTTTTTATAATAAATTACTACAGGAGAAATTATTGGACAAAGGGTATTAACGTTTTAAGGCTCTTGATTTTCATGGTCAGATAACCTTCTAGTAAGGCTGTTCTAATTTACATTTCCAACACAGTATTTCTTCACATCCTCTGAAATATCAGTTAATTTACTTTCCTTTATTCTTTGCCAAAATGAATGACCTTAAGCATCTATAATGTTGTTGAGCCTCTCTGTCTAGATTAGAACTCATATCTGGTCCTTCCTCTGGCTGTTCCCAGACAGACTGACTTCAGGTTTGTAAACTGATCCTGGTTTGTGTGTGTGTGTGTGTGTGTGTGTGTGTGTGTGTGTGTTTGTGTGCTTAATCCAAAGGAAGAGTCTCTGTTGTTTAATAGGTAAGTTTAACACATTCACATTTATTGTGATTTTCTACTTATTATGCTTTTTGTTTTCTGGTAGTAGATTCTACAGGCCACCAACTCAACAGACATTTGTGAGGTGCTAACCTAGGGTCTCTGGGGTCTTTTCCAGAAACCACTCAGATTGAGGATCCCCGGGTACAATGGCGGCGGGAGCAGGAGCACATGCTGAAGGATTACCTGGTGGTGGCCCAGGAGGCCCTGAGTGCACAAAAGGAGATCTACCAGGTGAAGCAGCAGCGCTTGGAGCTCGCGCAGCAGGAGTATCAGCAGCTGCATGCCGTCTGGGAGCACAAGCTGGGCTCCCAGGTCAGCTGTGAGTACCTCCTCCGCCCCAGGACACCCACAAACACAACTACAGGGAGGAGGGAATGGCCACACTGAGTCTTGCCTCTATTACCTCTCAGTGTTTCTCAGATCTACCTATTTTCTTTCATCTCCACTCCTTGTCCAAACCACCACCCTCTCTACTGTTTTCCGGCTCCTACTTGTGCTTTGCAATGATTCATCTACCATTTTCATTCCATTTCCGTTCATTCATTTGTCATCTCAAAATGCCAGACTTATTACCTGTCTTCTTATTGAAAGCCCTTCAGTGGCTGGGGGCAATGGGGAGTTCTTGGTTAATGGATAGTTTCAGTTTGGAAAGATGAAAAAGTTCTGGAGATGGATGGTGGTGATGGCTGCACAATAGTATGAATGTCTTTAATGCCCCTGAGCTGTATATTTTAAAATGGTTAAAGTGGTAAGTTTTATGTTGTGTGTATTTTGTCCCATTGCTCTTTCCATAGCCCACACAGTCAGACGTGATCAGACCCCTGCTGGCCACTCCCAGCTCATCGCAGGCTCTCATTCACTTGGCTCCAGATGCGCTGAATACGTACATCGTGCTCCCCTTGCCTGCCCTGCACCTTTCCACTTTGGGGCTTTTGTAATTGTTGCTCCCCTGCCTAGGAAGCTTTTCTGTTGGTCTCTTTGCACAGCTGGCTCCTTCTCATCCTTCCAGTCTCTTCCTTCAGGTCATGTCCTCTGAGACGTTTGCTTCTGACATCCCCATCCACAGACTCCCTTCCCCAGCATTAGCCTCTATAATGGCTGTCTGTTTATTTTGTTCATAACACGTATCACAGTACATCTGCTTATATGCTGCTATCAGTATTTCCGAGTGGAGGAGATTTCCTGTCTCCCTGGTTTCTGCAGGATGAGAAGAGGCATGCCAGGGTCCCCAGTCCTCATTCCCAACATAGGGAAATGCCAAATCAGTAGCTTTCAAGGAGCCCGTTGACCTTTTCTGATGTGTTGAGGTTTTTTTTTTTTTTTTTGATAATTTACCACTTTTTTTTTTTTTGCGGTACGCGGGCCTCTCACTGTTGTGGGCTCTCCTGTTGCGGAGCACAGGCTCCGGACGCGCAGGCTCAGCGACCATAGCTCACGGACCTAGCCGCTCCGCAGCATGTGGGATCTTCCCGGACCGAGGCACAAACCCGTGTCCCCTGCATCGGCAGGCGGACTCTCAACCACTGCACCACCAGGGAAGCCCACCACTTATTTTTTTAACTTTTTAAAAATTAAAATTTTTTTTAGTAATATTTATTTTATCTTATTTTTTATTTTTTTGGCTGCATCAGCACGTGGGATCTTTGTTGAGGCATGCGGAATCTTTCATCGTGGTGCATGGGCTTCTCTCTAGCAGTGGTGCGCGGGTTTTCTTTCTCTAGTTGTGGCGCGTGGGCTCCAGAACGCAAGGGCTCTGTAGTTTGCGGCACGCGGGCTCTCTAGTTGAGGCATGTGAGCTCGGTAGTTGTGGCACACGGGCTTAGTTGCCCTGTGGCATGTGGGATCTTTGTTCCCCGACCAGGGATTGAACCCACATCGCCTGCATTGGAAGGCGGGTTCTTTACCACTGGACCACCAGGGAAGTCCCAACCACTCTTTTTAATAACTAATACTTTCCTATGTTTAATGAGTGCTTGCTACATGCTAGCCTGCAGTCTGAATATGTTATTTCAGTTAATTCTCATAACAGTTCTAAGGGCAAGCACAGTTAATATCCTCCTGTAACAGATAAGGAATCTGTGGCTTAGAGAAGACCAATAACATGCCCAGGGTCTTACAGCTGGCGAGAGGTGATAAGTTGCAAACATATAAGTTTCGTCTGTCCCAACAACACCTGCATTGTGGGCCAAAGGGCCAGCATTAGGCCACAGTGTCAGGGTGTCTGTGGCTTAGCTGGGTCCTTGAACACTCCCCCTGTCTTTGAGAAGTTTGGTCTGGGAGGAGGACTGTGAGTGGTTTATTCACTGTCCCAGCCCCACCCTTTTCCTTGGCAATTCAAGGAAAAAAACACTCTCAGATTATAGAAAAGAACTGGATTACACTCATTAGCTGTTTCTAGGTCAAATAATGTCCTAGAGATCATCATGAGGGTTTTAGCACTTAATCTATCTCAGTCAGCTGGGGGCTGCCACAACAAAATACCACAGAGTGGGTGGCTTCAACACAGACATTTATTTTCCCACAGTTCTGGAGGCTGGAAGTCTGAGGTCAGGATGTCAGTATGGATGGGTTCTGGTGAGACCCCTCTTCCTGACTTCTCACTGTGTCTTCACGGGGCACAGAGAGAGAAAGAAAAACAGCAAGCTGTGTGGTGTCTCTTCTTATAAGGTCACTAATCCCATCATGAGGGCCCCACCCTCATGACCTCATCTAACCCTAATTACCTCCCAAAGGCCCCTTCTCCAAATACCATCACATTAGGCGTTAGGGCTTTGACATGAATTTGGGGGGAACACAATTCAGTGTATAGCATTATTCTTACCAGAGCCTTGGAGGGAGATATTAATATCGCTCATGAAACTCAGATTCAGAGAGGTAGAGGATGTTTTTCTTTCTAAAGTCCTGCAGTCTGAAAAAGTGACAAGTGTATAGAAAAACAAACCTTCCTGTTTTGGAGGTCAGGATGTATACATGGGCCCAAGGTATCACCCCACAAATAACTTACCAATTTTGGGGGGTAAAATGTATTTTTACACAGGAGAGCTGCAGCCACCACCTTACACAGGTGTTAAATTAGCATCACCAATAATGAGACAAACTGACATTATGTGCTTTCTGGTGTGATGCAATAAAAGCATCATAGAGGATTCTTGACAAAAATGTTTACTCTGAATCAAATCATGGAGAAACGGCTAGACAAATCCATAATGTGCAATATCCTACAAGATAATTGGTCTAGACACTTCCAAAAAAAAATTCTGTGAAAAAACAAAAAGGGGAAACTGTTCTAGACTTAAAAAAAAAAAAAAAGCCTAAGGCGGCATAAACCCAGTGAAGTGTTTGCACCTTGACTAGACCCTCGGTGGAGGGGAAAGCCGCCATAAAAGATATTCTCAGGCAATTGGAGAATTTTCTTAGTTAACATAATGATGTTGTAGCTGTGTAGGAGAATGTCCTGTTATTTATTTATTTATTTATTTAATTTATTTATTTTCTGTATTTTTCTCTTGGCCACGTCGGGTGTTCATTGCGGTGCGCGGGCTTCTCTCTAGTTGTGGCACACGGGTTTTTTCTCTCTCTAGTTGTGGTGCGTGGGCTTCAGGATGTGTGGGCTCTGTAGTTTGTGGCATGCGGGCTCTCTAGTTGAGGCCCGTGAGCTCAGTAGTTGTGGCATGCAGGCTTAGTTGCCCCACAGCATGTGGGATCTTAGTTACCCGACCAGGGATCAAACCCATGTCCCCTGCATTGGAAGGCGGATCCTTTACCACTGGACCATCAGGGAAGTCCCGAGAGTGTCCTTTAAGTGTCCTAAGAGTGTTTTTAAGACACGTGTGTGGCATCATGTCTGCAACTTAATTCCAAAAAAGTCCAGGGGAAAAAAAGGAAAAAATTATGGTGTCAGTCTTAAATGAGTAGATGAATGATACATTGATGGTTTTGAATATGGGACAGGTTTTCGTCTTTGCCACCATTTTCCAGTAATCATTCTTTGAGGGCTTGCTATGAACCAGGCATTCTACTGAGAGAAAGAACTGGAGTGGAGGGAGGGATAGACAGAACATATGTGGGGAAATGTTAAACGTTGGTGGATCTAGGTGAAGGATCCATCAGTATTCATGACCTTATGCTTTCAAATGTCCTGTAGATAGAAAGTTTCCAAAGTATAAAGGTAAGGCGGGGAAAAAAGAGTCAAGTGGCAGGAATGAAGCGTTCCTAGTGGGGGCTGTCCTGGGTGTTGTGGGATGTTTAACAGCATTCCTGGTCTCTCTACCCACTAGATGCCTGTAACATTCTCCACCCAGAGTTGTGATCACCAAAAACGTCTCCAGACACTGCCCTAGGGGGGCAAAATTGCCCCCAGCCGAGAACCACTGGTCTAGATAAACCACTTAGCACAATTCCCTTAGAACATATTAATGGCTCAATAAATATTCTCTTGACAGGAAATACATTTTGAGAATGTCGACTCTGGAGCTGGACTGCTAGGGTTCAAATCCAGGATATGTAACTTCCTAGCCATGTAACTTTGCACAAGTGATGCAGCTTCTCTCTGCCTCAAATTCTTCATCTATAAAATTGACATAATAATAGTATCACATTAAGGTGTTATGGGGCTTAATTTAGTTAAATACAAAGTATTTGGAATAGTACTTGTCACATTCTTAAGCTCACAATAAATAATAACAATACTTATTTGATATTATTAATTCATTGGCATTTGAAATGACAAAGATTTTTAACTGATCCCTGGAACCAATAAGAATAAATACATGATTCGTGGTAGGAATTGATACAGTCCTATCATATGACTTCTAACGCTACTAAGTGCTCCATCAGGTTCAAAAACACCATCATTTTGGTTTTTCTTTTTCTTTTTTTTTTTTTTGGCCTCGCCACGCAGCATGTGGGATCTTAGTTCCCCGACCAGGGATCGAACCTGTGCCTCCTACTTTGGAAGCTTGGAGTCTTAACCACTGGACCGCCAGGGAGGTCCCAAGACACCATCATTTTGAATGTTAAAGAAGGAGTCATCTCAGATCACTAGTTCTAAGATGCAAACCAGTGAGGAATGGCCCAATCCAAGCTTCCCAGTGAAATAGGCATGACCCAAGGCTCCTCATGACTTTCTTTGGATTTTATAAGCCAGGTTTGCCTTCCAAGTTAAGCTCTCCAGCATGTTGATAGACCAGTGAGGTAACATGCCTCCCTCTAACTCAAATGATCTGCTGGGGCTTGTGAGAGTCTTGCCACCTTGCCTTGGCTGCTGTAGGGCTTTGGCTACAGGTGGGGCCCTGCCCTGGGGATGGAGGCTTTGTTGTCATCTCTGGCGCAATCTCTAGCTCCATGGGGAAGGAGAAAAGAGCTCACATTTAATGTACACCTATTAAATTTCTGCAGGGCAATATGCTGGCACTCTACTTATGTTTAAAGTAACCTCGCACCCCCCCACACACAATCTTGCAAGGTATTGTTGTTCCCATTTTACAAATAAAAATGAGTCCCAGAGAGGGAAAGTATCTTCCCCAAGGTCACACTGGTAAAAAGTGGCAGAAATAGCTTTTATACCCAGGAGTGTCTGACCTGAAAACCAATTCTCTTAATTTAATCCAAGACAGCCAGTCAAATTCTAAGGTTTGGGGGCTATACTGGGGTCCCTCCATCCTCTGAAGATGAGAACTTGGGAGAGCTGGGTTCTTTGGGACCTCACCATGCTCCTTCCTCCTCCGGGCCTTGGTTTCCCATTTGAAAAATCAATCACTGGGAGCCTTGCAGCTAAAAATGCGAGTTGAACCACCTACGTGCTTTCACTCATTCCTGAAACTAAGAAAATATCAGATAAGAGATTTTTATGGCATACATGTACAAGGACAGGAAGACTTGGAGAAAAAAGAACAGCAGTAAAATATGGAGGCTGGAAAGCAGAAGGTCAGGTGGCAGCCTGTCTGATAGACTGGAGAACAGAGAAAATGGGCTGATAGTGAGGGAAAAAACAGGCCTCTAGTCTCCCTGGAGCACGTGCAAAAGCCTCGGGAGTTGGAGGGAGTGGCTGTCTCAGTGTGGAAGTGAAGTGAGGAGGGCCTGAAAGAAGATTGGAGGAGAGTTGTTCCTAAGACACAGACCACCAGATCTCCTTCCCAGATCAGTGCAACCAGGCCACTGCCCATCCCCAACGTGGGGAAAAATTGGAGGTTTATTTTTTTGAGGTGCATCATACTGAAAACATGGTGATTAAGTGAACATGGACTTGAGGATTGAGACCCCAGCCCGCCTGTACCACTTGACTCCCAGAAGGGTGCCAGGCTATTACCCTCCAGGCTAGACAGTAGAAGAGTGTGGGGAATCGTAGTCTCTTCTCTTCAGAGAAAAGAGATGTGAAGAGAAAAGATGTAAAGACACTGACAGTGAGGATTCCTAGATGAAACAGTCCAGCCAAATCACGTACCAAATAACCCACAGTCAATCATGTAACCCATCATCAACAAGCTCCGCTCCAGCCAGCTTTTTGGGCCCCCAATCTTAAGTGTGAGCAGACAGCTGAGATTCCAGACATCCATGGAAAGCCTCTAACATGAACAATAGAGATTAAAACAAACACATGGTGATAGGGAGCCCCTGTAGGAAACAGGGAATATGCATGGAGAAGAAAACATCGAGAGAAGCTACACAACCATGAAACTAAAACAGGATGCTACATTTTATTAAGAAAAAAAAAAGGAGTCTTCAGAGAACACAAAAGAGCCTTAGGAAATTAAACTATGAGAGTAGAAATGAAAAATCCACAGGAAGCCTGGAAGGTAAAACAAAGTTTTCTAAAAAGCAGAACAAAAATAAAATGAGATGGAAAAAAAGAGCATCAGGCCAAGAACTCTATCTGAGTAATAAAAGCTCCAGATAGAGCAGAAGAAACAGAGGGGAAGAAGCATCAGTGACATAATGCAGAAAAATTTCCCAGAACTGATAGAGGAGAGTTTTTAGATTGAAAGGGCTCAGTGAGCACCCAACACAATGGATAAAAGTTAACTCACACCAAAGACATATCATTGTGCAACTTCAAACACTGGGACCGATTCAAGATCCTAAAAGCTTTCAGAGAGGAAAACCAGGTCACACAAAAATGATCAGGACTCAGAATAGCTCCAGGCTTCTCAACGGTAACACTACAAACCTAAAAGACAATGGAGCAATGCATTCACACTTTTAAGGAAAATCATTTCCGACCGAGAAGTCTATATCCAGCAAGACTACCTTTAATGAAGGGCCGGCTAGAATAACGATCTTTTTAGACATGCAAGTTTTCCAAAAGTTTATTTCCTTCATGGATCCTTTCTCAGGAAGCTCCTGGAAGTGATATTCTGCCAAAATGAGGGAGTAGTCATAGAGGGGGAAACATGGTATTTAGGAAGGAGGAGAGAAGGAGGCAAGGAAGGGGTCTCAGGATGCCAGCTGTGCAGAGAGAGTGCACTGAAGCGGGCACATGCCTTGCGAGGCAGAACCCAAGAGAGGAGCTCTGTGAGAGGAGATTTAGATAACTGGCCAAGTGTGAAGTTGAATCAGTGTTAAATTTGTGGAAAGTAGGCACGCATAAAAATGATAATTATTAACTCTAGGAAAAACAACCCAAAAAATGTGCTGGAAAGAAAAAGTAGGCAAAGTTGGCTATATGCCTCCGCCCTGAATAGTGTTTACAGTGTAAAAGTAATGCAAACACTGAAGGGTGCTCTCGACAAAGTTATCTGATGAGGAGCTGGGAGGGGTGTCCTGTGTGGGGTAGGGGCTGAGAAAGGGAGTGAAGCTAACACTCCATCCTCCAGAGAGAGAAGTGAATAAATCATGCCTAAGACTGAAAAAAATCAAGAAACAGCGAAACATGCATATTATCAGACTCACACGGGTGGACACTCAAGAAACTGGCTGAACCCGTTGAAACATTTCCTTTTTCATGAGTGAGATAAGCGGATTGGGGAATGCTCTTTTTTTATAGCAAATCTTGGGTGTATAAAATATATAGTATTTTATATATACTGTTAAACTGTTCATATATAACTTGAATAAAAACTAAAAATTAAACCTATAAAAAGGTGTCACCTTGAAGGCACACCTGTTTGAATATAAAATTATTTTGTTGTGGGTTAGTGAGGGGACATGGACACAGAAAGGAAGCTGATGACCTGTTTCTTGATTGGGGTGCCGGTCACTTGAGTGTGTTTCTTTTGTGAAAATTCATCAAGCCACACACATGATTTGTGTACTTTTCCATTCTCGCATGTATTTTTCACTTTAACAAAAAGTTTATTCAAAAAACAACAGGCCACATCCCACTTCAGCTGCTTTGGGTATAAACAGTACATTTCACAGTGATTCTCCAGAGGGTAATAATTCCAGCCCCTGGTGGCCCAGTTGGCAGAGTCTGTTCTTTTTTGGGTTCCCTTCCCTGGAAGGTTTCTAAGTGTGCCCATGGAACACACTCACGTTCCACAATCAGCCCTGGCAGCGCTGATCCCCATGGTGACCCTCTCCTTGTTAGGGTCGGGACTTGCCATGCTTCACAGGCTCTCCCAGGCTGCTAACAACTCCCCTCAACACTTCCCCCTAGTGTAGACCACCCATCCAGCAGCACCGATGAGCAGGGTGGTTAGCAGGACAGGGTGCTCATGGAACGGGCACCCCCCTTTTTAGGTGTATCCCCATCTTATTTCCTCACTGATGACTCTTCTTGTCTTTTTACCATGTTTGCACTACCGATCGGTGGGTAACGATTGTCCATTACCTTAAAATTTTTCCAAAAGTGCCTATCTGGGGAATTTGCTTAAGTCAGTGCCTCCAGCTGTGTATCCAGCTAGGTCCCTCCCCTGAAATCTCCAAGTCCGGCAAAGACCAGAGTGCAGAAAATGAAAGCTTCAAATTGGAAACAAAACGTGTCTGGAGTCCCTGTTCCATGCTCACAACAAGGTCTGCGAGGTCCTCCCTGTTCAGGTGTTCCTGCCACGCATCTCTTCTGGTAAAGCCTAGCTTCCATCATCATCCTCATCCTCATCATCACCACCATCATTGCAAACTCAGCAGAGATGTAATGCTACCCATGGTGCAGAATGACTTGTCAGTTACTATGCAGTAAATACTATACTATATACTATTTTGTTTCCCAAACTTCCCAGTGTTCCATTTTAACTTTAACTTTCCTTATGCATAATCAAAAGGTCCACTCGTGTATTTTAACCAAATCCAAAGAGCAGAGCAGCGTCCCCTTCATGACTGTCCCTTCTACCTCCAGACACTGAAAATTGCTAGCAATTTCCAAATAAGCCTCTCTAGCCTCAGAAAAATCCAGGTCCCAGCAGGTGATGTTAAGTGGAAAGGGGAGGTGATGAAATTGCTCAGACTATGGGATTAAGGACTTGGGAGAAACGCTTCTCTGGCCTGTCTCCCAAGAATGACTGTCCCTTTCCTGAACAGTGGGGCTGTGTTTACCTTAAAGACACAGTGACTCTTACACGGGGCTGATTTTCCTCTTCACATCAGCAGGTAGAAAGCTCAGAGCCAGGTCTGTGGCCGTGGGTCAGGAAGTGGGACCTCATGGTATGCAGTGAGCCCTAATCTCATGCCACTGGCTTCCTCACTCTCATTGTCCCTTGTCTCATTTTCCTTACTTTAAATGGATCACTCTGTTGTGTCCATTTTTGTAAGCCTTAAAATCCTTTATCAAGACACAAAGAAATACTACTTTTAAAACGCGGTAAGATTACAGCTAAAGGCATACCTCATTGACACTTCACAGATTGTGGTTTTTACAAACTGAAGGTTCGTGGCAACCTGGCGTTGTCAGATGATGGTTAGCATTCTTTAGCAATAAAGTATTTTTTAATTAAGATATGTACTTTTTTTAGGCATAATGCTATTGCACACTTAATAGACTGCAGTATAGTGTAAACATAGATCTTTTAGGCACTGGGAAACAAAAAAATTCGTGTGACTCGCTTTATTGCAATAATCACTTTATTGCGATAATCGCTTTATTACGGTGGTTTGGAACAAAACCCATAGTATCTCTGAGGTATGACTGTACATGATAGAACTGTAGATAAACGTTGGAAGGTCACTTGGAGAGAAGGTAATTGTATTAGGGTGATAGCGTTACAGGTAATTTATTTTCCTTTTCAAATGTACATTAATATTGTAAAGTACAATAAATATTTTTAGTAATTTCTTCTGATTAAAAATTGTATGTTTGGGCTTCCCTGGTGGCGCGGTGGTTGGGAGTCTGCCTGCTGATGCGGGGGGCGCGGGTTCGTGCCCCGGTCTGGGAAGATCCCATATGCCGTGGAGCGGCTGGGCCCGTGAGCCATGGCTGCTGGGTCTGCGCGTCCAGAGCCTGTGCTCCGCAATGGGAGAGGCCACAACAGTGAGAGGCCCGCGTGCCGCAAAAAAAAAAAAATAATAATAATAATAATAATAATAATTGTATGTTTGTGTCAGAAAATGTAGCAAAGACAGAAAAATACAAAGATGAAAATGAATGTTATTCATCATTCAAATCTCTCTAGATAGCAGTATTATCTTTTTGCTATATTTCTCTCTGGTCTTTTTCCATGTGTGTGTGTGTGTGTGTGTTTGTTAACTGTGTATATTTTGCAGATTTAACTTATTCCTTCTTTGTGGTTTTTTGTAAATTATTGTTTTTATATAACAGTAAGTTTTGGACATTTCCCAAATGTTCAGTGTCCTTCAGCACCATCATTTTCAATCACTTAAGTTGTATAGTCCCCGTTTTGTATGTTTACCATATTTATTTAACAAATTCCCCTTTGTTGGACATTCAGATTGCTCACTAATAGTCATTCCTTTCTGGGTTTACCTAGATGGCCAAATAAGCCAACTTGACCAAAATGTGTTTCTTCTATAGAAAAATTTTTTTTTTCTTTTTCCTTGCAGTGGTCTCTGGTTCGTCATCCAGCTCTAAGTATGACCCTGAGATCCTGAAGGCTGAAATTGCCACAGCAAAATCCCGGGTAGGTCCTCTTTGCTTATACTATTGATGGGGGTCACTGAGGCAGCCTTAGGCTACTAGCCCACCCACAAGACCAGAGTAGATGCTTCAACCAGGCAGCGGCAGCCAGTGCTGACTAACAAGATTCTAAATAATGACAATAGTAGTAGTAGTAGCCATCGTTTCTGTAATAGTAATGGTAATAGCAGCCACCCTTTCTCAAACACTCACTCTATGCCAGGAGTAGCCCTAAATGCTTCATGAGTTCTACCTCATGCCCTTGAGACAGCCCCATGAAGTAGCCACTGACAATATCTGCATTTTGAAGATGAGCCGACAG
The DNA here is from genome assembly GCF_949752795.1 of Hyperoodon ampullatus. NCBI lineage: Eukaryota > Metazoa > Chordata > Mammalia > Artiodactyla > Ziphiidae > Hyperoodon > Hyperoodon ampullatus. The sequence continues at coordinate 12,958,210 of NC_136917.1, forward strand.
AGGCTTAGGGGAGGACTAAGTAACTTGCCCAAGGTCACAGGGACTCAAGGCTTACTTTAAAGTTTTTAGTGTAAGGAGCTATTTTGCTGGGACTTGCCTGGCAGCGCAGTGGTTACGACTTCACCTTCCAATGCAGGTGGCCGGGGATTGATCCCTAGTCGGGGAGCTAAGATCCCACATGCCTAGCAGCCGAAAAACCGAAAACATAAAACAGAAGCAATATTGTAACAAATTCAATGAAGATAAATGGTCCACATCAAAAAGATCTTTTAAAAAAAAAAAAAGATGCTGTCTTGCTAACCACTGCTTATTCTGCAGTACTGTATTTGGTTACTTCCTGATTACCTTAGGGGGAGAGATATTTTTATTCCCCCTTTACTGATGTGGAAACTGAGGACCAGCAGTTAAATGACTTGCTCAAGATGAAGTCAGTGTTGTGAACACTGGCTTAGTGCACCTTCACATAGGTTCTACAAATTCAGATGCCTGCAAGAACACATGAAAGGGGGGCGGGGGCTGGCAGTGAGGCAGTAGGGAGTAGTGGGGACTGTGTAGCCTAGGGGGTGGGCCCTGTCTAAAGGGGTAGTGGAATTTCAGCCCTACGCTTTTATGGCCATGCTGGAGTGTAAGCTCCGCATCGGCAGATCTTCAAGTATTTTTAGAAAAGAACTGTATATCTAGGCCAAGTATATGAAACATCTCAATATTTAATCATTAGCAACTAATTTTTAAAAATTTAATAGCACTTGGCCTTCCCTGGTGGTGCAGCGGTTGAGAGTCCGCCTGCCGATGCAGGGGACATGGGTTCGTGCCCCAGTCCGGGAAGATCCCACATGCTGCGGAGCGGCTAGGCCCGTGAGCCATGGCCGCTGAGCCTGTGCGTCCGGAGCCTGTGCTCCGCAACGGGAGAGGCCACAGCAGTGAGAGGCCCGCGTACCGCAAAAAAAAAAAAAAAAAAAAAATTAATAGCACTGCAAGCCAAACAAAGCAATCCTGCAGGCTGAAGCTGGCTCCCGGGCCATGTCTTGCCTGTAAAGTTACTACGTTGCCTCTTACCTCTGTGCACTAGCATATCCAGTGGCTGCTTTAAGTAATGCACGACCCAGGAAATTGCTGTTCTCCTCATCGGTCAGCCTAGGAAAGGGAGGCTCACAGAGGTGAGGTGGCATGAGAGACGATAGCCAGCTCCTGTCCGCTTCCTGCTTCTCTGGAGCAAGGGCAGCTAGGAATGGCCTGCAGCACAGCTGGACTGGGATGCCAACCGAATGCGTGGCTGCTGAGACCCAGGCAACATCAGTGAGGGGGGGCCCAAGGGATGCTGACCTGAGTCATTATGCAGGGGCAGTGGGGGACTCTGGATTGATACCAACCTCTGACGACCCAGCCCCGTGTGTGGTCTTCTGCCATCCAGGTTAACAAGCTGAAGAGAGAGATGGCTCACCTCCAACAGGAGCTACAGTTCAAAGAGCGTGGCTTTCAGACACTGAAGAAGTAAGTCCCCCCTGCAGTGCGGGGCGTGGGGATTGCCCCCAAGCCGTGCTTCCCTCCTGCCCTCTCTGTCTCCCTCCCCTTCAGTCTCTCTCCATCCTCCTCGAAATCGGGCTCTCTGGGCTTCCCTGGTGGCACAGTGGTTGAGAGTCCGCCTGCCGATGCAGGGGACGCGGGTTCGTGCCCCGGTCTGGGAAGACCCCACAAGCCGCGGAGCGGCTGGGCCCGTGAGCCATGCCTGCTGAGCCTGTGCATCCGGAGCCTGTGGTCCGCAACAGGAGAGGCCACAGCAGTGAGAGGCCCGCGTACCACAAAAAAAAAAAAAAAAAAACTGGGGCTCTCTAATCATTCGATTCCAGTTCTATTCCACTGGCATTTACTGTCACCCAACATTGAGGTTTGGAAAGAGAAAAGGGGAATCATTTCAGACCACCTGGTTCTCATTGTCCTCTGAATTCCCGAAGCCGTTAAAGTCTGTTCCATTCAGTTGAGTTTTGCCAGCCGGTCATAGAAACAAGCATCGTTGGGCATTGCTGTGCACCAGTCTCATCCCCTCCAGTAAATCTGGGAGAATCTGATACGCACACAAACAAAACCACCTCTTTCCATGGCCCCTAAAAGTGAGCAACGACTTCAGCTAGTGAGCTCACCCAGAAGGAACAAGGATCTCTTCCACCACAAACGAATTACTAGAAGAGTGGGCACCATGCCATGCATGCTGTGCTTTATGGGTGACTGCTGGGGTTTCCAGAACTTTGACCAAATGTAATTTTCACTTTTAGAAGCTGACTTGCAGCCAAGCAAGGTATAGCTCTGTTGTTTCCTTAGAGAAGATGTGTTCATTATCACTCATGATTATACTAGCTAAGATTTGTTGAGCAGATACTCTGTGCCAGGGAGCACTTTCCGTGTTTCTGTACGGGTGACCTCATCACAACTCTATAAGCAGTGCTCTTTTAGCTGACTCCATTGTATAGATGGGGATAATGGGGCACATAGTCAGTGCCCCTAAGAGTTAGCTTATTGTCATTGTTAACCACGGGGATCATCGAGACTTGTGCATTGAGTCACGTTCGGTACATCTGATGGGCTTACGGGATGGTCATTACAGAGGTGCCTGGTAGCCCTCGTGGAAGCTCCGAGGAGGAGAGCCAGTAGGTTTCTCTGTTCTAAGGGACGTCCACTTGGATTCCCAGAGAGGCCACCTCTGTACAGACAGCAGCTTCTGTAGACACTTGCTGTTTCACTCTCCCTGACGGTACCTTTACCTCATTCCCTGGACCTCAGTCCACTCTTCACCACTCTGTGGCCACAGCCCGAGCCTTTGGGTGTCTGTCTCCAAGTCCAATTAATCAAGCAAACTGTGACCACCAGTCGAGGGGCCGGTTGGTTCTTATTCACATCTCCCCACTCCCCAAACCGCCCCCCGCCCCCGCCCGGGTGAGTTATCACAACTATCCCAGAACACAGGGTAGAAGGAAGTATGGCTTTGGATTATAGATTGTGTAGAGTACCTTTTTGTGTTCTATATTATGGCTTTGTGTTTATATATTTGTGTTTATATAGATACATGTTATTTTGGTCGGTATATATACATAGGCCAATCCCGTCTCTCAAACCGGGTCCAAGTCTCATTAGGACAAGGAGCCGTGCTCTATGCTTCTTCATAATCACCAGTGGTGCCAAGGACAGTTGAGGGCAGTACTGTGACTTCAGAAAATTCCTGCAAAGCAAATAGCCTCACGAGTCCTCCACTTGGTAGTGGAGCAGGTTCTGAGCACATAGTTTAAGGGCTACTCACTCTCAGTGCAGGTGCCCTTCCCTTTCCTCTCCCGCCTCCCCCCTTCGGGTTAGAACACTTCCCATTATCCTCCGAGCCACCACAAACCTGTTTTACCACTTTGTCACCCTGCAGCAGCATTGAAAATTCTTGTTGCTTGGTAAGCTGACGCTGAAACCCCTAAGACAAGCCTCCTTTCTTTCCCCTTCCCTCGCCCGCCCGTCTGATATGGGGCCCAGATAAGACTGCATCGCTGCTCTGGCTACCCACACTCCTGGCCGGAAGCCGGCCCCGTGTTCACTGTGGAAGAAGGTTTCTGCTTTAATGGGCACCTTGGCAGAGAGGGTTAGGGATGTTGCCGCAAGGGACAGATGGCCTAGGTTCAAATCTCAGTTCCCTGGGAACGTGGAAAAGTGGCTTAACCCCCTTGAGCTCCTGTTTCTTTATCTGAAAAATAAGTTATTGTAAACATTGAATTGGAAAATCCACATCGAGCGCGTGACTGTGCCTGGCACATAGGGAGAGCCCAGTGAGCGGAAGAGGGTGGTGACCTCTAGCTAGTGGCCTGCTTGCGCTTGGGAAGGAACTCAGATGAACTCTGAGTCCTCCCTGGGCTCGAGGCCGCGCTGGGTATGTGCTTGTGTACCAGTCTCCTCGTTTCATTGTCTCTCCTCCCTTTAAGAGCAGTTTTTATTCTGCCTCACTGATGGGGCTGAGACCCCCTAGCTTGTGAGCGTCAGAGCTTGGTTTGGAACCCGGGACTCTTGGATTTTGAAGCTCGTGTGCTACTACCTCCCCTCCTGGTATCATCCCAGATAACCCCCTCCCCAGACCCAGAAAACATCAGGCCCCTTACCCTCTCGCTTGGGACCCTTTTCAGTGTCTAGTGGGGGATGACCCAGTCGCTTCATGGCCTCCTCTCTTTTCAGAACCTGGGGGAAGCTGAAACTCATCCCTTTGTTCATTTCGTGGTCAGCAAACCCAGTTTTAAAAAGAAAAAAGGTTGGGCTTCCCTGGTGGCGCAGTGGTTGAGAGTCCGCCTGCCGATGCAGGGGACGCGGGTTCGTGCCCCGGTCCGGGAGGATCCCGCATGCCGCGGAGCGGCTGGGCCCGTGGGCCGTGGCCGCTGGGCCTGCGCGTCCGGAGCCCGTGCTCCGCAGCGGGAGAGGCGGCGACAGTGAGAGGCCTGCGTGCTGAAAAAAAAGAAAAAAAACAAGAAAAAAGGTTGCTGAGGATTGAAGCATACCTCGTAGAGGAGCCTGAAAAGAAAAATCAAGCCCAAAGCTTGGGATTTGGCCCTGTCAGCTGCCCCGAGCCCTCGTCAATAGGGAAGTCTAGGCCCACCAGCCCCGTGGGAGGAGGAGGGCAGGACAGCATCTTTCTGCATGTCCCCAGGGCCACCCCGCCCAGGTGAGAGTTGTCTGGACAAGACCAAGAGGAGTCAGGCGCCGTCAGAGCCTTCGCCTGGCGTCTCTGTAGCTGTCCTGTGGCTGCCGGGTGTGTGAATCTCTCAAGTGCTGTGAGAAAGGACAGCTGTGTGATTTGGAAATCCTGAAACACACCCTCTCCTCCCCACCAACCACGCAACTTTTCTTTCCCTTAAAAAAAAAAAAAAAAGATGCATTCACTGAGTGCATAATGGTAACCCTTTGTTCTCCTCCCCCGCTCCCCAGTCCTAAGAGTGTTCCCTCTCCCAGCTACTCTCTGGAGCCAAATTCCAGAGCCTGGGTTGCTAAGGCCGCTGAGAGCCATCAGGTAGAAGGTGCCTGAGGAGCCTGAGGCCCGTCAGACAGACCGCGTCTGTCCCCTCCTGAGGATTCAAAGCCACCCTCCCCCAGTTAGCAGAGGACAGCCGGGCACAGACCCTTCCCCAGAGCCCCCAGCCCTGGTCAAGCAAACTGCGTCTCCCCTGCACCCGTTTCCCATTTGGGGCAGGGCCACCTCCGGTCCCAGACACTCGGCTCTGCTGGGAAAAAGCTCCCTGTAGACTAATTTTTCAAACTAAATCTGAGACCAGTCTTAGCCGCCCGGGCAGGCTTGCCCAGGCCCAAGTCCTCGAAAGGAACAGACAGGCTATTTTTAGTGGGAAGACATAACTGGGACTTTGTTTGCCCTGCACGGAGGAGGCTGAAATAACGGAAGGGGGGAGGGAGGGCCGAGCTGAGACCGCATCTTCCCCCCACCCCCTACCGACCCACTCCCCTGCCCACAGGCCCGGACAATGAGGCCAGGATGGCAACCTGTGATTCCCTACTCGGGTTATTTTTAGCCCAGGACACTTTGGCCTCGAGCAGGAAACCAGAAAGGAATGCCTATGAGTGGTTTCTCATCCTGAAATAATGGGTTTGTGGTGTTCCCGTAGACTGTAAAACTTCCTTTTCTTCCCCGGGAACTGAAACCTCGGCCCTAGCCTTTGATGAAAGTGTGAAGCAGTTAAAATTTCTCTCTGCCCTCAGAACCTTTTCCACAGCACAGCCCTCCTTCCCCAGAGGGCTGGGCTCCCCACCACCTCTGATTCGTCTGACCTTCAGAAAACGACACCGTTACCCTTCGCTGTTTTACTCCCATCGTCCCCCATCAGAACGAACCTGTGTGTAGGGCCTGGATCAGCTGGGAAGCTTCCAAGGATGGGAGTATTCTAACTCCTCACATTTGCCTGGTACTCCCTAGTTCCCTACCTGATGTTCCATCCTTATCCCATTTGACATTCTTCACAGCTCCGTGAACATGGGCCGGGCAAGATGACATTATCCAGGTTTTCTCAGAGGAGGAAACTGAGGCTCCATGTGCGTGAGGGCCATGCCCAAGGTCACACTACTAAGTGGTAGGGCTGGGAGTTCTGCAACCTTCTAACCTTTCCTTCACTGTGGCCATTAACGAGAGGACCATCCCTGTGGTTCTCACCAGGGATGATTTTGCTCCTCTCCCCCAAGAGACATGAGGTAAAGGACGGAGACATTTTTGGTTGTCACAACTCAAGGTCAGGATGCTGCAAGCATCTAGTGGGCAGACACCAGGGGTGCTACTGAACAGCCTACAATGCGCAGGACAGCCCGACAGCAAAGAATAGTCTAGCCCCAAGAATCCTGAGGTGGAGAGAGCCAGATTAAGGGACGTGAAAAGATGTTCAACATTGCAAAATCGGGAAATGCAAATCAAAGACCACGATGAGCTATTACCTCACACCTGTCAGAATGGCTATCATCAAAAGGAACACAAATAACAAATGTTGGTGAGGATGTGGAGAAAAGGGAACCCCTCCTACACTGTTGGTAGGAATGTAAATTGGTGCAGCCACTGTAGAAAACAGTATGGGGATTTCTCAAAAAACTAAAAACAGAACTACCATATGACTCAGCAATTCCACTCCTGGGTATATATCCAAAAAACACTAATTCAAAAAGATACATGTACCCCAACATTCATAGCAGCATTATTTACAATTGTTAAGGCATGGAAGCAACCTAAGTGTCCGTCAACAGATGAATGGATAAAGAACATGTGGTATATGTGTACAATGGCATACTACTCAGCCATGAAAAAGAATGGAATTTTGCCATTTGCAGCAACATGGATGGACTTGGACGGCATTATCCTAAGTGAAATAAGTCAGAGAAAGGCAAATACTGTATGATATCACTTATATGTGGAATCTAAAAAATACAACAAACAAGCGAATAAAACAAAAAGAAGTGGACTCACAGGTATAGAGAACAAACTAGTGGTTACCAGTGCGGAGAAGGGAGGGGGAGGGGCCAGTATAGGGGTAGGAAGATAAAAGGGTTATTATGGGATCATATGAAGTCATGTGGGTCAAACTGTTGAAAATTGTAAGGTACTATAGAATTTACAGAATCTTTCATTCAATAAATAAGGTAAAACAAAATAACGTTAAGGGGGAAGAAAAGGACTGTTCCATGCCAGATACTAAAACTACACAAACATACTCAAGCCTGTTGGATCAAGTCTAGGACATTACCACATAAATTATTAATTATAGCACAGCATACTGAGTGCAGTGTCACAGCTATGCACAACGTGTTATGAGAACACCTAGCCCAGCCTGGAGGACTCGAGGATGTAATCAGGGAAGGCTTCCTGTAAGAGCTGACTTCAGGAATGGTGTTGCTTCTGCAGCCCCGCACTATGGGACATTTGCAATTCGACAGGGACCTTCTGTGCCTTATCCAATAGGCAGGACCTGGGGAAGAAGGGTATGCAGGGAAGAGAGGAGACTTCTTCCAGGACTGAAGCACTATGGTCTATGCTTTTCTTCTGGGGAAACCCCATCCCTCGCCCTATCTCTGTCTGACCTTTCCTGTTGACTGTCTCCTAGAATCGATAAGAAAATGTCTGATGCTCAGGGCAGCTACAAACTGGATGAAGCGCAGGCTGTCCTGAGAGAAACCAAAGCCATCAAAAAGGCGATCACCTGTGGAGAAAAGGAAAAGCAAGATCTCATTAAGGTACGAGAGTTCCCAGTGATGTGGGCCCCATCCCAGTTCTTCCTGAGCACCTTCTTGTGCCAGGACTCATGTGGGCTATTTCCACATGCTGCAAGATCTGTGAGTTCTCCTCACTAGTTCTCTTGGGCTTTTAGTCTCATTTTATAGAGGAGGAAATGAAGGTTCAGAAGCATGAAGTGACTTGCCTAAGGTCACACAGCTAGTGTCAATGGCAGAGCTGGAACAGGAGCCCTCTGGTCTAGTCTAAAGGCCACCTCCTTGCCACTAGCTTTAGCCATCTGGCTTATTTTGCACAGAACCAAATGGAGGGAGGTGGTTTCAACATTACCTCGACATCAAAAGGTAGCATCTTTATAAGCATTTCATTTCGTGTTCCAGCTCTGTGCTGGGAAGTGACAAATGATGACAGATACGATTTACTATCTCTCAGGCAGTAGTGCCAAGCACTTTGCAAGCACTGTGCCTCACTTATCCCTTACATCAGTGCTAGGTTATCTCCATCATACAGCAAAAGACTGCACAGATCAGAGAGTAAGTGCTAGAGCCAAGATTCAAACCCATGGACACCTGACTCAGAAGCCCATTCTCTTAACCCCTGTGCATCCCACCTACCCTCAAAGGAACTGCCTCCTTGAGCTCTGAGATATTCTATTTTCGTTCCCATCGGCAGATGAGCAGTCAAGCTCAAAGACACTGTAAATGACTTGGTGAAGGAAGCTTTGCACTCTGTGAGAAACAGAATAATTTCATAGCTCCTGCCCAGGACTGCAGCCCAGTGACAAGACATTAGCAGACAGTGAGGCATGTTCCGATCGTGTTTAGCAGTTAAGAGTACCAAGTCGGGCTTCCCTGGTGGCGCAGTGGTTGAGAGTCCGCCTGCCAGTGCAGGGGACACGGGTTCGAGCCCTGGTCTGGGAGGATCCCACATGCCACGGAGCGGCTGGGCCCGTGGGCCACGATTGCTGAGCCTGCGTGTCTGGAGTCTGTGCTCCGCAACGGGAGAGGCCGCGATAGTGAGAGGCCCGCGCACCGCGATGAAGGGTGGCCCCCGCTTGCCACAACTAGAGAAAGCCCTCACACAGAAACGAAGACCCAACATAGCCATAAATTAATTAATTAAAAAAAAAAAAAAAAAGTACCAAGTCGGATAGACCAAAACCAAATCCTGGTTCTGTCAATTGCCAGCTTCTCCCTGTAACCACTCCCTCGTGGATAAAATGGGGGATAATCATAGGTTACTCCTCGCAGGACCATGGTTAGGATTAAATCAGATCATGGTAGAGCTGACAGTTATTGAGTATTGACTGAACTAGTGCTTTACACGGGTCATCTCGTTTAATCAATATGATAGCCCTGTGAGATAGGACCCGTGATTATTCCCATTTTGCAGGAGAGGAAACTGAGGCACAGAGAGCTTCATCAACAAGCTCAGACCACACAGCTAGGAAGTAGCAGAGCAGGGGTTCCAGCTCAGTCAGTGTGTCTCCAGAGCCAGTGTCCACATTGGTTGACCTCATGTAAAGGGCCTGGCCCAGTGCTTGGCACCTACTCACTGGTAGCTCTTTACAGGATAAGTGGGATGTCTAGGGGGAGCATGGGTTCCTAGTAGATTCATAGAGAGTGACAGGCCCAGAGCTCCCTCCCAGGAGGGCACGTCGCCAACCCTGCCCTCCGTTCCAGAGCCTTGCCATGCTGAAGGACGGCTTCCGCACCGACAGAGGGTCTCACTCTGACCTGTGGTCCAGCAGCAGCTCTCTGGAGAGTTCAGGTTTCCCGCTGCCGAAACAGTACCTGGATGTGAGCTCCCAGACGGACATCTCAGGAAGTGTGAGTAGACAGCGCGTGCTGCTGTGGGCCCCCAATGGACAGAGTACCCTTCTTGTTACTCACCCGAGGAGCTGGCTGGTGACTGTCTATGGGCCTGGCTGCTAACTCAGCCTTCTGGAGCTCCATTCTCCTGCAGACCTCCTGGTCCCCCGGATGACATGAGATGATGATGTGGAGAAAAAGCCAGCACTGACTCCCTGGCCCCATGAATGCATCTCTAGATGCTGCACAGAAAGTATGTTTGAAGGACCAGGCGTCTTTCTCTGGTTTCCTTCGTGCTCATTTGCAGCGCCATTCTGTTGTTCTTTCACCAGCTGGGAAACAGGATATTTGCCTCCTGTTCATCCCAAAACAATGCATACAGCTTTCAGACAGCTGCTTGCCTCCCAGTTCAAAAGCTCAGCCCGGTCAGAGTCATGAATAGTGTGAGTGCTGTCCAGACGTCCCTCCTGAAACACTTAGAGTGGGACTGACCCACGGCAATCCATAACTTTGAAGAGCTTTTGTTTTCCTAGAGCAGGTGACATTGAATGAACCAGCCTCCATGGCTAAAGGCTATTCTGTCTGGTCTCTATAGTCGTATTCCCACTTGTGAGGAGAAGCTGTGTTCACGTCTGATGGGGTGAGCCTTGTAGCTTCTTGTCACTCCCGACAGAACGTGGAATGGCAAACGGGCTGCGCTCTCCTTCCCCACACCACCCATGTGTCCAGCTACAAGCCACCTGTGGGCCGAAGTATTTGTGAAGGAACTGTGTGCCTTCTTCCAAGTTCTGGAACCGTCCTCTCACTCACTCAGTGTTGCACTCCTGACTGCAGGCTCCCTGAGTGTCTGGTGGGCCCCCTCCCTAGCACGCCCAGAATGGCTATCTTGTGTATTTGCTGTCCGTGTTTCCTCCTGACCAGCTGTCCGCCATGCTTCTGGTGCTTGAATGGGCTCCAAGCCATTTGGGGCTGCAAGATGATATTCTGGGCCCTCGGCTTCTCTTCTAGAAGTGTTAAATGTCTGAGTTTGGGGCTCTTCCCATGCCTTAAGGAAAGAAAGTGTTTTTCCCCTAACTAGCTTCCCTGCAGTTCACACAGCCAGCTCAGTAATTGGGGACTATTTTTAGCTGCTTCCCACACAAGCTGTCAAGTCTCTCATGAGCTCCTGAAACCCAGCTCAGCACTGGCCACGATAGCCATATAATTCCCGACTTGTCCTTTCCTCCAGTTCGGCACCAGCAGCAACAATCAGTTGGCAGAGAAGGTCAGATTGCGCCTTCGATATGAAGAGGCTAAGAGAAGGTAATTAGAGGCTGGGGGCTGGGGGCAGGATGGCCCCAACAATGATAACTACCGTTGTAGAGTGTCTGCTTTGTGCCTGCTTTTTACACATCTCATCATGTTTAATCCTCGCAAAGATTGTGAAGGTATTATCATCTTCATACTTTAATCCTCTCTAAGACTCAGGAAATGACTCAACCAGGGACACTTAGCTAGATAAAGAATGGAACTGTGCTTTGAACCATACTTTAAACCTCAAAGCCTCCTAATCTTTCCACTTGCCCGCCTGAAAATCAACCTCTAAAATCAAGGTTTTCCAGCAATCGTACAAGTAGTTTGGTATGAAGGAGCACAGCTGGGGTTTTAGCAACAGGCTAAAAAGACTACGGATACTACCCACTTCAGTGTCTCCTGCCCAACTGGGAACAAGCTGTGTTTTTAAACTGTGTAGACACCAGGGACTTCAGATGTTCTGTGGCTTCACAGAATCCTAAGCAGCTGGGTTCCACTGCCACAAATAAAATTAAAATAGTAATCAAAGCTGACATTTTTAGAGCATCTGTAACGGTCCAGGCAATGTGGACAGGAATCCGATAGAAACTATTCAATAGAAGAAGCAAAAAAGGAAATTTGTTGGCTATTGAACTCCAAAGTGCTGCGGTAACTAGCTTCAGGCACAGCTGGATCCAGGGATTCAAATGATGTTACATAGACTCAGACGCTCTCCTTTTCTTAGCCCTGCTTGCCTTTGTGTTGACAGACTTTCCTGTCAAAGCAGAAAGATGACCCCCAGCAATTCTAGGCTTACATACTACCAGGTTAGAAACCCCAGAGGACCTACCTTCCACAACTGTTTTAACAAGCTTTGGGTTTGAGACTCACTGGCTTTTCTGGGAGAACCAATCATTATTGCAGGGTGGGAGGAATAAGAATTCTATGAAGGTCCAAGCATGGGTCACGTGCACGACTCTGGGAAGGGGACTGAGGTCAGCTTTGTGGGAACCAAGTGACTTGAAAGTACGGGAGGACTGATTTCCCAAAGAAAATTTGGAATACTGTTAACAAAAGAAGGAGAAATTGGATACAGTTCAGGTGGGAAGAAACACATCCTGTGCACTATTTCAGCTCCCCCTAGAGGTCCAGCAAAACAGCACGACTTCTACGTTTGGACAACCACTTCTTGTCCCCTCTGAAGGCGACCACTCGGAACCCTGGATCTATTCCAGTTTGCTGGAATGCCTATCTTAGATGATCTGTTATGGAGAAATGAAAGGACTGAACTCTTCCCTTTGAGGCTGAGCCATTAAACTTCTCATCACAGAGCTTCCTGGCTCGTCCTGTATCCAGCTTTGTGCCTCCCCCTTCACCCAAAGGTAGTTGAACACATTATTGACCGTGGGATTTTTGCAGAAAGTAACGCCTGTGGCCGTAATACGTCTCCGGTCAAAAATGTGTTACGTATAAAGAATAGAGCAGCCTGCTGAATGGGAAAGCAGAGGCTGCAGGTCTTGAAGCAGGGAGGGCAAGTGGCTATATAACGCAAGGTCTGATCATTGTATGCCAAGTTTTGTCACATGTGCGTTTCTTGGGAGTGAGTCTAGCAGATTTCATCAGATTCTCCTAAGGATGTATGGCTAAAAGTTTAGGGATAACTGGCATAAGAAAAACGCCACCAGAAAGTACATCCAAGAAAGCATCAATTACCCCTTCAATGTCCCATGTGTAGTGGAGCCCCTGCCAGACCTGGCCGTACCACTCTATCCTTGAAGCAGCTGGATGGATAACAGCAGCTACAGAGTTATCCCAAAGCCAGTTTTGATGGATTGCTCTATATGTGAATATGGAATTTAAATTAATTAACTCTGAGAATCCCTGCTGAGACACTTGGCTGGGGAATGAGCACATGTAGATGTGTTTCTCTGTATGGAATTTTCACTACACAGCATGGAGATCTTGTCTCCAACAGTGTTTTGAGTTTGGTCACATTGTTTGCAGATAAGATTGAACTGTGACATCCCTGGTGGTGCAGTGGTTGGGAGTCTGCCTGCCAATGCAGGGGACCACGGGTTCGATCCCTGGTCCAGGAGGATCCCACACGCCGCAGCGCAGCTAAGCCCGTGTGTCACAACTACTGAGCCTGTGCTCTAGAGCCCGCGCGCCACAACTACTGAGCCTGCGTGCCTAGAGCCTGTGCTCCACAACAAGAGAATCCACTGCAATGAGAAGCCAGCGCACCGCACCGAAAAGTAGCCCCCACTCCCCGCAACTAGAGAGAGCCTGCACGCAGCAACAAAGACCCAACGCAGCAAATTATTCATTCATTTATTTATTTATTTAAAAAAAAGATTTAACTGAGGGTCCAGAGGTCTGGGACCTCAACAGATATTGACCATGTTTATGACCTGCAGTCTTAGGTGAGCCATATCCTCTCTGGCCATCTGTCCAACAGGGTTACCACCAGGTCCTATCCACCCTTTAGGGATGGGGTGAGGCTAGGACAGTGATAGCTAAAAGCACTTTGCAAAGACTAAATCCTAAAGGATCACATGATTGCTTTTAAATATTTGAAGCAATACTCTTAGCAATACTGTGAATCTTAATTGATCCAACAATAATCATACCTAATGTCTATGTAGCACTTGGCATTATACAGAGAGCTTTTTAAAAAAAATTTATTTAATTAATTAATTTATTTTTGGCTGCATTGGGTCTTTGTTGCTGTGAGCAGGCTTTCTCTAGTTGCAGCGAGCGGGGACTACTCTTTGTTGTGGTGTGCGGGCTTCTCATTGCAGTGGCTTCTCTTGTTGCGGAGCATGGGCTCTAGGCATGCAGGCTTCAGTAGTTGTGGCTCCTGGGCTCAGTAGTTGTGGCTCGCAGGCTCTAGAGAGCAGGCTCAGTAGTTGTGACACATGGGCTTAGTTGCTCTGCGGCACGTGGGATCTTCCCGGACCAGGGCTCGAACCTCTGTCGCCTGCATTGGCAGGTGGATTCTTAACCGCTGTGCTACCAGGGAAGCCCCAAAGAGCTCTTAATGATGTGTTTTCACTTGGTCCTCGTAACCCACCTTGCAGGTACCATCATTATTCCCATCTTACAGATGAGGATACTGTGTCTCAAAGCAGGGAAGGGCTCCCAACTCCTTCCTGTAACACTTATTAAGGGCCTGCAGTGTACCAGGCACTGTGCTAGAAGCTTGTGTTACCTAAATGATTTCTTAAGAAGGTCAGAGCCAAGACTCCAACCCAAAGCCTCTGACCTCAAATCCACAGCTGTTCACAGGGTATTGCTGCCACTTTCTAGATTGAGAACGCAAGGTGAGCAACGGCAGTATTTGCTGTGGTCATAGTGGGCCCATGACTGCCACTGGTTCAGCACTTATGTGCCAGAGACACTGAACACATAAGTGCTCATTTTCACACCAATTCTGAAGGAGTAACTGTTTTCTTATATACAAGGCTCAGGGCATGTGCCCAACATTACACACCTAAGAAGTAGTTAAACCAGGGAATAAGCACAGTAGCAGCAGAAACATTCACTGAGTGAATGTTTAGCATGCACGAAATGTTGTGCTTGGACATTTTATGAATTATGTCATAAAACCTTCAACCGTTACCCCACAAGGAAGGAAGTTTTGTTATTCCCTCAGAGAGACGAAGAGACTTGCCCAAGGTCACCTAGCTAGTGGTAGGAGGCTATTGCCTGGTGACGAATCTACCTCTACTCTATCAGGCTTCGTGTCCCTGCGGGCAAGGACACTGCCTCTAGCCTATCCCTGCAGAGCCTACTCACGGTTGGCACAAGGTAGGCACCGCATACGTTTGTTAGATAAAAATCTGTTCCTTGAGACCACACACTGATTAAAAGGAAGTCAGTCACTGTCAAAGAGGATGCTCTGGGGACAGCATGGCTCCTTGGACCATGTAACCTTGGAAACACAGTCTGTCACACTGCTCCCGCATTGCCCTGGGCGCACCAGTCATGCTCACCCTCTTGGCCCGCAGGATCGCCAACCTGAAGATCCAGCTGGCCAAGCTTGACAGCGAGGCCTGGCCGGGAGTCCTCGACTCCGAGAGGGACCGGCTGATCCTCATCAACGAGAAGGAGGAGCTGCTGAAGGAGATGCGCTTCATCAGCCCCCGGAAGTGGACCCAGGGGGAGGTGGAGCAGCTGGAGATGGCCCGGAAGCGGCTGGAGAAGGACCTGCAGGCTGCCCGGGACACCCAGAGCAAGGCGCTGACCGAGAGGTGGGGCTGGGCTGGGGGCCGGGGGGCCGGGGCCCTTCCCTCGCTGCCGGTCCGTCCTCCGGCCCTCAGCGGGGTGGGGAGAGGTGACGGGGACAACCTGGGGCTCCTGGGCTCCAGCCCGAGGACACTCAGTTTAAAGATCTCACCACTTTCCAAAGTAGCGAATCTGGGGAATTGACTCACCATCCAGCTACCCCAGAACTTTACACAGGGAATCGCATTACCAAAAAATCTGCTTACCTGCAGGTTTTCAGAAATTATCTTCTGACTAAGATAAACTCTATGTAATTTAGAGCAGTCGTTCTCCAACTTTGTGACAGTGATTTACATTGTATTATTATCTGATAGACAACAGTTTCACAAAGCAGTGCATACTCTTTCTCTGTGTGACAGCCCTCTGATATTTTCTTTTATGTTGCATCTCTTCTCATGCTGGTCATGACCCACTAAATTGGTTTCGCCACATGCTACCAAATTGCAATTTGCAGTTTGAAATACACTGGTTGAGATGGGGGTTGCGCACTGAGATGTTTATAGGAGTCAAGCAGGTGATATAAATGCCAGAGGCCCACCTGGCCGTGGGCCATGTTAGACTGGAAGGTAGAGACCCCACTTGTCTAAAGCAGGCGCCGTCTGCAGCCAGTGGAGGTGCAGGCCCCAGGCTGCCAGAGGCCCCCATATTTCAAGAAAAGAGTTTTTTGGATTTTTTTTTTTAATATTGGGAACTAATCCAAAAATTTTTTTAAATACCATGAGGGCTAAATCAGCTTCATCTGTGGGCTTGATTTAACCTGAAAGCCACTGGTTTCCATTCTCCGGTTGAAGCCTTATAACAGACTTTACTTCCTTCAGTGTCTCACCAGCCTCCACACCCACATTGCACAGAGCACAACTCCGTGTTCACAGTGGGTCCTACAATCCCCAGTTTCTCATTCATTCATTCATTCTGTCCATCAGCCCATTGTTTATTCATTCATTCATGTAAGAAACGTTTTGTTGCACATATTTTGTGTGCAAGGCAATTTGGAGGATTCAGAAATGAACAAGTCACGATCCCTGCCCTGATACCCTTAAAATCTATTCAGTTATTTTCACTCTTTTTGGCAGCAGACTTTATTGAATAAGGTCCCTGCCCTTAAGGAGCTGGAGTTGAAGATGGTGATTTTCAAACTTGTTGGGGGAGGGGGAGGTGGGGGAGAGAGATGAGTAAGGGAATTCCTCTTTCCAGTGAAATCAGAGGCAGAAGCCCAGTTTATGAAGCAGATAAACTTGTCTGGGCCCAGTGGCAGCAGGTCAGGCATCCTAGGTGCCTGGCTGTGCTCCTTGCGTCACCCCATGATGGGTCCTAAGATGCCTTCAGGGAGCCTCCCGAGTGCTAAGGAACCCTGCTTGCAATCCCACCCTAGTAACTGAGTAAGCTCTATTTGCACATGGTGGGGTGCCAGACGGGTCACATTGGCCAGCCTCTTTCTGGCCTCTTGTAACCACATCACACAGTCCATTAACTGGTCAATGGTGGGGAATCTCTTCCCACCAAGCCCCTTGTCAGAACTACTACCAAGGATGTGTCACTTTCCTCTCGTTTATCTTCCCCTGGGAGGGGTGGCTGATCAGCACTGACCTACCACCAGGCAGGTGGGAGAGGGAGGAGGAGAGGGCTTCAGTATTTGGTGCTTTGTAACCCTAGGAAGCACCTTCTAGAATTCTCTCTTAGTGCCAAGACTTTGTCCTGCTTTCTCCAAGGCTGTCTGTGCACCTTGGGGACAAGGCCTGTGTCTAGACACCTTTGTGCCTTTAGTGTTACTTGAATGAATAGATGGTTCGCCATCCCGGGCAGACCCTTACAGGCCTCTGTATGCATCTCCTGATCTGTCTACCAGTCCTCTGGGCCCCTGACTTGCTCCCAGACCCTACAGCTGTCACTAGAAAGCCCTTAGCTTTTCATTATGCTCACAGCCGGCAGCTGAAGAGAACAGATCCCTGGCAGCCTTACTCCTTGTTGGGTCAATAGAGATACCCTTCCCACCACCTACCTTGTGCAAGTCATTGACCAATATGGACTTCAATGGCCTAATAGGGGGAAAAAAAAAAAACCAGGATAATTACATTGAATACTTATATATTCTGAAGGCAGGTGGTTGAACCAGATTGTGAATTGAGGCTCTTCTCTGCTATCATAATTTTGGTTTCTCGAAACTAGGATTGGATATTCTCTTAGAGACCCCTATACTACATGCAAAATGTACCATTAAGTACCAGACTCTATAAGCTATATCATCTCATTTAAACCTCCCAGCAACCCTGAGGTTAATCTCCATTTCATAGCTGTGGAAACTGAGGCTCACCCAACATCAGCCAATGGCAGAGCTGGGATTACAACCCAGGCTTGCTGGCTCTGGAGCTCATGCTTGCCTTAAGGCTCCTGCCCACTTAGAAGTTCTTTTATTATTGCCTTCAGCCCCGTCTTTCAAAGGTCTAATTGCTCCCCTGGAACAGTGAGTTCACACGGCCAGTCCAGGGAAGCCAGAACCTCCACGCCGTGGCAGCTGCTGAGCAGGTGTCTCGAGGTCCCAGAGGGCAAGGTCCTCTGGGGGACATGCAGAGAGCAACCAGGGGACACGTGGGCAGGAAGAGGCGAGAGCCTCGGGAAGGACAGGGACAGGGCTGACGGCTGTAAGCCTCCTGCACGAAAGAGAGGAGAAAGCCCACCCAGCCGTCTTCTGTGTTCAACTGTCTGCCTCTGGCCCCCTGTTTGGCTGTGTTCATCCCTCTGACTCTCTCATTCTCTCTCTAGGTTTCCTTCTCTTTTTGCTTCTCATGCTCCTCTCTCTCTTCTCTCTCTCTGTCTCTCAACATGGGAGTATTAGACTCGTCACCTCACCCAACAGCCTCTCTTTTCAAGGTGCCTTTGAGAAGGCCAGGAAGAGACACATCCAGGAAGAGCACACCACAGGGCCTACCAAACACCAGTGTCGAATCAATCAGAAGCACAGATGTCCCCTCAGGACTCCCCGTCCTGCACGCTGCTTCCTCCTCCCTCCCCAAGGGCCCTCCCCAGCACTCTTGAGAGCTGCAGTGCCTGTTAGAGTGTGGACTCCCTACCCCCACCCCAGGGACCAATTCCCCAGGCCTGAGATGGAGCCCAGGCTCTTGCATTTTTAACCAACACCCCAGGGGCTGAGCCGCAGCTTGTGGGGGTTCCAGCCCCACCTTCTGGGTCCTCTGCCTGCTTCCGCGCTTGATGTGTTCTTGGCCTCCCGGTATGTGCCAGGCAGGCATCACATGCAAACACCGTATGGCCAGCAAAGCCCAATACCTGTAGGAGGCCGCCTCGGCATCTGTGTGTGGCTGCTGGTAGCTACACCCCTGTGCTCAGGAGGTCAAGGCCATCTGGCTCCCGGTCCCCTCAGCCTCCTGTTGGGGCTCCACTGGGGACCTGCACTTACTGCCAGAGCACACCTCTGTGGTCTCCTCCCAGGGGAGAGGAAAACAAAGGTAGAAATGGTGGCCCAGGCTGCGCCTTGACCCCAGACCTCACACCCTTTCAAGGTCTTGCTCTCATGAAGGGTCAGATTCCATAGTCGTGTCCATTGCGCTGAAAACCGGGATTTTGTTCATTATGGGCTCCATCTGCCAGCCCCCCTAGTCCCGGGCAGGACTCTGGAAAAACAGGGCTGGGGACTTAGCTGGCCAAGAACCATGCCGAGGCCGCGGCTCCCGGGGTCTTTTCTGAAATTTCACAAGGCCAGTTCCCCAGTGACTGGTCCTGCCCCTCCCTTATCACTTTGCAGTTGTGTCTCAAGCAAGCTCTGGTCTTCACGGCAAGGCCTGTGCTGGAGGCCTTGGGCGTGTGAGTGGAGGGATGGCGTGGTTAGGTTTTCCATGGAAATGAACTCTTTCTCCCAGGCCCCAGGCTGGGTTGGCTGTGCTCTGGGAGCAATGAGTCAATCATTCCTCCTGCAGCAGGATGGCATAAGGGGATAAGATGCCAACAGTGGGACATATCTGACCCTGGGAGATTTAACATCCAGGTCTCTCAGCAGAGCAAATGAGCTTTCCCTCCATCAGCTGGGGAAAAGTCTTCCATTCAGCAATAACTTTTCAAGCACATCCATGCGGCGGGCGCCATGCTAGGGGCTGAGAGAGTGAGGCACAGTTCCTGCCTTACAATCTCCAGCCAGTGCAGCAGCTCAGAAACCTTACTGTGCCTAAAAGTCACCTGGAATAGGGAATAAAGATGCAGATTCCAGGGAATTCCCTGGTGGTCCAGTGGTTAGGACTTGGCACTTTCACTGCCAGGGCCCGGGTTCAGTCTCTGGTTGGAGAACTCAGATCCTGGAAGCTGCACAGCGTGGCCAAAAAAAAAAAAAAAAGATGCAGATTCCTGAGCCCTGCCCCTAGACTTTCTGATTCAGTAGATCTAAGTAGAATTCAGGGATGTGCATTTAATAAGCACACCTCCCCTTCTGGTGGGGGAGCTCTGTGGGCCACAGACAAAGAACCACTAATCTAGTGGATGCAGGAAAGCAGCCCAAGTCATGAGTGGGTGATGGAGCTCCTTCCCTGTCAGATCCAAGGAGCAGCACCCTCTCTGGAGCCCACCCAAGCTGCCCCCATGGGGAATTTCAGGAGAAACTGGGGGCTGAGCAGAGCCTATATCCAGCCATCCCTTCTAAACTCAAGGGTTTTGCCTTCAGGAAGGGAGCTTCTGAATTGGGCTCTGCTGTGGGCATGCCTGGGTGCAGGCCTTAGCTCCCGGGTTCTCACTCTCTGTCACGCTCACCTGGATCCTCCCCAGGCTCTCTGGAACCACTCTCTTCAGCTCCTTGGCTGACTCTTGCCCGTCCATTCAGCCTTGGGATGCTATATAGACTCAGAGCTCAGTCCTGGACCCTACCTTTTTTCTCCTTCTATATTTTACCCTAAGATGGTGCATTCATTTGTTAGGGCTGCCAAACCAAAGTTCCACAAACTGGGTGACTTAAACAATGGTAATTTATGTCCTCACAGTCCTGGAAGCCACAAGTCCAAGGACAAGGTGTTGGCAGGGTTGTTTCTCCTGAGCTCTCTCTCCTTGGCCTGTGGATGGCCATCTACACATGATCATCTACCATGTCTTCACTTGGTCTTCTCTCTCTGCATGTCTGTACACAGCGTAGGGAGGGATGGTTGGGTGGAATCCTAATTCTGCCAGTAACTCTCTAGCTTTAAGTAAACTATTTAACTCTAAGAGCCTCCGTTTTCTCGTATATAAATTGGTTTAAAAAAATTCTTACTATGAAGGGTTATTGTACAAATGATTTAAGGCAATGTTATCAGTTTCCTAGTCAGCCCCTGGTATATAGCAGGTGATGCATAAAGCAGTTACTATAGGATTATACGTAGAGGCCATACTTCTCCAAACATCATAATATAATGCCTCCAGGAAGTTCTTGTGTGTGCGTCTGTGGGTCTGTGTGTACATCTCCATGAGCCCATGCCTGTGATTCCTCTTCCGGGCAGATGGAGGCGGGTTCCCTCTGAGCTCCCCACTCATGCCTTCTCTCCCTTCAGGTTGAAGTTAAACAGTAAGAGGAACCAGCTGGTGAGAGAGCTTGAGGAAGCCACCCGGCAGGTAGCAGCTCTGCACTGCCAGCTGAAAAGGTGAGTAGTAGGCAGTGGGGTGAGCGCTCCCCTGGGCACGGCCACATGCAGGCGTCCCGAGGCAGCCCAGCCCAGCTTCACGTGTCCTCCATGGCCTGAGCGTGCCCGTTTAGAAGCACAGCAGGCAGACAGATGATCTGGGGGACTCGCTCTGGGCCTGGTGTGGCTGGGGGCAGGGCCCTTCACCTCCCCAGACCGCAGCCTCCTTGGTCCTCTGACAGCACAACAGAAGGCCCCAGTTGGGTGCTGGTGTGTCTTGTTCACGTCTCTCCAGCCCACTTGCACAACGCAGACAGGGTAGGCCTCAGGCTGGGACCTCGGTGGGCAACGTGGCTGGAATTTTATCACAACATTCTGTTTTCATCAAATATTTTTAACGGTTGACAATGCTTTTCAAATTACACTTAGGCTATAACGTTTCCTTTTTCAGAAAACTATCTTAACGTGTAAAAAGTGAGTTGAGTTGAAGGAAAATATTAAGCAGCATTATTTGGGGTTGGAGTCAGATATGGAGAGAGATGAAAATGGAATGCCGCTGATGGAGGTTTGAGAAACAGAGATACCGAGGAGAAAGTGGACTTTTAAGGCAGCTGGCTTGGGTTCGAATCCCAGCTCTGCCAGCTCCTGATTATGTGGCCTTCTCAGGATATCCTCTTTAGTGACATGGGGATGCGGGGTCCGCCCTGGAGACTGTCAAGAGGGTCTGATGAGATGTTGCGTTCTCAGTGCACGTGGTGCTTTTCGGGGGAGGTTCGGGGCGGCCCACCCACTCGGTGTCCTCGCCCTCCCTCCCCCGCCCCAGCCTCTCCGGCAGCATGCAGAGCCTGTCCTCGGGCAGCAGCCCCGGATCCCTCACGTCCAGCCGGGGCTCCCTGGCCGCCTCTAGCCTGGACTCCTCCACCTCGGCCAGCTTCACCGACCTCTACTATGACCCCTTCGAACAGCTGGACTCGGAACTACAGAGCAAGGTGGAATTCCTGCTCCTGGAGGGGGCCACGGGCTTCCGGCCCTCGGGCTGCATCACCACCATCCACGAGGACGAGGTGGCCAAGACCCAGAAGACAGAGGGGGGCGGCCGCCTGCAGGCCCTGCGCTCCTTGTCCGGCACTCCAAAGTCCATGAGCTCCCTGTCCCCCCGTTCCTCGCTCTCCTCCCCGTCCCCACCCTGCTCCCCTCTCATCGCTGACCCCCTCCTGGCTGGAGACGCCTTCCTGAGCAACCTAGAGTTTGAAGACCCCGAGCTGAGTGCCACTCTTTGCGAACTGAGCCTTGGCAACAGCACCCGGGAGAGGTACCGGCTGGAGGAACCCGGAACAGAGGGCAAGCCGCTGGGCCAAGGTACAGGGCACCACATCCAGAGGGCGGGAGCCTCCAGGAGGGAGGAGGGTGGGAATTGTGCTCGGGTCCGAGTTCCAGACCCCAGTGATAATTATGGGCAACGTGGTTTTTTTTTTTTTTTTTAATTAATTTATTTTATTTTTGGCTGCGTTGAGTCTACGTTGCTACGCGCGGGCTTTCTCTAATTGCGGAGAGCGGGGGCTACTCTTTGTTGCAGTGCATGGGCTTCTCACTGCGGTGGCTTCTCTTGCTGCGGAGCACAGGCTCTAGGCACACGGGCTTCAGCAGCTGTGGAACGTGGGCTCAGTAGTTGTGGCTCACAGGCTCTAGAGCGCAGGCCCAGTAGTTGTGGCACACGGGCTTAGTTGCTCCGCGGCATGTGGGATATTCCCTGACCGGGGCTCGAAACCGCGTCCCCTGCATTGGCAGGCAGATTCTTAACCGCTGCGCCACCAGGGAAACCCCTACGGGCAACATTTACTGACTGCTTTCTATGTGCCAGATCTTTACATGGTATATTGATTTATTTATTCATTCAGTAGGTATTTATTATGTGTTTACTATGGTCTAGGTCTTGAGCGAAGGGTTTTCCATGGTGGGTTCATTCACGCAACAGATATTAAGTACCTCCTGAAACTAAATGCCAGGTCCTGTGCTAATGGGTGTACATGGATTCATTCATTCTTTCATTCCACTGTTATGCCATGTGGGTTAGTCACAAGTATACAGCGTGGAGGACAGACAAGGTCCTGGTTCCCGTGAAGCCTACATGCAAATGAAGGCACAGACAATAACTGTACAAGCAGACCAATAAAAGCACTAGGAAGAAAATAAAACAGGGCATGTGATGGAGCCTTTCAGGTTGGGTTAGGGCTGCCAGTTCAGATTGGGTGGTGAAGGAAGGCAACACTTGAACGGAGCCTTGAGCAGTGAGAGGGAGCCAGCCTTGGGAGAAGCAAGAGCAAAGTCTCTGAGGCTGGAGCAAGGGGCTGCAAGAGGGGCCAGAGGGAGGAGATCAACAAGGCAGAGAATTGGGCAGAGTACGGGTTGTGTAAGGTAAGGAGTTTACGTTTTACCCTCATTGCAGCAAGGATCCGTGTGACTGTTTGAAGCCAGGGAATGATATGACTCCCATTCTGCATGGGGTCAGAAAAGAGCCTTATGGTGTGGACTGAGATTCAGGTCGGAAGCTGTCATCATCAGCTTCAGGTCGGATGCTGATGATGACAGCTAAGATTTATTACAAGAAGAATCTTTATCTTTACCAGCAACCACATAATAAATGATAATAGTTAAAATTTATTGGGGTGCATTATGTGGTGAGCAATGTGCTTTATATGATGAAATAGGTTACTTCCATTATACCCATTTCACAGATGAGGAAACAGAGGTTCAGAGAGGTGCTTCCCCAGCAGGTGGGGAAGCAGGGATTGGCATCTGGGTTTTTCTGACCCCAGAGCCCAATCTCTTTATCATCACGCTCCCCTTAGGACATGAGGCAGCTCTGTGTATTTATTCCTAAGACACTCCCGGTGCTCGCTGATGCCATCATGCATCAAGTTCAGGTGTGTGAGATAACAGGCACCGTTAGGCACACTTACTCACATAAGCCTCACAACAACACTATGAGGTACGTGCTATTATTATCCTCCCCTCACAGACTGAAAGGAATGAGACTCAGCAAGGTTAAGTGACTTGTCCAAGGTCATTGTCACTGCTGTGAAGCGGTAGACTCAGGACTGGCTCCAGGACCACCTGCCCAGAACCCACAATGAGCCATGTGCCAGCTCTGTCGGCAAAGGGCTCCTGGTCCTGGCTCCCGTGAGGCCAGCTAGAAGCTCAACCCACTTCAGCCGTCAGCTCCAGGAATGGGTGGAAGGGCTGCCGCTGCACCCAGAGCTATCAATTCCTTTGTGTGCAAGGGCCAGTGGGAGCAAGGGGGAAACGAGGCGATTTCTCCGTTAATTAAAGGCTCTGCTGGGTGCGTGCCAGCCGCTTCCTTAGAAGAGGAGCTGAGAGATCCCTGGAGCTCCCTCACCGGGAAGGGAGTCTTGCTGAGTGCCCTCAAACAAAAATAAAAACAGGCTTCCTACTGCAGCCGGTGGCGAGCTTCAGAAAATTGTTCCCTGGAGAGGAGGGGTGTGCAGGTAGTACCCCTAACAAGGCTCAAGAAGCGTTCCCGGCGCTCCCTGTCTAAAGGCTGCGATAAGCTGGCTCGGGGATGCTGGGACCCCAATTGGGTCGCAGGGAGCGACCCCCATCCCCCCGCCTTCCGCCACAACGTTCGTGCAGCTTGGGGGCCAGAGCCTGCTCGCGTCTCAGGTCGGCGTTTCTTCATGCCACCTCCAGAAGCCCTCCCCGCTGCCAGCTGATGCCAGGCTGAGCCCAGACACTAAGCAGGTTATGCGATTAGTCCCACTGTTCAGTCAGCAGACAAATTAATCTCCTTAAGTGGTTTAGTGGAGGGTGGAGAGGGGTGGGTCTGAAGGCAGGAGGTCTCCAGGGCTGCAGCAGCAGATGTGGGACACAGGCTGGGAAAGCCACGCCCACATGGCCCCTTGGCTTCTCCCAGGCTC
This sequence comes from Hyperoodon ampullatus, assembly GCF_949752795.1. Taxonomy (NCBI): domain Eukaryota; kingdom Metazoa; phylum Chordata; class Mammalia; order Artiodactyla; family Ziphiidae; genus Hyperoodon; species Hyperoodon ampullatus. The sequence continues at coordinate 12,982,835 of NC_136917.1, forward strand.
ACTGTCCCCATCCCCACCCCCAGCCCCTTCTCCAGTCTGCCCACCCCCCGCCCATGTGCCTGGCACACAGGGACGTGCTGGCCGTGAGGTTGAAGCCCCTGAACCTGTCCTTCCCCTGCTGCGTGGAGGTCAGGAGCTGTCCTATTCATCTTAGTAGCTCTGAACTTAGCAATGGACCTGGCACACCGTCAGCGCCCATTAGTTGGGGAAGGAAGGAATGTGCAGTGTGTGCTGAATGCTTGGGCCTGAGCCCCGGGTAGACACTTCTGAGGGCCTCTGTCAAGGGCAGGGGAGACGGGCTGAGTTAGGAATGGAATGGGATAGGCGAGTAGCACAGCCAGGACTTACGTCCTTCCCTTCCTCCTCCTCCTGCCCCTCCCAAGGGGGTCCGGGGGCTGTTATTTTGCCCCAGGTGTGTAGGGATCGATCTAGAAGACATCGCTGTAGTGATGCGAATGATAGTCGTAGTAGCTAAGGATGGTGGTACTGACTTTTCTAGAGCACTTCCCCTGTACCAGTCTGTGTACTAAGGACTTCCCTTTATCATCTCATCCAGTCTTCCCAACAGCCCTGCAAGGCAGGTATTATTATCCCCATTTTACAGATGAGGAATGCAGGACTGAGAGGGAGTAAATCAGTGTCCCACTGTCATGAAGCAGTATGTGGCAGAACTGAGATTTGAACCCAGGTGGTTTGGCTCTGGAGTCTGAGACGTTAAACACAGAATCACACGCTACCTTTTCCTTTGCCGCAAAAAAAGGCAGGACCTTGCTGTCAGGTTCAGAGGTGGCTGGATTTTGGTGGGACCACGTTAGGACAGTGAGGGGATCAAAAGATGTATTGTGACGACAGTATCCTGATTTCTAAACCCCGCCTTGCCATCCTTCCTTTTTTGCTCTCTTCTTCCAGCTGCAAATAAGGCTCAGGGGTGCGACCTGAAAGTGGCCTGTGTCTCAGCTGCAGTGTCGGATGAATCCGTGGCCGGGGACAGTGGTGTGTATGAGGCTTCCGTGCAGAGGTGGGTCCCTGAGTCTTGGGAACTCTGAGTGTGCAAGGCCCCGGGCCTCCTCAGGTGTGTGGGAGGGACCCACAGGAGGGTGCTGCTGAAGAAGCAGGCAGTGCTTCTCCTCCTGGGGCTGGAGAGGCTTCACATTTGGGAGACTGCTAGTTCCGCAATTGCCATTAAGGGTGTATGGCTAGAGGAGCAAGTATTAGAGAAAGCGCAGCTGCTGCTTTAAGAGAGGGATCCCGGGTAGTTGTGGGCAGGCAGGGTCCACAGGGAGGCTGAGCAGACCCCAACCTTCCTCCTTGAGGACCCAGCTGCTTCCTCCCAGAGAGAACCCTGTCTCTAGAAAATGACTTTGGCCCCTGGTCACTACAGGGAAGCCTCACCCTTTCTTTCCTGTGTTGCTTTCCAGACTGGGTGCCTCAGAAGCCGCTGCTTTTGACAGTGACGAGTCAGAAGTAGTGGGTGCAACCCGGGTTCAGATCGCCCTGAAGTAAGTGGCAGGGAGGGTGGGACAGAGGGGCGTGGTCTGTGCAGGGTCTCCTCCTGGCCTGCAGCGTCTCCAGCATTTACCCTCACAGCTGCCCAGCGAGGCAGGCAGAACCAGCGGGACCTGCTGACGGCTGTGGGCTCCTAACTAAAGGGGGTGGGGGGCGTCTCTTTCCATGCCCCCCAGTTCCCCATTTCACAAAAGAGAAAAAACAAGGTTTGAAGACCTTGTAACTTGCCCGGATTCACTGAGCTGGCCAGTGGCAGAGCCAGGCAGGGACCAAGACCTGCCTTTTGGTCTGTTTGGTCGTCGTTGCCACGGCTTTTGTCTTATCATCTCACCTGGACCGAAGTCAACCCCTGGAGGCTGCAGCCCAGATCTGTTATTGTATTCTCTTGATGCAGGTTGGCCCCAATATTTTTTAAAATAGGAATTAACTGCCAGTGTTGAAATGTCAGGAAATTTTATACAACCTCTGGCTTCTCTTTAAAAATTCAGACCGACAGCTCTGGACCTGCATCCCTGCATGGCAGCAAACACTGGGCCTGTGCCTTCCAGCTCACCGCAGTCCCCAGGGCAGCCAGCAGCCGCATCTGTGATGATTAAGGGAGAGAGAGATAAATGTGTTACTAACAGGTGCTCCATATGCCCCCTTTTCATTTCAGGTATGATGAGAAGAATAAGCAGTTTGCAATATTAATCATCCAGCTGAGCAACCTTTCTGCTCTGTTGCTGCAGCAAGACCAGAAAGTGTGAGTGTGTAGCTGACGGGCTGTATATTATCCTCTCCCGCCCTGCACCCATCCCAGGGGACACTCTCCTGCTCTGTTCTGCTCCACCAACGGGCCCCGTAAGCCTCTGTGGGTATTTAGTGCACATGACCGTGATGCACAGTGTCAGTGCCGTGAACGTGGATGCAGGCAGGGCGGCAAACACGCTCACTCTAAAGAGGACCACCCCGGACAGCTCCAGACCTTCCACATATGCGTCCTGAGCCCCTACCAGGTGCCAGCACTAAGGAAGGGGTGGCGAGCGAACCTCTGCCCTTGTAAACTTGAAGCCTGATGAAGAGGAAAGTCACAGCCTCTTTTATCTGCTCTAAGCGCGAGTATTCCACGCAGAAAGAGCCGGGCCTGCCTTTCTGAAGAGCCGGCTCCCATCACTGTGCTTCTATTGGCAGGTTGTGATGGGTGTTACCTTACAGTTGTTGATACAGCAAAGACCTGCACTGTCTGCCTCCCAGCTCGGTCCTATGCAGACCTGATTTATGTTTCACTGAGCTCGTCTGCCTACATGTTCCTCCTTTGCTAGACCGTAGGCCTTGAGGGCAGCATCAGGAGCTTATATTTCCGTGGCCTGCACCCAGCCAGCGTCTGGGGTGTGACACGTGGGAAGGAGGAAGGCAGGCCGGAAAACAGGCAAAACAGAAGGAAGACAAGATTGGACACTGGACTTGTGTGCAGTCTTTGCTGTTACAAACAGGGCCGGGATGAATAACCTTCTCTGTAACTCATTGGTACTTGTGCAGCAGTATCTGTGCCTAGAAGCCAGCTGTCTGGGTCAAAGGGTGAATGCACATGTACTTTTGTTAGGATTGTCACCTTCCCCGCCACCTGAATTGTGGCATTTTGCCTTCCTACCAGCGGTTGTATGAGTATTCCTCAGTGTTAACAAGCAGCCTCTCAGATCCTTCTGTTCACAGCAGTTTGCACACCGTTGGCCTCAGGCTCCACAAGCTTTGAGGGCCTCATGATTGGGGGATTCAGTAGAAGGAAAAGCAGCACGTTGTCCTTGGGGCCCTTATGCATCCCTCATGAATAACTGCATAACTACTGGAGAAATTACAAACTCTTGTCCGCTGCTGTTTCCTTGGGGATTTGCAGCAGCCGTTTAGCCTAACACCTGAGCCCCAGACCCGGGCTGACCTGACCCAGGCTCTCCTGTGTTTCTGTCCCTCTAGGAACATTCGCGTGGCTATCCTTCCCTGCTCCGAGAGTACCACCTGCCTGTTCCGGACCCGGCCTCTGGACGCCTCGGACACCCTGGTGTTCAACGAGATGTTCTGGGTGTCCATGTCCTACCCAGCCCTTCACCAGAAGACCTTAAGAGTCGATGTCTGCGCCACCGACAGGAGCCATCTGGAGGCGTGCCTGGTGAGGACTGTGTCTGTCTATCTGTGCAGCCTTCTGTCCTTCTGGGGATTGGTCCACCTTGCATTTCAGGAAGAAGGCTTGGAGAAACACAGCTTGTGCTATCAGCCCAGCCTTTCTTGGGCTCTAGGCAGGGGCTCTTCCACAGATGAACAGCGTTGTTCCCAGACCTATTGAGAGCAGGGGAAGGGGGGTCGGGGAGCTCCTTTTTCTGCCGTGGAATTGCAGTGCCACATCCCTTGTGCCTGAGGCTGAGTCACCAGCCTTCCCCACTATGTGGCCTAAGATTCTTTAATTCTGTCTGTTTCCTTTTCTGTAAAACCAGCTAACACTGGCTACCTCACAGGTGGTTCTCTGAGGGTTAAATGAAGCACTAAAGCAGTGCCTCTCGAACTTTCATGTGCACACAGGTTACCTGCAGCTCTGGTTAAAATGCAGATTCTGATTCAGCAAGTCTGGGTAGGCAGGCAGCAAGATTCTGCATTTCTGTCAAGCTCCCAGGTGATGCCAGAACTGCTGGTCCCCGTAGCAAGGATGTAAAGCAAAGTGTCTGCGCACACTAGGTCTCAAGGAAAATCAGTTCCCATCCCTTTCCTGCTTGGCTAGGGTTCATAACAGCGTCATCGCCATTTATGTTGTTGTTACGCTCACAGTAATGCAATAGCTTGTGTCAATTGGATGCAATTTGTATGGTGGGCTCTGAGCTAAGCTCCTTCATGTATTATCTCTGTTGATCCTCGCTACAATCTTATAAAATAGGTAACTGGGCTTCCCTGGTGGCGCAGTGGTTGGGAGTCCACCTGCCGATGCAGGGGACACGGGTTCGGGCCCTGGTCTGGGAGGATCCCGCATGCCGCGGAGCGGTTGGGCCCGTGAGCCATGGCCGCTGGGTCTGCGCGTCCGGAGCCTGTGCTCCGCAACGGGAGAGGCCACAACGGTGAGAGGCCCACGTACCACACAAAAAAAAAAATAATAAAATAAAATAGGTAACTGTTACACCAGTGAGGAAACCGAGGCACAAAGAATTTGCCCAAGGTCACACAGTCAGGAAGTGGCAGGAACAGAGTTAGAACCCAGGCAGGTCCACCCATGTCAGACCCTGGATGTTTTCTGTGTGCCGTTACAGTGCTCCCTGGAGCCCCCAGGTGGATGGTGACTGCAGGATTTGGCAGGCAGGGTGGGTGCTGCTGAAGGATGGAGCGGAAAGCTTTTCCAAATCCAGGCTCCAGGGAGTTCCCTAGTGGCCAGTGGTTAGGATTCCTGGCTTTCACTGCCGTGGCCTGGGTTCAATCCCTGGTTGGGGAACTGAGAAAACCCACAAGCTGCACAGTGCAGCCAAAAAAAAAAAAAAAAGCATATATATATATATATCTACCTAGATAGATAGGCACAGACACACACACACGTATGTGTATATATGTAAAAGGATAGGGCTTCCCTGGTGGCGCAGTGGTTGAGAGTCCGCCTGCCGACGCAGGGGACATGGGTTCGTGCCCCGGTCTGGGAAGATCCCACATGCCACGGAACGGCTGGGCCCATGAGCCATGGCCGCTGAGCCTGCGTGTCCGGAGCCTGTGCTCCGTGACAGGAGAGGCCACAACAGTGAGAGGCCTGTGTACCGCAAAAAAAAAAAAAAAAAAAAAAAGGAAAAAAAAATAGAATTAAAAAAAAATTATTTATTTTATTTATTTATTTTTGGCTGAGTTGGGTCTTTGTTGCTGCGTGGGCTTTCTCCAGTTGCAGTGAGCGGGGCCTACTCTTCATTGTGGTGCACGGGCTTCTCATTGCGGTGGCTCCTCTCTGCTGCAGAGCACGGGCTCTGGGCGCGCGGGCTTCAGTAATTGTGGTGCGCAGGCTCAGTAGTTGTGGCTCGCAGGCTCTAGAGCGCAGGCTCAGTAGTGGTGCTGCACGGGCTTAGTTGCTCCGTGGCATGTGGGATCTTCCCGGACCAGGGCTCAAACCCATGCCCCCTGCACTGGCAGGCAGATTCTTAACCACTGCGCCACTAGGGAAGCCCCAAGGATAGAATTTTTAAAATAAAAATGAATAAACAAATCCAGGCTCCTCCAGTGAAGCGTTTCCTTAGCCCCGAGCATTCCTAAATGAGAAGAGACTCAATCCTTTTTCTTCTCCTAATTGGATGCCTTTTATTCCTCCTTCCTAATTGACGTCTGGCCATTGCTGGTTGCCATGGCAGCAGCCAAAGCGCCCATCCCGCCGTAGCTTGTCTCCGTCCTCGGCCAACGGGAAGCCTCTGTTCCCGTGTCCCGTGGGGACGTGAGTGTTAGGCTGTTGTGTTTTGGTGGCTGGAGGAGGAAAGGAAATGAGACAAGAGGAGGAAGGGCCATAGGCTCCCAAGCACAGTCTCCCCGCACTGCTGGGTTTGTGGAATCCCTGGTCTGTTTTGAGCCATTTGACCAGCCGGGCAAGGACAATAGTACCCATCCTGAGTAGTGTCTGCGTGTCTAGTACTGGGCTAAGAACTTTGTGTGCAGTATCTCATTTAATCCTCACAACAGCCCTGGGAAGCAACATTAGGATTATCTCCATCTGACAAATAAGGGATCAAGGCCCAGAAAGGCTAATTAACCGGCTCAGATCATCCAGCGAGTAGGTAGAGAAGTCTGGATTTGAACAAGGATTCCAGCGTCTTGTCGTGTCATCATCACACTCTCCTACTGGATTATGGGTTTGGATGAATACCGCCTCCCCCAATATCGTGGGCAACAGTTCCGCCAGATGCTTTAGGGTGGCATCGCAGGAGTCCCAGGCTTTGCAGCCGGGTCCTGGTTACTCAAGCCCTGACTGTGCACGTTCTGTAAAGGCAGCCCCCTGCCCAGGCCCCACTCACATCCCATGTCTCATCACAACCGCCCCCTTTGCCTCTTTCTCACTTTGCCATCCCCACTTGGCAAAAACCCAGCCCCATCACAGTGAACCCTCCCCTCCTCTCCACCCGTGCAACTGGAGCAAAACGCACACACCACCGCCCTGCGGTGTCATTTTAAAATCGTGGTCACGAACCTCCCGTGAGCCCTCTTGCTGCCCAGCGTTTATACTCTGTCTCCCTGGACCACTTACTCTCCTGCTTGTCTCAGTGACAAATTCTTATCCTCTCCTCTCTCCTGGCCCTTACTCTCCCTCCGCTGAGGCCCTCCCTTCACACCCAGTTCTGGAAGAGTAGAAGGAACCCCACAGCTGCCACGCCGCATCTGCCTGTCCTCGTGGGCTCTGCTGTTCTTCCCGGAGCTAAGGAGGGGCCCTCCCCACTCCTATCTAGGGCCATCCTCTCTCAAGGGTGTCACGCCAACCGTTACTCTTTTGCTCTCTCCTGTGTCTCCAGTTTTCCCTCCTCACTGGATCTGGCCTATCAGTATGCCAACATACTGTTATTTCTCCCCTGCTTTAAAAAAATTTTTTTTAACCCCATTTCTTCCTCCAGTTACTACATTATTTCTTTCCTTTGCTCTCTAGCAACGCGTGAAAGAGGTGTGTGTGTTCTCTCTGTATCTCAGTCCACGTGGGCTTTTGCCCTCATCGTTCCACCAGAAACGTGCTCATCAGGGACCTCCTTGTTGCTAAATCTGGTGGCCGGCTCTCCATCCTTGTCCCTCTTGGCCTGCCTACAGCGTTTGGCACGATTGCTCACTCCATCTTCCTCAACGTCCTTTGTCCTGACTTGGCTTCTCAGGCCCCTCGCTCTCCTGGCCTTCTTCCCCCATCACCGGCCTTCTCTGTCTGTCTCCTTTGCAGATTCTTGCTCATTTCCCTGACCTCTCTCTGTTTGAAGGCCCCAGAGCTCAGACCTTGCTCCTCTCCCCTCTTCTACTTGCGTGCACTGCTTCGGTGATCTCGTCCTATCCCCTGGCTTCAAACACCATCCCAAGGGATGGCGCCAGCCTGGGCCTTTCCACTCATCTCAGCGTTGTATGTCCGCTGCCGGAATCCACATCTCCTTTTGCATGTCCGGTAGCCATCACCAGTGATGTGTCCACAAGCACGCCCCTGACCTTGCCTCCCATGTCTTCACGATCTCAGCTAAAGGCAACCCCATTCTTCCACTGTCCAGGTCAGAGACATCAGGGTCATCCTGGACCCCACTCTTCCTCTCATACCCCACCTCCAATCCTTCAGGACCTCCTGGAAGCTCTACCTTCAGGAGATCCCCAGATTCCAACCACGTCTCTCCGTGCTCCTGACCTGACCTACTACCACCTCTGGCCCAATGGTTGCAGAATCCCCCACTGGATCCCCCTGCTTCTGTTCTTGCTGCCCTCCGCCTCCTTTCAACACGGTAGCCAGGGGCATCCTATTAGATTGCAGATGACTGCATGCCACTCCTCTACTTGAAGCCTTAGGATGGCGTCTGTCTCCACCCAGACTCAACACCTGGGCCTTTGCCTGGCCCCCCAGGCCCTCCATGGTCTGCTCCTTGTCATCTCTTGGATTTTATCCCCAAGACTCTTCTTCCGGCCTCCTTTTGCCCCTTGAATACACCCGCATGCCCCCTTCCCCAGCGCTTCGCACTGCTGTCCTCTCTCACCAGAATTCTCTTCTCCCGGATATTGATGGGCAAATCTCACCCCCTCGCTTCATTCTGATCTTAACCCGAATGTCACCTTGTATGTGACGACTTCCTTCCACCCTATTTAAAATCACATTGCCCCCTCCACTCTCTTACCCCCTGCTCTCCACTTTCCCTGTATTATTTTCTCTGCAGCACTTTACACCACCTAATATTTCTCTATATCATAGGTATCAGGGTACATGTTATTTTCACAGTTTATCATCTGTGAGATCAAGATGCAGTGTACACTAGGTGGCAGGTCATAGTCTAATTGGCAACTATGTTTCTTTCTTAGTGGTACATGAAATAATAATACACTTTACAATCGATGGCATCTTAGACTCTGTGAGACACAATATAAAGTTACTTATTGATTATCTGATTCCCCCAGACTGGAATAGAAGCTCATGAGGGCAGGGATTTTTCTCTGCCTTAACTCCTTCCCTATCCACAACACCCAGGACAGTGCCTGGCACACAGAGGCTACTGGGAAAATGGGTGTGTGTTGAATAAACGAATGAACAAATGCATAAATGCCATCAGAGTGCATCCAGTTTACTGAGGTAGGGCATTCACGCCTATGAGCCAGCCTAAAATTGACTGTTATCTTGTTGGAATTAATATAGCCTGGAGAACTCTCTACATCACTACCTAGAGATCTTCCTTATTTTTTGTGCATAGCTATGTAATATTCCACCCTATAGATATATTACAGTTCATGCCTCCAGTCCCCTGTTTCTGGAGCTTTGAGTTGTTTTCCTCGACATCAGTCCTGGTCATGATGTTTTCTGACTCTGACACCAAAAGCAAAAATCAACAAGTGGAACTACCTCCAACAAAAACTTCTGCACAGCAAAGGAAATCATCAACAAAATGAAAAGGCAACCTACTGAATGGGAGAAAATATTTGAAAATCATGTATCTGATAAATATTTAAAGAACCCATACAACTCAATGAAAGAATAAGTTAGTGAACAAGGGAGTTATTGGAAAATGATTAGCACCTAGCCAATTCTTCCTCCCAGGAAGCTTCTGTCTCACCTGGAGTGGTGTTTTACATACTGCCCCCAGAATACCTTGTCACCCCCTGGTTGTGCTTTTTTTCCCATTCTCCACAGGGAGGCGCCCAGATCAGCCTGGCTGAGGTCTGCCGGTCCGGGGAGAGGTCGACTCGCTGGTACAACGTCCTGAGCTACAAATACTTGAAGAAACAGAGCAGGGAGCCCAAACCAGCGGGAGCCATGGCCCCCATGCCAGGACCTGAAAGCACGGTGAGCTGGGTCACACAGCTTTGCACCCTTCTCCTGTACATGCGGCACCTGGCTGGATGGAAAGAAAAGCCTCTCCCTGAATTGGAGATGGCTGGACATCAGAGGTGGAGTAATTATTAGAAGAAACTGAGTCTCAGAGACATTAAATAATTTCCTCAAGTCACACAGCCTTCCTCACCATAGACACCATTCAGTATGAAGACTCTTCCTCTAGGAAGCCTTCCCTGAATACAGCCCCCAAGCTAGCTTTGCCACCATGCCTCTGTTCTCAAACATCCAGTACTTATCTCTCTCATAGTCCTTCCCAAATTGTTTTGTTATTGATGGTTTATGGGATGGTCTCCCTGACTACACCATGCTCTCCTTACAGCCGGAGACCTATAATTCCGTCTCACCCAAACACTAAACTTGGCTGTCTTCCAAACTCTGTCTGTACATGCAGAGGTTATTCTCCAGAGAACTGCCAGTTAGAAGAACTAAGGACTGTATTTCCAATTTATGTGACTCTACAGCAAGACGCTTACCCACTCTGCTCTTCAGTTTTACGCTCCATTCACTGGGAGGGTGACACACTCTGATTCCTGCCGGGTGGGGCTATGCCCATGGTGTACAGATGGACCCATCAGCCTTTGTCTCTGCAGGATGCCGTGTCTGCTTTGCTGGAACAGACAGCTGTGGAGCTGGAGAAGAGGCAGGAGGGAAGGAGCAGCGCACAGACCCTGGAAGACAGCTGGTAAGTGAGGGTGTCCCTGGGAACTGACCTGGCTTGGACCTGGGCCCAAGGATGAGATCCCCAAATACCAGGGCAACCAACAGAAGTGTTCCTCTGTGAAAACGGAGAACCTCTCTCCTCATGGGTCCTCTGCAGGCAAAAAGGCAGTATATAGTCTGGTACAGTAGTTCCCAGAATCCCTTGTCATTTTGTCATTTTGTGTTCCAGGAATTACTTATGCTAGTTCACATCTAATATTAGTGTTTGTCTTAATGAACTTACATTTATTTTGGTTAAAAAAATTCTTAGGATGCTTTATATTACTAGAAGTGGAAATAAGTATAATTTGCCATAAATTGAAGATTCCTCAGTAAGGAATTGCAGTTGACTGCTAGAAACATAGAGCAGAAATAATGGGCTTAAACAAGATAGACGTTTACTTCTTTGTTACTTAAAAAAAAGACTGGAAAAAGGCATTCCAGGGCGCATCTGTCAGCCCTACGATGTTACTGGGAACCCAGGCTCTTTCTCTCATTCTGCTTTGCTGGCCTTATGTGTGACCTCCATCATCAAGGCTGCTAAGCACAGAATGGCTGCGGAGTCACCAGCCATCAGGCAGGCATCAGGAAAGAGGAAAGACAACAGAGTCTTCCTGCACTCCTTGTAACCAAGGACCATTCCTGAAAGTCCCACCCAGCAATTTCTACTTGCTTCTCATTGGCCAAGCTTAGCTACTTGGCCTACCTAACTGCAGGGGAGACTGGGAAATGAGGTCTCTTAGTTGGCACAAAATTCAGGATTCTGTTACTAAGGAAGAAAGTAGGAATGGATATTGAGTAGGCCATGAGCCAAGCCTGCCTCAGAAGGTAACTGTGGAAGATTAAGTGTAATGAAAATACAACAAGAGTATTCAAGTCTAGCTGGGTATATTGCTTGCCAAGGTTCTAAGACTAAGGTCTCCTCTCCCATTGTTAAAAAGGAAGGTCAGTCAGTGTTTCAGCAATGTTAAAGACATGCTACTGCCCAAGAGAGACTTCCTCCTTGATGTAAACAGGTCTGAAGGAGAAGTGAACAGGACGCAGCTTTCTCACTGTGTGATCAGTGTTCTTTAGTCCCTTGTTTACCCACAGAAGAGTCTTATGACACACTTTAGGAAACAGTGATGCAGACTAGGGTTCAAATCCTAGCTTCATCTTTTTTTGTGTAACCTTAGGCAAAGCGTTTTTGTTTTTGTTTTTGTTTGTTTGTTTTTTTTATGCGGTACGCAGGCCTCTCACTGCTGTGGCCTCCCCCGTTGTGGAGCACAGGCTCCGGACGCGCAGGCTCAGTGGCCATGGCTCACGCACCCAGCCACTCCACGGCATGTGGGATCTTCCTGGATCAGGGCACGAACCCGTGTCCCCTGCATCGGCAGGCGGACTCTCAACTGCTGCACCACCAGGGAAGCCCCAGCAAAGCATTTTTAATCTTTGTATTGCAACATAATGTACATACAGAAATGTTGACGTAAGTGTACCGCTCAGTGAATTTTCGGAAACAAAACTACCTGTGAATCCAGTGCCCAAATCGAGAAGCAGAGTGTCACCGGCTCTCCGGAAGCCCACACATGCTTCCTCCCAGCCCCTGCCCTCCCCCTCAAGAGCCCCCACTCTTAGGCAAGTCGTTCTGACCTTGTCTGATCCTCAGCTGAAAAGCGGGGACATCACACCGACTGTGTGGGGTTATCAGAAGGGATTGAAGGAAAAGCCACTGAGGAAGTGAAAGCACAAAGCTCGTAGTAGACACGCCAGAAACAGCAGAGATTCTTAGCAGTAAATCGAGGAGCAGCACGGGTAACTACCAGCTGGAAATGAGCACAGCCTAGGAACCTTGCCATCTGGAGGAAGTGTGTGTAGTTGTACTTAAGTGCATGTGCTCTGAATTCAGACAGATGTGAATTTGGAGTCTCACTCATCCAACTCCCTGTGGGATTCTAGGGCTGGGTGAGGCCTGAGCATCAGTAAGTTTAAAAACTTCCTGGGTAATTCTGAGGTGAAGCCTGGGCTGAGAACCAGGCTCTAACCCTGGTTTCCCTATCTGTGAAATATAGATTTAAGAAATAGCCACTACACATGGGGAATTTTGTAGACTCAAAAAATTACGCATGCCGAGCACTTAACACAGACCCTTACTCACAGGAAGCACACGGTGACTCTTCTGTTACAGCCCTAGATTATATGTTTGGTCTCACACGAAGTCTTTCCTTAGTATCTTTTACTCCAGGGGTGAGCAGGTGTTTTCTGGAAGGGGCCAGATAGAAAATGTCTGCTTTGTGGGCCATACGGACTCTGTTATATCCACTCAACTCCGCCATCATAGTGTGAAAGCAGCCATAGACGGTACCTACACCAACCACTGGGATGCTGTCATTGAAGCTTCATTTACAGACACTGAAATTTGAATTGCACATCAATTGCACACACCATGAAATTTCCTCTCTTTTCGATTGTGTTTTTCAGCCATTTAAAACTATCAAAACCATTCATAGCTTGGACCTTGCACTGGATTTGGCCCACAGGCTGGCCCCTCTCTTCCTCTTCTCTTCCTCCATGTGATGAAGAATAGGGCAAGGTTCCTGAATTTTTGTATGTTCGTACGTTTTAGGATTCTCTCTGAATGGTCTCAGTTTCTCTCTTTCCTTCTCTGTCCCACTCCATCTGTGTCTCCCTGCTTCCTTCCCTTTCCCTCCCTCCCCACCTCCTTCTCTCTCTCCTCTCCTCCTCCCCTCCCCCTCCCTCCCTCCTCCCTCCCTCCATCCCCCCTGCCTTTCTCTTTCTCCTGTCTTTTTCCCTCCCTCTTCCCTCTCTCTCCCTCTCTCTCCTTCTCTCTGGCACACTGCAAAGGTCTGATGCCGGAAATAGGCCCAGGACCTGTCTTCCAAAACCCTGGCACAAGATCAGTGGTTTCCGCCAAATTCCAAGCTTCTGTTGAGACTTTTCACGCCATCTCCTAGCAACCACCTTCTGTTCTCTCTCCCTTTGTGGCCCGCTCTCTCCCCACCCCTTGCCATTCAAACTTCCCCAGACACTGACTTACAAAGGGGGCTGGGAATCCCAGAGCTGCTATACTGGGGTAAATCCATCTGCAGCCCCCTCCCCCCAGACTGGAGGCTTCTTTTGGTCCTGGAATGTTAACTAGCTCTGCTGTGCCCGCTCAGCTCTGGAGTGGAGGGTTCCAGAGACTGGCCCTCAGTTCTCATCTCCTCTCCTTCCCCCTCGGCACCCAAGGCCCAAAGGAGGGTGCCATTGTTACTCCCTCCTTTTATTTGTTTAGGTTTCTTTAGTGCATATAATCAGAAGACTCGATCTTTTTTTAAGCTCCACAAGCAAAACAAAACTCTTAGAGGATTAGAAAATATAGAAGAATATAATCACAAACAATGCTAGAGTGAAAACCCTTGGATTTACCTCCTCGGGGACTTGTGTGTGTTTGTCTAGGACAGAGGTTGAGAAGTGGCCTAGCTGAGTCCCAGGGCATGTGTGTTTTATATTTTACCAGGCACTGCAGAATCATTCTCAAGTAAGATTGTCCTAGTAAATGCTCCACCAGCAGTGACTGAGAGTACCCCTAAAGCTACATTCTCTCTGATACAATATAATTGACGAGTATTTAATCAAAAATATGTACATGTTTTGTTTTAGCAGATGCTGCTAAATTGACTTCAGAGTATAAACTGGCTGCTCTAATTAACACTCCCCACAGGGATATGCCTTTTTCCCAAACCCTCACTTCATATTATCAGATATATATTTTAAAATTTTTATTTATTTACTCTTGGCCACTTTTCCAAAGGGTGCAAAGATGTGACTAATTATTTTTCTCTTTACAGTTGAGGTTTTTTTTTTTTTTTCCTTCCTGGAAAATACTTAAATCAGCTTCTTAGTCACAAAGAAGAGACTTCCCTAGTGGTTGAGCGCTTCGTGGAACTGAACAAACGTGGATTGGAAACCTGGCTGCACCACTGAGTGGCCTGTGACACTGGACAAGGCCTACCCACTCTCTGATCCTCCGCTTTTGAATCTGTAAAACGGAGACAAGAGTGTCTTTCAGTGTGGTTGTGAGACCTCCGCGAAGCACCTGCAGTTCATTAAGCCCTCAGTCAATGCTGGTTAATGATGTGGCATCTATACAATCCTCACCAAGGTGCTCCCTGTGAGCACTCACGTTTAATGGCTCTTTTATGAGTAGATCAAGGTGGCTGGGGGGGACTTCCCTGGTGGTGCAGTGGATGAGACTCCCCACTCCCAATGCAGGGGGCCCGGGTTTGATCCCTGTTCAGGGAACTAGATCCCACTCGCGTGCCACAACTAAGCAGCCTGCATGCCACAACGAAGGACCCGGCAAGCTACAACTGAGGATCCCTGGAGCTGCAGTTAAGGAGCCCACGTACTGCAACAAAGGAGCCTGTGGGCTGCAACTAAGGAGCCCACCTGCCACAACTAACAGCCGGTGCAACCAAATTTAAAAAAAAAAAAAAAAAGGCCAGCAGGGAGAAGCCCCTCCATAGCGATAAGTCCCCATCTAAGTGCAAGGGAGGTTTTCATCACAGGGCTGGGGATGGAGAGCCAAGATCTGTTCTCCCTGTTGGGAAAATCCTAAGGGAGATTTTATGTTTATCCACAGTCTCACTGAGCCAGCTAACTAGGTGTCAAATTCTCTGCTTTTGGCTGGAATTCCTCCAGCTCAGTATGGTAATACTGTCTCATGCTGATCAGAAGCCTGGCAGTTATGTATGTCTTTGAAAAGTAAAGATGGGAATGGAGATAAATTACTAATTAACAAATTCCGTCCATTTGTCACACCAACTCCTTCCAACCCTGGAGTCCAAGGAGAAAGGATAATTATGAAGAATATCACCAAAAATAAAGTCTCCTCAACAAATGGTACAGCCACCGCATTGCCTATCCATATAGAAAAAAATAAATTTTGAGTACCATGGACAAAAATTAATCTGCAATGGATCATAGGGCTAAACATAAAAGCTGAAACTATAAAACTTTTAAAAGAAACTACCAGAGAAACTCTTTGCAAAGACTTCTTAGGTACAGCATAAAAAGCACAAACCATTAAAGAGAAAAACTGATAAACTGGACTTTGTCACAATCAAAAGCTTCTGTTCTTTGGAAGACACCATTTAGAAGAGGAAAAGGCAAGCCAGAGACTTGGAGAAAATATTTGCAAAGGATTCCTATCTAGAATATATAATGAACTCTTACAACTCTGTAATAAAAAGACAGCCCAATTTTTAAATGGGCTAAAAATTCTAACAGACACCTTGCAAAAGAAAATATGAATGGTCAATAAATGCAGGAAAATATTCTCAACAGGAAAGTGAAAATTAAAACCAGAACGAGATATGAGTACTTACTCAGTTGAAGGACTAAATTTAAAGATTAATAATACCAAGTATAGGTGGGGAACCAGAATTCTCATAATATTACTGTGGGAACATAAAATGGTATAACCACATAGGAAAAACATTTAATCACTTATACTTACTGTCTGACCCAGCAATTCTACTCCTAGGTATGTATATATATATATATCTGTAATAGTCTGAATTGTGTCTCCCCAAAATTCAGATATTCAAGGCTCTGATCCCAGTACCAGAGAACGACTGTTTTTGAGGACAGGGTCTTTAAAGAGCTGATTCAGTTAACACAAGGCTGTTAAAGTTAGGGTGGGCCCTAATCCATTGTGACTGTTCTTAGAAGAAGAAGAAATTTGGACACACAGAGAGATACCAGGGACACACATACAGAGGGAAGACCACATGAGGACACGGCATGAAGATGGCCATCTACAAGTCACAGAGGGAGCCCTCAGAGGAAACCAAACCTGCCCACACCTTGATCTTGGACTTTAAGCCTCCAGAACTGTGGGAAATAAATTTCTGTTGTTAAAGCCCCCAGTCTGTGGTATTGTGTTATGGCAGCCCTAGCAAACTAATACAACGTCCAGGAGGAATGAAATCCTATTTCTACACAGACTTGTAGGTGAATGTCTATAGAAGCTTTATTCATAATTTCTAAGAAATGGAAACAATCCAGATGTTTATCACCTGATGAACAAAGTATAGTCTATCCATCCAATGGAAGATTACTCAACAATAAGAAGGAGTGAACTATTGATACTATGCACCAATATGGATGAATCTCAGAAACATGATGCTGAGAGAATGAAGCCAGAGACAAAAGAGCATATACTGTCTGATTCCATTTCTGTGAAATGCAAGAAAAATCAGATTGAATCTTTAGTGACAGAAAGCTGATCAGTGGTGGGCTGGGGCTGGGGAGAGTTTAACTGGGAAAGGGTACAAGGGAACCTTTCAAGGTAATGGAACATTCTTTATCTTGAGTGTGGTATTGGTTACACAGGGGAATATATTGGTCAAAACTCATCAAACTATACATGAAATGCATTTTGTTATATGTAAAAGATACCTCACTAAAATTGATTTTTTTTTAAAGTGTCCTCAATTCTGAAAATGCTTGGAAGCCCTGCCCTGGATGCACTTAAATGGCAGGTGAACAGATGAAAGTAGGTGCTGTGGGTAATCAAAGTGCCTTGTCATCGCAGGACGTGCGAGGAGGGGACCAGCGAGAACGAGGCAGCAGCTGAGGAGGAGGAAGAGGGGGAAGAGGAAGAGAACGTTTTCGCTGAGAAAGCCTCACATGATATGGATGAGTGCCCAGCGCTAAAGGTAGGGAGGGCTGGGGACATGGGAAGGGCTGTCTTGGGGAAATAGCCCTCAATCCTTGAACCTGGGCAATCAGAAGAGGCTCGGGGCTAAGTCTCATGCTCCAGCATCCGGGGACAGGCCTTCAGAGTGGGATAACCTGCAGAAGGTTGTGTAGGAGTGTCCCTGCCTGCAATTGGGGTCAGTAAGCCGGGAGAAGTTGACTCATCCCCTCATCTCTCCTGCCCTCTACAGTTCCCGGTTTTCTGGGCAGACCTCAGTCTTTGCAGGCAGGTGGGCCTGGGTTCAAATGCCACCTCTGCTCCTTCCTAGCTGTGTAGCCTTAGGCAGATGACTTCATCCCTCTCCAGCCTTGGTTTCCTCATCTCTAAAATGGACACAGTAATACCAACCTGGCAGGTGGGTTCTAAGATTTTGAGTGAATGGATTTCTCCATTTGGGTCTGCCCAAAGTGCAGTAGGAAAGAGGTTCTAGTCAAGTTTCCTTTGCCTCCTGCTTCCCTGCTGCACTAGGGTTACATGATATAACAGGCTTCGCGCTCCAAAGAGATCTCCATGTTCTTTGACCTGCAGGACTCCTGGAAGTAGAGTGCCCCATTGTGTCTGAGCCGGGCACATGGGGCTGGAGAGGCAGGTTGTGCACTGCACAAAGGTGCCTGACCCCTGGGAGTGGGATGCAGCAGGGGTGTGAGAGGAGAACCTGGGCCTGCCTTCTGACTGCCCCGCACCGAGGGCAAGTCTTTCCGTAGTTTCTCCAGCCAAAGGGGGTGCCTTTTCCAAAATCACATGAAGGCCCTGTTTTGGTGAATCCAGGCCTTTCATTTGGGTGTTCTTATTTACCTCTGCTGGTAACTACTGTGAAAGGACAATAGAAAACCTGATCACCTAGTTTAAATAATGAGATCTGCTAGTTGCCTCCATAACTCCATGAAAACATCTGCAGTTCTTGGCTGGGGTCATGGAGGCCTTGGCTATGGCTTTGTTAAAATACAGTTGGTCTTGAGGGTGTGAAGTCCGGGACTTTGGTGGGTGAGGTACCTCTACTGCTTACGTGAGCTTGTTAGGGGACTGAACACTTCCCACTAGCCCCAGCCCACAGGTGTCAGGGAGGACTGGGGGCCAGGACTGGGGGCCAGTACTCGGGGCCTTGGGCGCTGTCCTGGCTGGGCTGGGGCCGCGGAAGCCCCTGGCTGTGACTGAGAGCCAGAGGCAAGGTGACAGGGGTGGGGAGCAGCTGTGGAAGGTGCCCGAGACTGCGGATACCAGTGGCCTCACAGTTGTGACCTCTTCCTCAGGTGGACAAAGAGACCAACACGGAGACCCCGGCCCCATCTCCCACGGTGGTGCGGCCCAAGGACCGCCGGGTGGGTGCGCCATCTCCAGGGCCATTTCTTCGAGGGAGCACCATCATCCGCTCCAAGACCTTCTCCCCGGGTCCCCAGAGCCAGTACGTGTGCCGGGTAAGCAACCATGTGGCGCTTTCCTCCCCCAGAGCACCTGCTTCTCTCCCAGTAGCCGAGAGCCCTGGTTCTCACACAGCTCTGGGTGCAAGTGCCCATCACGCTCACCTTGCGTCCCCGTCGGAGCCTGTTTCCTCATAATGTTAACAGACCGACGCTATGGGCTTGCTTTAAGGATTGAATTAGCTAAGGCCTGGGAAAGCCTCCATAACCAATACAGGGCCAGTGATTTTATAATTCCAGCCAACTCCCCCCTCCTCCTTGTTTACGCCCTGCCCTGCCACACCCCTTACTGAGATCAGACTGACCCTCACCATCGCTGATGGGCGGGCAGTTCCTCCCCTTCCAGGGCAATTGCAGCCTGCAGCCTGAGGTTACAAAATAGCAACAGACCTGTTATTACTTAGTCATGGGTTTAGGGGTTTTTTTAATCGAACTTTTTGCTAACAATGAAAACTTAGGAAATTCAATTAAAATTTTTAAAAATGAAGAGGTTTCAAATAAAATTCCAGTTTCTCTTGGGAACAAAAGGGACTGTCCGTCCCCATGGGCTACACATTCTGTCACAGACACAACTGGCTGGAGCTGAGCAGTGAGGGCCACTGCCCTTGGAGGGTTGGAGGGACAGGGCTTTCAAGTTCACTGGGGCCTCCACCTGGCCCCGTTGAACCTATTTCACTTGCCGACCTGCTCTTGCGGGCCCCGCTGGATTTAGAAGCCGTGCAGTAGGCTTGGCCCCCTGATCCCTTTGCCTTGCTATCTAATTAGTCTACCCCGTCTGAGGGGTCATGCTGCTTGCTGGGGCTACAAAACCAAGACCCTGTTCCTGACACTCAAATGACATGTCGACATCCTTCCTTACCTCCTGCCTTCCTTACCTCCTACCACGAAGAACCAACGAGCAATAACCAGAAGCATAAACAGAACCTTCCTGCCTAGTGTGCCAATAAGTTGTCGCAGGAAAGGCCCATGGAACCTGCCGCACCTGGTCAACCTGCCGCCCACCTGCCTATTGTTATTGGGGAGGGGGAGGGGATATGGGGGTTTCAATATCTGATATTCAGTATCCAAGGCCTCCAATTATAAGCTTGAGTAGGGAAGGTAATTTTTTCATAGCATGACAATTTCACTAATTTACTGGCTACTTTTCAAATTAGTCCCCCCAAAACATTCCCTGTAATACCTCCCAGAAATAACGTAAACCTCTTCCATCTGTGTCAATTGCCTAGCTAATATTGGAGCTTGTAAGCATCTGAAAAGACAATGTGAGCACCTGCAACGTAGCTGCGTATCTTGCGAAAGGTACAGGGTTTCCTGCAGTCACTGAATGTGATTTTTTTTTTTTTTTTTTTTTTTTTTGGCGGTACGCGGGCCTCTCACTGTTGTGGCCTCTCCCGTTGCGGAGCACAGGCTCCGGACGCGCAGGCTCAGCGGCCATGGCTCACTGGCCCAGCCGCTCCGCGGCATGTGAGATCTTCCCGGACCAGGGCACGAACCTGTGTCCCCTGCATCGGCAGGCGGACTCTCAACCACTGCGCCACCAGGGAAGCCCTGAATGTGATTTTAACGTGAGGGAATTTGTGAATCACAAGTGAAGAATCTTGCAGTTAAGTGAGCACACAGCTGAAGAAGAGGAAAATCCAATCCATGTTTCAAATGTGAATAACTTGAAGGACTTAGAAAAGCCCTTAGGGTAATGGATAATCTGTTTCTGGCAAAATTCCCGACTTTATGAACGTGCAGTGGAAATCAAACACAAAGTGAAGAATGTCACTTGTTGGAAACATCACACCAAAAGAAATGAGTGTTTGATTCATCCTTTGTCATCAGGATTTAGAATGCAGTTGTAATTTTGTCAAATGGAAGATATGAAATGTAACTTCTGAAAAGTGCTTCTCTTTTCCAACTAAAAACTCAAACTTTTTCCCCCAATATTTACAATAAAACTCTGGTCTCCTGTGTAAATGGATTCGCCTTAGGTGACCTTTTCAGGATTGACATCCTTGAATAACAAAGAGCTCCAGTCCCATTTATTACGCATCTTTAGCATGCCTAGCACTATGCTGGGCCCTTCCCATATTTTATTATCTGGACCAGTTTCCAACCCTGCAGGGCTGCAGATTAAAAAATTCCTAGTCTGCATGGATCACCTGCCACAGGCAGAAACAACCTTTCTGGGACTTCCCCGACAGTCCAGTGGTTAAGACCCTGCCTTCCAATGCAGGAGGCATGGGTTCAGTCCCTGGTCAGGGAACTAAGATCCCACATGCCATAGGGTGTGGCCAAAATCGAAAAAAAAAAAAAGCATCTTTCTTAGCAAAGCCGAATATTTTTCCTTCTTTGTTTTCTGACTGCACTTGAGCCCAAGCTTATCGGTTTCTTGTATATTCTTACTTAAGGCTACAAGAAGTAGCCAATGGTACAACATCCTGAATTTTTTCCCTATCATTTCCCTTAAAACTCTATAGGCGTGCGGTCTGTCTCTCAAGATACAACAGGTAACGAGTATATCCCTCTGGTTTTCACCCACAGAATGAGCATTCTCAAATTCCCAACAGGGAATATTGGTGTCTGTGCTGTGCCCCATCCTACCTCCAGTACACAGCCAGCTCCCTGTCTCCCGGTCTGTGGTTTCTAGCACCCCACTCCCCAGTACCAAGTCCTGTACTGGTCAGAGTTCTTCATAGCAAGCAATAGAAACAGACTGTGGGCAGTGTATGTGGGGAAAAAATGTTTGGAAAGGAAATTGAGTAGTTCACATATTCATCAGAAAGCTGTAGAACCAACTTCAGAAATCAGGGAGGAACAAGGCGGGCCAGACCACAGCCAAAATCATACCACAAAGGCAGTCAGGGGAGGACACCCCAAGTGATGCTGTAGAACGTGGTCCCAGCTGGCTATGCCACTGCCTCTGGGGTTCAGCACTGATTCCTCCGCCAGACTCCTACTGCTGCAGGAGGCCAGGGAAGCTCTGGCTGCTGCTGCTGCTGCCACTCCTCAACCGCTGAGGGCTTCTCCCTGAGAAACCAAGAAACACGGATGCTCATGGAGCAGAAGAGAATGGCCTGGTTAAATCCAAGAGGCACAGTGACAGAGAATTGGTCCAGCTAACCAGGCTGTGATTCAAAGACCAGAGCAGTTGCACTTAATTGTCAGAATCTAGTCCCGTGCCTGCTTCTAGCTACAAGGGAGGCCATGAAAGCAAGACTCTGGTACTTTCTGCTTCATTCATGGAAAGTGGGCTTTGTCTCCCACCAAGAGTCATAAGAGGATGGTAATTAGATTAGCACCCCCTCCCCTCCCCGCAAAAAATCCCTATTTTCCTGTGTCATCTAATGTCACAAACAGCCCTGCAAGGCATGTTGTATTAATCCCATTTCATATATGCAGAAAGTCAGGGCACTTTGTTCTGAATACAAGCAATCCCTTCTGGCCTGATGCCACACATCTGCACATCAAGTACCCTCTGCTGGGTGTCTCCCTTCTTTGGTCCTCAGCATGGCCTGTGTCACCTGGTGAGTTTCCTGGGCTTGGGACCCCCACTGGACTTTAAACCCGTGAGGGGTAGAGACGGTATATTATACTCCCCACAGCTCTCCCCAACCCCTGTGTCTTTAACACCTGCATATTTATCAGCAGTGCTGGCACATGTGTTGGTTGGCTCACTTTGACCTTGAAGGATACAGTCCTTCCAAAATTCTCATTTCCCTGTAGCTCCCTCTGACTGCCAGTTATTTCACCTCTCTGCTCCTCAATTTCCCTAGCCATCAGATGGAAATAACAAAAAGGCAACGATATTCTGTACCATGTCTGAGATCAAATGCATTACAACATCTTTAAGAAAAAGTTAAATTCAAGGACTTAATGTAGCTTCCATCGCTTGTTTTATAACATGGTCTTTAGCACATAAACAACTACAACTCGGGATTTCTCTGGTGGCACAGTGGATGAGATTCCGTGCTCCCAATGCAGGGGACCTGGGTTCAATCCCTCATCGGGGAACTAGATTCCACATGCGTGCTGCAAGTAAGGAGCCTGCATGCCGCCATGAAGGAGCTGGCGAGCTGCAACTAAGGAGCCCGCCTGCCGCAACTGAGGAGCCCACGTGCTGCAACTAAGGAGCCTGCCTGCTGCAGCTAAGACCTGGTGCAACCAAATAAATAAATAAATACTAAAAAAAAAAAAAAAAAAAACCCAAAAAAACAGCTACGACTTAAGCATCAATTGTCCTGACACATATTCTAGTTGGTATGACACATATTCTGTAAGTGTCACCTATGGATTGAAACAATGTAGGATAAATTCCCCTTCTGATATGATATCCAGCCTGTCTATTTGTATGAATTCACCCCAGTCAGGATGGTCCACCCCTCTGTCTGTATATTCATTTCATCTCCGAGCCCTACATTCATCCTGGGGGCCAGAAGAGGACATGCCTTGGGGTCAAACAGACGGGACCTTGAACTCTTGTTCTGATGCTTACCAGAACATTTCACTGTATATGAATGAAATGCTTACTGCATGACTTATAAAAGTGTGTTAGGGCTTCCCTGGTGGTGCAGTGGTTGAGAGTCCGCCTGCCGATGCAGGGGACACGTGTTCGTGCCCCGGTCTGGGAGGATCCCACATGCCGCGGAGCGGCTGGGCCCGTGAGCCATGGCCGCTGAGCCCGCGCGTCCGGAGCCTGTGCTCTGCAACGGGAGAGGCCACAACAGTGAGAGGCCAGTGTACCGCAAAAAAAAAAAAAAAAAAAAAAAAAAGTGTGTTAATGTCTCCAGGCCTCAGTTCCCTCAGTTAGGATTGTTTGAAGAGTAAATGAAACTGTCAGTAAAGCCCATGGCACATAGTAGGGGCTCCGTCCATGTGGCCATCATGGTTACTGTTGCCTATTTCTCATTCTGGTTGAGCCTCTGCCTAGTGTAGTAGCTATTTCATCAACGTAGCAGGACTATTAATATCATTATCACTAATAATTATTAATAACCACAAAAATGACGATGTGGACAGCTTCTCAGAAGAGACCTGCAGCAGTGAGCTGACAGCTGCCAGAATAAACAGACTCTGTAGCATCAGCCTGTGGCGATCCCAGTGACTTGAAAATACGACTCCGGAGAGAAGCCCCCGCCTCACACATCCTGGGATGTGCTACCATCCTCACCTCCCTCTCCGGTCCTCCCACTGGGGACACACACTGTCAGTGGAAAAGCATCTTCCTTGACCATAGCCCTATCTCTGGCTATGGATGAGGAACATTAGCCCTCTGGGGACAGTCCATATCACTAAGTGACTGAAGGATTCTGAGGAGGGGAGAGCTGTGATCAGCACAGCCCTCACAGAGCGTGTCTGGCCTATCTTCTCCAGGGATGTGGTCCCCAAGGCTTTGCCTGTGGGCTGCTTTTTTTATGTATATGTCAGTCTTGACAGGGGCTCCATTTCAGCCATGAAAGCGGCTCTCGGGGCAACAGGGAAGAGTTGATACAAATAGGCCTTAGCGTAGGAGGTCAAGAGGTCAGTAGATCCTGGAGTCACACTGTCGAGTGTCAACCCCGCCATGCTGCTACCAGCTCTCCAACCTTGAGCAAACTCGGTAACCCCTAACCCTCCGTTTCCTCCCCCATGGGTTGTTGGAAGGGTTACATGAGATGTCGCATGGCTGGCACGTAGGGGTGTGCATCATTGAGGACACACTCAGTGTGCTTTCCGCATGCACTTAGACCTTCATTAGCTTCCCACGCCTTTTCTCTGGCAGCTGAACCGAAGTGACAGTGACAGCTCCACCCTGTCCAAGAAGCCACCTTTTGTTCGAAATTCCTTGGAGCGGCGCAGCGTCAGGATGAAGCGGGTAAGATGATCACCTCGGAGCTGTGTGTCCACCTGCTCCTCCCTCTTTTCCCTGAGCCGTGTGTCCGGCACACACATCCCCTGACGTCTGACCGTTTCTCCTCAGCCACTGGTTGGAAGAAAGTCGCTCTCGCAAGCATGGGGATATTTGCAAATGGAAGTTGCTGAACTGTAAGGCCTGGGTAGGCACTGGGGAAAGTGCCAGAGGGTCAATGTAGCATCGTTATTATGACCAATAGGGTTAGATCAGGAGTGTGCATACTTGGCTTTGTTTTCTTGGGTAGAAATCAGAGTCACTAAGAACTAATCAACCCAAGACGTCACAGCCACCGATGGGAGCCTGCCTCAGGCAGGACTCTGTTCGGTGTGTGTCGTCTAGCTGACTGGGCAGTTGCAGGTCCTGACGGCCTCCCTGCTGGCGGAGGAGCCGGGCGCCCCCCGCCCCCCATGGGCTTCTCTCAGTCCAGCTGCAAACGCGCAGGGAAGAGGCCACAAGCTGTCCCCGCAGAGCAATCTGACCTTTCCTTAACGGAGACTTGGCTGAGGGGTCAGGATGGGGCCGTCTTAGACAATGGCCCAACTCCCAACAGTGACTTTCACCAACCATTCAGGGCTGCAGGAGGTGCAGTGTGGCTCTCCCCACTTTGGCCTTTCAACGCAGGCTCGACAGCAGTTCTGGCGAGTTTGCAGAACTAGAAGAAACCCAGGAGCCAGAATGTCAGGAAGAGAAGCAGAGAGAGCAAAGGGAAAGAGAAAGTGCAGAGAAAGGAGAGCGTGCTGACAGCCCCACGCAGGGGCGGATGCTGACAGCCCGCATGGAGAGTGGTCCTGTGCCTGTCCCCCCCACCCCGCCCCGCCCAAGTCTCCAGAAAGGACTAGAGAGAGCAGGAGAAGGAAGGCAGTGCAGAAGAGGCGCACCCGGAAAGGGGGGAGTGCTGGCTGCCAGAGAACGTGGACATGGCCTTAAGTGACAGGCATGTCTCACCCCAGCCCCACCCCGTTTGCTGTGGCTGGCTGGTGCTGCAGTCCCTGGAGTACCAAGTCTCCTTGGGAGCTTGTTGATGATGCAGATTCTGAGGCCACACTCCCAGACTGTCTCATCCAGGCAGCTGGGGTGGGGCCCTGGAAACCGCATTTTAATAAGCTCCTCGGAGGATTCTGGAGCAGGTGTTCCGGGATCCACTCCTGGAGAAATGATGCTGCAGCTGCAGAAGCTCCCGCCTGCTCCCCCTGCACATCCTACAACTCACTCCCTGCAGTTACCTAAACATAGGCGTGATAGCCCATCATGTTCACAGGTCCCACCCACACTGAAGAGGAGGGGATTACACAGGGCTTGTATGTTAGGAGGTAGGAATCTTGGGAGCCATCTTAGAACTCCATCTCCCACAGTCATTTATTCTTTTTTAATGATTAGTGTTTTCTGATAGGAGGAGAGTTAATGATTATAGTTAATCAAGATCTTTTACATACAGATAATTGAAGAACTCAACTCAAATATAGCTTGAAAGTGAAAAAGGGAATGTATTAGCTCATTTAATGGAAAACTCTAGGATGTTGGACTGACTTCAGGCATGGTTTGATCCAGGAGCTGAACCAATGTCATCAAGCTTCAGTCGCCCTCTCATGGCACTGCTCTCTCCAGATGGCTTAAACAGGGCTACCCCATATGCTGGTGAAGACGACCATGATCATTTCTAGGTTTATATCTTGCTGGCTCAGCAGCCTCTGTGTAAAGACATTGCCTTTTTTCCCAGTAGCTCAGCAAAAGTGCCAGAATTGAGTGGTACTGCCTGGGCTTGGATAACGTGCTCACCCCTGAAGCAATCACTGAGATTCTGATTGGCCAGGTTCAGGTCACATTCCTATCCCTGAAGCCCCCCATGTGAAACAGATGGATTGACTATGGCAGATGAGTGGATCCCCAAGGGAAGATGAGGATGCTATTACTATAAGACTAGAGAAGTGGAAGCTGGACAGGCAGAAACAATAGATGTCCATTACCGGACCACAAAGTCAATGCATGGGGAACAGACCTGCATTGAGGAAACAGCTTTAGAGCAGGATAGTGACAAGAATCCAGTAAAGGAGGGGGTAAATGTTGAGGACACTGTGAGTAGGGAAAGCAGCACCGTGTAGGGAGTGAGTGGGTAGGTTCTGGAGCCAGCTCCTGGGGTGGAATCTCGGCTTTACTGCTTATAATCTGTGTGATTTAACCTCTGGGAGCCTCCTCATCTGTGCATATGGTAACGGTCAGGACCTCACAGGGTTGTGAAAATGAACTGAGGTAACAGAAGTAAAGTGCCTAGCACCGTGTCTGGGACATAAAAATGCTCAATAATACGAGCAGTAGACATGGAAAACATCAAGACGGGCTCCAGGGGGAGGGCGAGCCCCATTTTTGAAGGAACGGAAGCCCGCGGATGAACGAAAGAGGGAGGGTGTCTGAGGTTCAGACCAGGGGGTCGTGTGGGCTTACTGGACCCGGCCCTGTAATAACAGGTCAAAAACCATCCCCACCTCCATAGCCTTCATCTGTCAAATCCCTGCGTGCTGAGCGCCTACCACGCACCTCACTGGACCTTGAGTTGGACCTGCAGGCGACCAGGACCTGGCACAGCCAGCTGACTCAGGAGATCTCGGTGCTGAAGGAGCTCAAGGAGCAGCTGGAACAGGCCAAGAGCCACGGGGAGAAAGAGCTTCCACCGTGGTTGCGGGAGGACGCACGCTTCCGCCTGCTGCTGAGGATGTTGGAGAAGCGGGTGAGTGGTGCTCCGCCTGCGCAGAGGGCGCGCTGCTGCCAGGGAGGCCGGCCGGACCTTCGAACGGGTGCTACAGCCCTGTGACGCCCTTGGAGTGTTCCCAGGTCCCCTCACGCCCATCAGCAAAGAGATCCAGGAATCCCTCTGCCCAGCAAACTTTATTAACTCTTTACCTGGCTGCCAGGTCCTTTTGCTGCATTCCCGTGTTTATGTGTGCAAGAGCTTATTGTTTACACGTTTATTCCTCCAGGTGGTCCTTCATCAAACATGTTGGGTACCTAATCTACGCTGGGCCACACGCTTGAACAGAGTAAATACAGAACGCTGACCTGCCCCAGTGGCTGCCCATGCGGTCCCGCAGAGCAGGTGTTTCCAAAATGGGAAAGGAGCGGCTCCTGGCAGGACTTTGTCCTGAGGGAGAAGCCTGGGAATACAGGCCTGCTCGCGTCCCTGCCCTAGTGTAGTGCGTTTGAGGGATTTCAGCAGTTGCTCGGGGAAGAAGATATAACCGCAAAATGGCCAGAGCGCACAATGAGTTTAATTTGAGTGGCTGCTGCTTTCACAACTTTGCATCTGAGGGAAGTCCCTCACTGGATGACAATGCCCACCACCACCCCCGCCCAAAGGCAGCTGTTCTGGGACCACTACCTAGAGAGGAGGAGGGCAGGGGGAAGGGGGTTGGAAAGGGGGCCTAGGCATCTAGATGATGTCATTCAGAACACCACGAGGAGTCTCTGGGTTGGAGGACACCAAAGCAGCAGCAGTTTGGGGTCTCTTATAGCCCTGGGGTTTAGCTTACCTATGACTAGCAGATGTTGGGTGCAGCTTTAGGGGGTATGCAAAATAGGCAGGTTCTAAACAGCTAAAAAATCTTCTTATTTGAGCTTCATTTTAAACGTTTGGATGGGTAAAAATTTGACTTTGGCACCAGTGGGCTTTTGAGATCCCGGACTATGGTGAAGAAATAAATACCACAGGACCAACACACAGAGGCCACCTTCGACTCAATTTCTATAATACCTGCCAGGATTACGGTCCATGGCAGAAATGCTAGACTTTTGCTAGTTTTCTCTCTACACAGCCAAGCAGTGCAAGAGCACCGTACACAGGGTGCCTGCCTGGATTGTTGGGAGGGCCATTAGCTAAAATTCCAGCTCTCAATGCAGGTGACGATATCTTAGAGCAGGGAGGTGGTACTGGGCTTCTTAGGTCTGGACTAATGAGGGAGCTTCAAATGGACTCTAGTAATTCAGAAGTTCCAGAAATGTTTATTTCTTTCTTATTTATTACTTATACCCTAATGTACTTATAATAGAGTTATAATAATAGCATTAAGAGAAAATAGAAAATTAGAGCAAGTTTTAAGGAAGAGAAGGCAATAAATATATCCCTAATCTAATGGTAGTTGTCTATTACATTCATCTTGGAGCTTCCTAGTAGCCAAGGCAAAAAGAGGTAAGAAAACAAGTGCATATGTGCCCTACCTTAAGAAAGCACCAACTAAGAAAACCTGACCTTTTAAACAGAAAAAAAAAAAAAAAAAGTACATCTGTGACTGTCTGATGATGAGCTTCTATTAAAAAACCATTTAAATGGTAGCTTCATGAACCAAAATTCTGTCTTTATGCAATGTTTTTAAGTATATGGAACATAGATATTTTAGGGCTCTCTGGTTTGTTCTCAAAAGTGCTTCCATAGGTTTGTATCAGGAGGGAAGAGTGTAACGTTCCTAAAGCCCTTGAGCACAACTGCATGACTTGGAATTGGGTTTCCACCGTTTCTCACTGGTTTGACGTTAAAGAAATGTCTTAACATGCCTGAGCCTTAGTTTCCTCATCTGTAATACAGAGGTAATTAAAATTTTTACCTTCTTAGGTGGCCCTGAGAATTAGAGAAGCAGCACACATTTTACCTGGTAGCCCCTGTCTCCTTACTTCTGACAGGTCCCCACAGGTATTCAGTTCCTGGCCCCAAAAACCTGTCCTGTCTGACAGATGATGGGATCACTTCCCCTCATTGTTCGGGATAAAGGGGATCCTGTGGTGGAAGAGGAAGCGTCAGGGTGCCTATTCTGTGACCCTCAAACCTTTTAACTGCAGCAGACTCCTTATTTGTGCCAGAAAGTTCCCCGTGGCTGACCCATTTCTAGAGACCCTAAGGACTCTCGACTACCTCACTTTGCCCTCCAGATGGACCGAGCAGAGCACAAGGGCGAGCTTCAGACAGACAAGATGATGAGGTCGGCCGCCAAGGACGTGCACAGGCTTCGAGGCCAGAGCTGTAAGGAGCCCCCAGAAGTGCAGTCTTTCAGGTCAGCAAGTGGGCGCCCGGCCAGCCGGCTTTGCCTTTCCCACCCTGCCCGCCCAGCCTCGGTCTTCTTGGCTCTGCCTAGCTGCTCCCTTCCATAGCGGAGCCCCAGCTCTCTCTGTAGCAGATGTTCGCCCTCTGCCGAGCCGTCCCCGGCAGTCTGTGAGCCCTGCGATGCTCTGCCTCAGCTGTCTCGATCAGTCCCCACACAACTCGAGCTAATGTGTTAGATCCTCTTGTTTAATGAATGAGCCACCTGCTCCACCCTTTCCTCTTAGCGTTTCCATCCCCAGTAATTGCAGAGAATTGGCTGAATGATAAATAAGCCTGAGAGTGACGGATGCTTGCCGGGCCTCCCTAGCTCTGCCTGCTGCCTGCCGGGATCTCCGGGAGATGCCTTCTTGCCGCCCTGGACCCAGGCGTGTCACAGGAGAGCGCCACACGTCATTGGGCCTGGGCCTCGCATTCACAGAGGGCTTTGCATTTAGACTCGTGTTGTCCTCTCAGAAAAGATACTCATGTTTGTGTATGTGCTAAAACACATTCCTTTGTGGAATATAAACATGTAAAATATACTGTCATTTGTCTAACCACATTTGGACATCCCTTATTTCTAACCCATTGGAAATCTAAAACAAACCAACAGTGGAAGTGGCCCAAGGGCCCTTTTAGTCTCTGGAGGCCTCTGATTGGAACTGAAGGTGGCTGGGCCTGCTAATGTCCCCTGTAGCAGTGGTTCTCAATCAGGGATGATTTGGGCCCCTGGGGGACGTTTGGCAATGTCTAGGGACTTTTTTTTTTTTTTTTTTTTTTTTGGCTGTGTTGTGTCTTTGTTGCTGCGCGCGGGCTTTTCTCTAGTTGTGGCGAGCGGGGACTGCTCTTCGTTGCGGTGCGCGAGCTTCTCATTGCGGTGGCTTCTCTTGGAACACAGGCCCTAGAGCGTGTGGGCTTCAGTAGTTGTGGCACATGAGCTCAGTAGTTGTGGCACATGGGCTTAGTTGCTCTGCGGCATGTGGGATCTTCCCGGGCCAGGGATCGAACCTGTGTCCCCTGCATCGGCAGGCGGATTCTTAACCACTGCGCTGCCAGGGAAGTCCCTAGGGACATTTTTGATTGTCAGAACTGGAAGGAGGAGTGGGAGAGCTTGCAGCTGGCATCTAGTGGGTGGAGGCCAGGGATGCTGCTAAACATCTTACATACACAGGACAGCCTCACCACAAAGAATTATCCTGTCCATTATACCTATAAAGTGGGGTTGAAAAACCCTGCTTTAAAGGGATGGCCTCTTTTACAGGGAGAAGATGGCATTTTTCACCCGGCCTCGGTTGAATATCCCGACTCTCTCTGCGGACGACGTCTAATCGCCAGAAAAGTATTTCCTTTGTTCTACTGACCAGGCTGTGAACCTAGACTGTGGCTAAATTTATTTATGTGGTGTTATATGAAGGTACTGAGTCACGAGTCCTCTAGCACTCTTGTCGGTTTGAAGACAAACAGATTTTTTTAGTTTGGGTTCTATTATTAAAAAAAACAAAAACAAAAAAACCCACAAAAAACCAGCATTACAATGACAAGATTGTATAGTTTGTATATTTAGGAATGTATTTTTGAGAAAGAAAATTTAAATGAACTAAAGCAGTGTTAAGTTGCTGCTCTTCTTAAAATAAAATTGTTTAGATTTTTTTTTTTTTTTTGTACAGCTCTACCTTCTAGAGGTTTCACTGCAATAAGAAGTAATGTTTGGGGGACGGTAATCCTCAAAGGACGTCCTGCAGATGTCACAGCACAGCTGACCTTTCCTACTTAACATATTTTGTACAATAGTGAAAAAAAAAAAAGTGCACGGGAACTGTTTGGGGGATTCTGAGGTGCACCCACAAATCTTCACAAGCTGTGATGTGTTTTTATGTGGCCGCCTGACACAGAGCAGGCAGTGTGGGGCCGGCTGAGCTGCCCATCCTGTGCCAGTGACAGGCCTGCCCACGCTGGCCTCAGATGCCCAGTGAAGCCACTGAAACGAGTGAGGGAGGGCTGTGGAGAACTCCTTTCAGTTTTATCTCCATCAATAAAGTGGCCTTTCTGAACGAACGTCCTCACTCTCTTTTTCTCACTTCATCTGTGTTTCCCTGATTTTGACTCTGCTTCCCAATCGTTCCCTCCCTACCCATCCCCAGTCCAGAGGATGATTTTTTTCTTTCCTCTGCTCATTTGCTCATTAAGTGAAAATCACTGCTCAGCTGGGGCTGTTGCAGACATCCGAAGTCAGCCGTTAACAAACAAGTAGCAGAATCTCTTCCTTCTTCCTTCCTCTGAAGTTAGCCCGTGCAGTTGTCCTCCAAGTGTTGGGCTGGCCCAAAAGTTCGTTCGGGTTTTTCCGTAAGATGTTACAGAAAAACCTGAACGAACTTTTGGGCCAACCCACTATAATATGTTGTGCTGCCAGCCACGTCGGAATCACTTGGGGCAGCTTGTTAAAAATACAGACTCCTGGACCCTTCCCCAGACCAGGATGGCTCAGAGACCAGCTTTTATCTGCATTCCCACTGTAAGTCTTACGCATACTGCAGTTTGAGGGACCAGCTGGTTTCATATGAATAAAGACCAGGCAGAGGCAAAGTGGTATCACCCCACATCCTACCGGAGAGTCAGGCAGGGGACACTAACAGACATGACCCTCTCCAGGCCACTGAGGACCATTGGGGGAGGGGTAAGGAGGGAGTACAGCCCCCTTCTAGGCTTCGGGGGCTTTCCCCCAACTCCTCACTACATTCCATACATGGCTGTTCCTTGTGTATTATTCCTTATGTAGAAGGAACCTGGAGTGGTGTAGAATCCACCGTTATTCCCCACGTGGCTTCCAGGTCTTTGGACAGCCAGGCCTCCCTCTAACTATCCAGTCCAATTCCTCACCACCAACCCGGGGCCTCACCTCTCTGAACACACGAGTGTCGGATGCACTCTTTCACCTTCTGTGGAAATCCATCGCACGTGCTGAGGGTTGGCTTGGACGTTTCTTTAAATGAGTATCAACGTTGTCCCTGACTCAATTGTAATAGGTCCAAGAGCACAGGGGTTGCGTCTTGTGCTGTTCCTGTGGCCCTTAATGCCTGCACAGCTGAGAGCATTGAGACAGCTGCTGTCCCTGCTGACCCTGCCCTCCAGTTCAGGGCTCTGGCCGCAGCAGTGGGGCAGATGACCTATCCCACTGGCCACCACGATTAGACTAAGGCTAGGCCTGGGGCCCCAGCTGGACCAATCCGAACTTTTCCCCTGCATTTTCCACCTGAAGGTTGGAGACTAGATTTTCTCTTCCCAAAGCTATCGTGACCGTGGTTTCAGCTTCTGGGGCCAACCCTAAGGAGAAGAGCAGATAACAGAAGTGGAGAAAGAAGGGGTGTTTTGGGGTCTGAATCCACCAGGACCAGAGGTCAGCTGCATCCTTGCTCTATTCGTAGTCTGTCGGTGAACCAAGTCAAGAGTGCTCAGTAAAAACTTGAAGGTCCTGCCATGGGACTTTTTTCACTCAGTCACACCTTCATCCGTGTTCAGCTTTCCCGACAACGGTCAGCCCCTCCCACCCCCAGAGCAGCAAGTGCTGAGAAACAGAGCTCTGAACGCCCTCCTTGAGTGTGGGAAAGGCTGCAGCCAGAGAAGTGTGTCTCAGTGTTGCTTCAGCCGATGGAGCATTTGGGAGAAGCAGCAGACCACCTCTGTGGAAGGCAGAAGGCCCTCTGTCAGCTGTGGCATTGAATCCTCTAGAAAAGCAGTTCACTGGCCAGACACCAATACATCCTGTTGCTTGCCTGGCAAGAAATTGAGGAATAAATAAGGGATCTTCCATCTGTAATTGTGCTTGTGTCTTCTCCAGAATCTTCAGGAAACAAAAGCTCAGAAATGTGAGATGACTTGCTCAGGATCACTCGGGTAATAAATGGCCAGAGCTAGGATGCAGATCCTATCTTTGGACTTCAAAATTTCTATTGTCTTTCAGCTCCACTCTCTGTTTCCTGGGGTTACCACGTCACATGAGGTCCTACTTGAAGGGACTTTGAACATTTGGTTTTGAAGAATGAAGTCATGAAATGCTGTGGTTTCTCTGTATGGGGGTATGGAGAACGGAGGGGTGACTAGGAGACTAGTCTGAGAAAAGACACTCAGTAAACCTCAGTGGGTCTGACTGTCCTGTTCATAAAGCCGGTAGTTGCCTTTTGACTATAAATATTTTGCAGTATGCACACTGGCAGCCTTTGTGCCTCCTGCCTCCCAAGACAGCTAACCAGCAAGATCTGTCCAGTGAACTGTCCCTCTGCTGATCAGGTTCCAGCCACACTGACCTTTCTTCTCTCCATCCCCACCACAGGGCCTTTGCACCTCTGGTTCCTTCTGCCTGGTACACTCTTCCACCGTGTCTTCATCCTCCCCACTCCACGGCCCTCTCTTCATCCCTATTCATATCTCAGTTCAATCCTCACCCCCTTGGAGAGCCTCTCCACCCTGACCCTGTACCACCCCATCCACTTACCCTCCCACACGTCATTCTGTGACACAGTGACCTGCTTTGTTTGCTTCAGAGCACTGTTCCTCTCTGCAGTGATCTTGTTATATCCCCCTTGACTGTCTCTTCCCTCTAGGACATAAGATCTTAAAAGCAGGGACCTTGCTTGCCTTGCTTTCTGTTGGATCTGATGCAGAGTGGGTCCGTCATAAATACCTGCGGAATGAATGAACGAGATGAAAAGTCTGCCCCAGAGGTGTGTGTAATCTCATCTCCTTTGTCATTCCAAATCAGGAAGTAAGGTAGGTTCTGGGTGGGAGTACTGAAGACTGCTATGGGGGGTGTCAGGATGCAGGTGACTCTCCAATCAGGCTCAGCGCACACCCCCAAACACACCCACACGTCACCCTACAACATAAGCAGAAGTGATGGGGATTCCTAGTGCGCATGCACACACACACACACACACACACACACACACACACACACACACACACACACACACACACACACACACACACACACACACACACACACACACACACACACACACACACACACACACACACAGTGTTTACGTCCTTTGGAGAAACAGATTTTTTACCCTGAAATCAGTCCTCTCTTCTAGCAATTGGTTTTATTATTTTAATGACTAATACGTACCTACTGCACGAAGTCCAAAGGGCACTCAAGAGCCATGGTAGCAAATCCTTCCACTGCTGTAGGCCTCGGCACTGTTCTAAAGCTTTACTTATTGTTAACTCATTCATCCTCACAACAGCCCTATGAGGTAGATAGTCTCCTGATCATTCCTATTTTACAGTTGAGGAAAGTGGCCCAGGGAAGAGTGGGGTTAAACCCAGAGCGTGCTCTTGAGACATCTCACTACAGTGACAAGTCTTCACATTTCTGTCCCTACCAGCTACTTCCCTTGCTAAAGACATCCTGTATTACCAGTTTCTCCCATGTCTCTCCAGAGATAGGCAGTGCATAAACAATCTTATATGTGTAGCCTTTTTTCTTCCACCTGAAAGTGCATGCTAGGCAGACTGTGCTGCACCATCCCTTTTCTCACTTAATAAGATATCTGTAAGCTATTGCATTCTTTTTTAAACAACCGTGTAGTATTCCACTGCATGGATATACCACAAATTAATGGAGGGACATTTGTATTGTTGCCAGTTTCTAGCTTTTACAGCATCTAATTGCTGTCTTTTCCATCCATCCTTTCACATGTATATGAGAGTATCTGTAGATAAATTACTGCCTACATTTTTTTTTTTTTTTTGGCGGTATGCGGGCCTCTCACTGTTGTGGCCTCTCCCGTTGCAGAGCACAGCCTCCAGACGCACAGGCTCAGCGGCCATGGCTCACGGGCCCAGCCGCTCCGCGGCACGTGGGATCTTCCTGGACCGGGGCACGAACCCGTGTCCCCTGCACCGGCAGGCGGACTCTCAACCACTGCGCCACCAGGGAAGCCGTACTGCCTACATTTTAAAAATGCATTATCAAAGCTCCCTGTGAAGCTGTAAAAGTGCCTCTCAGTCATTTCTTCTCAGCATGTTTGCTGGCTTCTTTAAGTGGCGTGAAGACTCTGGGAGATATACATTACAGGCACTGAAAAGAATTAAGTTGTTAATGAAAGATAGGGAAGTTGTTAGATTCTAGTAGAAAGTATATTCTTGTTATATTCTAGATGCTCCTGGGAATAACTAAACGTAGAAGTTTGTCCTGCACCACTAATAAGGCTTCTCCCAGGGCACTTGGGACTGAGTACATTTATTTAGGAGAACATGGTAAGTCATATATTTACAACCAACCATAAATATACATGAAGCTAATCAGAAGTAACAAAATGACCTAAGCTTAATTTTATAAAAGTTTTTACCGCTTGCATTTACGTATTTGATATTTTGGTTTTGAATCTCTGATCATGAGGATATTGGACGCATAGAGGCAGGCATCATGCATGTCTTGTGCACCATTTTAGCCCCGGGGCCAAAGCAGTCCCTGAGAGATAGCAGACCCTCAAACAATTGTTCAGTGAATGAATTAGTCTAAGACCAAAGTTCTAATTCCAGTCCTGCTAAGTAACAACACAAACCCGGGCAATTTCCAGTGGTTTTCCTTTTTTGTTTGTGTGATTTTGGGGGGGGGTGGTTTCCAGTGGTTTCCACCCTTTGTCCAGGCTGTCTTGATAACCAATGATGTCATGCAGTGTTTCCCAAAGCAAAGTGTAGCAGAAGATGTTAGAGGGTACCTAGGTGAACTTTGTATAATTTTAATCATATGTTTATTTTAACTTGGCCATTAAACCCATGAATTCACAGCTGCTACTCCTTAGAGTGAGGATTAGCAAATACTTAAGTTAAAAAAAGTGAATCAACTTAAAGGAAAAGATCGGGAATTCCCTGGCTGTCCAGTGGTTAGGACTCTGTGCTTTCACTGCCGAGGGCCCGGGTTCAATCCCTGGTTGGGGAACTAAGATCCTACAAGCCCCATGGGGTGGGGGAAAAAAAATCACATAATCAACATAGTGGCACAAAGAAATGGCAAAAGTAGTGATGATAGAAGCACATTTAGAAATGATTGAGTTAATATATCTAGAATGGTTCTAGGTATCTGTAAGCTATTTCATTCTCTTTTTTTCAGTTTTATTTAAACTTTATTTTATATTGGAGTATAGTTGATTAACAATGTTGTGATAGTTTCAGGTGTACAGCAAAGTGATTCAATTATACATTTACATGTATCTATTCTTTTTCAAACTCTTTTCCCATTCAGGTTGTTACATAATAGTGCTATACAGTAGGTCCTTGTTGATTATCGATTTTAAGTATAGCAGTGTGTACATGTCAGTCCCAAACTCCCTAACTATCCCTTCCCCTGACACGTCCCCCCTGGTAACCATAATTTCATTCTATAAGTTTGTGAGTCTCTTTCTGTTTTGTAAATAAGTTCATTTGTATCATTTCTTTTAAAATTTATTTATTTATTTTTGGCTGTGTTGGGTCTTTGTTGCTATGCACGGGCTTTTCTCTAGTTGTGGTAAATGGGGGCTACTCTTCATTGTGGTGCGTGGGATTCTCACTGTGGTGGCTTCTCTTGCTGTGGAGCACAGGCTCTAGGCGCCCGGGCTTCAGCAGTTGTGATACGTGGGCTCAGTAGTTGTGGCTCATGGGCTCTAGAGCGCAGGGTAAGTAGTTGTGGTACACAGGCTTAGTTGCTCCGCAGCATGTGAGATCTTCCCAGGCCAGGGCTGGAACCCATGTCCGCTGCATTGACAGGCGGATTCTTAACCACTGCGCCACCAGGGAAGTCCCATATCATTTCTTTTTAGATTCCACATATAAGTGATATCATACGATATTTCTCTTTCTCTGTCTGACTTACTTCACTCAGTATGACAATCTCTAGGTCCATCCATGTCACTGTAAATGGCATTATTTCATTCTTTTTAATGGCTGAGCAATATTCCATTGTGTATATATACATACTACATCTTCTTTATCCATTCCTGTGTCGATGGACACTTAGGTTGCTTCCATGTCTTGGCTATTGTAAACAGTGCT
Organism: Hyperoodon ampullatus; assembly: GCF_949752795.1. Lineage (NCBI taxonomy): Eukaryota > Metazoa > Chordata > Mammalia > Artiodactyla > Ziphiidae > Hyperoodon > Hyperoodon ampullatus. Next base: position 13,020,206 of record NC_136917.1, read on the forward strand.
GCAGTGAACATTGGGGTTCATGTGTCCTTTTGAATTATGGTTTTCTCAGGGTATATGCCCAGTAGTGGGATTGCTGGGTCATATAGTAGTTCTATTTTTAGTTTTTAAAGGAACCTCCATACTGCTCTCTATAGTGGTATACCAGTTTACATTACCACCAAAAGTGTAGGAGGGTTCCCTTCTCTCCACAGCCTCTCCAGCATTTATTTTTTGTGGATTTTTTTGATGATAGCCATGTGATTGGTGTGAGGTGATATCTCACTGTAGTTTTGATTTGCATTTCTCTAATAATTAGTGATGTTTAACATCTTTTCATGCGCTCTTGACCATTTGTATGTCTTCTTTAGAGAAATGTCTATTTAGGTCTTCTACCCATTTTTTCATTGGGTTGTTTGTTTTCATGATATTAAGCCACATGTGCTGTTTGTAAATTTTGGAGACTAATCCCTTGTCAGTCACATCATTTGAAAATATTTTCTCCCAATCTGTGGGTTGTCTTTTCATTTTGCTTATGGTTTCCTTTGTTGTGCAAAAGCTTTTGAGTTTAATTAGGTCCCATTTGTTTATTTTTGTTTTTATTTCCATTAATCTGGGAGATGGATTGAAAAAGACATTGCTGCAATATATGTCAGAGAGTATTTTGCCTATGTTTTCCTCTAAGAGTTTTACAGTGTCCAGTCTCACATTTAGGTCTTTAATCCATTTTGAGCTTATTTTTGTGTATGGTGTTAAAGAATGTTCTAATTTCATTTTTTTACATGTAGCCGTCCAGTTTTCCCAGCACCATTTATTGAAGGGACTGTCTTTCCCCCATTGTATAGTCTTGCCTCCTTTGTTGTAGATTAATTTTTTTTAATTTCAATTTTATTTTATTTATTTATATTTTTTGGCTGCATTGGGTCTTTGTTGCTGCGTGCAGACTTTCTCTAGTTGTGGCGAGCAGGGACCACTCTTCGTTGCAGTGCACGGGCTTCTCACTGCGGTAGCTTCTCTTTATTGTGGAGCACAGGCTTTAGGCACGCAGGCTTCAGTACTTGTGGCACTCAGGCTCCGTAGCTGCGGCTTGCGGGCTCTAGAGCGCAGGCTCAATAGTTGTGGCACACGGGCTTAGTTGCTCTGCAGCATGTGGGATCCTCCCATACCAGGGCTTGAACCCGTGTCCCCTGCATTGGCAGGTGGATTCTTAACCACTGCACCACCAGGGAAGTCCCTGTTGTAGAGTAATTGACCATGGGTGCATGGGTTTATTTCTGGGCTTTCTATCCTGTTCCATTGATGTATATTTCTATTTTTGACCAGTACCATACTGTTCTGATGACTATAGCTTTGTAGTACAGTCTAAAGTCAGGGAGCCTGATTCCTCCAGCTCTGTTTTTCTTTCTCAAGATTGCTTTGGCTCTTTGGGGTCTTTCATGTCTCCATACAAAGTTAAGTTTTTTTTGTTCCAGTTCTGTGAAAAATGCCATTGGTAATTTGATAAGGATTGCAATGAATCTGTAGATCTCCTTGGGTAGTATAGTCATTTTGACAATATTGATTCTTCTAATCCAAGAACATGGTATATCTTTCCAACTGTTTTGTTGTCTTAGATTTCTTTCATCAGCGTCTAATAGTTTTCAGAGTACAGGTCTTTTGTCTCCTTATGTAGGTTTATTCCTAGGTATTTTATTCTTTTGGATGCAGTGGTAAATGGGATTGTTTCTTGAATTTCTCTTTCTGATCTTTCATTGTTAGTGTATAGAAATGCAACAGATTTCTGTGTATTAATTTTGTAACCTGCAACTTTACCGAATTCATTGATGAGCTCTAGTAGTTTTCTGGTAGCATCTTTAGGATTTTCTATATATAGTATCATGTCATCTGCAAACAGTGACAATTTAACTTCTTTTCCATTTTGGGTTCCTTTTTTTTTTTTTTTTTTTGCGGTACGCGGGCCTCTCACTGTTGTGGCCTCTCCCGTTGCAGAGCACAGGCTCTGGACGCACAGGCTCAGCGGCCATGGCTCATGGATCTAGCCACTCCGCGGCATGTGGGATCTTCCCAGACCGGGGCACGAACCCGTGTCCCCTGCATTGGCAGGCGGACTCTCAACCACTGTGCCACCAGGGAAGCCCTGGGTTCCTATTATTTCTTTTTCTTCTCTGATTGCCATAGCTAGGACTTCCAAAACTATATTGAATGACAGTGGCAAGGGTGGACATCCTTGTCTTATTCCTGATCTTAGAGGAAATGCTTTCAGCTTTTCACCATTGAGTATGATGTTAGCTGTAGGTTTGTTGTATATGGCCTTTATTATGTTGAGGTATGTTCCCTCTATTCCCACTTTCTGGAGAGTTTTTAACATAAATGGGTGCTGAATTTTGTCAGAGGCTTTTTCTGCATCTATAGAGATGATAATATGATTTTTAGTCTTCAATTTGTTGATGTGGTGTATCCCACTGATTGATTTGCTGATATTGAAAAATCCTTGCATCCCTGGGATAAATCCCACTTGATCGTGGTGTATGATCCTTTTAATGTATTGTTGGATTCAGATAGCTAGCATTTTGTTGAGGGTTTTTGCATCTGTGTTCATCAGTGATATTGGCCTGTAATTTTCTTTTTTTGTGGTATCTTTGTCTGATTTTGGTATCAGAGCGATTGTGGCCTCACAGGATGAGTTTGGGAGCTTTCCTTCCTCTGCAATTTTTTGGAACAGTTTCAGAAGGATAGGTGTTAGCTCCTCTCTAAAGGTTTGATAGAATTCGCCTGTGAAGCCATCTGGTTTTGGATTTCTGTTTGTTGGGCGTTTTTTAATCACAGTTTCAGTTTCAGTGCTTGTGATTGGTCTGTTCATGTTTTCTATTTCGTCCTGGTTCAGTCTTGGGAGATTGTACCTTTCTAAGAATTTGTCCGTTTCTTCCAAATTGTCCATTTTACTGGCATACAGTGGCTTGTAGTAGTGTCTTATGATCCTTTGTATTTCTGTGGTGTCAGTTGTAACCTCTACTCTTTCATTTCTAATTTTATTGATTTGAGTCCTCTCCCTTTTTTTCTTGATGAGTCTAGCTAAAGGTTTATCAATTTCATTTGTCTTTTCAAAGAACCAGTTTTATTTTCATTGATCTTTGCTATCATTTTCTTAGTCTCTATTTCATTTATTTGTGCTCTGATCTTTATGATTTCTTTCCTTCTACTAACTTCAGTTTATGTTTGTTCTTCTTTCTCTAGTTGCCTTAGGTGTAAGGTTAGGTTGTTTGAGATTTTTCGTATTTCCTGAGGTAAGTTTGTATTGCTATAAACTTCCCTCTTAGAACTGCTCTTGCTGCATCCCATAGGTTTTGGATCATTGTGCTTTCATTTTCATTTGTCTCTTGGTATTTTTTAATTTCCTCTTTGATTTCTTCAGTGATCCGTTGGTTGTTTAGTAGCGTACTGTTTAGTCTCCACGTGTTTGTGTTTTTTGCAGTTTTTTTCTTGTAGTTGATTTCTAATCTCATAGTGTTGTGGTTGGAAAAGATGCTTGATATGATTTCAGTTTTCTTAAATTTACCAAGACTTGCTTTGTGGCCCAGCATGTGGTCAGTCCTGGAGAATAGTCCATGCGCACTTGAGTAGAATGTGTATTCTGCTGCTTTTAGATGGAATGCTTTATAAATATCAAGTCCATCTGGTCTAATATGTCATTTAAGGCCTGTGTTTCCTTATTGATTTTCTCTCTGGATGATCCATTCGTTGATGAAAGTGGGATGTTAAAGTCCCCCACTATTATTGTGTTACTGTCAATTTCTCCCTTTATGGCTGTTAGTATTGCCTTATATATTGAGGTGCTCCTCTGTTGGGTAAATATATATTTGCAATTGTTATATCTTCTTCTTGGATTGATCCCTTGATCATTATGTAGTGTCCTTCTTTGTCTCTTATAACAGTCTTTATTTTAAAGTCTGTTTTGTCTGATATGAGTATTGCTACTCCAGCTTTCTTTTGATTTCCATTTGCATGGAATACCTTCTTCCATCCCCTCACTTTCAGTCTGTATGTGTCCCTAGATCCTAAGGTGGTCTCTTGTAGACAGCATATATATGGGTCTTGTTTTTGTATCCATTCAGCCAGTCTAGTCTTGGTTGGAGCATTTAATCCATTTACATTTAAGATAATTATTGATGTGTATGTTCCTACTGCCATTTTCTTAATTGTTTTGGGTTAATTTTGTAAGTCTTTTTTCTTCCCTTCCTCTTTGGTTCTCTTCTCTTGTTTTTTAATGACTAACTCTAGTATTGTGTTTGGGTTACTTTTTCTTTTTTGTTTGTGTATCTGTTGTAGTTTTTGTGCTTGCTGTTCCCATGAGGTCTTGATATAGCAGACTATATATGTACCAGGTCATTTTAAGTTGCTGGTCTCTTTCCTGCCTGGAGGAGTTTCTTTAGCATTTGTTGCAAAGCTGGTCTGGTGGTGCAGAATTCTCTTAGCTTTTGCTTATCTGTAAAGCTTTTGATTTCTTCATCAAATCTGAATGAGAGCCTTGCTGGGTAGAGTATTCTTGGTTACGCTCTTCCCTTTCATCACTTTAAATGTATCATGCCACTCCCTTCTGGCCTGCAGAGTTTCTGCTGAGAAATCAGCTGATAACCTTATGGGAGTTCCCGTGTATGTTATTTGTCATTTTTCCCATGTTGCTTTTAATATTTTTTCTTTGTCTTTCATTTTTGTCAATTTGATTACTGTGTGTCTCGGCGTGTTCCTCCTTGGGTTTATCCTGCCTGGGACTCTCTACATTTCCTGGGCTTGGATGACTGTTTCCTTTCCTATGTTAGGGACCTTTTCAGCTTTTCTCTCTCTCTTCTCCTTTTGGGACCCCTATAATGTGAACGTTGGTGCATTTAATGCTGTCCCAGAGGTCTCTTAGACTGTCTTCATTTCTTTTCATTCTTTTTTCTTTATTCTGTTCCACAGCAGTGATTTGCACCATTCCATCTTCTAGCTCACTTATCCATTCTTCTGCCTCATTTATTCTGATATTGATTCCTTCTAGTGCGTTTTTCACTTCAGTTATTGTATTGTTCATCTCTGTTTATTTGTTCTTTAGTTCTTCTAGGTCTTTGTTAAACATTTCTTGCATCTTCTAGATCCTTGCTTCCATTCTTTTTCTGAGATCCTGGATCATCTTTACTATCATTATTCTGAATTCTTGTTCTGAAAGATTGCCTATTTCCACTTCACTTAGTGATTTCTCTGGGGTTTTATCCTGTTCCTTCATCTGGAGGATGAAACACAATCCTCTGCTCTTTCATTTCATCTAACTTTCTGTGATTGTGGTTTTCGTTCCGCAGGCTGTAGGATTATAGTTCTTGCTTCTGCTGTCTGCCCTCTAGTGGATGAGGCTGTCTAAGAGGCTTTGCAAGCTTCCTGATGGGAGGGATTGGTGGTGGGTAGAGCTGGGTCTTTTCCCTCTGATGGGCAGGGCTGTGCTCAGTAAAACTTTAATCCACTTGTCTACTGATGGCTGGGGCTGTGTTCCCTCACTCTTGGTTGTTTGGTCTGAGGCAACCCAGCACTGGAGCCTACAGGTTGTTTGGTGGGGCTAATAGCCTCTGGGAGGGCTCATGCCAATAAGTACTTCCAAGAACTGCTGCTGCCACCAGTGTCTTTGTCCCCACAGTGAGCCACAGCCACCCCCTGCCTCTGCAGAAGACCCTCCAATACTAGCAGGTATGTCTGGCCCAGTCTCTTATGGGGTCACTGCTTTTTTCCCCTGGGTCCTGATGGACACAAGACTTTGTGTGTGCCCTCCAAGAGTGGAGTTTCTATATCCCCAGGTCCTGTGGAAGCCCTGCAATCAAATCCCACTGCTTTTCAAAGCCAGCTTCTCTGAGGACTCCTCCTCCCATTGCCAGACCCCCAGGCTGGGAAGCCTGACATGGGGCTCAGAACTTTTTCTCCCGTGGGAGAGTTTCTGTGGTATAATTGTTTTCCAGTTTGTGGTTTGGCCACCCAGCAGGTATGGGATTTTGATTTTATTGCAGTTGCGCCCCTCCTACCATCTTGTTGTGGCTTCTCCTTTGTCTTTGGATGTAGGGTATCTTTTTTGGTAGGTTCCAGTGTTTTTCTGTCAATGGTTGTTCAGCAGTTAGTTGTGATCCCGGTGTTCTCATAAGAAGGGCTGAGCACACGTCTTCCTACTGCACCATCTTGAGCTATTCTATTTCATTCTTTTTACTAACCATATAGATTCCACTAAATGAAGGTACCACGAATTAATTGATGGATATTTATGTTGTTGCCCATCTCTTGCATTTACACACAGTAAAATGCCTTCATATAAAGACGAAGGCTGGTGTGACACTAGAACGAGGTGCTGGACACATGGGAATGATGAGGGCCAGGGACCCTAGGACCCTGGGTGGCCTCCCCACCATCTCTCTGACAGCAGGGAGGGGACAAGGAGAGGTTTTCAGCATGGGGAGGACCCGTCTCCTGTTAGGTCAGGACTTTGTCTTGGTCCTATCCCCCTCTGCCCAGAAGTCACTCTGTGCTTGAGGCAGTTCTCATTGTGAGCAGGAGGATAAGAAAGGGGGCCTGCCCTAACCTAGAGACTCAGTATGGGAGCTTGGTGTGCAATTTTTTTCAGTTTAGAATTTGTTTTCAGTTACTATGTAATTAATACACACGGTTAAAAAAACACCTCAAATGCTACAGAAAGACGTAAGATATAAAATAAGACACGCCCATGCTCTGGAATCTACCGTTAATAATTGTTAATCTGGTGGTTTTCCGTTAAATAATTGACCTTTATTCCTTGTTCATTGTCTGCAGGCAGGATTTGTCCCCTCCCTGCCATAAAGATGAGGAGATTGTGCCACATGCTTTCCCTTTCTCCTCAGCAGCACCTCCTAATTTTTGTTAGTTACATCATTATTTTTCATGTAGTTTAAAACAGAGTATCACATTTACATTCTCCTCTGTAATGATCATCAAGCTTCCTGTTATGAGTTGATTTGAAAAATTAAGAACTATTAGCAGCATTTACAATACGATGGTTGAAGTAAACATTATTCCCTATGGAAATAGGAAGTATGTTTGGTCCTGGGTCATTAAACTTTTGTTACTGGAAGCAAAATTCAAAGATCCAACAATCTTTTCCTTCCCCATAACCGTCTTCATTTCTTTCTGGCCAGACTTAGCTCATTATTTCTCATACCCTGTATCTTCATTTTTGGATTCCTAGTCCAAGAGCAAGTTCTGTCAGTTCTACCTCCAAAATACATCAAGAATCTGTCCTTTTTTTTTTTTTTCCTGTTACCACTTTGGTTCATTATCCCTCACCTGGACCACTTCCAAGGCCTCCCGTATTAGTTTGCTAGTGGTGCCGTAACAATCTGCCAAACTGGGGCTGGGTTGTAGGTGAGGCTTAGCCAACAGAAATTTATTTGCTCAGAGTCCTGGAGGCTAGAAGTCTGAAATCAAAGTGTTGGCAGGCAAGGTTGGTTATTTCTGCGGCCTTTCACCTTGGTTTGTAGACGGCAGTTTTCTCACTATGTCTTCACATGGTCTTCCGTCTGTGTGTGTGTCTGTGTGTTGTGTGTGTGTGTGTGTGTGTGTGTGTGTGTGTGTCCTATCTCATAAGGACACCAAACATATTGGATTAGGCCTCACTCTCATGACATCATTTTAAATTAATTCCATCTTTAAAGACCCTACCTCCAAATACAGCCACATTCTGAGGTACTAGGGGTTAGAACTTTGACATATGAATTGAGGGAGAATACAATTTGGCCTGTAACACCTTCCTTTTGAAAAACAAAAATTAGACTTCTCTGCTCCATCATCCAATGGTTCATATTGTGCTTAGAATAAAATTAACCCCCCCGGCTTCACTTACAAATTCTTCTATGCTTTGCTTTTGCCAATCTTTCCATCTCAGCTCACACCCAATTCCCCTCCTTTCTGCTTTCGAGTAAACTTAGCTCCTGTCTCAGGCCACTTGCATTTGCTATTCTCTCTGCCTAGAACCCTGTTGACTGAAGAAAAACAAAAAGCACAACCTAAAACTAAAAGCTGAGAATTATGGGGTTTTTTGGCAGACAAAACTGAGGACTTTCAGAAGGAGAAGAACAAGTTTTGTACATTAACGCATATATGTGGAATCTAGAAAAATGATACAGATTAACCAGTTTGCAAGGCAGAAACAGAGACACAGACGTAGAGAACAAACGTATGGACACCAAGGGGGGAAAGTGGGGGTGGGGGTGATGAATTGGAAGATTGGGATTGACATGTATACACTAATATGTATAAAATAGATAACTAATAAGAACCTGCTTATAAAAAAATTAAAAAAAATTTTTTTTTAATGCTGTGCTAATTGTACCTTATTTAAAGCCTCTAGTCCTATAATTCTTTGAATTATTTGAAACTGAAACAGGAGGAAAAAATTAAAAAGGAAAAAAAAGAAAACAAAAAAAACCCTGAGGACTTAAACCTGGGATACAGCCTCTCAGTTAGCTCTGAGGGACTGCTCCCAAGAGGTAAGTGGGGAGCCAGGGTATATAGGAGTTTTTGTAACAAAGACCAGGTAGTCAGAACATCAAAAGATCACTGTTACAGAAAACTAGACATCTCAAGTTAATGAAGTTAGTACTTTTCTATGTATGGGAAGATGCAAGAGTCTGGGCTCATTGAAATCATTCCTTTGATATGCACCTTAACTATCTAGGACAAGTATCCTGCTTTTTTTCCATCCTGAATCCCCTCAGGGTGCACAGCTGGGGGTTGCTGCAGTGGCTTAGGGCTTGGCAGTGGGCAGCCCATTTGTCTCTATCCTAAGTTCCCCTGGGGTTCACCGGCTGGGGGGCTGTAATGTGATGGCTTGATGGCTGCAACATCCTTTGTTTGCTGATACAGCAGGCAACATTTTTCACTCACAGCCCTCCTATTTGTTACATTAAGAAACAGTTTTTTACCAATGTCCTGTAACGAACTGGGTGATATGCACCTCAGGGTGTAGGAAGACATTCTAAGGGGGCTTAGGGCCTGGATACATGAGAAGACTCCATTTACAGATTGTGAATTTTTGTATACTCTTTCCTAAAATTTCTTTGCCCGCCAATTCAGTTATCCAGTTCTCTTTTTATATCTTGCTTTCCACAGAGAAAGGCATAACACCCCTCCCACTGCCCTGGGTGTAAACTAACAGGAACTGAACAAGGCATTCTTTGTCAGGGAGGAAGAGATTTTCCCCTACCGTCTAGGTTTTTCGGGCTGCCTGGTCTAAGAATTAAATTGACATGAGACAGGTTAGCAGGAGAAATCACAGAAAATTTTAATAATATGTATACATGGGAAAAACTCAGGAGAAATGAGGAACTCCCAAAATGGCCCAAGCCGCCACCTTAAATACCATCTTCAGCTAAAGACAAAAGAGGGCATTGGGGGTAGTGGTTTGGGACTTCCAAGGGGGTGAAGGCAATTCACATAGAGATGAAAAGCAAGTGTTGGTAAACATTGGAGATAAGAGTGGACTCTGATCTCTAGGTCCTGCCAAGTTTCCCCCAGTATACCTAGCCCACATTCTTTGGTGATAGCTCTATTCCAGGAACAGGCCCTTTATCTAAATTCTTTAGGCCGCTAAGGGTGAGGTAAAAAGAAAGACTTCCTGAGTCTTCTGTTTCATAAAAATAATCAGCCTAAAATAATCCTCACACCAAAGAGACACATTTTGAGGTGGCAGATTTTGCTTCTCTACAACTTCAAGAATTTCCCCTGAGGGTAACCCCTTTAGCACCAAGCAAAGGAAACTTACTAAAAAGATGACCCTTTTTCCTGCTTTGTTTCAAAGGCCCAAAGGTGGACATCTCTCTGTCCATTGATTTGTCCATTCGCCAACTCATCCTTCCCTCCATCCATCTTTCTCTCTTAGAGAATTAAAAACGTGTCACAGGGACATATATTAACACTTGTGTTTGGCTTAAAAATAAAAATAAAAGCAAACTTCAAAAATAAAAAAAATAGGTAAAAATGATATGAAGCATTTGACTTGACAAAGAGAACTGGCTTTGCCAATTAATCAATATGGTAAACATTTTCCATAAATTGGATGAGCTAAATTCGCTGCTCCATGGTTTTGATGAAAATGCATTAACAGCACTTACAAAAGAAACAAGATGCCAGAAAATAGTTCATTACCACTATTTCAATTTGTTGCAAGAGCTTTCAGATGTCAACTTTAAAAAGCCTATAGACCATAGTAAGAATTTTAAAAATTCATTCATGGGCCACAGAGCAAAAAAGTTTAGAGACCACTGTTTGAAGCACTGGCGATCCAGGGAAGAGTGAACAAGACACTTAACATCCCTGTCTTCTCAGAACTTACATCCCAGATGAGCTGTTTAAAATTTTAGTTCAAATGTTACCTGCTCAGAGAGACCTTCTCTGACCCACGTGACTCTACCACATTACCTTCCTGGCAATTAAAACTCATTGAGGGGTTTCCCTAGTGGCACAGTGGTTAAGAATCCACCTGCCAATGCAGAGGACACGGGTTCGAGCCCTGGGCCGGGAAGATCCCACATGCCCGGGGAGCAACTCAGCCCGTGAGCCACCGTAATGAGAAACCCGCGCACTGCAATGAAGACCCAACACAGCCAAAAACAAAAAAAAAAAAAAAAAAAACCTCAAGATTGTTATTTACTTTTTTTTTTTTTTTTTATGGCTGAGTTGGGTCTTTGTTGCTGCACGCGGGATTTCTCTAGTTGCAGTGAGCAGGGGCCACTCTTCGTTGCAGTGCCCAGGCTTCTCACTGCAGTGACTTCTCTTGTTGCAGAGCGCAGGCTCTAGGTGCGCGGGCTCAGTAGTTGTGGCTCCTGGGCTCTAGAGTGCAGGCTCAGTAGTTGTGGTGCACGGGCTTAGTTGCTCCGCAGCATGTGGTATCTTCCCAGCCCAGGGCTCGAACCTGTGTCCCCTGCATTGGTAGGCGGATTCTTAACTGTTATTTACTTTCTTGTCTGGTATATCTATTCCCTCTAAAATGTAACCTCCATGAAAGTGAGAACCTTGTCGGACTTGTTTCCAGCTGTGTTCCAGCGCCTGGCATAGTGCTGACATATTAATGTGCATAATAAATGCTGTTGAATAAATTAATGGATTTTGTTAGTTCTGTACCCATTTCACGGAGGGGTTAAATGAAGCCCTTGAGAGACAAAGGCTTAGGTAAGTGCCTCTGTCCAAGTCAGTCGAGCAAAGAGCAGCTCTGGTCCGATTCCCCTCAAATCCTTTGCCCTCGTCCCAACATCAGAATCTAAAGGCTGCAGCCCTCCCAATCCTGGCAGAAAATTCCCGCGGGTTCTCCCCGCAGTGTCTTCTGGATTTCACCAGGGGGCAGCAGAGGCGACACCCACGAGCCGGCTGGGCGGGGCCGGAAAGGGCAGAGAGAGAGGGGTTCCGCTTCCGGGAGGGGCTTGCCGCTTCCGCTTCCGGCGGCTTGGTGGGCAAGGCGCTGACGAGAGGATGGACGGCTTGGTTGCTCATTGCTCCGCGCGGCTGCTGCAGCAGGTGGGACCGCGTGGGTCCGGTGGGAAGGTTTGGAAGGGAGGTGCCGGGGCCTGGCTCCCGCCTGGGCAACGATGAGGCGACGGCAGCGAGGCGGGGACCGGCCTACGCTGCCTCGGAAGCTAATGCCCTCCGAGGAACGCTCTCCCCGAGGTGGGAGAGGAAGAACCCGTGGTTTCCAGGCCCGGGTGACGGTGACGTTTAGCGAGGTGGAGGTCCCCCTCTCGCTGACTTCCCCAAGCCAGCGTGTCCGCGGGGGGGTTGCTGGAGCCTGGCGTGTTGAATACAGCCTCGAGCAGTGCTCGTCTTTTCCCGAACACGCGCGCGCTCTCGGTGGAAGCGCGGGACCCGGCAGAGGGGCCCTGGGTCCTGTTTGCAGCTCAGCCACCGTTCTCGCCGTGCTGCTGATCAAGAGGAATCCTGAAAAGCCCGTGCAGTGGTTCATTATCAAGCAGGAGTTTGCTCTCTCGCCCTCAGTATTCGTGGGGGGAAGAACTGTCATAGTTTGTCAAAAAGTGACAGTTCCCTTACCCTCTAGGCCCAGGTGGGGAGGGGTGGGAGGGGTGATGGGAAAGTAGGTTACGCAGTGTCATCTCATCACGGGAACTGCCTTATGCTAAATCCCTCACAACAGTACAAGTTGGTCAGGTAGATTGGCTCGTTCTTTACCGCTCTCCTCGCATGGTCTGTGTCCGTGTGGGGCCGTAAGTATCCTCTCGCTGGGTTGTGATAAGAATAATAGAGATAATTTCTGAAAAGTGTTAGCTCAGTGCCCGGAACATAATGTATGCTCATTTATGGCAATGTTTTCGGCTGTAGTTATGTCCAGGTAGACAATCTGACAGTTAAAGTGAGGGCGTGTCTCCCCTCGTAATGCAGTTAGGTTGGAAGCTTGATTTTCTTTTGACTGGACACGTCTTTAGTTGGAGGAGAACATCTAGTCTAGGACCTACGACCCTGGAAACAAAGAGAGGAAAAAACGGGGAAATCCTTTTGTCTCAGAAAAGGCGGAAGGGATGGCACTTGAGCCAAAAAAAAAACAAGCGATCTGAAGCTTATCCCCTTGCATGCTTAACACTCCTGTTTCTCCCCGCCAACACACATGCTTCATTTTTTCTTATCAAGGATAATATCCTAATGTGATCAAAAACCTCAAGGAAGAAAAATCACAGCTTATCCAAAGGAAACTCCTTCATTCCCATCACCTCTGCCACACCCAGGTGGAGAGGAGGGGAAAGGAGGAAGTAAGCCTGGGGTACAATTTATCACGTCGTTGGAGTCATCAGTCATGACCGACTGAACAAAGTGGCTTTTCTTTCCTAGGAGAAAGAGATTACGTTTCTGACTGCTGAAATTGATCGGTTGAAAAACTGCAGTTGTTCAGAAGCTTCTTCAAATTTGGAACAGTTGCGGGAAGAAAATTTAAAATTAAAGTATCGGCTGAATATCCTTCAAAAGGTGAGTACTCTGGGTTCTGGTTTCATTCTACAATTTAAATTATTGTGTCTTTTTTTAAAATCCTTGTTATCGAAGATTCTGAAAGCATGCCCTGAGGAATTTGGAAAAGGGAGTGAAGAAACCCTGTCCTTTCTCCCTGCATGAGACAAGTTAGGACTAAGTTGTTGGTGCAGATAATGGAGCAATTGCTCTTGTCCTTCTAGGGCCCTTTGAAATGTTTCATCATACTAAGTGTTTGGCCAGCTTAATTTTACATAATTGCTTCTATCAAATGGAAATACTTTTAAATACACCCACAGCCCTTCTCTGCTTTAAGTTGGTTGTTGTACAGTTTTACTTTCGTATTTTACAACGTCATATATATATATATTTTTTCCACTTAGTATTTCAGAACATTTTTTTCCATGAAGCTTGTGTTGTACTGGTTATTTAATGACTTCATGATCGAACAGTGTTTATAAGTTTTGTCAACATAGTGAGCTTGCTTCAGTTGGGGTTTTAATTTCTTGGCCTGCGTTTCAGGTCTGCTGATGACACATCCTAGAGGATGACTTCACTCCTATAATTGTTCTCCTGTGTGTGTACTACTTTCAACCAGGCTGTACTGGCATTATACCTTTTTTCCAAAGCTTACCCCATTTATTCATCTTAGACTCTGCCTGCCCCACTCCCATGAAGCCTTTTTATTACCTAGTGTGATCTCTTCTGCTTAAAATAGCTTTAAGTCTTCTAAAATCACAAAATTCCTTTTCCACGGAATTGCCCCCAAAATATCTCACCTTTCTGATTACCTCATTCATTCTGCACTTATTTCTACTCATTTCCCTGTTATATTTATTTCAATTCAGAGGTATTGTTAAATGCCTAATATGTGCTAGAGTCTAGGAGGGAAAAGATACAAAAGGAAGTACAATGTATTCTAATACACATTTTCATAATGGGAACTGGCTCTAATTGTAAATAGGAGAATTCTGTCAGTGTAATGTGGAAGGCGCATTGGTTCTTTCGTAGATACTTTGCCCTACTGAGTAACAGCACTGAATGCAAGGTATGCAACAGAGAACAGCAAGCCACAGAAGAATAAATAGTGTGGGATGCCCATTCTCCCTACCCTCTTCCTCTGGCTCACTTTGGCCGCATGCTCTGAGTTAGAAACACCTGTTGGATGGTTGTCTCAGAGGCATTTTTGCCCTTGTTTTCATTAACTCAACAGCCTCAACTCTTCCTTATACCCCCTCCCACTGAGCTCTCTTCCCCCCGCTCCAAGATTAAGTCTTATATTTACTTAGTACTTATTAGAATTACAGGTACGTTCTTCACCAGTGACCATGTTAATATTGCTATGTGATGGTGCTCTTATTACAAAATCACAGATTTTGAGTAGTCTGCTTCTGATGCTAATTTTCTCAAAAACTCTGTGGTTTTAGGAGGTTTTTTTGTTGTTGTTGTTGTTGTTGTTGTTGTTGTTTGCATAATGTGAGGTGTTTCAGAATGCTTATATTGAGTTATAGCAAAGGTGTTTGGACCGTATGTAATATTTCTTAACCTCATGGAACTTACCATTTTGGGGGAGAAAAGACTTGCACATATGAAACAGGTTGGGGAAAAGTATTTAATTATAGTCAAATACTTAATTGCATGGTGTAGAGATTAAGTACAATGGATTCATATACGTGTGTTTACATATATACACACAAAAACATACACACATCCATACATATATACTGATATTCCCAGCCTTTAAAAATAGATTGAGATTTATCTACAATTGGTTTTGGGTCTTAGGATCATATCTAAATAACTTTAGTATTGTGTAGGCCAAAAAGTTTGTTTGGGTTTTTCCGTTAAGATGTTAGAGAGAAACCCGAATGAACTTTTTGGCCAACCCAATATTTGTTATTGGAAATCTTTAGATTGTGAAAAGCATATCTCCACTTTTTTGAGTGTGTCATCACAGGGGAGTCAATTATTGACTAACTAAAAATTTAAATCAGTATTTTAGTGAGTTTAAAGAATATAATTTCTTCCATATGGTAGAGAGGGTGACGAGGAAGCATAGAACTTGAAATGCTCCATTCCAGCAGGACTGACCATGAATCCTGACTTTGCCACTTGCCCTTGTTATCTTTGGCCAGTTACTTAATCTCTAGCCCACAAGGAAATGATGATAGTAGTCACAAACTGAATTTTTGTTATGTAGATGAAGTAAAATAATGCACATAAATAAATAAAGCACTTGACTCAGTTTTTGAGACTCAAGTTACTCAGTAGTACTCAGTTCAGTACCACTCGAATAATAGTTTTCATTATTGTTGCCATTCATATTGCACATCATTGGCATTTTGACTGATGTAAAGTTGTGATTACTTTGTAGCAGCATTTTCATTTGTATTCCATTATGAGCATATGTGTTCAGTCACCAGTCATCTTGACCTGCTACATGGCAGGTACAATGCTAGGTGCCAGGGACAGAGCCATAAATAGGACACTTTCTTTGCAATCAGAAGTCTGGTGATACAGATAATTTGGAGAAGGTATGAAAAGTGCAATAATAGAGGTAATTAATTAATTCTACACCATCTTAAATGAGTATATTCCACTTCAGAGAAAGTGAGAAATAGGAGGTAGTAGTAGTCCAACATGGGAATAGCAGTAAGACAAAACAACCTGTTATTCTGATATATTAATATTACCCAGCAGTATTTTTTATCTGTTTCATTTCATGCCTTGAAGGGGTCAACATTTTAATGGAGAGAGTGTATTTTTTCATTTCTTTTGTCCATAGAGCTTTCAGTTCTGGCATTTGATAAGAAGTTATTTAGGATTTATTTTGTATTATTTTCTCAGTGCTTTAGGGAAGCTGAGAAAATCCAATCAGCCCCTTACTCTCTATTGCTAATTTCTGTTCTGATAAAATAACGGTAGAAAGAAAGTACTCAGGACATTTTTACATGTATGTCTTAGATGCTGTGGGATAGACTTGGCCTATTAATGTTTCTCAGCATATCCTAGGTATGAGAGCATTACACTATCAGTGTATATCACCTTTCAGTTCTTCTGAAGATATTTCAAGTTTTCGCAGAATATCTGGGAAAATTTTGTATGATAATTTAGAATTTATTGACATTTTCATTCTTTTCTTACAGAGTCTTCAAGCAGAAAGGAGCAAACCAACTAAAAATATGCTTAACATCAATAGTTGCCTACAAGAGGTCTTTGGTTGTGCCATTAAGGCTGCCTATCCAGATTTGGAAAATCCTCCACTGATAGTGACACCAAGTCAACAGCCCAAGTTTGGGGACTATCAGTGTAATAGTGCTATGGGTATCTCTCAGGTGATTATATTATTATAAAGCATTCCTGGTGATTTGATTTTCTTAAGCATTATAATTATCATTACCATTTCCATAAATAATAGCACATTCTATCCTCAGGGAAAACATTTTCCACAGTTCTGAAAAACTTGAAAAAAGGGAATGTATGTTTTTAATTTTTAAAAAGCACAATTTGAATATTTAAATTATATATATATATATATATATATATATATATATATATATATTCTCTCTATATATTCTCAGTGTTTAAGGGTAATAGTTGGTATTGTTTTGGCACTTCCCTCCTTTTGTGTCCAGGATGGCTTTGTGTTATTGTTGAGGGATTAAAAGTTAGCTGTCTGGAACCAGCATTCCCATCAAATATTTGATGGAGATGTGTCTTGAGGTGGGCTTCTGTATTTCATATTCAGTCAGAGGAGGTCCCTATTTTTAATAGCTACATTGTCTAATGTGTTAGTAGTTTATTGCCCCTGGTTTGGGACTTTTTGCTTTCTTTTCATTGCTGAATAGAAAGGCTTCATCTAAAGAGACCAGATTTTTTTCTAGATAATTTTTATGTGTCTTTGCTGGAGTTAAGTTTATAAGGGTGCTATTTATTACTCAGCTCTGAATATTTGCAAATTAGGAATGTGAATATCCTGGAAACGGGCATTATAACTAAAGACTTTAGAAGTCTTCATTAAAAAGTTCTAGATAGTTTTGGCAACTCATTTTCAAATGGAGGTCCCGTGGTTTTGGCACTTTTTTATTCCTCTGGCACTTTGATGTCTGATGCTTTAATCAATCCCTTTACAAGGTCATTGGTCTCTGCTTTTCTGCCTTTTGATGGGTCTTATGTCAAATGCATCTGATGCTTTGTCAGTTGTGCATTTCCTAATACCTTGCTGAAACCTGTTGTGTAATGAATCATTTACGTTTTATAGATGCTCAAAACCAAGGAACAGAAAGTTAATCCAAGGGAAATTGCTGGAAACATTATCAAACACCTCCCAGACAATGAATATATTGAAAAAGTTGAAATTGCTGGTCCTGGTATGTCATAATGTTATCTTTCTTAAGTAGTTGTATTGATTGCTGAGTCCTTTAGAAATAAGAAAACTTTTTTTAGCTGTGCCATGCGACTTGTAGGATTTTTACCAATAGTTTCCCGACCGAGGGATTGAACCCGGGCCCACAGAATTGAAAGTGCCGAGTCTCAACCACTGGCCCGCCAGGGAATGCCCAAGAAAACCATTTTAAATATAAACGTAGGGTTATAACTTGTATACTGAACACGATGATGAAAGCACCTTAGACTGAGAGTAGGAAACTGTAGTTTTAAACTAGACTTAGCCACCCTGGTCTTGGATGAGTTAACTTTATCTCCCTCTGGCTTAGTTTTTCATCAGCAAAAAGGAGATAGATCATGGCAGGTATTCTGTACGAAAGAATCATCTCTTTTCTGTTAAGAGGTAAATAAATCATTTGCTGAGAGTGAAGGGGCCCTGAATTAAGTAAGAAGCTTTCAGGAGAGTGGTGAAGGTTTGAAATAGATGCTGAAACAGGGAACTTACAGGAGCGCTCAAGCCAAGGCCCCAAGTGGTGTTGGAAGCCTGAAAAGTTTTGCCAGAACCAGACTAAGGCTCTGGAGTCAGCATAAGTGAAATTGAGAAAGGCTTTGGGGGTGAGCAATCCTCAAGTTTGGAGGCTCTCTGATTTTTTTTTCTCTTCTCTATTGTTCTTTAGGTTTTATTAATGTCCACTTAAGAAAGGACTTTGTATCACAACAGTTGACCAACCTCTTGGTGAATGGTGTTAAACTACCTGCTATTGGAGAGAACAAAAAGGTATATGTACAATTTTTGATTGATATAATAATACATTAGAATTGTGTTAGTTGTAACTAGGAATGGCTTTTACTTCTTATACTGAGATTTAATCATTAATATTTTGAGATTATGAACATAGCTGTGAAGTAACTTTTCCCCTGGGTCTTGATTGCTATGTGATTTTTTTCTTTCATTCCGTAAAGCATTTGAGGTAGCCAACCGATATTTATGAGTTATCTCTGAAATAGAGAATAGAATTTGTTTAAACAAATTTGATTATTTTTCAGTTAATAATGGACAGGTTTCATCAGAAAACCTAACACAATTGAATTACAATGCAAGCTACTGTTTAAGTCTTAAATTTATTATTAAATGTTATTAATGAATGTGCTAGCAGAATAAAATGTTTATACCCCTTTAAAAAAAATCTTTATTATTTATCCTAGGTTGTAGTTGACTTTTCCTCTCCCAACATAGCTAAAGAGATGCATGTAGGCCATCTCAGGTCAACGATCATAGGAGAGAGCATGTGCCGCCTCTTTGAGTTTGCAGGATATAACGTGCTGCGGTATGTGCTCTTGGCTTTCTTTGGAGATTTCTATAGACAGGGAAAATGTCACTTGAGAAAGAATCTCTGACTAAATCAGTGATTCATCAGTGTGGTTCTGCTTCATAATCACCCATTAGGCTTTTAAATTATGTCCTTGGCCCCTCCTCTGGACTAACAGCTTTTAAGACTTGGGGTAGGGGGCGGAACCAAAGAAAAAGCTCCTCCATTTGTTCCACAAATATTTCTTGATTGCCTCGCATATACTAGGGGTATATATTCTAGTGAGAGAGGTAAGCAAGAAACAGATTGTTCTGGGCCTTGTAGACCATGGTAGGAAATTGGGATTTTATTAAGTGCGGTGAGAAGTTATTGGAAAGTCTTAGTTAGTAGGGCATGTAATCTAATTAGAGATTACTCTGGTTTCTGTGAAGAAGCTAGGCAACTAAGGGAGAAACTATAGTAATGAATTAGAAGGCTGTTTTAATAATCCAGTTAAGAGATGATCTGGTGGTTTGAGATTAGATGAAAGCCGTGAGGAATGAGAAGTGGTTGGATTGACATATTTTGAAGAATTTTGTCCATTGACATTTGGGAACCACTAACTACACTAAGATAATTAGTTGAAAAGTTAAATTTTCATAAAATTGTGGTAATGACTAACATTGGCCCAGCTGCCATTGTCCCAGTTAACTACACAATAAACAGATCACAGTCCATTGATAGGAACTTCATTCAGCAAATCCTAGAGGCCTGCTGTTTGCAGCCTCCATTCCTGGGTATGCAATGCTAAACATAACAGACCTGGTCTTTGCCTCTCAGACCAGTTGAGGAAACTCCTCCATAAAAAGATATTACTAAATGTAATGTACTGGCACTTAATGTTAGTGGGTCCTAATGGAATATAATTCCTCTAATATAACCATGTTTATCATTTTAAAGTGATTTTATGTTCTGTTTTTGGTATTAGATTAAACCATGTAGGAGATTGGGGGACCCAGTTTGGCATGCTCATTGCTCACCTGCAAGACAGATTTCCGGATTACCTAACAGTTTCACCTCCCATTGGGGATCTTCAGGCTTTTTATAAGGTTTGATTTCATTTATTGTTCTATTTGTGTGTTTATCATTTAGCACAATTATTTGTTTTCCTTAGGGAGTTTAAAATGGTATTTGAAGCTACTATGTTATAACAGTTGCTAAACTCTCTGTTCCTTAACACATCATGTTTGCTTTTTTTATTGGTGTATGTTAAAAATTTAATTCTACCACATTACCCATTCTTAAGTGAATTTAGGAGTTTGTTAGTCAAAATACATTTTAATATTTAAAAATTTCTGATGCTGTAATTATCGTCTTCATTTTATATATTTTGAAAGCATTGTTAAGTATATATAAACAGTTTTTTAAAGACAATTTACCATAAACCATAATTTTAAATCAATTAGTGTGACTCCTTTACTTATCCGTATATAAACATTCAAACATTTATTATATCATTTGTGGTTATAATATCATTTTTGTATTCTGCCTGTTAAACATTTTATCAAACTCTTTCATGTTACTTTATAACAGCACATTATTTTGGATTTGTGGACCAAAGTTAATTTCACTCCCTATTGTTGGATTTTCTTCCCCCATTTTGGGGGAGCTCAAACTTCATACTGTAGGTCTTTTTCCTTTTTAAAATCGTTTCCTTATGATAGACAGTATCCCAAGAATAGGATTACTGCATTAAAATGTGAACATTTGTGGGGTTTTTGGTTGGTGGTTATTGGGTTTTTTGAAGTTATTTTTGTCTTTGGTATGTATTTTCTAATGAAAAAATTGAAAATAAACTGTTTACTGATATCAGATGGGTGAAATAACTTATAATCTCTTGGGATTCTGTGTACTGAATATAATGAGGCAAATCTATTAATGCAATAAAATGTTTTTAATACATTGCTAAATTTTAAAACCAAGGTAAAAGAAAAGCCATATATTTCCAGTTTTTTTTAAACACATAGATCTGTAATTATAAAGAAATGTCTAGAATTTCCATCAAAATGTTATTGCTGGTCAGTTTGGGGTGAGATTAACAATAATTTTTTTTTTTTTTTAGTAAGCATGTGTTGCTTTCAAAATAGATATAAAAACAATGAAAGCAATTTTATTTTTAATTACAAAAAGAATTGCTCATCCAGAATGGAAAATAGAGCCCAGAAAATTCCTCCTCATCTGTTAGCTATTCATTATTACTCTCCTGGAACATAGCATTGGTGTGAATTGGAAAGGTAGAGGTAGCACTGTGGTGAGAATTTTATATTTTTAAGAAAAATTATTTCAGAGGAAATAATAGGGTTTTATTGGCGCATTCATTTGTAACAATACTCTTTGTTGAGATAGAGCACTTGTTCTGGTGTTCTAAATTTTTACTTCCTCACTCTAGTCTATTTGTGGAGTTTGTCTAGGTCTTTTTTTGAGAAATGTACAAATTTTTTATCTAGAAATATGGGGGTCACTCTTTACAAACCTAACCTTTTTTTTTTTTTTTTAAACACAGGAATCCAAGAAGAGATTTGATACTGAGGAGGAATTTAAGAAGAGAGCATACCAGTGTGTTGTTTTGCTCCAGAGTAAAAATCCAGACATCATAAAAGCTTGGAAGCTTATCTGTGATGTCTCCCGCCAAGGTGAGTTTCTGGGCTTTGTTCATTCATCTAACAGATACTATTGCATATAGTCTCTTGAGTATTGAAAATTGACCTTGAATGACATGTTAAATTTTCAAGGACTAGCAAATAGATTATTTTTCTTAAGTATTTTCTGAAGTTGTTGAAACTACAAAGAAAGTTTATAAAGACAGGCAGGTGCAAAATTTAACTTCCTCAGAAGTAGGAAAAATTAGTTAGAAAAGAAAGTAGAAAAGAAAAAGATGCTATTCATAGTAGCATCCAAAGCTATAAAAATAGTTAGGAATAAGTCTATCCAAGAATGCGTAGGGCTAAAATGAAGGGAAATACACAAAAGGATGGAATAGAATGTTTGGATAGAGTGTCATGCAGAATCCCCTAGTTCTCCACATTCATTTGTGGTTTTAAGACAATTTTAACATAATCTGGAAGGTCACTTTGAGGAATAAATGAACAAGAATAGCCAGTAGATCTTTGGAAAAGGCTGATGGCTGTTTTGCCACGCTAGGCAGTAAAATGTTTTGTGCTACTGTAGGTTATCTTGTGTCACTAATGCGTGGCTAGACAAACAGATAAATGGTACAAATCAGAAAAAAACTATATAAGAAAATTCAGTAAACAGTTGATCTCCAAATAGGAAAGGCTTCTCTTTTTCTCTTCTCACTTATATTTTCTAAGAGTAAATTTTTTAAAAATTACAGTAGGTATTTGTTCCTTGCAGGAACAAAATAAATGTAGACAGGAAAAAAGGAAATACATTATCTGTATTCCTACCCACTATTAATAATTTTGATGTGTATCTTGCTATATTCTTTCCAAATTTTCAAAGTGGCAGTATGTATGTAATGCTCTGTTTCATACATTTTCATGTAATTAATTTCCTTCCAAATGCTTCAATTAAATAATTTCTTTTAAGGTAAGATGCATGTTTCCTATTTGTTTAAATTTTACATTTTCTTTATTTGGTAACTTTTTCCCTAGAGTTTAATAAAATCTATGAGGCATTGGACATCTCTTTAATAGAGAGGGGAGAATCCTTCTATCAAGATAGGATGAATGATATTGTGAAGGAGTTTGAAGATAGAGGTGAGGTTTTGTTTTTTTTTAACTTTATTATACAAATTTTCAAACATAGGCAAAAGCGGAGGGAATATTATAGTGATCCCCAACTCCACGCACTTGTTACCCAACTTAATTATGAATGCAGGCCGATCTTACTATGTCTGTGCCTTCCTATATACACTGCTTATATCATATAATTTCATGTATAACTGCTTTGGTTTGTCTCTGAAACAACAGGCCCTTCATCCCATCCCAAAACCACAATACCATTATTATTCCATGACAGTTAATAATTCCTTAATATTAAATAGTGAGTCAAGAGTTCAAATTTCCCAAGTTGATTCATAATCTTTTTTAATCATGAGTATTTTTTTCAGTGTCTGCACGTTTGTTTACTATAAATTCTGTAGGTCATGGGTTTCTCTCTGTTAGCCCCATCCTTTTTTCTCATTTATTTGAAGAAACTAGGCTGTTGTCCCATATGGTGTTATGTAACAATTCCTCTATCTGTATTTTCTAAAGAGGTTTGATTAAATTCTGATTTGTGTTTTTCTTTTCTTCCCTTTTTTGTTTTGTCTTGCTTATTTGCAAGAATGCCAATTTTTGGTTGGCTCTCTTATTATGATGTTAAGATGAATTAGTGGGTTCAGGTGTTGTCAGCCTGATCTATCCTTTAATTTCCCCATTAGACTTTCCCCTAGAGGTTTTAGCAGCTGTTGATTGTCATGACTTTGTTCTATTATTTCATTAGAGATTGGAAAACGGTGGCATTCTGTCATTCCTTTGTTTGTTACCTGGAATTCTCATGTGCAGAACTTTGTCACATAATGATTTTGGTTATCCTGAGGTACAATTCATAGAAGACAAACAGTATAAATTCTTGGTCCTTTATTTTTCTTTATCAATTTTCAGAATAATAAATTAATTTCTTAATATCTTCCAGATGTGACAACTGGATTGTTTTTAGCATTATTGTAAATTAGGTTTAATATCTTTTATGTTTTTCGACGATTTGCCTTAGATCTGGGTTCAGCCAATCTGGTATCTGCAAGGAAACTTGGTTCCTTGAATAAGAAATGGTATTTGTTAGTCACATTATGGAGCCTAGGGACCATACTTTTAAGATAATGAATTTAAAAAGAAAAATTGGGGGCTTCCCTGGTGGTGCAGTGGTTGGGGGTCCACCTGCCGATGCAGGGGACACGGGTTCGTGCCCCGGTCCGGGAGGATCCCACATGCCGCGGAGCGGCTGGGCCCGTGAGCCATGGCCGCTGAGCCTGCGCGTCTGGAGCCTGTGCTGCGCAACGGGAGAGGCCACAACAGTGAGAAGCCCGCGTATTGCAAAAAAATAAAAATTAAAAAAAAAAAATTTTAATTGAGATATAGTTGATTTACAATGTTGTGTTAATTTCTGTTGTACAGCAAAGTGATTCAGTTATATATATATATATATATATATATATATATATATATGTAAATACATATTTTTCGTATTCTTTTCCATTATGGTTTATCACAGGATGTTGACTATAGTTCCCTGTGCTGTGCAGTAGGATCTTGTTTACCCATTCTATATGTAATAGTTTGCATCTGCTAACCCCACACTCCCACTCCCTCCCTCCCCCCACCTTGGCAACCACAAGTCTGTTCTCTGTGAGTCTGTTTCTGTTTCATAGTTAGGTTCATTTGTGTCATATTTTAGATTCCACATATAAGTGATATCATATGATATTTGTCATCCTTTTTCTGACTTCCTTCACTTAGTATGATAATCTCTGGGTCCATCCATGTTGCTGCAAATGGCATTATCTCATTCTTGCTTATGGCTGAGTAATATTCCATTGTGTATATGTACCACATCTTCTTCATCCATTCATCTGTTGATGGACATTTAGGTTGTTTCCATGTCTTGGCTATTAGGAATAGTGCTGCTGTGAAGATAGGGGTGCGTGCATCTTTTCGAATTATAGTTTTGTCCAGATATATGCCCAGGAGTGAGATTGCTGGATCATATGGCAACTCTAGTTTTAGTTTATTGGGGAACCTCCATACTGTTTTCCATAGTGGCTGCACCAATTTACATTCCCACCAGAAGTGTAAGAAGGTTCCCTTTTCTCTACCCTCTCTAGCATATTTTATTTGTACACTTAAGATAATGAAATTTTAATAATGAGAAAAGCACAGAGAAGTTAGTAACTTCCCAGAGTTACATAGCTAATAAGTAATAAGTCTGAGATTCAAGCCTGGGCAGTCTGGCTTCAGAGTTTGTTTTTAACCAGCATTTTATAGTGCCTTCACCTTACCAAGCATCAGTTTCCTAAAGTGTAAAAAAAAAAAAAAAAAAAAACAACAGTAATAACAGTATTTACTGCAGAGAGTTATTGTGAAGGTTGAATTTAAGGCTTAGTATAGTATTTAGCACATAGTAAGTAGCATGCACTCAAAGATAGCTGTTTTTTTTGTTTTTTGTTTTTTTATTATTTAAGACCTTTATTAACAGGTGCTTGCAGTTTGTTGACTTTTTTGAAAAAATCAAGCTGTAAACTTTTATTACAAATTAAAAGTGAGGTTCTTAAAAATCTCAACTTGACCAGATATGAAACAATTTAAAAACCTTTAAAGGTGTATTGAGAAAAACCAGGCTTTTTAATTTTTTTTAAAAAACACTTTTGTCATTACCAAAAAGAGACGTCTTTAGGTAAAAATAATAAAAACCCCATGCTGCATAGATAATGCAGATAGTTCTAGTTATCTGGTCAACAGGCAAAAAGCAAGCACTTAAGGTCTTCAGCTCCAATCTTTTGTTCATTTCTTTTTGCTGGAATTTCGTACTCATTTCTTCTTGTTGGATGACTAAACCGGATGATGGTAGAGATGGTAAGCCAGCATTTACTCAGCCCCGCCCTGCTCAGCCTCGGGAGCCGTCGAATTCTCAGCTGGTGGATCGGCTGCTTTTGTCTCTGCCATCTTGTGGTTTAGGGTTTTCTGGGCGTCTGCGTCGGTAATTGAAGTTGCGGCGGTACCGACGTTGAGGTGGCTGCTGACCTTGGGTCTCATCTCCTTGATTTTCCTTATCTTCTTCATTGCCGTCCTCTCTGGGCTGTCTTTGGCGAGGAGGGCCCCTGCGGAATTGTGGTCTATAACCCCGATACATATTCTGTCTCACTGGTCTACCTTGTTCTCCTGCACCCTGGTTGTCAGCACCCTCCATCACTTCTCCCTGCACGGGAGGGTTGGAATACTGTGCTCGACGCCCATAGGGTCTCCGAATGTAGTAAGGTGGGTACCTTCGCCTGCGGTAGGGCCGGCGCTGTTGGGCCTGGCCTTCAGGAGCACTCTCCGATCCCTCATTCTTTTCCCCACTCTCACTATTCTGGTAATTGCGTGGAGGACCCCTGCGACGTGGATAGCGTCTATAATCGTTACGGTCTGCTGCATGCTTACTGCCTTGTAGTGGAACTCCACCAGGGCCTGTAACATTTGCTGCCTCCACACCCTTTTCTTCTTCAACAACATCAAACTCCACAGTCTCTCCATCTCCTACACTGCGAAGGTACGTCCTGGGGTTATTCTTCTTTATGGCAGTCTGGTGTACAAATGCATCTTCCTTGGTGTCATTCCTGTTGATGAAGCCATATCTGTTTCTTACATTGAACCATTTTACTGTTCCCAAAACCTTCGTTGCGATGACGTTCTTGTCCCCGCCGGCAGGCGCCGCCGATGTGAGGCCTCCCGGGCCGCCGCCCCCTGCGCCGCTGCCCGTCGTGCCAGGCTTGGTGTCGGCAGCGCTGAGGGCAGGGGCGGCGGGGGGGCAGCAGGCGGCTGCTGGGTCTCGGCCTCGCTGCTCATGGTTGCGGCGATGGTGACTGGGGCCAGCTGCGGCCCCTCCCGGGATGTGATGGTAACTAGGCCGGCGGCGGCAGTGGGGCTGCACAGGGCTCTCTGGGGTCCGCTCTCCTCTCCCGCTACCGCTGGAACTCTAGATAGCTGTCTTTGCCATCATGTACTCTCCTGTCCCTTCCTGCATCCAAGAATTTTGTCTTTTTCATCATGAGTGTATGAACATGATTTTATTTTTACTTTTCACTAATCATTCCAAATGCTAAATCCTGCCATGTTTGTTTCCTGAACTCTGTTGCAGTTTTAACTTTAAAACTGTAAATGAATGAATACATTTTAAGAGGTAATGATAAAAATTGCATCCTCCTCCCAAAGGAAGTCTGTGACTCCAGCTTGAAAACAAAGCACAGATTTCCGTGTTCTGTGTCTGCCGAGCAGGTGGGCTCCAGTGGGATGCTCTATGAAGAGTTTGGGAGTCAAGTGTAGTGTTAGTCCAGAAAACTGCCAGGATATCTCACCTGTGCCCTGAACACACCCTGGGTGCCCAGACAACCTTGACAATAACCATTTCCCAAGGCTCATACTAGGTCACATTGAGGGAAAAAAGTCTGTGATTTTTTTTTTGAGCTCTCTAATAAATATCCTATAATGGCTAAGCATTTACAGTCCTTTAAGATTCTTTTAACATTATTAATAAAGTTTTTTTTTCTTCTAGGATTTGTGCAAGTGGATGATGGCAGAAAGATTGTGTTTGTTCCAGGATGTTCCATACCATTAACCATAGTAAAATCAGATGGAGGTTATACCTATGATACATCTGACCTGGCTGCTATTAAACAAAGACTGTTTGAGGAAAAAGCAGATATGATCATCTATGTGGTAGACAATGGACAAGTAAGTGAGTTCGAAGATTTGTATATGTTTACATTGTCCGATTGGTGAGGCATTTGGCCCTAAGACCCTATAAATTTCCCTACAAAAATTCAGAAAAGTAATGTAATATAAGGGAAAGAACAGGGTTTGGATTTGACCAAACTTGTACAGTTTTCAGCTTTCCTGCTTGTCTCTGTAAACTGAAAGGGTGTTCCTTTTCTCACATATAAGGAATAAAGAAGAGCTTTTACAACTTTACTTGCCTTACAGATGTGTGAGTGATTTGAATTTTACAAATTTTTATTCCTAAGCAGAAGAGCTCTAAGTCATTTTTTTAATTAGAAAGTTTAGCAAGTAACTTTCTCTTTCTATTTCTTTGTAGTCTTTACACTTCCAGACAATATTTGGTGGTGCTCAGATGATTGGTTGGTATGACCCTGAAGTAACTCGAGTGTCTCATGCTGGATTTGGTGTGGTGCTGGGGGAAGACAAGTAAGTCTGGAAAATCTGAAGGTGGAAATGACACACCTGACCCCCAGATTTCTTTGAAAGAGGCTATATTTCATTTGATACCATAGTCTACGTATGCTGTAGTGGTGTACGCAGCTGAGATGTTTTATACCTATGTCTTAACACTGCCAGAGAATGTAGCCTTTTAGGGAGAATTTAGAGAAATTTTTAACATCTTACATTTAATATTGTCTTAGGATCACTTAGCTATTTAATCACCATATCATTTTAGATTTGGTGACACGGCCTAAATACTACCATCACATAAATGTGGGTGATGTTTCTAAAAACTACATGAGCTAGCTCAAGATGCTTAACAAGCCAGTGTACAAAAGCCCTAATTAAGCATGTAAAAGGCAGGCTAGGGGTGTCAGGGTATTTATTTTAGATACAAGATTATATGGAGACCAAATACCTTAGATCAGACATTTATTGTAACATATGACTCTTCTGTATAGCTGCGCTTTTTTGTTAATTAGAAGACATTGGGTCCTTACTGTGGTTTTCATGGTCCTAAGAAAGAGCTGAAAAACTAACCCACGTGTTAGTGTTGCTTTATAGTATCTTAGTTTCCTAACTATTGGGTTTTGTTTGTTTGTTTGTTTGTTTTGCGGTACGCGGGCCTCTCACTGTTGTGGCCTCTCCCGTTGGGGAGCACAGGCTCCGGATGTGCAGGCTCAGTGGCCGTGGCTCACGGGCCTAGCTGCTCCACGACACGTGGGATCCTCCCGGACCAGGGCACGCACCCGCGTCCCCTGCATCGGCAGGCGGACTCTCAACCACTGCGCCACCAGGGAAGCCCTTGACTAACATTTAGATGATTATTCCTACAGTTAGGAGAAAATTAACACATTTACCTTTTATGTCTGATATTTATCACCATTTATATATTGGCATTTAATTTGTTTATCATGTAATGGCTAAGGGATTTTTTACTTCTTTTTTTGGTTGTTGTTTTATATTTCTGCATTCAGTATCATGTAATTATGGTGTCCTACACCATAAAAAAGAAAAATAATATCAGTGATAGTTAGCCAGTAGCAGCCTACCATATTTTAAATATTGACATTAAAATGCTCAGATTCTGCCATCTATTTTTTAGTGAATTTTTCTGTTTTAAGGCTTTTTACAATAAATAACTTATCATTTTATTTGATCATCTTCCTGTTTATTGAGCACCTCGTTGGCTGGGTGCTCCACAGTGTGTACATGAAGATAACATAAAACATGGCCTCCTTCCTGAAGAAGAAGCCTGTCTCTAAAGCAGAGCAGTTCCCTTTGGAGCCTGTTAAAATATACATGCCAGGCCCTACCAGGAGAGTTACTGACTTATTAGGTCTACAGTGGGTATTAGGCATCTGTTTTCGAAAGCTCTTTTGGTATTCAGGTATGCATCCCTCTCATTAGAACCACTGGTCAGAGGAGTAAACCAACACAAAAAAACAAAAATTCAAGGCAGGCGCAGGTAGGGAATAATGGGAAAGACCAGTTATTGCAAAGTGAAGACAATAAGGAAGGCTTTCTTAGCATTTTGGCTAGGCTTTATGATAGATATCATTTCATCACACAGAAGGTCTGGAAGTTGTTGGAACATTCAAGGAGGGGAGGGGATGGTATAAGGAAAGCTATGGAAGTATTTAATGTATTTTTGGAATAATAAAGGAGTTTTAATTCTGTAATGAAGGGCAAGGTGATCCTTTTTAAGGCAGCACTGAACATGTAACTTTAACAGGAAGTATCAAAATTACTTGGGCAGACTTTGTGTTAGATAGAAAAACATGCTTCCTTTGTACCATTATTGGGATTGAAGGATTTTTTAAACTTAAAAAGAAAAAAAGAAAAAGACAGACATCTTATACTTGGATGTCTTGCAAACTTCTTTTTAATAGGTAAAATCCAATTTTCATGAAATGCTTTTTAATAGTGCAGTTACCCAGGGCAGTGCTTATCAGTACTTTTGCCCCATCCACAGAGATTCTGATTTCAGTGAGTATGAATGGGGCCCTGGCATCCAGTTCTAAAGTTCTCAGACTGATTCCGATATGCTTCTAGGGTTGGTTACCACTGGACAGGTGGAATTACTATTCAGAGAAATGCAAGTAAGATTCCAGTTAAGAATTTGCTTATTTCCCAAGCAATTCTAGAAGCAAAAGTGTAATTAATTAATAATTTTCTAAGAATGTAAAACAACTGAGCCAAACTTTGTGTTCAGAAAAATGAATTAACGGATGTCTTTTTTTCTGTTTTAGCGAATGTATTAAAGGTGAACATGTAGAGAATGCTATTAGGAGCCTAAAGCATAGAATGCTTGGAGTTGAGGGTTAATAGATCAGAGACACTTGACTGTATCTGCTTTCTTTTGGCATCCTCCCTGGTTGTCAGCTGAATAAGGCAGTGTCAAACCTTAATTTTCAAAGATTTCTAAGTTGGAAGGTCTGCTTCAAAATCTGTTTAACTGGGACATTTAAATTTTATCAGGAAGAAGTTTAAAACACGATCAGGTGAAACAGTGCGCCTCATAGACCTTCTGGAAGAAGGACTAAAACGCTCCATGGACAAATTGAAGGAAAAAGAAAGAGACAAGGTAATCCAAAGACTTACTTGTGTATTGTGTATCATGCATTGTGTTGTGGTTTTTTATTTTTGTCTTTTTTTTTTTTTTTTTTTTTTTTTTTTTTTTTTTTTTTTTTTGTGGTATGCGGGCCTCTCACTGTTGTGGCCTCTCCCGTTGCGGAGCACAGGCTCCGGATGCGCAGGCTCAGCAGCCATGGCTCACGGGCCCAGCCGCTCCGCGGCATATGGGATCCTCCCAGACCGGGGCACGAACCCGTATCCCCTGCATCGGCAGGCGGACTCTCAACCACTGCGCCACCAGGGAGGCCCTATTTTTGTCTTTATTGAGAGAACTGGGAAGGATTATAAGGAGTCAGTCCACTTTTGACAGGCTTATATTACTCAGATTTTATTGCACAATTTGTTTCTTGAATTGTTGAGTATTTATTGTGAAAATACAGCTCTTGGCTATTACAGAAGGCCATGGCCTTTTCTGCCTTTGTTAATGTGGCATAGAATCTCTGCTTCTTATTGGCAGTTCACCTGTCACTGCTTTGAACCAGTAATGGGAGAATATTGAAGACTGAGACGGTCTGACTGAAGAGCCTACATTAGAGTGTACATCTGCTGAGCTCCTTTGTCTGGGAGCATTTGTAGAATGATCATAGCAGTAAACACCTACCACTCGCGACCACTGATGAGCCATCAGCATAGGAAACATGATGGGCTTTCATAGCACCCTTAGAAAGGATTATGGTTGGATCTGTGTGGAGTTTGGAGGAACTGCATCAAAGTGGAAAAAAAAAGCATCAAAAAAATTTAAGATGGGAATAACAGAGGTCAAGGATTGAGATTCAAAGAGTCTTAGGTCTTTTACTCTCCTGCAAGTCAAGTGGTATTTTGGAATGAACATAATTACTATAAACAGAAGAATAAAATGACAGAAAGAGACACAGAATAGGAAGAAATGTAGACATCAAAGAGCCAAACAAAAAAAAGGTTCTTTGAGGACACACTCTCTTGTTTGGTTTGGGTAGATCACTGATAATCCAGAGAGCATGAAGGCAGGCTGTAAGGCTACATTCTTCCCATCTGTTCCCTTTCCACTGTTAGCAAAATGAAATGTAAAATACTTCTTTTCTCTATTTCCAGTAGGTGGTTGTCAGGTATACCCAGTTGGTATCTCCAGAATGGTTTTGCCTTTTAGTTCTGGCCTAGGCACAAGTGGCACAATCAGATGAAAAATGGAAAATTTAGTCACCTAATCAATTTGTTTAGTCTGCATGATAACAAAAACTGCTTTGACTCTTTTATTTATTTGGCCATTTCAGCTAGTATTTTTTGATTTGCATACAGTAAAATGTAAAGCCTGATGAATTTTTACACACACATATGTATAGATATGATAACACCAACCAATCAAGTTATATTTCCATCACCCCAGAAAGTTTGTCACCATAGATCACTTTTGTTTATTTGAGGACTTTAATGAAATCATAACTTGTGTTCTGTTTTCCAGGTGTATCAGTAGTTCATTTCTTTTTATTGCTAGATAATAGTATGTATGTATTTATGACTGCATTGGGTCTTCATTGCTGCTCTCGGGCTTTCTCTAGTTGTGGCGAGCAGGAGCTACTCTTTGTTGCGGTGTGCAGTGGCTTCTCTTGTTGTGGAGCACGGGCTCTAGGCGCACAAGCTTCAGTAGTTGTGGCACACGGGCTCAGGAGTTGTGGCTCGCAGGCTCTAGAGCACAGGCTCAGTAGTTGTGGTGCACAGGTTTAGTTGCTCCGTGGCATGTGGGATCTTCCCAGACCAGGGCTCGAACCCGTGTCCCCTGCATTGGTGGGTGGATTCTTAACCACTGTACCACCAGGGAAGTCCCTAGATAATAGTATTATGTTTCTTCTGTTGATGGACATTAGGGTTGTTTCTGTTTGTTGACTATTACAAATAAGAAGCTAATTTCAGCGTTGCTGTTCAAGCCACTCTATGGGTACATGCACTTTTTCTCTTGGACGTATATCTAGGAATGGCATTGATGGGTTGTAGGGTGGGCTTATGCTTAACTTTATTAAAAATTGTGCCAAGGAGAGAGTTATAACCGTTGTACACTCTCACCACTAATATGTGATTGTTCCAGTTGCCCCATATCTTCCACTATAACTTTTTGTGAGTCTTTTATTTTAGCTTTTCTGGTGAATGTGTATTAGTATCTCACTATGGTGAGATAAAATTTGCATTTCTCTGATGAGTAATTTATGTTGACTATTGCTTATTGGCCATCTGGGTGTCTTTTGTGAAGGGTCTGTTCAAGTCTTTTGTGTAGTGTTTGTTTTAGACCATCTATTCATTTATATTTATCCACATATTTACCCTTTCCTGTGAACTTTATTCCTCCCTGCAGTTTTTTTTAATTGCCTAGGTTTGGTTTGGAGAGGGAGTTAGGGAGTTTCCTTCTTTCCTTTGTACTTATCTTGCTTGGGAGTTGCTGAGCTTCCTGTGGGTTGGGTTCCTCATCAGTTTAGGAAAATTCTCAGCCATATTTCTTCAAATATTGCATCTTTGCCCCGTTCTATTCTGGAATTCTAAGTACATATATTATATTAGAACTTTTGACGGTCTCCCAAAGTGTCTTTCACTTTTTTTTCACTTTTCTTCTCTCCGTGCTTTATTTTGAATATTTTTCTACTTCAGATATTTTGCTGTTCTGTATTCCAAATGTCTATTGAAATTTTGCTTTTCATCCAATTATTTTGTCTCTCGTCTAATTATTTGAATACCTTAATCATAGTTTTCTTTTTAGCTTTTCATTTTGAATTTTTTCTTTTAGCTTTTCATTTTGAAATAATTTCAGACATACCAAAAATTGTAAAATAGTACAAAGAATTCCCATATTAGCTTCCCCAAACATTAACATCTTACAGCCGTAGTATGATTATCAAAATCAGGAAATTAACATTGCTGCAATACAATTCACTAATCTGCGGACCTTAGTCAAGTTTTGCCATTTGTCTCACAGATGTCCTTTTTCTAGTGCAAGATCACATGTTGCATTTAGTTTTCATGTCTCCTTATTCTTTTTTAATCTGGGCAGTTCCTTGCTCTTTCTTTGACTTTCATGATCTTGACACTTACGAAGGGTCAGGTTTTTTGTGGAATGTCCCTCAGCTGGATTTATCTGGTATTTCCTCATGATTAAATTCCAGTTATGCAGTCTTGGGAAGATAGGAGTTCTTCTCACTTTTTTATTTCAGGAGGCACATGATGTTGATATCTCTCATGATTATTAATATTAATTTTGATCACTTTGTTAAGGTGATACTATCAGTTTTCTCCACTGTAAAGTTACTATTTTTCTTCTTTGTAGCTAATAAGTATTCTTTAAACAATTCCAGACTTTAAAGTTGCTGTTCACTTGTTTTTGTTGTTTCTATTGTCTTCTTTCTCCCTCCCCCTACCTCACCTCTTGGTTTTTAGTCATTTTATCTGACATTGTGGATGAAAAATTATAATGGTTCTAAATAATATCATCTTCCTAGTTAGGTTTTCTGGCCGACAGATAGCATACCAGCTGGTTGTCTTAATGGTGTCCTTGTGTTGATGCTCTCTGGTGACTTCAAATGGTTGTTTCATGTAATTTATTCAGCTTTTAAGTAGTTGATTTTGCTGGAAGGGTTAGTCTGCTTCAAGCTACTGCATCATGTCCAGAACAGAAATCCTTACTTACTTACTTGTGACCTAATAATGCTTCAGAATCTATGACCAAATTTAGCAAAACAATATTAGATCTCCAGTTCTTGACACCCTATTTTAATTCCAGTTAATTACCTGACCCTAATTTTTGTTTTTATTTTACTGTACTTGTTTCCTGTAAGCTACCTCAGAATCTTTGATGGAATGAAGCGGATATAAACTAATAATTGGTGCTTTCAGTTTCTTATTTACTGAGTAACATATTCAAGCAGACATTTCATAATTTACAAATCAAGTTTCTATTAAAGTGTACTGATTAAAAAGCACCATTAGATGCTCCTTACGCCCATCTTTTGTCTATGAGACAGGATTATGAACTATTTTTTTCTTTTTCCAAAAGGTCTTAACCACAGAGGAATTGAAGGCTGCTCAGACATCTGTTGCTTATGGCTGTATCAAATATGCTGATCTTTCCCATAACCGGTTGAATGACTATATCTTCTCCTTTGACAAAATGCTGGATGACAGAGGAAATACAGCGGCTTACTTGTTGTATGCCTTCACTAGAATCAGGTAATTGTGGGTACAACATTGTTTTATTTTGAATCAAATGATGATCATTTCTAGTTTATATCAGTCACTTCTTATTACATGTTTCGATGGAGAAGAATGTACTTAACAAAGGGGAATGATGGCCGTTACCTGATTTTTCAGGTCGATTGCACGTCTGGCCAGTATTGATGAAGAAATGCTCCAGAAAGCTGCTCGAGAGACCAAGATCATTTTGGACCATGAGAAGGAATGGAAACTAGGCCGGTGCATTTTGCGGTTCCCTGAGGTTCTGCAGAAGATTTTAGATGACTTATTTCTCCACACTCTCTGTGATTATATCTATGAGCTGGCAACTACTTTCACAGAATTCTATGATAGCTGCTATTGTGTGGAGAAAGATCGACAAACTGGTGAGTAGTTCATCCAATAGTCATTTTGGGGATTGGCCACCAACAAGGCATTTATTTGAGTTGGATGTAGGTGGTTTTCAATTTGTTTTATTTATGGAAACCACCTTCCCCCCATTTTTCCCCCAATTACACATTAATCCATATCATATACACAAGACAAAATTGAGCTTGCTCTAATAAAAGCATAAACGGAATTCTTGCCATTCCCAAACTGACTAGTTTCCCCACCCTCAGGCACATGGGACGGAACCATAAGACTCTAAAGAAAAGCAATTGGAAGGCCACTAGGAATAGGACATTTCCAACAAAAGCAGTGTGACTGAGGGTCCCAGAATGAATCTTTGGGATTCTTGATAACGAAAACTACGCTTGAGGGAAAAAAATGATACCTTTTGTAGGCTTTTTGCTCTACCCTGTTACATAGTTAATGAAGTAGACTGAATTAATATGTTGCATGGCAAGTAGGCATTTCTGAGAGTCATGCCTGAGAACTAAAACTTCATTAGGAAAAGAATCTCACCATTATGGTGTTAAAGTTTATAGTTAATTCAGACCATGAGGCCTAGGAAAGAACTCTAAAAAGAAAGATAAAATTACAGTCTAATCAATGCAGGCCTTGTATCTCTTTTATCATCAGTTGAAAACAGACTTCTTGAACAGAACACTTTTATTTCTTAGATTGTTTCCCCTTATAGTTTAAGGTAAAGGTGATTCTAATTAAAGCCCCAAAACATCTATGGGTTGGGCTATTCACTTCTCAGTAAAATCCAGAAATAACATAGATTCTTTAATAGTGATTTGTAAAAAGAAAATTTACTGTCTTTTTCTATGTTCTCAGGAGAAATATTGAAGGTGAACATGTGGCGTATGCTGCTATGTGAAGCAGTAGCTGCTGTCATGGCCAAGGGGTTTGATATCCTGGGAATAAAGCCCGTCCAAAGAATGTAATCCTCCTTAGGTTTGAACACTGTGTGTTTTTACCAAAGTGGCCATTAGCATTGTTTGCTTTTTTACAATCAATCAATCATGTGGATACAAAAACAAGTAAAAGAAATTTGTCAGCTATCTACAGAACATGTGGTTCTTTATCTCTCACAACTAGGCTTCTGAAAAGAAAAATACTTTCACTGATTTTAATTAAATAAGGAATCCCATTTATTGAGCCCTACTATAGTCCCCAAGAACACAAGCTTCATTACCATTTATTCTGGAAAAACAAATACTTAATATACATGAATGGTATTGCACCATGCTGTTTCCAAGGGTCTCCAAGCTCAAAGGAGCCTTAGATATTATCTTAATGAATTATGACAATAACTACCATTTACGACTGGTATGCACAGAGCCCATGTCCACAGAATAAAGGATAAATTGAGAATAAATATCTAACTAAAGAAAACAGCAATGAGAAGACAAATTATTAAAAAGAAGCCAAATAGAAGTTCTGGAGTTGAAAAGTATAACTGAAATGAAAGATTTGCTAGAGGGGCCCAACAGCAGATTTGAGCAGATAGATGAAAGAACTTAAAAGATAGGCCAAGTTGAAATTATACAGTCTGAGAAAGAATTATATTAATGCTTAGAATGAAATTTTTTAAAAATGAACAGAGCCTAAGGGATGACCTATAGGACACCATCAAAAGTACCAACATATGTATAATGGGAGTCCCAGATGAGAGAAAGAAGCATAAAATATTTGAAGAAATAATGGCTAAAAATTTCTCAGATTTGGTGAAAAACGTTAATCTACATATAGAAGAAGCTAAATGAACTCCAAATGGGATAAACTCAAAGAGATCCTTTTTGAAATACGTAATCAAACTGTTGAAAGACAAATTGGAAATCTTGAAAGCAACAAGAGAGAAGCTACTCAAATCACATGCAAGGGATCCTCAACAGCAGCGGTCCCCAATTTCAGCAACAATTTTTCCACAGACGGGGGGTGGAGGGTAATGGTTCAGGCGGTAATGCGAGTGATGGGGAGCAGTAGGTGAAGCTTTGCTTGCTTGCCAGCTGCTCACCTCCTGCCGTGTGGCCCGGTTCCTAACGTTCAGTTATTTCGCCTTCATCAGTTGTCTGTGTCACTGAATGAGAACCGCTAAGGAATGAAAGAGTTTAAACCCTTTACTTCGGACACTCTCAGCCTGTCTGCATCCCTCTGATTCAACCACCAAGGGAGGAGGGAGGCGTCCCGGGGCTGCTGCTCCTCACTGACACCCACCCTGTCTAGCACGCTTTTGGTCACCAGGATTTTACCAGGTTTGTTCTTTTTAATTCTCAACATTTGGGGTAGAGGTAGACGGTATGAAGCCCTGATTTCCCATTGTGTTTGTAGACAATTTCAACTGAAGCGATCAGAAACTAGGACTAAAACTTCCTATAAATGAGAAAATTCCCCCCAAAGAAGCACTTTAAAGATATCTCTGAGAAAAGTTAGGGAGCAGAAGTCACTGAGTGATACAAACCCACTCACACACAAACACACACTCAAAAAGCAAAAGAAAATGCAATAATTAAGTGCCAGTCTTCTCCTTGGTCCACAGCCCAGTGGTGGGGGACGCCTCTAGGTAGGATTGACAACTACAGAAAACATAGGAAGTGGGGGATGGAGCTATATAGGAACAAAGATTTTGTACACTGTTGATATGAAGTTGTTGTAAACTAAGGTTGTCTAAACTAGGTTGTTATAAACTAAATTTAGATGTTACTTATTATCCCCAGGGCAATCACTAAGAAAATAACTAAAGAATATAAAGTAAAAGAAATTACAAGGGAAATGTTTAGAAATACCAATTCCTTTTTAAGTTGAATAATATTTATGGTATGTATATACCATATTTTGCTGGTCCATTTGTCTGTTGATAGGCACTTGGGTTGCTTCCATGTTTTAGCTATTATGTATAATGCTGCTAATGATCATGAGTGTTCAAGTTTTCTTCAGGACCCTGCTTTCAGTTCTTTTGCATATATGCTCAGAGGCAGAATAGCTGGATCAAATGGTAATTATTTTTAATTTTTCGAGGAACTGCCGTATTTCCCACAGAAGCTGTACCATTTTACATTCCCAGCAGCCATGCACAAGGGTTACAATTTCTGCATCCTTGTCAGCACTCTTTTTGATAGTAGCCATCCTGTTGGATGTGAGGTGGTGTCTCAGTTGTGCTTTGCATTTCCCTAATTAGTTAACATTTTGAAGGCAGAAGGAAGAAAATAATAAAGACTAAAGTGGAGATGAATGAAATAGAGAATAGGAAAACAATGGAGAAAAACCAAAATTTGGTTCTTTGAAAAGATCAATAAATTTGACAAATGAAACGTTTATAGCTAGACTGACGAGAGCTCAAATTACTAAAATCAGGAATGAAAGTGGGGATATTACTACTAACCTTACAGAATAAAATGTAAGAGAAGACTGTACAGTTGCATGCCAAAAAAATTAGACAACTTAGACTATGTACAGTTGCATGCCAAAAAAAATTAGACAACTTAGATGAAATTTTTAAAATTCCTAGAAACACACAAACTACCAAAGCTAATTGAAGAAGAAATAGAAAATCTGAATAGGCCTCAAACAAGTAAAGAGATTGAATCAATTATACCAAAAAATTCCAATAAGGAAAATTCCAGGACCAGATGGCTTCTCTGGTGAATTCTACCAAACCTTTAAAGGAGAATTAATATCAATTCTTCTCAAAGTCTTCCAAGAAATAGAAGAAAGGAATCACTGCCTA
The DNA here is from genome assembly GCF_949752795.1 of Hyperoodon ampullatus. Taxonomy (NCBI): domain Eukaryota; kingdom Metazoa; phylum Chordata; class Mammalia; order Artiodactyla; family Ziphiidae; genus Hyperoodon; species Hyperoodon ampullatus. The sequence continues at coordinate 13,058,779 of NC_136917.1, forward strand.
ACTCATTCTGTGAGGCCATTATTACCCTGATACCAAAACCAAAGAAAGACATCACAAGATAAGAAAAGCACAGATCAACATCCCATATGTATACAGATGAAAACCTCAAAAGTACTAGCAAATCAAATTTAACAATATTAAAAGACTTAATACATCATGAGCAAATGAGGGGCTCCAATCAAGATGGCGGAGCAGTAGGATGTGGAACTCCCCTCCTCCCAAAACTACATCTACAAATGGAACAGTTCTTATAGAACACCTGCTGAACACCAGCAGAAGTCCTAAAACACCTGAAAGGATGAGAAATATCTCCACATAACTGGGTAGGATGAAAGGGAGGGAAAAAAAAAAAAAGGGACAGGACCTGCACTGCTGGGAGGGAGCTGAAGAAAGGAAAGATTCCCACACCCTGGGAAGCACCCTCACCTGTGGGGAGATCAGCTGGGACAGAAAAGGAGCTTCAGAGGAGGGCACGGCAACTGGTTTGTGGCAGGCAGAACAGAGAGACCTACACAGACGGTCCGACCCACTGCCCTGTACCCCCAGTCTAACACGCGTCTGCTGGGTACAGGTGGGGGCTGGGTGCTGAAACACGGGGTTTAGAGGACAAACCTGGGGAGAGGACTGGTGTTGGCTGCTCGGAGACAGACTGAAGGAGCTGGAATGTGGTACGGCCACAACCAGGGCTAGAAGCCAGGCCCACCATAGAAACGAAGCACCGTTGTTAAGTGGTGCATGAAGCAGGGAGGGGGGCTGCCATTACAGCCTCTTTCTCCACGTGCTAGCCCCTGCCCATGCAGGCTCCAGGAGAGCACACCCCAGCCGCCCCGCCTCAGCCAGCTCCCACCTGGGCAGTCTTGTAGGCCCCAGATGCCACCTAGGCAGGCTCCGAGGCCAACTGCAGCCTCGGGAGCAGACACCAGCAGTTTGCCCACATTCAGAGGTAGGGCCAAAAGCACAGCTGAGCCCCAGGGGCCACACAACTTAGGAAGCGGGGCTGAAAATTCAGTGCCTGTGGGACATCCAAACAGCGGGTGCTCCCGCGGCTGGGACGGGTCTGGCCTTAATAGCTGTGGGCTTTGTGGGTGCATGCATGCAGGGACTGGGCCATGCCAGGGTCTAAGCTACCTCTATAGCTCCCACAGCAGGTCGAGGTGTGGGACTTGTGCTGTCCTGGGTCCTGACTTCAGTGGCTCTGTGCTGGTGTCCTTGAGACATCTGGGTGGATGGCCGGCATACCCACGGTTGAGGCAGGGCCAAGGGCAGTGCCAAAAACAGTGTACTTTGTAAGCCCAGACAATGGATGAAAGGTGACACATCAGAGCACACTCACCGGTGAACAGCTCCAGCAGAGGAATACTCAGTGGCTCCCCTCCCAGTGGGAGTGCTCCAGTCCCACCTACCTCACACCACAGCTCAGTAACGCAGCTCAGAAACAGATCTGGGGACGTCTACTCCAACATCTAGGTAGCAGACCCTGCCCCTGACAGGGCAGTGACAACCACAGAGCAAAGAGGAGGCCCCACTCAACATCCAGTGCAGGCTCTGGCCACCACAACACCAGTCACACCTCCTATCAAGGGGATAATGGCCAGCATACACTGAGGAAAGAGGTGGCAGCCATCCATACTAAAAACAGCCCCTGCGCCAAAAATGTTAAACCCACGTAGGCTACAAAGGGACGCTCCCACATTAGTATAGCCCTCCAGGACCACAGTAGAGAACTGTTTTTCCTAAACCCAGAGCAAGAGAAATATAAGTAAAATGAAGAAGCAGGGAACCACTGCCAATAAAAAGATCAAGAGATTTCCCGAGACAACAAACAATGAAACAGACATCTTCAGTCTAATAGACAAAAAGGAGATAATGAAAATACTGAAGGAATTAAGAAAGGCTATTGGCAGAAACGCAGATTACTGTAAAAAGGAACTAGAAACTATAAGGAGGAACCAAGAAAAAATAGAAAATTCATCATGAGCAAATGAGACTTAGGGATGTAAGGATGGTTCAACATTTGAAAATAAAGTAATACATCATATTAATTAATTAAATAGCAGCACTGTTTACAAGAGTCAAGACATGGAGACAACCTAAGTGTCCATCAACAGATGAATAGATAAAGAAGATATGGCAAATATATATACAATGGAATATTACTCAGCCATTAAAAAAGAATGAAATAATGCCATTTGGAGCAACATGAATGGGCCTAGAGATTATCATACTAAGTGAAGTAAGCCAGAGGAAGACAAATATCATATGATATTGCTTATATGTGAAATCTAAAAAAAGGATACAAATGAGCTTATTTACAAAACAAATAGACTCAGGTACAGAAAACAAACTATGGTTACCAAAGGGAAGGAGGGGGAAAGGATAAGTTAGGAGTTTGGGATTAAAATATGCACACTACTGGGCTTCCCTGGTGGCGCAGTGGTTGAGAGTCCGCCTGCCGATGCAGGGGACACGGGTCCGTGCCCCAGTCCAGGAAGATCCCACATGCCGCGGAGCGGCTGGGCCTGTGAGCCATGGCCGCTGAGCCTGCGCTCCACAACGGGAGAGGCCACAACAGTGAGAGGCCCGCGTACCTCAAAAAAAAGAAACAAAAATATGCACACTACTATATATAAAATAGATAACCAACAAGAACCTACAGTATAGCACAGAGAACTCTACTCAATATCTTGTAACAATCTATAATGGAAGAGAGTGTAAAAAAAAGAATATATATATATTTTTATATATGTATAACTGAATCACTTTACTGTACACCAGAAACTAACAATTGTAAATCAACTATATTTCAATAAATTTTTTAATGAAATTTAACATTTTTGTTTAATATGTATTGTTGATTGATTAACATGAAAACTCACAGACAACAGCACTATAACTCATGCCTGAATAAAGCTTACGTAACACACTTATTTTCTTTCAAAGGCACATCATAGCCTTCTTGGACAATTTTAAACAGCGAGATCACCAACAAAAAGCACAAAAGTGTCACTAAATAGGCCACGAAAAGGACCATTTTTTTACAGTATGTGAACTGAAACAAGATGGCAGAACAGCACCTTGTTCAACCTAAGCTGGTAATGTGTTCATTGGGTGACTCAAATTTTTCACTGCTCTGTGCATAGCCATGAATGATTGCAAATGCTCTACAAGTATCAATTTGGGGGTTACGAATAAATGTTAGCAAGCTGTTAAACTCACAAATATGGAATCCATGAGTAGGGAGAACAAACTGTATCTTGCTGGTGACTTGATTTTCTCTCATCCTGTAATGTCTTTTTTTTTAGCGCTTTTATTTATTTATTTATTTTTATTTTTATTTTATTTTTGGCTGCATTGGGTCTTCGTTGCTGCGCGGGCTTTCTGTAGTCGTGGCGAGCGGGGGCTATTCTTCATTGTGGTGTGCGGGCTTCTCATTGCGGTGGCTTCTCTTGTTATGGAGCATGGGCTCTAGTCTCACGGGCTTCAGTAGTTGTGGCACGCGGGCTCAGTAGTTGTGGCTCATGGGCTCTAGAGTGCAGGCTCAGTAGTTGTGGCACATGGACTTAATTTGTCCGTGGCATGTGGGATCTTCCCGGACCAGGGCTCGAACACATGTCCCGTGCGTTGGCAGGCGGATTCTCAACCACTGTGCCACCAGGGAAGCCCCTGTAATGTCTTTAAATACTGTATTATCTCCAGTGAGCCCATGCAGCCCTATATTTCCCAAACATATACACTACTGTATTTTATTTATTTTATTTTTATTTATTTTTGTTTTTGTTTTTGGCTGCATTGGGTCTTCGTCGCTTTGTGTGGGCTTTCTCTAGTTGCGGTGAGTGGGGGCTACTCTTCGTTGTGGTGCGTGGGCTTCTTATTGTGGTGGCTTCTCTTTGTTGCAGAACATGGGCTCTAGGCACGCGGGCTTCAGTAGTTGTGGCTCACAGGCTTCGTTGCTCCACGGCATGTGGGATCTTCCTGGACCAGGGATCGAACCCATGTCCCCTGCAGTGGCAGGCAGATTCTTAACCATTGCACCACCAGGGAAGTCCTTACACTACTTTAAAAAAGGGAATTGGGTTGGGGGGGTGGTCCAGTGGCTAGGACTCAGCTTGAACGAAGATCCCACAAGCTGCACGGTGTGGCCAAAAATAAAAAAGGGGGTGGGGGATTGGGAATGCTGCTGGGTGACCAGCTTATAGTTTCTGCTCTATGGGGCAGTCATTCCTTTTATGTTGTTTAGTGTTAGTTTGCTACTGCTGTTATAACAAATTTCTTTCACAATTCTGGAGGCCAGAAGTCCAAAATCAGTATCACTGGGACAAAATCAAGGTATTATTGCCTCTTCCAGCTTCCAATGGCTGACAACATTACTTGACTTGGCCACATCATTCCAATTTCTGCCCCTGTGATCACATCATTTTCTCTTCTGTGAAATCCCCTTCTGCCTATAAAGTTACATGTGACTGCCTTCAGGGTCCACCCAAATAATTCAGGATAATCTCCTCATATCAAGATCCTTAAGTGCATATGCAGAGACTCTTTTCCCATATAAGGTAACATTTACAGGTTTGAGGAATTAGGATCTGATATCTTTTAGGAACATTTTTCACCTACCACACCTAGTCTTGTCTGTCCATGTGCTTTGTGGGCAGCAAGCTCTTACTCAGAGCCCTGTCAGACTTCCCGGCTTGTACCTGAGGGTTCACAATCCAGCTGAGCCTGGGAAGAGTGACACACCTCTAAAGAGGCCAGAGAAGTTACCAGGAGCCAAGAAACTGGTCTGTTTCCAGCTCTGCTGTGTACCTTGGACAAAGGGCCCATGCTTACAAAGCCTTGGGTTCCTTATTTCTGAATGCTCTTCTACACCAGGACAGCTCAGAGCTGCTGCAGATGAACTTGCAAATTGTAGCCCCCTCCTTAGTGAAAGACAGTTTAAGGGAAGTGATTTTGCCTCATTTCTCTGCTTTGGCTGAGTCTGCTCAAGCATAGCCAACAAACATCAACAGATCACCTACCTACTCCCCACCAGGCTTCCTTCTAGTCCCAGGATAACACAGTACCTCAGACATCAAGGAGCCCCCAGCTAAAATGGGGGTAAAAGGGGGGCATGGCATGGGTAAAGGTACCAGGAAGCCCCAGGGTGAGAAGCCTCAATTATATCTCACAGTATTCAGGCTCACTCATTATAAGAATGTTTTTAAGAAACAGATTAGATATGAATAAAGTTAGTGAGTTGCATTACTTTAAAAGGTCTCAGGCTCTAATCATGAAGTCTAGGGTGCAGTTGAAGTAATCCCCAACCTACTTTTCTTCAGAATAGGTCAGAACAAGAAGAATTTTTAACTTTAGAAAGGAGCAGGACTTCCCTGGTGGCGCAGTGGTTAAGAATCCACCTGCCAATGCAGGGGACACGGGTTCGATCCCTAGTCCTGGAAGATCCCACATGCTGCAGAGCAACTAAGCCCATGCACCACAACTACTGAGCCTGTGCTCTAGAGCCCGTGAGCCACAACTACTGAGCCTGCATGCCACAACTACTGAAGCCTATGTGCCTAGAGCCTGTGCTCCGCAACAAGAGAAGCCACCGCAATGAGAGCCTATGCACTGCAACAAAGAGTAGCCCCCGCTCGCTGCAAATAGAGAAAGCCCATGCACAGCAACAAAGACCCAATGCAGCTAAATAAATAAATAAATAAATAATAAAATAAAATAAAATAAAAACTAAAAAAGAAAGGAGCTAAGAGCCTCCAGTGTGGTGGTATGAAATGGGACAGATGCATCCACAGAGACTAGAGGCTTGAAGGGGGATATATGGGACAAATTTCATACAGCTAACCTAGTAGGGAGCCAAAGGTTACCATAGACAAACATTTTTATAATTATCAGAAAATTTGAGTTGCTTCTAGTTTGTCAAGGGAGGGAGGTTTGGTGTATTAAAAAGGCCATCCAGCATTTCTCCCTGTATTCTGCAAGGAAAGGGGAAGGGAAGACCCCACCCCAGGGAATTCTTCACTGAACATAGAGGTTAGATGGGCAACAGGGACCTCAGTGGACTGAGAGGCTACCATGCTACAAGGAGTGTCAGGCCAAGTCTCCTGTGTTGGTGTCTGACTGAGACAGGAGTCCAGAAATTCTGTGTGAGTGCCCTTTGCAGACTGGGTACAGAGGGGCTTGTTTTAGACCACCCTCTAGGAGACCCTTGTTTGGTTAGGACTGCTACCCTTTGAAGGGAGGCACTGATCCATTGGTCCTTTCCTTCCCAACTGGCCCTTTCAGCATTGTTTCTACCTTTTCCAGTGAGCTCTAGCTGTACTTATGAAACTAACTTTAATAAATTTAGTCCTGTAATAGAAATAAATTGTGTTTGTCAAAACCCATAGAGGGTATAACACCAAGAGTGAGACCAGATAGAAACTATGGACTTTGGGTGATGATGACGTGTCAACGAAGGTTCATCATGGGCACAATGTAGCACTGGTGTGGGACATCTATACTGGGGGAGCCTGTGGGGTGGGGGCCTCAGGGTATATGGGAACTCTGTACTTCCTGCTCAAATTTGTTATGAACCTAAAACTGCTCTAAAAAATAGTCTTTTTTTTTTTTTTGAGGAACTGTATGAGAGCTCTTTGCTCACCTTGACCTCCTTGAATCCCTAGACCAGCATAATCTCCTTCATTTGTTTTGAATAGAGTATTTGCCAAATATTAAGGGCAAACTCGGTAGAGAGTTGGAGTCAACCATTCAAGAAATTTCCAACTTTCGAGAGTGTCTTTTTTTTTTTCCAAATAAATAGTTAGTTGGCTTTTAATTGGAAAAACAGAGGCTCAGTATTGCATCCTATTTGAACCCTATTTGGTGTTTCCTGACTAGGCCTCTCCCCTAGACAGTGTATCAGAGAAAAAAATGGAACCTATTTTTTTGAAGCTGGAATGTAAATTAATTTTGTGTTATCCTCCTCACATTCCCTTCATACCTATGGATATCCAAATGGTTTAAATCAAAATTAGATTCAGAGCCAATATTACAGTTATTCTTTTTAAAAATAATGTTTTTCCCCCTTGCCACAGAACTGACTTTATTTTTATTTATTTACTTATTTACTTATTTGGCCACGTGACATGGCTTGCAGGACCCTAGTTCCCCAACCAGGGACCGAACCTGTGCCTCCTGCAGTGAAAGCATAGAGTCTTAACCACTGGACCGCCAGGGAACTCCCACCACAGAACTAACTTCAGAAACTGTGAATTAACAAGAAAAATAAAACAAAAGTTACAAATAATCCAAATGCCCATTTATAAATACTGTAGTGTTTTGTTCCTTTTGTGTACAAACATACGCATGTGTGTACATATATAATGGGAAAGGGTCATATTTTAACTAGATTTTTTTTTCATTTAATATGGGCATTGGTCCATGGCTTTGCATATTCTTTCAAAACATCAGTTTTAGGACTCCCCTGGTGGCACAGTGGTTAAGACTCTGTGCTCCCAATGCAGGGGGCCTGGGTTCGATCCCTGGTCAGGGAACTAGATCCCACATGCATGCCGCAACTAAGAAGAGTTCGCATGCCACAACTAAGGAGCCGGCGAGCCACAACTAAGGAGCCTACAAGCTGCGACTAAGAAGCACACCTGCTTCAACTAAGACCCATAGCAAACAAATAACTAGTAAAATAAATAAAATTTTAAAAAATAAAAGATAATTGGAGAATATTAGAAACAGTTAAAAAAACATCAGTTTTAGTAGCAAATTATATTCCATTTTATGGATATACTACAATTTATATCAATCTTGTATTGTTGAACACAGAGCTTATTTCTTAACTTATGCTTTTTCAGGTGATACTGCAGTGAAGACTCTTGGGTATAAATCTTGGCACAGATCCATGATCATTCTCCTTCTAGTAAACACCAGGAGGTGGAATTGTGGAGTCAGAAGGTACACTCCTGGTAAAGACTTCAGCACAATTAACAAATGACTTGAGAGGGAAGCACGTCACAGTCCCAGCAGCAATGCATGAAAACTCCATGTCCTAAATCCTCGTCAATATTGGATATTGAGTTTGACAGGTTTGGCAACACTAGCTTAGTACTGAGAAAATTAATCAGCCTGAAATCACTGCACCCTAACTCTGTGTTAAAACACAAGAGAAGTATGTGTCCTGGTTCTGAAGGAATTCACAGAATATGGGCCAGGTTTTTCCTGGCTGAACCACTTACTTCCCTGCTGTTTGGCTCTGGAAGAGTTATTTACCCTCTTTGCCTTAACCTTGCCTGCCAGCTGTGAGGATGAGTATCTGGACTGAATTTATCATATTCTCATTTATATTTGTATTATATGTAATATATAAATGAGAATATATATATATATGTTCTTATTTATCCTCCCCAACTAGACACAAATATATATATATAAACTAATAACTATAATATATATACAGTTAATATATACAGGGTTCAAAAGCGGTTGTCACTGCCACTGCTGTTACTACTACTACTACTGATTATAATAATCATTGAGATGGCTCTGGGTAGACACTTAACAAATGTTAATTACCACTTACAAGCTGTTTAACTTGGCTTAGAAAAGCTACACCCTCTCTCCAATCATTAGCTTCCCCATCTGTTCAACAGAACTAAAAATACCCATTTCCTAGGATTACTGTGAGGATTATAGGAAATGAAACAATCAGCTCAGTACCAGGAATAGAGAAGGAAGTTTTCTTCCTTTAGGAATATTTTAGAAACCGACTTCAGAAAAATAATGCATAATGCCTGATAATAAACAACTCAGTTTCTTTTGTGAAGACCTCTAAGATCAGGGGCTGAATCAGCAAGAGCTGGTGAAACTACATCTTTACCCTTTATCCTCCTTTTTGGAAAAGTTATTCTTTCCAAACATCAACTCTTTTGGCCTGATGTTCAGGTGCCTGTCACTGGGTTTGCCTGGCTGATGGCAAAAAATCATAGGAAGGCTGAGGTGCCAATATAGGAGCCCGAAATAAGAGTAGGGATTAGGTGGAGAAGACGGAAACTCTTTCTCCCTATGTTCTTGCTTAGTTAATACCTAATGGCTTTTTAAGGGGTTGCAAGTATAGTTTAATAAAGATGTGCCAATATCTAGCAACAAAGGCACTCTGCCAACATCATAAGTCCCTCTGCACCTGCTCTGGCATAATAACTTTGATAAGAACTACTCATTAGTGAGCACCTATTGTAAGACTCTATAATCCTTCCAACAACCTGATTATTCCAATGAAGACATAGCTATTCAGAAGACATAACAATTCAGAGCCAGGACTGGGACTCATGCCTGTTTGCCTTGAAGTACATGTTTTTCCTTGTCTACTTTCTCTCTCTTCCTCTCCTCTTTCTCCTCTAGTACTTTTCAGATTCCTGCCTTTTCCTTCTAGCCCACCCGGATTTCAGGCCCGCCTTTGTACCCATCCCAGGTGCATCACCGATCCCCATGGCTTTAAGATCTCCTGTTCCCATGGCCCTGCACCTGGCAGACTGAGAGGGATGCCAGCTGCTCTTTCTTTGCAGGGCACAGAGCTCTGAGTAGCACACCAAGATGTGTAGGAACCTGGAAGCTGAGAACCCTTACATATTTCTGAGCCTCTGAGTCATTGAAGAAAAAGAAGGTACTTCAGTGAAAAGGGCTCAGCCTTACTAGGAAGTATAAAGGAAATATTAAAGGTACTGTGTTTTTAAATAGTATACTTAGCGAACTTGAATACTTTTGGCTAAAGCAATTTCATATTGTGACCGAGGGAACTGGGTGAGTTCAATTAAGGTACTATGAGGAGACAGGAGCATTGCATTTAAACAGACCAATGTTTTAACAGTTAAGATTATTTTTTATCTTTGACCTAAAAGAGACAAGGATACTCAACAGGGAAAAGATAGTCTCTCAATAAACAGTGCTGGGAAAGCTGGATATTCAGATGCAAAAGAATGAAATTGGACCCCTATCTTACGTGACTTACAAAAATTAACGCAAAGTGGATTAAAGACGTAAATGTTAAGATAAGAAACCATAAAACTCCTAGAAGAAAACATAGGGGGAAAGCTCCTTGACATTAGGCTTGGCAAGGATTTTTTTTTTTTGATATGACACCAAAAGTACAAGCAACAAAAGTGAAAATAAACAAGTGAGACTATATCAACCTGAAAAATTTGTGTATAGTCAAGAAGCAATCAACAATATGAAAAGGCAACCTATGTAATGGCAGAAAATATTTGTAAACTACATATCTGATAGGGGGCTGATATCCAAAATATATAGGGAACTCATACAACTCAACAGCCAAAAAAAAAAAATTCCCACCCAAATAATCCAATTAAAAAATGGGCAGGGACTTCCCTGGTGGTGCAGTGGTTGACTCTGCACTCCCAATGCAGGGGGTCTGGGCTCGATCCCTGGTCAGGGAACTAGATCCCACATGCATGCTGCAACTAAGAGTTCACATGCCACAAATAAGGAGCTCATGTGCCACAACCAAGGAGCTGGAGAGCCACAACTAAGGAGCCTGGGAGCTGCAACTAAGGAGCATGCCTGCCACAACTAAGACCCAGTGCAACCAAATAAATAAGTAAATAAATATATTTTTTTTAAATGGGCAAAGGGTCAGAATAGATGAATAGACATTTTTCCAAAAGATATTCACACGGCCAACAGGTACCTGAAAAGGTGCACAGCATGACTAATCATCAGGAAAATGCATTTCAAAACTAAAATGAGATATCACCTCACACCTGTTAGAATAGCTATTACCAAAAAGACAAGAGCTAAGTGCTGGTGAAAATGTGGAAAAGAGGGAACTCTTGCTCACTGTTGATGGGAATGTAAATTGGTGAAGCCACTATGGAAAACAGTATGGCAATTCCTCAAAAAATTAAAAATAGAACAACTATATGATCCAACAGTTCTACTTTTGGATATATACCTGAAGAAAATGAAATCACTATGTTTGAAACTGAGCAGGACCCTACAGGGTCTTCCTGGGGAAAGACACCAACCTGTGTCCTCCATCTCTTATTTAAAAAAAAAAAAAAAACTTTAGCCTCCTAGGCCTTCCAAAGAGCAAATATAATCAGGAATACAGAAACAAAGGAAAGCAATCAAGCAAGAGAAAATAATAATAGTTTAACCATAAAACAAAGTCAATGACCTTTAATTTCTCCTCAGAAGCTATAGATAATATCCTGATCCAGATCTTTGAGTTGTTTTTCAGATATTAAAACCCCCACAAGATGGAAGAAGTTGACTGCTTGCTGAGCACTAGCATGTAACCCCCAGATGAGCTGGAGCGTGAAGATTGATAATGCTGACCTCTGTAACCTCATCTGATTGCCTCACCACCCACCAATAAGACAATTGTCTGTGAGCTGATCACACACTCCACAACCCTTTCCCTCACTTGGTCTTTTAAAACCCTTCCCTAGGGACTTCCCTGGAAGTCCAGTGGTTAAGACTCCGTGCTTCCATTTCAGGAGGCACGAGTTCAATCCCTGGTCAGGGATCTAAGATCCCACATGCTGTGTGATGTGGGAAAGAAAGAAGAGAGAGAGAGAAAGAAAGGGAAAGAAAGAAAGGAAGGAGAAGGAAGGAAGGAAGGAAGGAAGAAAAAAAAGAAAGAAAAAGCCGTTTCCTAAAAGCCATCAGGGAGTTCAGGTTTTCTGAGCATTAGCTGCTTGTTCTCCTTGCTTGTCACCCTGCAATAAATGTTGTACTTTTCTTCACCAAAACCCCGTGTCAGTAGATTGGCTTTGCTGCAGGCAAATAGACCCAAGTTTGGTTTGGTAACGTCTTGAAGAGATATCTGCACATCCACATTCATTAGAGCATTATTTACATTAGCAAGGACATGGAAACAACCTTAGTGTTCATCAATGGATGAATGGATAAAGAAATTATTATACACACAAGTGCACGTGCATGCGCACATGCATGCACATGCGTGCACACACACACACAGAATGGAATATTATTCAGCCATTAAAAAGGAACTCCTGGGCTTCCCTGGTGGCGCAGTGGTTGAGAGTCCGCCTGCCGATGCAGGGGACATGGGTTCGTGCCCCGGTCCAGGAAGATCCCACATGCCGTGGAGCAGCTGGGCCCGTGAGCCATGGCTGCTGAGCCTGCACGTCCGCAACGGGAGAGGCCACAACAGTGAGAGGCCCGTGTACTGCAAAAAAAAAAAAAAGGAACTCCTCGTTGCCATATGATCCAGCAATCCCACTCCTAGGCATCTATCTAGACAAAACTATAATTCAAAAAGATACATGTGGGCTTCCCTGATGGCGCAGTGGTTGAGAGTCCACCTGCCGATGCAGGGGATGTGGGTTCGTGCCCCGGTCTGGGAAGATCCCACATGCCGCGGAGAGGCTGGGCCCGTGAGCCATGGCTGCTGAGCCTGCATGTCCGGAGCCTGTGCTCTGCAACGGGAGAGGCCACAACAGTGAGAGGCCCGCCTACTGCAAAAAAAAAAAAAAAATACATGTATCCCAATGTTCATTGAAACACTATTTACAATAACCAAGACATGGAAACAACCTAAATGTCCACCAACAGATGAACGGATAAAGAAGATGTGGTACATATATACAATGGAATACTATTCAGCCATAAAGAAGAATGAAATACTGCCATTTGCAGCAACATGGATGGACCCAGAGATTATCATACTAAGTGAAGGAAGTCAGAAAAAGGATGACAAATACCATATGATATCACTTATATGTGGAATCTAAAATATGACACAAATGAACCTAACTATGAAACAGAAACAGATTCACAGACATAGGGAACAGACTTGTGGTTGCCAAGGGGGAAGGGGGAGGGGGAAGAGAAGGATTGGAAGTTTGGGATTAGCAGATGCAAACTATTATATACAGAATGGATAAACAACAAGCTCCTACTATATAGCACAAGGAACTATATTCAATATCCTGTGATACACCATAGTGGAAAAGAATATATGTGTATAACTGAATCACTTTGCTGTATAGCAGAAATTAACACAACATTGTAAATTAACTATACTTCAATAAAATAAATTTTTAAAAAGAGAGAGAGAGATGCCAGAGACGTTACTTTCTCTCCCTACCAGGTGAGGTCACAGAAGGTGGCCATCTACGAGCCAGAAAGGGACAGCCATCACCAGAAACCGACCATCGACCATGCTAGCATCCTGATCTTGAACTTCCGTCCTCCAGAACTGTGAGAAATAAATTTCTGTTTCTCTGGAGGACCCTGATGGATGCAGCCATCTCAGCTTTTTGAGGATTTACTAAGTGTCAGTCACTAATTCTACAGGGGAAAATGGAGTGAGAGTCTGAGCCACCCCAGAGAAGAAGTGCCACACCCAGTGAGGTAGTGGGCAAACGTCAATGGGATCCCAATTAAAGGACTTGAAGTATTCTCCAAGGCCCAGATATTAGAAAAGGAGAGACGGTTCTCTGTTTTACTTAACATGCCATATTAGACATGTGATTGAGAACTGATTATTACTCTGGGCTTTAGTCATGTGTTAGTAAAAAGGTATTACATTTTGTCTTGAGGAATAAATTGAAATATATGCACACTGAACAGTAAATTTTGTCTGTGATGTTTATGTAGGTATACTGATCCAGGTGTGCCAGACTGACATTATGCAGTAGATACCTGTGACAAAAACATTTACTGTTCACCGATGATCCCACCCACATTTCCCAGCTGCCTTTCAGTTAGGTCATGTGACTAGTCCTGGCCAATGGGTTGTGAGTAGAAATGACTGTGTCAAACCCTAGACCACAACAGAGAAAAAGGAAAGTGAGTTCTCCATGCCCTTTCTTCCCACATGGCAACAATGGGAGCCCTCTTGTTTCTCATGTTACAGCCACAGATGTTGGTGTGTGAGCCGTGCAGTGTCTACGTGGAGCGAACCTCCCACAGATCTTCAATGGACATTAAATGTAAGCAAGTGGGAAACGTAGTTGTATTAATCCATTGAGATTTGAGGGTTGTAATATGTTACTGCGTCATAGCCCAGTCCATCTTGACCAAATACAACTGTGGATGTCACTAGGTGTAGAGATGCAAATCCCTGGAGTCACCTTTGGAAGTAGACCATGGCTTACAGAAAACAGGTTGGGGGAGCCTCTTCAGGAGTGAACGTTTAAATGCTAATTAGACTGGGGATGAGGTTGCACAGCCTTCCAGCTGGTTTTACCTAAATCATGACTAGTCACTCCTTCGGCAATTTTCTGGAATGGTATATGAGAGTAACAGAAAAGTTTCTCATATATCTTGTGAAGTCTTATGGGTGGGACTGATGTACTCCATGTTAATACTGAAGCCCAGTTTCAGATATAATTATGAACATCATGTGAGGGCATACATTATGGAATAATAAGTCAATTGTAAGCAAAAGTTGACGTGGTCATAGTTGTTCTTATTGTCTGACAGACAGAAGTGTCTGGATCACAATGCCAACTTATCCCTTTAAGAAACTTCTTGAGCAGATGAGACACACTGCTAAAGAATCTTTGAAAATGAGACAGACTTTAATGTTGTAAGTGACCCCAGATGAAAATTTGAGTGGCAGAGGTTTTTTTTGACACCTCAATCTCTTTATGATGCCAATACTTGGCTTGAGTCCCTGCCTTGGTTGCATTCTGGGGTCATGCACAGGAGAGCGGGAACATGTTCCACTGGACTGAAAGTCTTGTTGGTGATGGCTGCTCCCAGGCTAGAGCATCCCAACAGAGAGCCTGTAGCAAATGGCTATGCAAGGTAGGAATCAAAGGTGGGAGAGAGAAAAGGTCTCTGTGGGAGTCATCAAACGTCATGCTGGGAAAGGTTGCCTCTGATCAGAAACAAGATGTGAAAACTTGGTTTGTAATGATCCCAAAGCTGTCAGCAGCAATGAGGCAGTGGGAAAAAGCCTGAGAAAGCCACCTTTGGCTTGCGGACCTGGAGGGAGAGTGATGTTGGAAGCCTTAGCAGATTATTGCAAATGAAATCAGTAATGTGAAGAAACTGATGGGCCACTAGGGGCAGGGGTGGGAAGATACCTGGAGAAACTGTCACTGCTAGAGTGTGGTGGAGGCTGCTTCAAGCCCTGGTATGAAATCTAGTGCGTAGGGCGGGCCACCAAAACCTGGGGAACTAGGCACCCCCAGCAAGGTGGCACACTCCTACTGCTAGTTTACAGTAATTACTCCTGCAGAACAATTCTAAATTCATGAAGATATTGCTCATTATGTTTAGAATTTGTAATCACTAGCCATCCCTCCCAATGGATTCCATTTAATGGAATCACATGGGAAGGCATGAATTGCTTGAGAGTATCAGTTCTGAAATGAGCAGCAAGTGTACTGGAAAGGCCACCGTTGTCCACTTAAAACAGAGGCTGTGAACAAGGGCCTCAGAGATACTGGTATCGTGGTGAAGGAGAATTAATGACAACATAACAGAAAGTGATAAGAAAAAGGTCAAAATGTGTCAGTAGGTGTGCCCTCTAAGACTTATACGTAGAGTGGCAAACAGAATTATCTAAACTATTTAAGGTGAAGTTTGGCGGATCTCTTGCTGTTGGATTCTGATCTCCTTCAGTAGCCTGGTGGCATAGTGGAGAGGGTTCATTGTGGAGGACTGGGCTTTAGTACCCTGAATAAAATCAAAAACAGGAATAAGCTATTCAAATGTAACTGCAGACCTCCATGATATTGTGCACCAGAGGGAAAAATATTAATGCTTATTGATGAGAGTTTTGTACTGTGAAATTAAATACATTTAAATACTACCTGTAATACAGGTAGTATTAGTACATTTATAGTATGACTTTATTTCCTGATGTAATAAGCCTTATGAGTCATGTACTTTTTCCAAGTTCTGTTTGCACAACAAAGTTCGGGCTGTATTTGAGATGTAGTGGCCAACTAAAGCAGGCACCGTTGATGCCCTATCTAATATCCCCTAGACTCACCTCTGAGTTCACCTGCAGCTGTGGTAAAGAGCTTCCAGCGTGATTGCAGCTCCCCATTCCAAGTGCCTGCTTCTCTGCCTGAGAGCTGTCTGAAGCATCAGGGGAATTTGCTGAGACACACACAGGAGCAACTCAAAGGATAAGACAGTTAATGTTCCAGAAACAGGGTTTCCCTGGTGGCGCAGTGGTTAAGAATCCACCTGCCAATTCAGGGGACACGGGTTCAATCCCTGGTCCAGGAATAGCAACTAAGCCCATGCGCCACAAACTACTGAGCCTGCGCTGCAGAGCCCACGAGCCACAACTACTGAGCCCACGTGCCACAACTACTGAGCCCATGTGAAGCCGGCGCACCTAGAGGCCATGCTCCGCAACAAGAGAAGCCACCGCAGTGAGAAGCCCGTGCACTGCAATGAAGAGTAGCTCCCGCTCGCTGCAACTAGAGAAAGCTTGCACACAGCAACGAAGACCCAACACAGCCAAAAATAAATAAATAAACATTTGGGGGAGAAAAAAAAAAGTTCCAGAAACAATTCCTGAGAGTTGGGGAAGGGAGAATGCTGGATTACTGCTCCAGCCTCCCAGCCTGCAGTGGAACAATTCTGAGATGCCCTCTACACAGTCTCTCCGAGAGTAATCAGAACAATTAAGCCCTGGGACTTCCCTGGTGGCACAGTGGATAAGACTCCGTGCTCCCAGTGCAGGGGGGCCCAGGTTCGATCCCTGGTCAGGGAACAAGATCCCACATGCATGCCGCAACTAAGGAGCCTGCAAGCCACAACTAAGGAGCCCATGTGCCGCAACTTAGAAGCCCGCCTGCTGCAAGTAACACCCTGTGCAACCAAATAAATTTATAAAAAGAAC
Organism: Hyperoodon ampullatus; assembly: GCF_949752795.1. Lineage (NCBI taxonomy): Eukaryota > Metazoa > Chordata > Mammalia > Artiodactyla > Ziphiidae > Hyperoodon > Hyperoodon ampullatus. Next base: position 13,075,613 of record NC_136917.1, read on the forward strand.
AACTGAGCCCTAATCATGCACTGTGCTAATCTGCTCATTAATGCACTGTTTCTTAGCCTTTCTACCTTCCCTGTCTCATTTTCCCCACACCCACATGTGCTTCCTGGGATCACCTGGACCCAAGTCCCTGTATCAGGGTCTGTATTAGTCAGGTTTCTCCGGAGAAATAGAACCAGTAGGATAGATAGATCAATCTATTTCTCTATATCCATATCTATAACTCCACGTCTATAGCTATATATCTAAATCGACATCCACATCTATATCTATGTATCTATATAGAAAGATTATAAGGAAATAGCTCACGTGATTATGGAGGCTAGCAAGTCTAAAATCTGCAGAGCAAATGTTGCAGTTCAAGGCCAGAAGCAGGCAGGCTGCTACAGGCCCAGGAAGAGTCAATACGCCAGTGCAATGGCTGTCGGGCAGGAGAATTCTCCATTACTCAGGGGAAGGTCAGCGTTTTGTTATATTCAGGACTTCAGCTGAATGGATGAGGCCCACCCACATCATAGAGGGCAATCTGCTTTACTCAGTCTACTAGTTTATATGTTAATTTTATCCCAAAATACCCTCACAAAATACTCAGGATAACATTTAACCAAATATCTGGGCATCCTGTGGTCCAGTCTAGTTGACACACAAAATTAACCATTACAGGGTCCGATTTGGGGGAAATCCAAACCAAGGCACCAAGCATAGCTCATCAATTTGGAGAAGTGCCCCTTGTAACGAGAGTAGAAACCTCTAAGGAGAGTGTTTTATGTGGACCATACACCTCAGGAACCATACGTGCACTCTCTGACCCCTTGTCCACATTCCAACACATAGGCTTCTGGCCCACATTAAGGAGGCATTTTGGCCAGAAGGGAAAACCAGACCTGGTGTTGCTGTCCATGAATTTGAGACAGAAAGACTCCTGGTCCAGGATGGAATGAAAGCTTTGCTGTGTGGACTCTGCCTGACACTTGCCCTAATATTCAGTTACATTTTGTCCCTCTCTGGACCAGGCACTTAGTCCCACTAATAGGGTGGTCCACCGATTGCTTACACCACCTACCTACACCATCTTGCATTGCTCCTGGTTGAGCCCAAAGCAAGCGCCAGTAGCTTAACCGGCCCCCATTGGTGTTGCTGTCCGTGGTCCTGACTGAAGGAGCAAGCCTCTGCATTGACACCTGTTTTGCTGTCCATGGTGCTGCCTAATGATTTTTTTTAAATAAATTTATTTTATTTATTTATTTTTGGCTGCGTTGGGTCTTCATTACTGTGCACGGGCTTTCTCTAGTTGCGGTGAGTGGGGGCTACTCTTCACTGTGGTGCGCCTACTTCTCATTGCAGTGGCTTCTCTTGCTGCAGAGCATGGGCTCTAGGTGTGTGGGCTTCAGTAGTTGTGGCACCCAGGCTCAGTAGTTGTGGCTCATGGACTCTACAGCGCAGGCTCAGTAGTTGTGGCGCACAGGCTTTGTTGTTTCATGACAATGTGGGATCTTCCCAGACCAGGGCTCGAACCCATGTCCCCTGCAGTGGCAGGCGGATTCTTAACCACTGCGCCACCAGGGAAGTCCAATGATTCTTTTTTTATGCTCAGGTAAGATGCTGCCTATTGAAAGAGCAGGTTTTTGAAACATAGACTAGAATTCAATGATAAACATAAAATTTTGGCTCTTGCTGATGTGTGTTATAGGATTTAGTGCTCTGGTGTATGTGTCCCCATTCAAACTGAAGAACCAGTATTTTCTTGCTGTCCCATATTCCCAGAACAGGTTCTAGGATTTAGCACAGTTGATGGAAAAGGGCAGAGCTAAATAGAGAGCAACCAGGGCTGAAGCTTGCAGGCTATTAACCACATCAGGGGAGTCACTATCCTTTGGAAACCCCTGGCTTGGAATTTTCCTCTTTTTGACTTCCTATGTCCAACCTAGCAGAAAGTCTTGTGGATTCTATCTTCGAAATAGCTCTTAGATTAGGCTACTTCATCTCACCTCTGCCAACACTTCCGACAATGATGACCATCACCACTACTACCATCACTACCTTCACTCTTCTAATTACCATGATTTCTTGCTGGGATCATCCCTTTAGGATAAAAATTTCAAAGTGGAATAACTAAGTGGAAGTATAGGTACGCTGTTTAAGGGTTTGATAGAATATCTGTACCAAGGTGCATTTCCACCAACCTTGTAAAAGAGGACCAGAGCCACTTTCAGGTGGCAAAAGAGCTATCAGCAATACATTTCAATTAAAGATTGACCAAAAGAGATACATTAAAAAACTAAACAGGGAGTTCCCTGGTGGTCTAGCGGTTAGAATTCGGCACTTTCACTGCCGTGACCTGGGTTCAATCCCTGGCGGGGAAACTGAGATCCTGCAAGCCAAAATTAATTAATTAATCAATCAATTAAGTAAGTAAAAAACATAAAGAAAAAAGCTAATGCTTACAGAGCACGGCTGGGCAAGTGTATGTGGTGCTTTAAAACAAAACTTCTTTAAAAGATCACAAAAACAGGGCTTCCCTGGTGGCGCAGTGGTTGAGAGTTCGCCTGCCGATGCAGGGCACACGGGTTCATGCCCTGGTCCTGGAAGATCCCACATGCCGTGGAGCGGCTGGGCCCGTGGGCCATGGCCGCTGAGCCTGCGCGTCCAGAGCCTGTGCTCCGCCCACAACAGTGAGAGGCCCGCGTACCGCAAAAAAAAAAAAAAAAAAAAGAAAGATCACAAAAACAAAAACAAAAACCTTTTGTGGTACGTTCTGTTTTCAGATGGAATAATGAGACACAGGTCAAGAAACTTGCCCAACTTCAGACAAGACCCTCGGAGAAGGTCAGGTAAGCTTTCTGAGACCACACAGCAAGCCAGTGGCGCAGCAAATACTGTAGCCGATGTTTGTCTGCCCCTCTCCTGCCAAGAACTGCCAGGGGTCCCTGAGAAAGCAGAAGATGGGGAAGAGGGAAGGGAGAAGGCTGCGTCTGCGCGCGTGCTGGGAAGCGGGGGCTTCCGGGGCTGAAGGGTCGCCATAGCGGGTGTGATGCAATCACGCCCGTGCTGCGTCAAAGGGCGGCTCCAGGGATGCGGGGACTGCAGTAGAGCTGGTCCCCACCGCCGCCCACCTCGCCCCTGCCGCCCACCGCGGCTAACCCGGCAGGCAACCGCTGCCGCTGGCCTTCGTCCAGCGTCAGGACCACCGCCCCGGAGCCACCAGCGACCCCGACAACATCTCTCAGCCACCGGCGACCCTGACAACCGCCCCCAGGTACCGGCGGTCCCTGACAACCACTCCGAGCCACCGGTAACCCCTAACAACCGCCGCCAGCCGCCACGGGGCGCGCCATGAAGTCGGCGGTGAGCGCGCGCGGTGGGGTGTCTGGTGGCCGCGGGGGTGGCTGCTGGGGCGGGGGGCGAGGAGGCGGAGGAGGAGGCGGGGGCAAAGGAGGAGGCGGGGGCAAAGGAGCAGGAGGCGATGGCGGCGGCCAGGGGGGCAAGGGCGGCTTCGGAGCGCGGACGCGCGGCTTCGGAGGCGGCAGGGGCCGGGGGCGTGGTGGCGGAGACGGCAGGGGCCGCGGAGGCGGCGGGCAGCGGCGTGGCGTGGCCAAGAGCAAGAACCGCCGCAGGAAGGGGGTCACCACGGTATCCGTGGAACCGCACCGGCACGAGGGGGTCTTCATCTACCGCGGAGCGGAGGACGCTCTGGTCACACTGAACATGGTGCCCGGCCAGTCAGTGTACGGCGAGCGGCGGGTCACGGTGACCGAGGGCGGCGTGAAACAGGAGTACCGCACGTGGAACCCCTTCCGCTCCAAACTGGCCGCGGCCATACTGGGCGGGGTCGACCAGATTCACATCAAGCCCAAGTCCAAAGTGCTCTACCTGGGGGCCGCCTCGGGGACCACCGTCTCCCACGTCTCCGACATCATCGGCCCTGATGGCCTAGTCTACGCGGTCGAGTTCTCCCACCGCGCCGGCCGCGATCTGGTCAACGTGGCCAAGAAGAGAACCAACATCATCCCAGTCCTCGAAGACGCCCGGCACCCCCTCAAGTACCGCATGCTCATCGGGATGGTGGACGTGATCTTTGCTGATGTGGCCCAGCCAGACCAGTCCCGCATCGTGGCTCTGAATGCCCACACCTTCCTGCGCAACGGGGGCCACTTCCTCATTTCCATCAAGGCCAATTGCATCGACTCCACCGCCTCGGCAGAGGCGGTGTTTGCTTCTGAGGTGAGGAAGTTGCAGCAGGAGAATTTGAAGCCTCAAGAGCAGCTGACCCTGGAGCCCTATGAGAGGGACCACGCTGTGGTCGTCGGGGTCTATCGGCCCCTTCCCAAGAGCACCAACAAGTAGCAACCCAGCTCGGGCTGTCCCTGAGATAATGCCTAAGACTGTGCTGTGTTCAGTGTTACTTTATGTGTGTTTTCTTTGTGCACCGCTTTTCTATTAAATGGCATAAAGAAACAGTACCCAGGTGTATCAGTGAGGCCAGACTCAGTTATCCCCAAATCTCCAAATCCCCCCCCCAAACTCTAAAATAGCCAAGATAACAGGTGATAGGGGTCCATCAGGGATCAGCCTGGGGACTGTGCCTACTCCAATCACTCAGGGTCCTGACTCTTCGGGGCCCCTCTTCACTCGACACAGGGGCAGGGAAAGAGAGCTGGGGAAATAATGAGCTTATAAAATCCCCTTTGGAACTGAGGGGACAGTTCTTACACATTGACCATGTCACGTGACCAAGCCTGACTCCAGGGAGTAGCATTGGATATTGATGGACAGTAGTATAGTCTAACACACCCAATCTGCCTGACTCCAAGCCAGAGTCCTAACCATAATATATATTTAGTACTTTACTCTTCAAGGAAGCCCTTTTGCGTTCCCTAGTATGTGTAATCAGCACACCAGCCCCAAGATGGCTTTGTTACCATTACCCTTTTACAGGGGAAGCCACAGAGCTTCTGAAGGTAAAGTGGTTGCACAGCCAGTAAGGAGGTAGAACTTAACTGCCAGGCTTTGCGCCTCTAAATTCACTGCCATTTCCTGTACACTAATGGGATCTTACCTGTCCCCGACATGGCCCACGCTGAACAGACCACAAGTCCTAACACAAGGACACACACACAGAGCAGGGCCCTCTGGCTTCTCTGTGTCCTTTCTCTGCCTCCCTGTGCCACCCTTTTCTTAGATTTCAAAATAACAAAACAAGGCAGGGAGGTAGGATGTGAGTCCACCTCAAAAAGTGTTCCCACCACAAGGCATAACACACCCAAAGCGGCATCACCAAGTGTCTCAGAAATAACCAGAAAAATGACTCCCAGAAACTATCTGTCTCTGAAGGGCATTTCCTGCAGGCCCTGAATCCCAGTCCATTCAATTCTGGCTCTCAAAAGCAGCCCAAAGGGAGTGAACAATCCCAGGAGAGCTGGCAATGTTCCAAAACCAAGACTCAAAAAGGCCTTTCATTTACTCATTCACTCATCCACTCAAGAAATCCCCATTGCCAATTGCCAACGTCATCGACATTGCATCCGGGAATGATTGCTCCCTAATCCATCATTTGGAGAGTGGGTCTACCTTCCTGAAGATGTGCTTGGCTAGAGGTTATGGTTAGTTTACGTTTTCTGAGGGCATACTTCCTTCCTACAATAAGAAGATAAGTCAGATGTCTAAAGGGCAGCCACCCCTTCTACTCCTCCTCCCCCCTTCCCACAATGCACACACAAAAGCTATTCCATACAGTGCAGGGGGAGAGCTACAGTTCAGATTTGCTGGCCAGACTGACTCAGGAAGAAGAGGGTGAACGGACTAAATGTCTGCAAAACCCTGAACCAGGCATTTCTACAAACAATGTGAGATCTTCATTAAAACCCTGCAAAGCAAGGATCATTACTCCTATTTAACAGAGGAGGAAACTGCAGTTCGGAGACATGACATGACTTGCTTAAGATCCCCCAGTAAGTCTCACAGCCAGAAACCAAACCCACAGGAGTCTGACTCCAAAATCTATGGCCTTTCCACTGAGGTCTATGCTGGCTCCCTTACTTTGAAAAGCCCTCTCTCCAGTCCTAGGCTAATTGATTCATTGCTGGGATGAAAGCCTGAGGCTGGGAATGGACTCCCAGGAAACAGGATGATTCCTTCTGGAATCTTAAAGGGTCCAGTCCTTCCTTAGAGGCAGATCAGTCTCAATAAGGAGCTCTTGGAGCCTCCTTACAAGGTGTCTGTCCCTCCAGATCTGGGAAATGGCAGGGAAAACTTGGCCTCTTTCCTTGGTGTGAGCATTCCTACATACACACAGAGAAAATTTATAGTCCACGTTTGAAGCTGCTTGAAGTGGGAACGTCAGTGGAGACATGGCATGAAAAAAACCTCCTGAAGAATGTCTCTGAGCTGCAGACGGGTTCCCGGGCCAATGGAACAACATGGTAAGTCCCAGGAGAAACATAGGAATAAGGACTAAGGGAACATAGGAGGGAAGCTGAAACCTGGTTTTGGAGGATGAGGGGGTGAAGTATGGGACTGTAATTCCAGTGGGCAGTGAGGTTCAGGACATACATAGCAGTGACACCGGGCACCTGACCTGCTTGGGTTCCCAGAGGCATTAAATTGGGGTCCCTAGGCGTCTTAGACTGCTGCGGCTATGCTAACAAAATACCAGTCTGCATGCCTTAGGCAATAGACATTTACCTTCTCACAGTCCTGGAGCCTGGAAGTCCAGGGTCAAGGTACCAGCAGGGTTGGTTTCTGGTGAAGCCTCTCTCCTTGGCTTGTTAATGGCTGCCTTCTCCCTGGGTCCACACATGGCCTTTTCTCTGCGTGCACAAGGAGAGGGAGAGAGACTGAGAGAGGGGAGGAGAGAGAGATCGCTGGTCTCTTCCTCTTCTTAGAAGCACTCCAGCCCTCTCAAATTACAGCCCCACCCTTATGACCTCCCGGAACCTTAATTACCTCCTTAGAGGCCCTATCTCCAAATACAGTCACATTTGAGAGTTAGAGCTTCAACATTTTGATTTGGGGGAATACAATTCAGCCCATAACACTAGGGCTGGATGGGAACTTTCAGCTAAAATGCCCATCTTGCTGGCTTTTGGAAAGTGACTGGGGAAAGCAACGTGCAACTGAAGTTCCTGCACAAAGCTCTGGGTGTTATCCCTTTCTCCCAACTTTCCTCTTATTGTCAGTGTAAAATACCCGAGAATTACCAGTTAACATAGAGGCCGTGGGTTGGAGCGGGCGGTGGGTGGGGTGAGGAGTGATGGGGAGGGAACTTAGTTGAGCTTCTAAGAGAATTGGTTCAACCTGGGAATTGGTTCAGCTGGGTGGAATTTGCTGCTGAGTTTCAGAGAATCAGCAGCCTGACAAGAGCCACGGTTGAGCCCAGCCCAGCAGGTGCAGTGAGGCTGGAGGCCGATGCTCAAAGACAGGGTGAGGTGGACCCTGACTCAAAGTGAGTCAGCAGGAACCAGTGGGAAGAACACACAGACCCCACCTACCGCCTACCCTCACCGTGATGTCCCTCAGCCTCCTCCACCCCGATGCCCCTTGGGATAAGGGGAGGAAGAATGGGGAGGGAAAAGAAAACAAAAGAGACTTTTTTTTTTTTTTTTGCGGTACGCAGGCCTCTCACTGCTGTGGCCTCCCCCGTTGCGGAGCACAGGCTCCGGACGCGCAGGCTCAGCGGCCATGGCTCACGGGCCCAGCCGCCCCGCGGCATGTGGGATGTGGGATTCTTCCGGACCGGGGCACGAACCCGTGTCCCCTGCCTCGGCAGGCGGACTCTCAACCACTGCGCCACCAGGGAAAGCCCAAAAGGGACTGTTTTAAGCCGGAAGAAACCAACTTCTTTTCAACAGGCAATTTCCCTCCCAGCTGCAGTCCTTCTACCAAGCAAGATGCTTTAACCACATCGGAGCCACAGTGAGTATGTTTGGACTCTGCAACACTCGTATTTGTCAAGCACTTATGATGTCCCAGGCATAGAGATAAGCATTTATTTGATTGCAAAAAGTGTTGTTTTTAAATTAATAATGGGAACAAACTTAGCAGAAGATACTGAAACATAAATGTTCAGGTTAACATTTGCTGTAAAATGTACACCGGTGTCAGAGCTGCCGGAAATGTCTGTGTGGCCTGGAGCGAGAGAGCACGTGAGACCCCTGGCCAGTGCCCTGCCCCTTTCTCTTCCCACCGCTGGTTCTGCCCCACCTCCTGAAGGGGCTCACACGCATGTCTGTAGACTCCCAGCCCTCAAATCCAAGATCCGACCCCCTGCTCTTCAAACAGCCTCCTTTAGGCCCCTTGGGACTGGAGTTGTAAACTGGGAGCGTGGTACCTTCTTGGGAGGACTGGCCTGGGGAAGATTGACGGAAGCAGACGTGGGCTGTTCAGGCTGGGTGCCCGGTGCCCAGTGCAGGATCTAGAAGGTGGTGGCGTGGGCTCCTGGGGGCACGGCCCTCGGCCCGTATGGACTCCTTGCCCCATGGGGCAAGGTGCAGGCAGAGGAAGGCCAGAGCGCAGCCCTGTACGTGTGGGACCCAGGGCAGGGGCCCTGGCTGACCAGGTCTGAGAGTGGCCCCTTGGCCCGTCCACTCAACCAAATCTCAGTGTCCCTCCTTAAGGAGGCCAGTCTAACTCTTCCAAGTAGTCTTCCTGGCTCTTGGGCTCACAGGAAATTCCTCTTGATTCACGTTCTGAGGGAGACAACATTTACCACGCACGTAGTATGTCCCAGGTGCCTCCAGACACCTTGTTTCACTTAATTCCCATAACACCCCCTGGGAGGCAAGTGTTATCCTCCCTGATATCACAGATGAGGAAGCTGAGGCTCAGGAAAGTGACAGGAATCACCCAAGGTGTGATGGAGCTGGAGAATGGAAGATCTGGGGTGTCCTGGAGCAGAACTGTACGTATTCATTCTCTAAATCAGTGAAATTAAAACCAGACGCTCTAGGGGGAAGGCCTGACATTGGTGTTTTCGGTAAGTCCCCCAGGTGATTCTAATGTGCATCCAGGGCTGACACCACTATTTAAAACCCCATACCACTCTTGCTGTTGATTGGGAAAGGCAGATTTAGGACAGTACTTTGAATAACTGGAAGATGACAGCTGAGCTTTTCTGCAAGGTCTCTGGGACAGCCCAGGATGCCCCCTGAGATTCCTAAGAGAAGGAGGGTTGAAATCTGTGACTGAAGACAAAGTTACTGGTATTCCTGCCTCTTTGGTCCCTGATTGAGCGCTGCCCACGGATCTTGTTTGTAAGGAGCTCAGCTGAGCTGGGAGAGAGAGCTGAGCTGCCAGGTGTGGGAGGAGCTCAAGAGGCAAGGAGCCAAAAATGAGAGTTCAGTCTTTAATCATATACCGTGATGGAATAAGCAAAAGGCTAAAACTGGAGAAAGTGCCAACTCCCCTGTTCCATATTCTCACATGGAAAGGCGCCCCAGCCGAGGGTCGGGGGATCAGAGCTCCTTGGGGATGTCTTACTGCTGAAGGCACCCTTGAAAATAAGGCTCCAACATTTTACAGACCCTGAGGCTGCTGGTGAGGGGACAAACAGGGAAGGCTCTGGGTGGAAAAGCCTTCAAGGTTCTCCCTTCCCCCACAAGGAGGCAGAGGTCCTCAGATCAAAACCTATGGAGGACTTCCTTGGTTGTCCAGTGGTAAGACTCCGTGCTTCCCCTGCAGGGGGCACGGGTTTCCCTGGTTGGGGAACTAAGATCCTGCATGCCGCACGCAGCCAGACACACACACACACACACACACACACACACACACACACACACACACCCCACACACACACACACACCCCACACACACACACACACCACCACCACCACCACCACCACCACCACCACCCCGTGGAATGAAGGTGACGGGTAGGAAAGTAAATTTACCTGCCGAGGGCCCTGAGTCCTTGACGGCAAGCCCCTTCAGAAACCGAAGTGCGCTGGCTGTGCCCCAGGTCTGGTGTGAGGAGGGCGGCGGCTTCCCCTAGTCCCACCAGCTGTGCTGTCTGAAGCCTTCCTAATCGCCTGTGGTCAGGCCTGAGAAATCAGTCACACGTGATTTTTTTTTTTTTTTAGAGAGCTTTTTTTCTCTTTTTTAAAATTTATTTATTGGCTGCATTGGGTCTTCGTTGCTGCATGCGGGCTTTCTCTAGTTGCAGCGAGCGGGGGCTACTCTTTGCTGCAGAGCACGTGCTCTAGGCACCCAGGCTTCAGTATTGGTGGCTCGTGGGCTCTAGAGCACAGGCTCAGTAGTTGTGGTGCAGGGGCTTAGTTGCTCCGCAGCACGTGGGATCTTCCCGGACCAGGGCTGGAGCCTGTGTCCCCTGCATTGGCAGGCGGACATTCCCTGCACCACCAGGGAAGCCCCCCATGTTTCGTATGTAAGTTGTCAAATGGAAACAGCCTCCAGTACATGCTACTAACACCACTTTCCTACTTCTCCTAAGGCCACACATCCATTGGCACATGACCTACCTTCCAAGTTGTCAGGTGACTGAAGCTTCACTTCTCCATAACATGAATTGCCATCCTTCCATCCTCTGATAGCAGTTTTTTTTTGCCACCTGCTGCCAGTCCCTAATCCAGGGCCTCATTATTTAGGTTTCTATTCTTCAGTGGCATCCACTGCTGGTACCAACGTCTATATCAGTTGGGATGGGTGTATCAGATGGGTTAGGCGGTGGTAACAAACTCCCAAAGCCTGTGCCTAAATGAACAGTTTGTTTTCTTCCTCACACTATACTACCTTCATTATTTTGTGGGTGGTTGAGGGAGAGGGGCCTCTGTTAATTTTAGTCATTTAGGGATCCAGGCTAACAGAGTAGCCACCATCTTGAATGCTGCTGGCTGTCAAGAGGGAAAAGATGGCTCCGGAAAGTCTCAGGTGATTAAGTGCTCTAGCCATGACATGGTAGTTCCAACCACAATTCACTCACTAGTTGGCCAGAACCAGTCATATGAACCTTTTCAACCACGAGGGAGCCTGGAAGTACAATCCTACTGTGTTGGAAAGGTGGAATAAAGATCTCTGCTGAACAACATTAATGATGAACACAAGAAGATCATATGTGGGGTAAGAAATTTTCCTCAGGGATTTCCCTTGCAGTCCAGTGATTAGGGATCTGTACTTACACTGCAGGGGGCACAGATTCGACCCCTGGTTGGGGAGCTAAGATCCTACATGCCAAGTGGGGAAGGAAGGGAGGGAGGGAGGAAAGAAATTTGCCTGAGATCATATGCCTAGTGACTAAGAGCAGAATTTGAAACCATGCTCCAGAATACTTGCTTTTAATCACTACTCTACACTGCCTCCCAAGCCATTAGCAAATAATATTTTTTTCCTATTTTTGGCCACGCCACGCGGCTTGTGGGACCTTAGTTCCCTGATCAGGGGTTGAACCCGCGCCCCCTGCATTGGCAGCGCTGAGTCTTAACCACTGGACCACCAGGGAAGTCCAGCAAATAGATTTTTACGTTATTGTCATGTAACTTGTTATGCTTTGAGAATGTGGCCTTATTTTTTGAAATTTATTGACTTATTCTATGATCTTGTACATGATCAATTTTTGTACATACTCCATGTGTGCTTGAGAATAACGTGCACCCTCTCATTGCTGGATGCAGAATTCAATGTATGTCCATTAGGTCAAGCTTAACCATGGTGTTCAAACCTATTTTGCCGATTTTCTGTTTGCTTGAACTATCAATACTTGAGTGAGGTGTTGAAATCTCTCACTGTGATGACAATTTCATGCCTTAAAGTTTCATCACTTGTAGATTTATTTTCTATTCATTTAGCTATTTTATTACTTGCATATGTATTTTCAACTGTGATGTCTTCTTGGTTCACTTTATGATTACATAATGACCCCATTCCTAATGATGACTTTTGTTTTCAAGTTTATTTTGCTTAATATAGCTACGTAAGTTTTCTTTTGGTTAGTGTTTGCCTGACCTTTTTTTACCCTTCTGATTTCAAACTGTCCAGGTCCTTTTACTCTAACGTCTATTACAAAAAGCATATAGGTGTTGTTTTCCTTTTAAACCAATCTCCTTTAATTGGCAAACTTCAGTCTACTTTCTTGGATTCTCGATGCCCAAACTTGGCTCTTGGAGTGTGAAAGATCCTAGGACATCTCTAATCTGAAGTTTGCTCTTAGACTAAGAGGTTTCTTTTCTTTTCTTTTTTTTTTTTTTGCAGTACGCGGGCCTCTCACTGTTGTGGCCTCTCCCATTGCGGAGCACAGGCTCGGCGGCCATGGCTCACGGGCCTAGCCGCTCCGCGGCATGTGGGATCCTCCTGGACCGGGGCACGAACCCGTGTCCCCTGCATCGGCAGGCGGACTCTCAACCACTGCGCCACCAGGGAAGCCCTCTTTTTTTTTTTAATTAAAACATCTTTTCCAGCTTTATTATGATATGTCTAAGATTCAAGATAGCCTTCCTTTATTCACAGCACTGGGAAAACGTCAGACAAAAGCAGTATTATGGAAAGGAACCCAGGAAAAAACAGAATGTCAGTAATTTCGTTTTCTTAAGTGTCTAGAATTGGTTGAACTATAAATTTCATAATCAGAGTCAGGAGAGCGAATAGGGTATGTTGACAGAAGTGTGAGTGGCTATTGTGTCCACCATTCTAGAGGCCATTAGGAACATTTGTGATTCATGGGAAGAGGTCAAAATATCAACATCAACAGGAGTTTGGAAGAAGTTGATTCCCATCTTTATGGATGACTTTGAGGGGTTCAGGACTTCAATGAAGGAAGTAACTGCAGATGTGATGGAAAATAGCAAGAGAACTAGAATTAGAAGTGGAGCCTGAAGATGTGACTGAATTGCTGCAATCTCATGATAAAATGTTAATGGATGGGGAGAGAGTGGTTTCTTGAGACGGAATCTACACCTGGTGAAGATTATTCAAACAACAAAGCATTTAGAATATTACTTAAACTTAGTTGATAAAACACTGGCATGGTTTGAGAGGACTGACTCCAATTTCAAAAGAAGTTTCACTGTGGGTAAAGTGTTACCAAACAGCACTGACGCTACAGAGAAATCACTGTGAAAGGAAGACTCAATTAATGCAGTTAACTTCATTGTTGTCTAATTTTAAGAAATTTCCACAGCTACCCCAGCCTTCAGGAACCACCACCCTGATCAGTCAGCAGCCATCAACATGGAGGCAAGACATTCCACCAGCAAGAGATTACCACTCCCTGAAAGCTCAGATCATGATGGTTAGCATTTTTCAGCAATATTTTAAAATGAAGGTATGTACATTTTTTGACATAATGATATTGCACACTTAATAGACTACAGTATGGTATAAACCTCTTACATTCACTGGGAAAACAAAAAAACTCACATAACTCGCTTTATTGCAGTGGCCTGGAACAAGCCTGAAATATCTCTGAGGTATGCCTGTAGTAGTTCTAGAAAGCCTTAAAGCTGGGAGGGATGGAGGACTGGGGAATGAAAAAAAGGGTATTACTGTATGAGCCCACTTACAATGACAACTGTAGAAAAAATAAATTGAATCTAGTGACAGAAAGCATTGGTTGACAGGGGCTGGGGCTGGGAAGGGACAGCCTAGGGTGGAGGCCAAGGGAACTTTTTGGAATGATGCAAGTATCTTAGAAGGGTGGTTACCTGGGTGTATAAACATATTTACTTAAATATACCATTAAATATTATTGTACTTAAAACCATACCTCAATAAAGTTGATTACAAAAAATAAAGAGGTCCAAAACCAAAAGTAAACAAAAATCAGTAGTAGCAGTTACAAATTCACTGAAATGTTTTTTTCCTTTTTTTTTGAGGCATTAAACAGATGTCCTGAAAACCGCCAAGAGGTGTTCTAGGAAATCTGAAAACACAAGGTATCAGGATTCTTTATTCAAATTGTTAAAATATGATACCTAAAACCAAAACAAAACAAAAACAAAAACCTACGTAACACATATTCACTTAACTTTTTCAAGTTCAGGGCCTTGAATTTCCTGAATGGCACATTTAATATATGATAAAAGTTGGATTTTCCCCCACCAAAGAAATTGGAGGTAGCAGACTCCAAACTCTAGCTAGAGAAAAATAAGCAAATTGGGCTCTTCAGTTCAAAAGAACATGCCTTCATGGTATTGCTAATTTTTGTTACTGTTTCTAGAAACTGCAAAGGTCACTTTTATAGCCCTGGCTGGAGATGTGCACTTATTTACCTAAATGTAAGTAAGTGTACTGGTGTATCGTTGACCTCTGGGGAAAGCAACATTAAATACCAATTTTTTATGTAAAGAAGGAGGTATAATCCCAGAGATGAGGAGTCAGGTTTTCCAAGTTTATTTTAGAAAACAGAAACAAAAACAAAATTTAAAAACTCTCAAAATCAGAAGCATAGGAATATCTTAAAATAGTTTATAAACTACGCATGTAGCCTGCAACTACGTTTGACCCTTGGACAACCTGGGGAGTGTGGGGGGCCTGATCCTCCGCACAGTTGAAAATCCACGTATAATTTAAGAGCTGGCCCTCCGCATCCGGTTCGGTTCCTCTGCACCTGCGGGTTCAACCAATCTCGGGTCACGTAGTACTGCAGTATTTACTACAGAAAAAAATCTGCATGTATGTGGACCCGCACAGTTCAACCCGTGTAGCTCAAGGGTCAACTGTACTTTTGCTCTTCAGTAGCTTATTTCCAATCGCTTGCAATGCACTTGGAGAGCTAAAGTATAGCTCAATTTAATATTTCCACACCAAACTCGTAATGTTTCCCTTAGTCACTGTCTTACACTTTTTTCATCCTACTGAAAATTTTTTTTAAAACAAAGGATATGTACCTTCACAAGTTACCTGGCCTTCATGTTTTCAACCATTCCTATATGCCTGGAGTCTAGCCAATCAGTTTGAAAACTCAGAAATCAATTTTCCAACTTAATTCCTCACATATTACACAACATCATAGAAGCTTTTACAAGAACAACACTAAGAGATGTTGTCTATTAAAAGCAAAGAAATGAAGTTTTGGTTTAGAGAAAAGCGTGTGTGACATAACCCTTAACAAACTGTGGTAAGAAAGTACTGCACGTGTTCCGGCATCTCTGCTGGGAGCGCATCTAAGGGCCACTCTGCTGTCAACATCCATTTTTGGCATAGGACACCAAGGCCACGGTTCAAGGAAAAGCAAAGCTTTTCACATGTTAATAAACATAAGGCTTAAATTTCAGGAAGGTTTGCATTGCATCTCTGCTAAACTAACATTTGTGCTTTCTAAGGCTGGGGAGAGGAAAGTGGGGAAAAACTTCAATTACATCTTATAAAGGGAGACTAGATAGATAAACACACTTCCTCTACAATTAATTCACTCAATAAGTATGTTTTACTGAATGCCTTCTCTGTGCCAAGTACTGGGAATACAGAGGTGAGCAAGAATTCACGATGTCCTTTCTCTCAGTTTACATTCTACTATAGTTGATTTAATTAAACCCTTATATTTATTTGAAGTGGAAATGTGGGAATACAATATATAAACAATAAAAAGATAACACAGTAAACAACTTAAGAGAATTTATTTGCAAAGTAGGAGATAAAAATCATGATTTTAACATTTATTTAGAATATGAACAAAACTAGAAAAAGTTAAAACTACAGAAAAGAAGGTAGAGAGTACTGAAGTTGGCTCAGTGGCCACATAATACAAACAAGCAAAACCCAAGTTTCTTTCATGCAAATAAGCCGTAAGGAAAAGAGAACAGGAATGTTTATAGAACAGACCACAACAAGTATTTTAAAAATTTACATAAGAAACTGTACATAAATGAAAAAATAAATTAGACAATTTACAAGAAATGTTTTATAGGTTATAATAGGCTATAACTTAGTTTATTATGAATAAAATTTGTAGCACATCATACATTTTTACATCACAGATTCAGTGTTAGAATAATTCCAACATGACAGAGCTCAGACTTGGCAAGAACACTGCAACAGATAGAGTAAGGCAACTTAAACGGAAATGGCTTGTATAAGTAAAATTAACACAAACATCTTCTAGGTATGATCTGATCTGTAACTGGGCAGAATTAAGACAAATGCCACTCAATTTCGGTTAAAAAGTCAAAGTTTCATTGTAGTTCAAATAAAAAGTCAAAGCATACAATGTATTAAAAAATGATAAAACCATCTCAACCTGACTTACATCCATGTTCCATTAATCGTATTTAGGACAAGGAGACCAGAATATTAATGTTAGGTCTATAAAGTTATCTTTTGCTTCTAAATGTAAACTAAAAAGGGCACCTCAGAAAAAAAGTGGCAGATTTCAAAATGGCTTAATACTCGTGACAACTATCAACTGTGCCAGGTATGAGATCAGTATGATTCAGAGACACAACATAAAGCTAAAATAATCTCAAACTACCTGCGTTATTTATGTATATTTTACAAATTATACAAAACTGAAATGTTTTCTTTGAAAGCTACTGGAACTGTAGGTACTGCCATGTATGAAAGATGTTGAGAAATAGAAAAAAAAATCAGCACTATCTTAGACTTGAAATATAGTTGCACATTTATACAATTCAAAACCTTGGATTTTAACTTTATTCACTCCTTTGAAAAATACATTTCTCATTAGTTCTTTTAAACACAAAATTACTGGCCGCTGTAGCAAAAAGACTGAAAATCTAAAAAGAGAAATAGTCTTTTGACTACACAAAGAGCCAGACTGTAAAGAATTTGGTTTTTTTCTTAAGGAAAAAAAAACTGATTTCCTCTCAAACACATCATTCAGTACAAACTGTAGTACCTGAAGTCCCAACATCAACTCACTGCTACATTTATTAAGCTGGAAATATCAGACACATGTACAACCTGATTATTCTTAGGCAATCCTAAGGATAAAGGTTTTTAGGTCTTTATCGTACTTGATGTAGATGACTACAATCCATGATATTTCAACTCACTTAGAGATAATTAAAATTGTGTTTTATAAATCCCACTATGAATTGTGTTTGACAAAGGCAATAATTCTAGGAGGGGTTTATCCCACATCTATCCCAACACACAATGATCAGAAATAAGAAACAGCTTAAAGAAAAGGGCTATTTAAAAAATCCCAAATATATCTAACATTCAAACATCCATAAATTTAGTGGTATGTTTCTTTTTGTACAACGGAAAAGTTATAATAATGCCCATATAATTTTGAAGTTATAGCACAATAAAAATTCCAGATAGCTTTACAGATTAAAGCGCACGCGCACACACACACCCTTTATATTACTTTAAGGTATATCTACTACTTGGCCATTACAGGCAATAACAAAACATTATGAGAGAATAACTACTACCATTCTATGGTGAGAATCCAAAAGCTAGTACCTCTCAACATGTATCAACACAAATAAAATGAACTCTAAAACATGATGCCACATATCTGAACAAATTGTTTTTGTCACTTCAAATGCTGCCATGAATGGAGCAACTAACTGTCTTTTGGGACAGTCTGCTTTTCATGGAACCCTTGTTTTCAATAGGCTATTAAAATACCTCAAAGGAAGAAAAATAATTACTCACTTTTTGGGGTCTTTGCTCATCAGTTACTAGGCTCAGTAGAAATATAAAGCTACGGTCTCAAATATTGAAAACAGGCAGTAATATAGATAAAGAACATTACTTTCTGAGATTATCTGATGACAGAAACAAAGTTGGCTGAATTCCTTCTCTATTAGAATAGAACACCCTAAAATAAACAAACTTATTGGGAAAATAGGACATCATTGACATTTCATGGCAAATCATCATGTTAAATAAGGTCAAAGAGTATTATTACAAAAATGCAGTACGTTTCTAATATTTTGTTTATACATACCACAAAACAGTAAGTTAAATGCAAAAATAACACATACTCATTTTTCTGGTGATCATCCAGTTTTTACATGGCTTTAGAAGAGGGAAAGTTTCTAAACTACATTCTCAAGTGCAACAGACTAAAAAGCATAAAGTGCTCAATAGAGAAAAAACAAAATATTAAAATATGTAACATTTTGCATATAACAAGCAGAGTGGTTATAAAGGACATTTGGAAACTACTGCCTTGCTAAGCTTTCCACCCAAAAATGCGACCTTAGAAATCAAGGCAAGATGCCTTGATTCAAGGCCAGATGGACTGCTCTTAGAAGGCGAGATACCGCTGGACATAGAGGAAAACCTTTTCCCTTTGAGCTGCCTCATTTTTCTTACGGAAGTGGACTTTCAGGAACTGGTACTGAGAATACAACAATCACATCTGCACACAAAGGTAAAAAACTCAGGAATCTTCACAGTCTAATATTTGGCAAACAATCTGAACCTCTAGAAGGACTGTCAAGACGCCACATATATTACTGGCAATAGCGCTAACTTTACCTAAACTAAGAGTCCACCTATTTAAACTATAGTAGCTGAGCAAGGAACGCCCTTGTCAATAGGCAAGGAAGTCTACTAGTACTTTGTCTTTAGAGAAGTCAGGGTGTAGAACTGAAGGCCATTAGTTCTCAAAGTCTCTCTGGTTAAAAGGCAGTCTTCTGGGGGTACGGATGGTGGTAGTGGTGGTGGAAAGTTCTAGACCTTGTGTTCTTTACCAAGCGCCCAAGCAAACCGATAGTGATCCTTGCATTTGAAAATGTTATTTTTAAAAATGAAATTAAATCCACAAGTTATAAACAAGATTCTCCTTGTGTGTACAGAACTCAATGAAGAATTAAAAAGGTTTCTTTTTAGTCCTTTAGAATTGGCTTCTCAAAGTTCAATTAGATAAGGTGTGTGTGTGGGGTAAGTCTCTGGAATCAGCAAATTTACTGCAGTGAAGGAAATATACATTTTGAAGACTGATGAGGATGCTCAGGATGTGTCTTGGGCAACTTTATTAGTATCATTAGAAAAATGATACCTACTGTAATGAGATGGCAGGATGCAATGTAAGATGTTTTTTGGAATGGTCAGAAATACAGCTTGTCTGAATAAAATAAACTAGGCCAAATGAGGTATTTCTTATCCCTCTTTACGTATTTAAAAAATAAGGTTCTCACATGTTCCTTCTCTAACATTATTTAAAAAGTCCAGATTCAAATTTAAGTTTTAATGAATACATGGTAGTGTTCATTTTTAAGAGCTAGTTCTAGAAACTACACTAATACAGTAACCACTACCCAAACATGGCTGAGAACCTGAAATGTGGTTAGTCTAAATTGAGTTGTGCTGTAAGTGTAAAATACATACTGATTTTGAAGACTAAGTAGCAACAATCCCCTAACCCAAAAAAACCCCTAAATAACTTTTTATAATGATTACATGTTGAAATGATAACACAGATATACTGGGTTAAATAGAAATATATAATTTAAATGAATTTCACCTGTTTACTTTTTAAATATGTCTGCTAGAAAACGCAAAATTAATGTTGCTCACATTTATTTCTATTAGCACTGTTTAAGAACATAAGAGCTTTTGAGGCATTAAGCTGATTGGGATTAGAACCAAACCTATTTACCACTCTATGCTTATACAAGCATTTTCCTGGGATCATAATAAAAAACTAGAATCTTGGCAGCCTTCATCACAATTCTGTGTTCTTATCAGAAATACTTATTAGAATTACTCCAGTAATTCTAGATTGTACGAGAGAAAAGCCAAGAGCTTTTCTCACAGTGGTGAGATAGCTGCTCACTTTATATGCATTTTAGCAGGTAACTTCAGTTTCAAAAGACAAAAAGTATGAATCATAGTGCCAAATTAACCAAAGTATTGATCAAATTAACTTGTATGTACTTTTACCATTCCATTTGCTTCTTGACAACAGCCCCAAACCTGTAACTGCTAACGTACAGTTTGCCACAGGTATAAAACTTGAAGTTATCATTTAAAAGCAAAACCTTCTTGTACAGATGCCCAATCATGGAATTCTAAAATAAATTTAAAAGATAGCTTTTGGCTGAAATATCTAGTCACGAAAATGGAAACATTTAGTAAGAAAATGTTTAAACACTGTAGGTTTTCAAAATGACCACTGACTGACATGAATTCAAAGTTCTAAATATTCTACATTCTAAAAATTACCTTCACATGCTTTTCCCTCTGAACATAACTACAGGGAGAAATATCTTTATCAAGCACCACCTCTTGAGATTCAACTGAAAATTGTTCTCTACGGAGCAAAACTGCCATGTAAAAAGACAGCGTAATACCTCTTTCCTCCTGTGATATAAGTTTTAAGCTCTTCAGAGTACATCCAGATTTACTGTAATTTAAGGAGGTGAACAGTTTTTCCCAATTTTCCCCAAGTCAACTTCCTAAACCATAAGTAACAGTCTCAAAAAACTTTGCTGAACTACTGGGCCTCCAAAATGTTACTGCCAAAGTGAAAGTCTGAAAAAATTTATAACATTATAAAAAATGACTTCAAAATATAGAATAAATTCCAAGGCAAAAGGATTTACAAATTTTGGAACTATAATGCTTTTATTACCAGAATGTACAAAACATTGATCCTTTTATAATTCTGCAATACTGCCTCAGATTCCCAGTTTCAAAACAACTCGTCTTTTAAATTTCCATAACATCTATTTAGAACAAATGATTTTTTCTACTGTTCACAGTAGAAGACAGTCTTTAGCTTTGATGGTTCAGACCTAATTAAACAGAAATGGCTAACTTTGGGCCTAAGATAAATGTGGTATAGAGAGAAGAGCACAGAACCCTACCAATACACATAAACCATACTCCATTCAAATAGTCCTGGGACCTCACTGAACGGACTTTCAAATAAGTAATTAAGCCTCCAATTAAAAAACATTTTAGGGGCTTCCCTGGTGGTGCAGTGGTTGAGAGTCTGCCTGCCGATGCAGGGGACACGGGTTCGTACCCCGGTCCGGGAAGATCCCACATGCCACGGAGCGGCTGGGCCCGTGAGCCATGGCCGTTGAGCCTGCGCGTCCAGAGCCTGTGCTCCACAACGGGAGAGGCCACAACAGTGAGAGGCCCACATACCACAAAAAACAAAACAAAAAACAAAACAAAACAAAACAAAAAAAAATTTAAATGTACTATCTAATAAACTCAAAATACAAAAAATGCAGTTATCACCAATTATGTGCATTTTCTAGGATTCATTTTAAAATTCAGGCTAATGTTTAACAACAGTATTTCAATTAAATTATGGCATTTGAAAAAGGTTATACTTCTGGGGAAAGAGCACATAAACATGCTTTTTGGGAGAAGATATGTTTGGAAAACAACAGTAATGAATAATTAATATTGCTTTAACATTTCTAAAATCATATAAAAATGATCATCTTTGATTGCCATTTCAGTAAGTTTCGATACAGGGTATGTTACTGTCCACTTACTAGTAACCAAAACACACATAGAACAGACTTGTAACAAATATTCAGAATCAATTCTTTTCATGAGAAACATTTCTGAGACTTTAAGATTCATGTTTGAACATACAGTACTGCAATGTTGGCTACATAAAATAAAATAAATAGAAAATCTTTTTCAGAGGAAGCTCATTAATCAGAGGCTGTATTGCATTTAAGGATTTAACACTGGCTATATACAGAAGGGAAAGCATTTCACTTAGAAATACTTCACATTATTGGAGCTCTCTTTTTAATATGGCAACATATAGCAGCTTACCATTCTGATACTTAAAAATCAACAGGAATAGTGCTACTCTTTCATCCTTTGGTTCCCAGTGACAAATAATGCAGTAATAACACCTCTGGTTTTCAGTTCCTCTTGAATGACATTGATTAACAGAGAGAAACCCGATGCTTTAGCTGAAATTTGGCAGCCCGAGAAGTGCACCAACTGCTCCAAAATATCCCTGCATAATTTAAAAGCAATTATTAATGTAGTGCAGCTTCTAAATGAACATGTAATATTAACCACTATTAAGAACACACTTAAGAACATCGATTCAGAAAGCTACCAATTTGTGTCATCAGTTATTGTAAAAAAAAATTTTTTAACTGTATTCTCAATACATACTTTTTTTTTGTAATGGAATTCCATGTTTAATTGCTCAGTATTTCAATCAACAGTCTACTTGAAACAATCAATGAAGTTTTCTCGTAGTATATATTCTTCATACATTACAAATATTGGGTTGACCAATAAGTTTGTTCAGGTTTCTCCTTAAGATGTTGCAGAAAAACCTGAACAAACTTTCTGGCCAACCCAATACATATATATGTATATGTTTTTGTATTATAATTGAAGCTAAGCATTTTCTAGTTAATTATAAGATATATACCTTTGAAATACCTATTTTTTTATAAAGAGTGGCTGTTAGACACTAAAGCTTCTAGGACTATTGTTGCAGTTCTGGCTCCCCTCCCCTTTCCTGAAGAAAATTCCTTCGGCTCTGCCTGCCGTTCCCACAGCAGAGGACATGCCAGGTGGAGCTGCACAAGAGTACACATTCTGACCTCTACAGCGAAAGCAGTGACAGTGACACATGGAAGCTCATAAGAGCAAAACAAATACTCAGAATCTGTATTATTAAAATGCTTAATAAAATATTCACCTGACCACAAACAAAATAATTCAAGGTAAGTTTACTTAATCCAAAACATTTTGTGAACTGATACTTGCTCCGATCAGAATTTAACTGGATATTGTGATCGAATAGGAAAAAAAAATCTCAAAGAATAAACTCCTAAATGTTAACAGTGGTTACCACTGGAGGTGGGGGTGAGGCTGTGGTGGGAGGATTAAGGAGATTTTCATTGCTAAATCATATATATTTTTATTGTTCATATTTAACATTTGTCCTCTCAGGGGAGGAAAAAAGAAGAAAGAGGGAATTCCCTGGCGGTCCAGTGGTTAGCACTCTGATATCCCACGTGAGGCACGGCCAAAAAACAACAATAAAAAACAAAAGAAACAAAAGAAAACAATTTAACAAAACAAACCCACTAAGTACACAAGCAGTCCCAGTATTTAACGAGCTCACAGACCTGATACTGCTCTTTCTTTTTCAGAAGAACTGTGAGATTCTCATCTTAAAGGGATGTCTGCCAGGTTACAAAAACGCCCACCCCCTAACTCAAACTGAAGTGAGGGAATCAATATACTATTTACGTAAATCACAGTTTTATACTTCACTTATAAAGTACCAGGCAAGGAACAATATATGAAACTGCATTTAAAAGCATGCTATTAAAATTCACAAAACTTTATTTTCATATCATACCTCATGCTCTAGAAACAATGCTTTCAGTTGACCTTTTGACCAATAATCCAGTGCATATGCCAAAAGTTTCATGGAGAGAGTATTGACACGTAAAAAGTTTCCAACAAAGACAACTCTGTTTATTTTCTAAAAGAAAAGAACAAAGAAAATGACTTCAAAAAAGAATTATCAAGTAGATTTTACAATACAATACAGTTTATGAGATCTCTACTTACAAATATAAACAACTACTACCTTGTTTTAGTGCCCACTACATTCCTGGTATATGCCTTCATAATCCTGAATATTTAAAAATTAGTTTAGGACATGTCACTACACTTGTCAAAACCCATAGAATGTACACTAAGAGTGACCCCAAATGTAAACTATGGACTCTGAGTGATGATGTGTCAATGTAGGCTCCTCGATTTTAACAAATGTACCAAACTGGTGCTGGATATTGACAGTAAGGGAGGCTGTGCGTCTGGGGGGGGTCAGTGAACTTTGTACCTTACACTCAATTTTGCTGTGAACCTACAACTGCCCTAAAAAATAACATCTAATTTAAAAAGAAAAGTTCTGGAAAAGACCCTAGTTAAATGATTATAGATAGACTTGTTTTTGAAAATGGCCAATAAGTAATACATTTAGCAAAGAAAGTAATTTGGAGAAATATTACTGATGAGATAAAAGGAGAAAAACCAAGGAAAAGTATCTTAAACATGTTTAGGATTAAAAACAAGCTGTAAACTTGGTCAGCATGTTGCAGTTTATGCTCAGTAATGACACAGAAACCGTGGACTTTTATCTATAGCACTGGAGAGCAAAACTGACTGGGATACTGGCATGCCCACCCAACCCCTAGGGCTTCCAGATGGAGGAACTAATATTTGTTTTGAATCTCCAAAAAACCTATTTCTACTCTCACAATAATATAAGTACTTCTGAGTATACATTTTTGCACACTGAGTTTGAATAGCGTAAACTATGGCCTTAATTACTGTTAATTGGCCAGTGAAAATCTGGACATACAGGGATAACAAAAAAGACCCCAGATTACTGTCTGCCCCCTCAAAGTGAAATATTTCCCAAACCTAGGTTAAAATGCCTGCTAGTGGCTCCCTCAACTAACTTATTACACTGTTATTAAGAAACTTAAAAGACAGTATTCTAATTTTGAATTTAGAGTAATTCAGAGGATTAATTCGAGTCTTTGCACAGTTGTTCTCTCTGCTGGAGCCTCCCTTTCCCCAAATATCTGCACCCATGATTCTCTCACCTCCATCCAATCTTTGCCTAAGAGTCATATTTTCAACAAAGTCTTCCTTTAACTACCCAGTTACTCAGTAATTTGTCCTCTGCCACTCTCTGGTCTACTCTCAATTGTCTTTATCTTGTTTAATTTTCTCCTTTTTAAAAATAGCATTTATCACCTAATACGGAATAATTTACTTGTTTACTACATCACTAGAATGGCTGTAAGCTCCACAAATTCAGGGATCTTTGTTTTCTTCACTAATTTATCTCAAGTGCTCAGAACAATACCTGGCACATGGTACTCTGTAAATATTTACTCAATGAATAAACGAATGAGTGAACAAATGAAGAATTCCTTTAAAAGATTCCTTTAAAGAATTCCTCTAAAAAGTAAAATTCCCAACACATTGATATTTATAAAAATTAAATGGGCAAATACCTCTATTACACAAAGGCAAAACTGTATATACAGTCTTCTTCAAATAAAAATAACCCAATTATGAGGTAAATCTAGCAGTACATGCTTTTTATAAGTATACATCATTCAAATTTCATGTGAAGAACGGTCTCAGTGCCTTCATAGCCCTGTACAATGCTGCTTGATCCATATGCAACAAGGCAGCACTGTAAAGAAGCCGAGGGCAGTAAGAAAACTTCCAAGTACTTCACTAATCAAAGGTAACACTAGCAGGAAAAAAAAAAACCCACCCACTTTCAATAGTGAGTTACCTCAAAATGTCTTATTGTTTATATAGAATTTTTGATTTACAACTTCAAGATATTTAGGTTGTATATTTCTGAAAAGGTTTCTGGATAAATATGAAATGTAAATTATCTCTTTGTCCTATTTCCGAATTGAATTATCTGCTACTTTCTTTAAAGGTAGTATCACAATTGGATAGGTAACATATATATTAATGAACCTTGGGATTTAATGGATTAAGAGATCTCGATCCTATGAGGCCTCCTTAAGGAATACGAAGAAGCCTGCTACATGTATATAAAACTCCAACTCACATTTTTCATATAATTAAACAATTTTTTTACCTCATTAACAGCACACATTCGTGCCACAGAACCAATGTTATTGGTGATAGTAACTAATGTAGCTCTTGCTAGATCTTCTTTACTAACAGATTCTCGCTTCTCCTTATAAATCATATTCCCAAAACTGCAGAGAAATGAAAAACAAACAAAATCAAATCTGCTGATAACAAACAACATTTTGAGAATACAGCCTCCAGATAAATCTACACATGTATAAAATAAGGTATACATGTACAAGGTTACGTACTGACCCAATGAACTGCACGTAGGAAAATACTGGGAACACCCAAACATCTATCAATCTATGATACATTCATACAATGAAATACCATGAAGCTGTTAAAAAAAAAAAAGGAGGGAGGGAGGAAAGGAAGGAAAAAGAAGACAGAGGGTAGGGAGGGAAAGAGGGAAAGGATGAGGGAAGGAAGAGGGGAAAAAGAGAGAGCAAGAGAGGGAGGGGGGCAGGCAAACAGACTAGGCTATACTGCTGTTGTAGACTATACAGTCCTCCCTCTTATCCACGGGGGATTGGTTCCAGGACCTTCCTTGGACACCAAAATCTCTAGATGCTCAGGTCCCTTGTATAAAATGATGTAGTATGTGCATATAACCTATGTATGTACGTGAAATCATCTCCAGATTACTTAATAACACTTAATACAATGTAAATACTATGTAAATAGTTGCCTGTGTGCAGCAAATTCAAGTTTTGCTTTTTGCAACTTTCTGGAATTATTATTTTTCCAAATATTTTCGATCCAAGGATGGTTGACTCTGTAGATGCGGAACCATGGATAAGGAGACCCGAGTGTATACAGTATACTATATAATGGTATATAAATGTTACCTTCTAAAAGTTACCTTCTGTAAGGGGAGGATAAGGATATTTATTTGTATTTGCATAGAGAAACACTGGAAGGATACTCAAGAACTAATAAAAAGTTTCCTATAGTGCATTCAGGGGAGACTTCTTGATGTATATTTAATTTAATTTTAAAACGACATCAATGTTCAAAACTTAGAACTAAACTGGGTAAGAGGAAGCCCCTTACAACTTCCTGATACACTGCTTTCTAAAAACTAAATAAGCAACTTTAATTACAATGTAAATGTTAAACTTACCTAGATGCTACAGCCCAACCAGGCAGACCAAATCTTTCATAATCTCCTCCGTAAATATCACGGACCAGCTTGTCAGCTTGGGTGCTGTCACCTTTGGATGCCATTTCAAGAGCCTCTTCAAAACTTTCACAGCCAGTCAATAAACTACATAAACCAAGAAAGGTACCCCCTCCAAGGCTAAAGAAAATAAAGAAACTTAGTAAGTTGCATTTACACACTGTATTCTTTCTCCAAAGCAAAAGCATGGAGCACTCATTTATTCAATAAACATATGGATAGATATTGCTAAACCTAAGAAAAACAGCAAAACCAAATTTGTCAGATCAAAGAATAAACCAAAGGAAAAAAATGTTGTCGTGTAAACAACAGGACACAGAAGACCTTTTGTATCTTCTAGTATCTTTACCTGATACCTTACACTTTGTAATTGCTAAAAATAAATTTTTGTGTGTGCATGAAAAAGGAGTGCTAGAAATTAATACCGTACAAATTAAAAGGAGAAAAATTGTCATTCTAAATGGTTTCCAGGAAATAATTTTGTGAAAGGCCTATTTACTTAGCCTGATAAGGCTGAAATCAACTCAATGTGCTACATTAACGTTTACATGACTCCGATATGAATACAGTGAGGACATTTATGTCAGGCTGGTCATCATGTTAAAGACAGAAATTAACCTGGTTCTATTATTCTTTTGGATATGCTCATAAAATGAAATTATGCCACTCTAGCCCCTAAAATCAAAACCTTTGCTCCCTAGTCTCACCTAAATTTCTAACAGGTTCTATTCCTGAATCACTGTTGGAATTTAGTTAACAGACTGAATTTCTGTCTTTTTGAATTGACTGAAGTAGGTAGTACTTCCCTGTAATTCTTTGGCATAGAGAGTTTCAACGGAGGTAGACTTTCAGCCACCACAGAAATAAAGTACTAATTAAATTTAAGTATTATTCAAATAGGAGTACTACATTAAAATGAGTTTTTTTCGGGACTTCCCTGGCAGTACAATGGTTAAGAGTCTGTGCTCCCAACACAGGGAGCACAGGTTTGATCCCTGGTTTGGGAACTAAGATCCCACATGCTGCACAGCATGGCCAGAGTTTTTTTCACAAATCAATCTAATTTAAAGCATCCTAAAATCTTTCTTCCTCAATTAAATAAATAGGAGCCTCCAGCTAACTTAAAAGGTGATAAAGTACATATTGGAATCATAAGGAAAAATTTTAAATCTCATTTCACATTCATATTCCAGGTATTAAAGAAAAGAGTTCATGTTAAATTCATCCTATATGAATTAATTACAATGTTGCCAAATACTCCACTTAAATGTGAATCAAATAAGAATGTTTCAAGCTTTAGGCTTAAATATATCTATATAAAAATGAGAAAAATGCTTTGGAAAATAAAAATGTTATTAGAATTATTCCAGATAAAAATTCACTCTTTTCATTATGGAAATTTTGATGCCAAATGATGCTAACCAAATATAAACATTTAATGATTTTAGTTTGAGTCTACACACATGCCTTATAAAAAAGTATTATCTGCAACACTTTAACTTACACTTACACATCTACATTTTTAGCTGTTGCACAATACACATTAGTTTTTTGATGAAGCTAGCATTAATATATAGATTTCACAATTTCTGTGTAGAAAACAACATGAATGCTGCCTTAAGAACAAAAAGGTTACTACCTTGTCCCAGTTACTCGTTTATAGTTGTCTTTGGAATGGACTGCTAAAATACTGACTCCCGAACCAATGTTTACTACCAGCAGTGGATAGGGATCATCCAGGTTGAAAGGCATCTTTTGGCATCTCTCAGGTTCTGAGGCATTAGCAAAATAATAGCACTCTGCTTGTCCATTGAAACTGACAGAATCTATATACAGCAAGCCCTTTACAAGGCAGTCAAGTTCATCCAGTTTGTGCAGGTGGAGGTTTCCAATCTGTAAAAAAACACCAAAGCGAGTTTTGTAAAGTGAACAAAGGAAAGCATTCAAAATACTTGACTTGACTATACCATATAATTTCCATGTACTTTACAAAACTTCAAAATCATTTACAACCCACACATTTTCACTTGTTTTCTTTTGTGTCAAAATCTCTTAGGGACTTCATTTAGTCCTGTGGTTCTCAGTGGTGGTGGTATTACTTCTAGAGGCGTTTTGGAAATCTGTGGGGACTTTTTAGTTTTCACAAAGATGGGGAGAAGGGGAGAATCAAACTAACATTTACTGGGCAGGGACTTGGGGTGCCAGACATCCGCAATGGGTGGGGCAGTTGTGCAAAAAAAAGTTAACCCTTTCCTGCATTACCTTTGAACATTATGACAGACATTTTTGTAGGCAGCAGTAGGAAAATTTGTTTATAATTATCTGAGCCTATGTAAACACGAAGTATTTTATCTATATGTGTATAGACACAAGGTGTTCTTTTTTTTTTTTTGTGGTACACGGGCCTCTCACTGTTGTGGCCTCTCCTGTTGCAGAGCACAGGCTCCGGACGAGCAGGCTCAGCGGCCATGGCTCACGGGCCCAGCCGCTCCGCGGCACGTGGGATCTTCCCGGACCGGGGCACGAACCCGTGTCCCCTGCATCGGCAGGCGGACTCTCAAACACTGCGCCACCAGGGAAGCCCACAAGGTATTCTTTACGTGGTTTTAATACATACTAAATTTGCTAGGAACGCAACCACCACATAAACTGAGGAAGTGTTGTACTTTTTACTGTTTGGAACTTTACCTTGTGTTGTTTAGCATCTTCGAAAGTTATGTCACAACAGCAATACCACTTAATTTGACTCTCCAATAAAACATACCTTATCAATCTTAGCAGTTGTGGCTTTAGAAATTAAGTTCAATCTATGTACATACAAGCATCTAAATCTGACTACTTCATTATGCCCTCTTGTGTGATCATACCAGAGAATCTACCTACTGATAATATAAATACCTTAATTTCCTGTCTTTATATTATAGTTTGGGTACTAATGTGAAATTATTAAATTCATTTCAGATTAGTAAAGGTATATTATAAAATATTTACTATAAAAGATCTCAGCTTAGATAAGCTTTTCAATTCTCTAAGGACTTATTAGGTATCACTCCCCCTTGTGTTCCCATGGTACCTCTTTTCATAGCAATAGTATTAATTATAATGCATTGTACTTCTTAATTATAATGCACTGAACTTATTGTTCACTTAAATGTGTGATCTAGGATACGGCACTCTTTGAGAGCTAAGTCTGTGTCTTATTCCTAGCTGATTTCTCAGTGCCTAGCACAATACCTAACACAAACTAGATGTTCAAATATTAGCTTAATAAATGATTGAGCACCAACAAAAACAAATATTATAAAACTTCATCACTAGAAAATATCAATATTTCTTTAAAAAAACTTAGAACTCCGTAATTTGAATACCAGCATCTCCAAACAATGGCCAGGTGAGAGCTGCCAAATTCACTGAAGTCTGCTTTTACTGTAGCTTTGTAGCAGTTCCTAAATTTAGCAGGTTTTACCCCATATTATGTACGATAGGCCCAACTCTGGCCAGTTTTTACTCATTGTATAAAGGTGTTTAAATGCTCCAATCAAAAGTAAGTCATGAATACATACTTCCCCTGTATCAGCAGGGGGAACTAGTCTAAGAAACATACCAGACAGAAAACGAGCCTCATACTTTAAAAACGGAAGAGAATGGGTATCAATTTTTGCCTGTGAGTGAAATACCTACTGTGCGAAAATCTTTTTCAAACTTGTAAGCACCACCTCCTGTAGCACATAGCACCGTGTGTAATGTTGAGAAGTTTTTATCTCTTCCCATTTGGATAAAAGTAGGCAGGTCCTGGGTTGGAAATCTGATAAAGTGCAAGTTCCCTCTCCGGCCAAAAAGTGTTAAATCTTTCAGTTCAAGGTGTACATCCCGAATACCAGTGGATCCATAGGCTACATTAGAAGTCAAATATTTCCGGATACTTTTTAAGCTCTCAACTTCTTCTTGTTCTTCCTCTGCTGTGATATCGATAGGTTCAAAATATGAGAGCTTTACCAGAGTTCCCCCGATGTCCATGCCAAACCATGGGAAAGCTATGGATAAAAAATAAATATCCTGATTTTAGAAACGCAAATTAGGACCTAGTTAATTAGCCACAAGCTTCATTTACCCTGAATCATGCATTCAGTCAATAATCCTTTTTTTTTTTTTTTTTTTGCGGTACGCGGGCCTCTTACTGTTGTGGCCTCTCCCGTTGCGGAGCACAGGCTCCGGATGCGCAGGCTCAGCGGCCATGGCTCATGGGCCCAGCCGCTCCACGGCATGTGGGATCTTCCCGGACCGGGGCATGAACCCGTGTCCCCTGCACAGGCAGGCGGACTCTCAACCACTGTGCCACCAGGGAAGCCCAGTCAATAATACTTCTGAGGTAAGACAAATCTATGTGAAACTCACCCTTTTCCCTTCAAAGTGTTATTCCGTGTATTTTCTAAAAACCCGTAACTCAGCATGCCTGGGGCTGGACCAGGGCCTTTTAATTCCTGGTCTGGTAGGCATTCCTTTTCATTTATTACATATTTGTCATGTGCCCCAGGAGATTAGGAAAAATTTGGACCAATCTGGTTTTAATAATAGGTCATCACCTACGGCTTGAAAATGTTTCTAAGATTTTAATGTAATAAAATTGGCCTATAATCACTTCAAGTAACCCAAGGGAAAAGTACCTCCTTAAAAAGAACTTTTTTTCTTTGCTCATTAAACTTACTAGGCTTCTTTAGTGCATGTGGTTAATAAAATTAGCTGTTGATAACGTTGAAGGTAAATCTACTTGGAAACAGGCACATTTGGGGAGGTAGCATCATCTGGGTTTGGGACTTGGTGCTCTCTCACTAACTGGGCTATATGACATTGGAAAAGCCATTAACCTCTCAAATCTTAGTTTCCTTAAGGTCTGTTTCTATTCTCTGGGATCTTAATCATTATGATAGAGACTCAAAAATAATTTAATACTTAAGATACATAGATTACGAAATGCCTAACATGTATTTAACAGTTTATTATGTATAAGTTGTCAAGGAAATTTAGTTCCCTCTAAAATCCTACTTTGTTTCTTATATATTCATATTTTATATATGTGTGCACCATTAGAAACCGGGAACATACGATTCAACAAGAAAAGGTTCTGTACATTTCTCTATACAGGCACAATGCTTTTGTCACCTATAGATTTGTATAAACAACTAAGATGCTGAAGAAACTAAATTTTCTCAATTTTGTTGGGTAGCTAGCAATGGAGGCCATCTTTAATAAGTAAAACACTTTTATTGATACATATATTTTTTTGGCCACGCCTCGTGGCTTGTGGGATCTTAGTTCCCTGAACTAGCGCCCTGCGCCCTGGGAGTGAAAGCGGGGGCTGCAAGGGAATTCCCAGTAACACACTTTTAAAATGAATGGGAGGCCATTCAAGACTCACCTCACATCTAGACTGTTAGATACGTCTAGGTCTGTTCTCTTAGGGGTATCTGCTCTTAAAGGAAGAGTAACTGGAGATGCTATATTGCAGACCATGAATGTCTTGGTTACCTTAATATCCAAACTAGAACATTATAGGTCCCTTCTTTTGCACAGAGATCCTTTCAGCTCGGCAGAGTTCTGAATTCATCTCCTTAGGCCAGAGAAATAATCACCATTCAAAAAGTATGGGAGAGGCAACAAGAACACAGAAGACACATATTCTTAATTATGATCCACTCCTTTCATTTAGCAAGTGATCTAATTTCCAGTGCATTAAAGCAAATACTTATGCTTGTTATTTTGTCACTAAAATGAGAAGGGGAGGGGGCACACAACTCAAACTTTATTGATCTGTGATAAAAGTACAAAGTTATTAAGGACAACCAGTGGCCCACTAATACTTCCATGAGGTAAGAAAAATACCACTTTCCAAAGAAATCAGGCAAATATCTAAATCTATAGCTTTGTTGCTTCTGGCCAAGGGACAGGTTAAAAGTAGGTCACCAGTGCATAAGCATCCTACTTCTTCATACAGCCTAAACATTTCTCACTCTTTCAAGAATAAAACTCTCCACTGTCAAGGTGAGAAAAATGAACCAAAATACATTTAAAGAACAAAACATACCTTCCATAAATATAAGTACTTTGATGATGGCAAATAAACATTACCTTCTACAGACTTTGAGCATTTCCTAGAATCTCTCATGATCTGTTTACGTGGCCTTCCAAAAAAATAGTAGTAGCTCCTATTCTATTTCTCACCTGAGCCTAAGAGAACTGCCATTAGCTCCCCATAAGTAACAAAAATATCCAAAACCAGCATAAGCAGAGTGCTACCAAGAAATTATCTTTCCTACTAGGTAGATTAGGTATGCAAAAGAAGAAACCCACATGCCTGATCTTTTTTTTTTTTTTTGCGGTACGTGGGCCTCTCATTGTTGTGGCCTCTCCCGTTGCGGAGCACAGGCTCCAGACGCGCAGGCTCAGCGGCCATGACTCACGGGCCCAGTCGCTCCGTGGCATGTGGGATCCTCCCAGACCGGGGCACGAACCCGTGTCCCCTGCATCGGCAGGCGGACTCTCAAACCACTGCGCCACCAGGGAAGCCCCCTGATCACCTTTTTAGCCACAAGGGCAGACTGTTAATTTCTAACAAACTGCGTTATAAAAGTTTGGTGTCTTGTTAAGTGTTGGTAAGAGGTAGCGGAGAAACTTTAAGGAGCTATTTAATTGCTATTGGCCCCATGCAGATTTTAGCCCAAAGGGATCCTATGCCAAACTAGAATTTAATTGCTCTTGAGCAGAAAGAGAAACCAAATGCTGAAAATGTTCAGAAACATTGGTGGATTATTTTAAGGAACAAAATTCTAAAATGATGAGCATGTGCAATGGTATCTTGAACCAAATACGGTTCAAGTTCCTGAATAAAAGACATTTCACTCTTCCCAATAATCATTCCGAATAAAAATGTTGTTTTAAAACAGACTAAGAGGGGCTTCCCTGGTGGCGCAGTGGTTGAGAGTCCACCTGCCGATGCAGGGGACATGGGTTCGTGCCCCGGTCTGGGAAGATCCCACATGCCGTGGAGCGGCTGGGCCCGTGAGCCATGGCCGCTGAGCCTGCACGTCCGGAGCCTGTGCTCCGCAACGGGAGAGGCCACAGCAGTGAGAGGCCCGGGTACAGCCAAAAAAAAAAAAACAAAAAACAAAAACAGACTAAGAAAATAAACCATACTCACACCTTCAGTATTATAATTCCTCAGAAGAGCTTCAGAAGACTTTTCCCCCCTTTGGTAAATTAGTTACATCTAAGAGAATATTTGAAACTATCACCTCCAACTGCACCTTACTATCCACTGGAAGTGATCATTCTTAAGTAATGACTCAATTTACAAACAGGCCAATCAAATTACATAGAAGCAAACGGCACACATATGCTACATACTTCTCTCTGGTCTTGACAAAAACTTCACATACATTACTGCTTGGGTTAGCAAAGCAGGCACCCAAACCTACACTGCACCAAATGAAAAAATATATATATGTATATTAAAAAAATCTTTTATTATCACCCTGTTAATCATGTTACATGCTCTACAGGTAAGCAGAATAGAGGCTGACCCTTACCTTAAAAAATCATGTCAGTTGAGGTACGCCACTGTTTAGATTTTTACTATTATTTAAGTAGCGTGAAAAACACAAGTAAAGGTAATGCAAACATTGCCACTGTTTTGGTTCTAGCAAAAAATTTTCATTAATGTTTGACTTCATTCTTCCCCTGGAGTTGAATTAACACATAATTTCAAATGCTCATCTTTTAGTTATACAATTTAGAGGGTGAAACCAATTCCTTTTCTTATTTTCTGGTTAAATACAGGCATTTGGTTTATAGGCTGGTATATACTAGTGATGTATCAAAAAGCAATGTTTTCTAACACTTGGGTGAGTAACTGTAAGAAAATGTGTGAAGCCAAAGTCACTTGTTTAACTAGTATGAGATACAGTTTTTAGTTACTAGTGCTGCTCTACGGATTAAATGACGCAATGCATGTAAAGATAGTGCCTTTCATACAAAGTGCTCACTAAATTTATGATTATAAAAAAAAAGAAACCCTACGCAAGAACTCAAAAACAACTGTGTCTTTAGCTAAACTGAGTGGTTTGAAACATCAGAAATAATACTTTCCAGTTATATATATATATTTCCATGACAGTTCATAGTTGAAATACTTTCTTTCCCACACACAAAAGAAGAAGATGTTCTTTATTTTTACTGTAAAGAGCTGAGTAGACAGTAAAGTCATCTTTTACATATAGGAAACTGGAAATGTTATTTCAGACCTCTAAATCATATTAATTGACTGGTTTTTCAGCATAACTCTATTTAACATTAATGGCCTCACAATGTACCACAATATATTAATAAGCAAATTACTTCTAAAAAATAGGTGTTCTTTTATTTCTCAACCTAAAGTTTATTTTATAAACTCTTAATTATCATCTTTGCTAGATATGAAACACCTTTGCCAGAGATGGTATTCACACCTGATTATAAGTTTGCCCAAATCTAAGTAATCAAATCGCTGTCATGGCAAACATAAAATAATACCATAAGGGTCAGAATATGAGCTTGTCATTTTTAGGTCAGAATATGAGCTTGTCATTGTTAAACTCATTTTACTAAATGGAAATTCTAACACAAGCAGAGAAAACCTGTGTGTTGAGGGAAGATGTCCAACTGTTCTACATTACTGCATCTGTTCAAGATTATTTAATTCAGCAAATGTAAAGTAAAATAGTAGTATTTCTATATTACTCTCTCATTTTAAGACTTCACATCACTATTTCATAGACTCCTGAGCGAGAACTCTTCAGCTATCGCTGTTTTTTTTTTTTAAATCATTGTTTAAAAAGATGTTTTAACTGGCAGATAAAACTACCAGATCAGAAAGGTTTGTGCTTCTCTAAGTATTTAGACTACGCCCTACAGGTGCAAAAGAAAGAACACAGGACTATGAGTCAGGTGACTTAGGGCCCTCAACCTCAGTTAGCAGAGTTGGTTGGTGCAGCCTTGGAAAATTTACTCTGGGGCTCAGTAAGTTCAGTTTTCCTCACCAGTAAAATGAGAACCAAATTATCTCACATTTAAATAACAATTAACAGTTTTTGGAGTGCTTTGGTATGTTGCCTCTCCGTGGAGGTTTTCAAGACCGGACAGGCGGGAAAAGGCTGTATCAGTGCTCCCGTTCTATAGTAAGAGATTTCCTAGAACTGTTGGGAGGATCACACAACACTGCAAAATGGCAAAACACCAATACAATTCTAAGACAGAAGCATGCATCCCGCATTCCTAGTCGCTCTGGAAGAATGAACTTCAAGTATGACAATCACAACGGCTGAGTGATTAAATAAGCCATTCACAGGAGTAAAAGGTTTTAAAAAGGCTAAAAATAAAAGGAAGCAAATAAAAGTTGATCTCTCTTTAAGTATGGAAAGTTTGGGGTTTTTTTCTTTTTTTTTTTTAAGTATAGGCTATATATATAGTCGTAGAAAAATGTCTACGGGTAGTCACCAAAATATTAACAGTGGTTAGCTCTGAGTGGCGGGAATACGGATGACTTTGATCTTTTTATCTCTGCTTTTTAAAAAACAAACATGAACTAGTTGTTATTCTAAACAAGTCACGGCACTTACCCACCGGTAGGTTACACGCCGTGTTTAAAAGCTCTAATTATAACAACAGAGACAACTCCCAGGAACCCACCGGGATTTCAAGGACACAAGCAGAAAGCTCAGAAATCAGTTTAAAAAAATTAAAAAAAAAAAAAGAGTGGTAAATGTCCCCGCGCAACTTGACATCTGTGACCACCCATTTTCAACTTGACTTCAGAGGAAGCTGGTAACTCTGGTCTTGCCTGCCAAACCCCAGAACAAAAATTCCCCCTTGCACCTCCCAGCTCTCGAGGAGGAAAGGCTAGGGGGCGGCAAGCGTTCGTCAACCGAGCGTAGGGGGATGGGGAGGGAGCCTCGAACCGGGTGCTGCAAAGGTCCCTCCGCCCCCATCCCGTGCTGGGCGACGGCTGGGAGCGACCGGCTTCGAACCAGGCCACCACAATAAGGGGCTTCCCGACGTGGCCCAACTTGCTTTCCCAACCCGACGAGCCCAAGCCCCCATCTTACAGGGTTTCTTGGCATCCTTGATCTTCATGGCGTCGGCCTGAGGGGCGAGAGGCAGCCTCGGGTACGGCGCGCAGAGGGTTGCGGCGGCGACTCCGGAGGTAGCTGGGCCGCGCGGGGAGGCCCGGCCAGTTCCTCCCCTCAGGCCGGGCGGGGCGGGCCAAGGGAGGAGCGGGGGCGCCTGAGACGAGGCCCCGGCCCAGGGGGCGGCCCCCCCACCCCCGCGAGGGGCGGCCGGGACCGAGCGAGCAGGGGAAGGCCGCCGGCCTCGCCGCTCCGGGGCCCCCCGCCGCCGCTCCAAACAAAAGGCCCCGATCCCCCGAGCCGCCGCCGCCGCCACCGCACTGAGAAGCTGCCCGCCCAGGCGGCGCCCACGTGACGCGAGTGCCCCCTCTCTCCGCTCTCCGCCCGGCTGCTGGGGATTGTAGTTCCCCGGGTCGCGAGGCCCAGCTCTCAGGCTGCAGTCTTACAGATGGACTACAAAACCCAGGATGCATCGCGGGCCCTCCTCCGAGGCCCCTCCGCTTCCGGAGATGGCCTCAGAGTGGACACAGAGAGAAGGGGGCGGGGCCTTAATCACGCCAGCGACGGGGCTACCAATGGTGGCTGATGTGGGCGGGCTCCCGAACCCTAGAGCTGAAGCCTCGCACCGCCGCCGAGAGAGAAGGGGAAGGGAAGTCTTTGATGGTACTATCATGGCAGTTCTGCAAGTCGCAGACTTCCTTTGGAGGCAGAAAACCTGGTCAGTGTGCCAGGGAAAGCGGTAAATACAGGGCTCTAGAGCCGCTCTTTAGACAGACCAGTGAATGCATTTGTAAATTAAAGTCATTCACGAAGGAATCCCCTGGCTTAATAGAGACACCGCGAATGCTGGAATTGGAATGATGATGATAGTAATGGCAATAGCAATAATAGGTAACATTTATTGAATGCTTACCATGTCCCAGGCACTCTGCTGAGCTCTTTTGGAGAATTATTTGATTTAACTAAGTAACTTTGTGAAGTGCGTGCAATTATTATCTATCACTCATTTTGAAGATGGGACAGGAACTGAGAAGTCACTTGCGGAACACATGCCCTTAGCCGCGGTTCCTTGGTTCCCTCAGGGGCCCTGTAGCCCAGCTCCCTCCTTCCAGAGGGGAAATTGATCCCCAGAAAAGAAAATTAGGTAGGTGCTACAGTTCTCACTCCTTTCCCTGTGCCTGCTAGATTCTGAGTTCTGTAGCTGGAATGGGAAGGGACAGCACTGGGAGCTCTTCTGGCCTCCCCTCCCCCAGTTAGCTGACCAGGAATTTAGTGACTTTGGCAGTAGATGGTTTGAGAGTTGGCAATGGAGGATTGAGCCTTATTGCACCTTCTTTGTGGAGGATATGACAAGGATTGTGAATAAGAACCGGAAGGGACACAAACGATCATTTAGGGAGCATGAACAAAGAGCTAGCACAATACAAGCGCTAGCTTGAAATATAATGATTGAAATATAATGATTAAGAGCTTAAACTTGAATTCACATCTTGGTTCTGCGATTTGGTTATAAATTTGGGCAAATTACTTCATCTCTCTGATTCTCATTGGGAATGATGATGCCTGCATCTCATGGGATTGAGATGAAGATTGAGTTGAAAGAAGGCATATAAAGTGCTTACCTCGTTGCCTGTCGTAGAGATAGTGATCAGTAAGTGATGACTATGTTTTTATTGCCATCCTTATCCTTACTGTAAAGATAAGGGAGAAAGATTAAGTATCTAGACTGTTTGTCCAAGGTAATTATTTAGGATTGGACCCGAGGTCTGATTGGTGCTTTGTGGTTCCTTATCTTTCGTTATTTTGATCTCAGTTTCCACATTTGTTATTTAGAAATATATTTTTATTTATATTTTTTATAGAAACATTCTTCTGAGCTCCCAGATATGTGACCTGATAACTTAGAACCCTGAGTGGTAGACTTAACCTTCTTTTCCTCTTTTTTTCCCCAAGTCATTCCATCCCACACAGAACACTCGATATTCTTGAATGATCCTGTTTTCCCACATTTTTTTGGAGTGAGAGCCATGACTTCTGATTTACATGGCTTCAAAGAGTGTTCACTATCTCATATGATTCAGCCGCTGCTTAAGTCTCGTGTGCAACCCTGTTGTCTACCAACAGATATCTTTCAGTTGTTTCCTGCCTCATTTGGTAGCACCTGCTTGGAAGTCAAAGGGGAAGTGATACCTGT
This sequence comes from Hyperoodon ampullatus, assembly GCF_949752795.1. Taxonomy (NCBI): domain Eukaryota; kingdom Metazoa; phylum Chordata; class Mammalia; order Artiodactyla; family Ziphiidae; genus Hyperoodon; species Hyperoodon ampullatus. The sequence goes on from NC_136917.1 coordinate 13,114,653, forward strand.
GCCTTGTAATAGGCTGGCCATGAACCAAGAGGAAAGTGAGCTGGAAATGAGAGCCATAGGAATTTGGGTAAGTTTTTTGTTTTTGGTTTTTTGGCCTCGGGGCACGGCTTGTGGGATCTTAGTTCCCTGACCAGGGATCGAACCTGGGCCCATAGCAGCGAAAGTGTGGAGTCCTAACCACCGCACTGCCACGCCAGGGAATTCCCTTGGGTAAGTTTTGGACACAGGCTTTTGCTGGTTTCTGTGGCCATACATGTATAACTCAGTTTAATTTAGCTTCAGTGTTAGGCTTACACCTGTGGTGTCATGTGTGAGAAAAACACTGACCTTCAAATAGTGAGAATCCTAGCCTTAGATCAGTCATGGAGTTTCTCTATGACCCTGGGAAAGTCCTTTCTCTGCTCTGGGTTCGAGTTACACATCTGTAAAATGAAACAATTGTTTGAGATTTCTTCCATCTCTGAATTGAGGTTCATTAACCTATGTCTCTTTGTTAGGAGCAATAGGAGATGAGTTCAAGTTTTCCCCAGTGTTACTGAAACTGACAGGTCATCATGCTTCAGTTTCTGGCCAGAATCTTTCTTCTGCAGATATAGTCCCTGTTGGCTATCAGCCCTGATCCCCACCTCCAGCACTGTCTGGTTAACTGCATTGTCTCTCTTCCCTAGCATGTCCTCAGAATCCTTCCTGGCAGAGTGAGTGCAGGAGCTGCAAAGAACCTCTAAAGGGTCCAAGAGAAGCTCTTGATCTGAGCACTTCCTGTCTCAATATTTATTGTCTACCAAACACAGTTAATCCACCCCATCTTGCAGAGTGACAGAGGAGACCTGACACATGCTCATTTTGCTTTTACTGAGTGGGTCTCCGTGGAGACAGGTGGTAGATTGTACCTAATGATGACTATGAGGTCTCCTGGTATGAAGAAAACACACACACACAAACACACACACATTCTAGCTTCAAAGCCCAGACCAAGCTGGTAACAATGGGTTCTGTCTCTAATTAGATGGTCAAGAACGTGCTCCAGTCAGTCCTTGAATCCACAGAATCAAACCAGCCTCTCACCGTGGGGAGCATCATTAGTATGAGCGTCATCAGCATCATTATTATCATCATCATCACCATCACCATCATGCTAGTGGAAACACAGTTCTATCCAACAAATACTAATTGAGTTTTGACTCTGTTCTGGACACTGGAATACGTGCCGGGGAAGAGAGAGGTAAGAAAGAGAGAAACAATAATTAAGTCGACAAATCAGTAAACGAGAACAGCCTGTGATAAGTGATGTGAAGGAAGTAACCAGATTGATGTGCTGGAGGGTGCCTGGGATTGCAGGAGAGGAAGAGGGCTGCACTTCCGTTTGGATGGTCAGAGAAGGCTTCTCTGAGGAGGCGGTGTATGAGCGGAGATCCCTGCAGATTGCTGGGGAGGACAGAGGTGTGGCTGGTACTGAAGGTCAGTTGGGTGGAGGGACAGCAGAGCATGGAGAGTAGAGAGCAAGGGGTAAAGTGATCGGACGTGGAGTTGCAGAGGTGGGCGTGCTGGGCCTTGAGGACCACTGGAAGATTTTAAGCAGGGGAGTGACATGATCTCTGATCTTAGAGGGCTACTCCGGCTGCTTCGTGAAAAAATGGGTGGATTGGAGAGGTCCCAGGACTTGTAAAGACTAGTCACCTCGGGCTCCCCCAACTCCGTCCTGGCCCACATACCATCAGTTGCCAAGTGTGTGCTGGGAGCACTCCGGGAACTGTGCGAGGGCTTGAATCTGTGTGGTGGCAGCAGAGAGAGAGAGAGAAGTGCTCAGATGCAGAACGTCATTTAAGAAACGCTTATGGAGCTCCTACAGTGCGCCAGGCACTGTTGTAGAGATGAGGGATAGGATGAAGAACAGGACAAAGCCCCCATCCTCTTGGAGCTTATATTCCAATGGGGACATAGTCAGCAAGCAAGTAGACTGACGTAGAGTATTATATTCAGTAGTATAAATTAGATAGTATATTTAGATAGCATAAATGCTTATGAAGATAACAACGCAGAATGAGGGATCACAAGTGATGGGGTGTTTGAGATAGAGTGGTGGTTGAAGATGAATTAGATGAAGTGAATGGGGGGAGGGAAAGGGAGTCTTGAAGGGTAAGTTGTAGGGTTTGGGCTTGAGCTCTAGGGTGTATGGTAGTGTCACTTACAAAGAAGGCGGGCATGGGGAATAAATAAGCGGGAAATCAAGGGTTCTGCCTTGGCCTTACTGATCCTCTAGGGCAGCGGTCTCCAACCTTGTTGGCACCAGGGATTGGTTTCGTGGAAGACAGTTTTTCCACAGTCGGGGCGGGGAGGGGGATGGTCCAGGCGGCAGATGAAGCTTTGCTCACTCAGCCACCGCTCACCTCCGGTTCCTAACAGGCCTCGGACCTGTACTGGTCCTTGGCCGAGGGGTTGGGGACCCCTGCTCTAGGGCCTTCCTCTCCTCAGATGCGGGACACAACGCATGCTTTGTTATAGCAGTCAGCTTGTTTCAATAGTTGACGGTTTGCATTTTAGAGGCACCCACAGCTTGGGTGTCACATACTCCTGCCCTGCCCAGGAATGAGTCCTGTCCGGTATTTCCCTGTGGGAACAGAGAGGAGCCTCTCTCTGGAGCTCTGCCCTGCCCGCTGATCCCCACCTCCTGGCTCAGTAACCTCAGCAAGTCCAGATAGGAGCCCGTCGTCCTCCCACCCGCTCTTCTCTTGCCCGCTCACTTTCCTAAAGGCCCTGCCTCAGCTCGTGGTACCAGCACCCACCCATTCGCCCAACACAGAAAGTTGGGAGTCATCCTGGCTTCCTCTCGGCCCCTCACAGTCCACATCCAGCCAGTCACCCGGTCCTCTTGTTGTTATCCTCACATCTGTTCCTTCCTGTCTAACCTCACTGCTCTCGCCTGAGCACCAGCCTCTGCATTTGACATTTATACTCTTAAAGGTCCTTCCTGCCTCTTGGCTGACTTTATCCCATCTGCCCTCCTTACTGATGCCAGAGTGAGTTTTCTCAAAAGCAAACCAGACTGTATCATTTCCAGGGCTTAGAACCATGCCTCTCCCGCAGTATTGTCTTCAGGATAAAATCCCATCCTAGGACATAAGACCCATCGTGATTGGATGCTGGGAACCTCTTTAGCTGTATCTCTTGCCTCTCTGCACCCTTCATTATATGCTCTGATAAGACAAAACTGCTTATAGTAAACTGAGTACATGCTACTGCCCATTGCTGTTACCTCTTGTGCACATGTAAGCCTCTCTTCTTGAGTTCCCGTTGAAAGCCTATTTATACTTTAAAACCCAACCCAGAAATCCCCTCCTCTGGAAAGACTTCCTTTCCTCTGTGCTACTTCCGGTCCCTGTATATGCTTCTATGTTTACCACTCATTGCATCATAACGTAGCGGTCCATTTACTCACCTGTCTCCTTCAATACCAGATGAACTCTTTGAGGGCTAGGGTTGTGACTTATTCTGCTTGGTATCTGCAAGTCTAGCATGGGGTCTGATCCAGGAAGTTGGCTCACAAATGATTAAATTGGATGAGTTTGGGTTCAAGTCCTTCAGATGCAACCTGGAAACTCATCCTTCTAGAAACTTCCAGAACCAATAATTACTGACAACAAAGGCAATTTAGTAGGAGTGAATCATTGTACTTTATGGGCATAACGCTGAAGAGCATAGCACCCGGGAACCATTGTGTATTTCCTAACACCATGTTTAATCAGGGACAGCTCTAATTATAGATGGACCTCTTCCTGGCCCTGGGACGCCTACACAAGTGTATTTATTTATCAAGGCTTTGACCAAATTAGAGCAGAGTGCAGTGGTTAAAAGCTAGACATCACAATCCAGCAGAACTAGGTCCCGATCTCTGATTGATTGTGAAGATTTGGAGTGGTAATTTTTCCTCTCTGTGTCTTGGTTTCCTCATCTGTAAAATGAGGATAAAAATGGCTCCCATGCCTTCAGCCTTTGTGAAGACGAAATGACTTCCTGCATCTAAAGTGCTTGATACAGTCGCTGGCCATGACAGCTGTGGTGGTGACTCCTGCAGAGACAAAGCATTCATGCTGATATTCAAGCCGCCATTTAAATGTCTCTTCTGCTCTCACTAGCGTATGCAAGCAGACTAGATTAGGGTGCCTGTTTGACATCTTAGAAAACTTTAGGACTTTTGTTCATAGCATTCATCATGACACTGTTTGCGTCATATTTCGTCTGACTTCCTGACTCAGCTCAGAAAGATCCCAGAGAGGACAAGGACTGTGTTTTTTAATCCTTAACTCTTAGCACAGCTCCTGACACAGAGAAAGCTCTCATTGAGTATTTGACTGACTGAGCAAATCTTTCTTATTAGCATGCTATCTTGGCATGGGGTATTTGTGTGTGTGTGTGTGTGTGTGCGTGCGTGTATGTGTTTGGGGGGGCTATTTGGTGAGGTTAGAGGTGAAAGCACTGATAGAAAGCCCATGGTGATGGAGAATGGGGGCAGATTCTGGTTAAGGAGCTCTGCACCAGGATAATAAGAGATTAAGAGCACATAAGGACAGGCCCCGGCATCACAGGATTTTTAAGGCTGTCACTGCCTTAGGCTGTGAGGCCAGTGTGTATAATAAAAATAGTTTGCACAGTTCTGCTTTGGAAATCAGGACTCTGACTGAGAGCTTAGCCAACTAGCCAGCAAGAATAGCTTTCTGGAGCTTGGAGCCTCATGAAAATTCCAAAACTGGGGAATAATAAAAAAAAAAAAAATAGGTTTGTTTGCTGGCTTTGCAAACTGCATTAAAAAAAAAAAAAAAAAAACCTTCTCAATATTCTCTTCATCTGCAATACAAATTATCAGACACTTCCTGTGCACCAGCCCACAGAAGAGAGGAAGAAGGAGCCAGGAATAAAACAGGTGCTTCATAGGAAGTCATTGGCTAAGGCATGACGAGGAGTAAGGAGTGCGGTGTGGCCGCCAGACTAATGCTAATCTAAGTGCGGGGCACAGGTGAGTGCCGACACCACCTGTTTGTGATTCGCTCCCAATTCGATAGGGAGCTTGCCACAGAATGTAATACATCAGCGACATCACTAGGCACACTGTTTGCAGTTCAGCCGCTATTTTTTTCATAGCAAGATATGCTCAATGAAAGTAGCATTGTATTCTTCCCTGTTTTGGTGCAATCCGTCACTGCCTTAGGCTTGGACCAGTAACAGATAGTTCTCTGACCAGCTGCTTTGAGCAGCACTGGTCTAGAGCATGGACTTCAAAATCAGTCAGACTCAGCTCTGCTGCTTAAGCGAGTCTCCTAAGCTGTCTGAGCTTTGGATTCCAAGTCTGCAAAATGGAGAGTCATTCATTCAAAACAGATTTTGAGCACACACTGTATACTAGGCACTGTTCTGTGAGTTGAGGATATTGCAGTGACCCTGGCTGATAGGATGCCTGCTTTCATGGGGCCTACAGATAAAGAAGTGAGATAATTACAGCTTATGATAAGTGCTGTTAAGAAAGTCAACTGACTCTTTGATGTGTGTGTAACAGATTGGATGGTTAGGGAGGTTTAAGAAGGAATCAGCTGTGCAAAGAACTCAAGAAAGAGTGCTCTAAGCAGAGGCGAGAGCAAGTGCAAAGGCTCTGAGGCATGCTGGGGGAAACAAGAAGATGGCCAGCGTGTCTGGAGTGGAATGAGGGAGCGGAGGTAGAGCATGGGGAGAGGTGAGCTCAGAGAGGATCCAGTTCATGCAAGGCTTAGTAGGACACAGGGAAGAGTTTGGATTCCATTTTAGAAACAATGGGATACCATTGGAGGGTTTTAAACCAGACCATAAAGGGTTTTTTCTGAACCATGTTAAAGAGTTTGGACTTTGTTCAAAGAACAACAGGGACCCACCAAAGATTTAAAAGCCTGAGAGTGTCAGGATTAGAACAGCATTTTATTAACTTTACTTGGGCTGTGGTAAAGATAGCAGTTAGGTGGGACTAGAGGCAAAGAGACCAGCTAGGGGAAGACATTCTGGTAGTGGAATGAGTGAAGAAGTGTAAGAATGACCAAATTAACATCCTTCACTGGATCGCAAGCTTCCTTATGTCATGAGCCTCACCGCCTCTTGCTTTGGATGTTCTGTGGCATGAACTTTAGGTCTTTGTGAAAGTCAGTTTTTAATTAACATTCAACCAGCTGAATTGACTAGCTAACATAAAATCAAGCTAGATCCTCCATCCACTCTTCAGAAACTGACTGCTTGTGTACAGTGCTGGTCTTGTCCGTGGTATAGAAGTCTATATCTCCTTTACCTTGTTCTCTCACCTGTTTACCTTCATACCCACTGATGCTCAAGTCTAGGTGAGCCTATTTGCAACAGCAACTGTACTAGAGCGATTTCCATCTGGAACCAAACAAATGCCCAAGCCCTATTTGGAATGCGTATTTCCACAGCCATCCAGCCAGTGTTGCACAAGGCAAACTGGCACTTGGTCAGCCTTCTTAAAAGAACTCTTAGTGCTCTTACATGAGAGGTGGGCTGTTCATCACCAGAGACCTTGCCAGCCATCATGTTGGCAACAATGATGAGAGCTGTTTATTGAGCAACTACCGGGCACTGGGCTAAGGGATTTACGTTTATTCTCTGATTTTAAACCTCACAACAACCTTATGTGATAGGTGTTCTTAACTAACTCTATTTTAATGAGAAAGAAACTGGGAATCAGAGAGGCTAGGTAACTTATCTAATGTCATACAACTCATCGGATGCCGACCAGGATTTGAACGTAGTTCTTGCTGATTCCAAAGCCTTGTGTCATTTTAATAGTAAATTTTAATTTATTTTTTTATTTTAGTGACTCCTTATATAATTTTTAAAGTTATTTATGCTCATTGTTACACATTCAAACAATTTGAGATTATATAAACTACTGAAAGTATTTGTTCTGGTTATCGATTGCTGTGTAACAAATCACTCCAAAGCTTAGTGGCTTCAAAACATTCATTTAATTATTACCTCACGTGGTTCTGGGCCCTGATTGGGCTCAGCTAGTTGTGTCTCTCTCAGTGTCTGTCATCTGGTTGTGGTCGGATATCAGCTAGGGCTGGAGTCATCTTAAAGCTTTTCTTACCCTCAGGTCTGGCCCCTGAGGCTGACTGGGATCTCCCTGGGACTATCTGCTGGAACACATACACTTGGCCTCTCCCTGTGGCCTGGGCTCCCTCAAAAGTGTGATAGGTGGGATCCAAAAGGAAACGGAAGGAAGTAGAAGCTGCTCATTTCTAAAGGCCTGGGCCAGAAACGGGCACAGGGCCACTTATGCTATTTTCTACGGATCAAGCCAAGATTGAGGGGAAGGAGACATTCCATGAATGTCAAAGAATTTGGACGCCGTATTTAAAAACTGCCACAGTCTGCTTCTGACCACAGATTATTTCTTTTCCTCTTTCAGCAAAATGAACTTGTTCCATCGCGAGACGCTCCCAAACTTCTCATACCATCAGGTTCAGGCTTGAAGTCCAGGATCTCGTCTTTGGTATCATTTCCAGGTATGACTGGAGGTGTCTTGAGTGTGGTTTCTTAGTTACAGCTCTTCAAGAATGAGTCTTATTTTTTTTTAATGAATTAAAAAAAATTATTTATTTATTTTTGGCTGCATTGGGTCTTCGCTGCTGGGCGCGGGCTTTCTCTAGTTGTGGCGAGCAGGGGCTACTCTTTGTTGCGGTGCGTGGGCTTCTCATTGCAGTGGCTCCTCTTGTTGTGGAGCACGGGCTCTAGGCGCACGGGCTTCAGTAGTTGTGGCATGCAGGCTCAGTAGTTGTGGCTCATGGGCTTAGTTGCTCTGTGGCATGTGGGATCTTCCCAGACCAGGGCTCGAACCCGTGTCCCCTGCATTGGCAAGCGTATTCTTAACCACTGCACCACCATGGAAGCCCAAGAATGAGTCTTGACCTGAGTATCTGTGAAGTAAAAAGATAACTTATCTGTCTTCCATACCTAACATCCAGCTGTGGGCTAGGCATCTGAATGCTGCAGTAGATGTATTGTTGGTTCCTTGATTAGGGTCCAGTTCTATTCAATGTTTCTCTGCAGCTCTGCCTGTTACCCACAAACTGGGTTTACCTCTTGGTGGATGTGGAAGCCAAATGACACAACCAAGTCAAAGAGCAGGAGAAGGGAGGATTTATTACTTTCAGTAAGCAAGGAGAACACCTGGGATCTTCCCCAAAGCAAAACTGGGGAAGTTTTAAGCTAAGGGTATATACATATTCATGAAGGGGCTAGAGCAGAGAATTCAGCCTAGAATTGGGGCAAAGGTTGACAGAGCTCAAGCTTGAGTTGATTGAAATCACGAGGGTCAGGAAAGGTCAATATCATCATTCCTTAGGTTCTGACCAGCCTGGGGTCTTAGCATGCAGTTACCATCCTCCATCTGGGTGGGGGGCCTTAGTTCCTACAGAACTCAAAGCTATGTATCAGATTGTTATGTATCTCCTTCTCTTTTCGTTCAAGCTGATTCTAAAAAACTTTGAGGATTTTTTATGATTTTTACTGGAGTTCCTTGCATGGTGAAAAAAACCATTACAAATCTTTTTGGCTCCTGTAAGTCCTTTTCTACCTTGGATGCCTTTTCAGACCACTGTGGGACAGTGCCCTTAAGAATCTTAGAAATCCTGTTGTTTATGGAGATAGGAAGGCACACCCTTAAGCTCTTTAGAAGGATTTTGTCTGTTTGGAATGGTTAATGAGGTACCTTCTTAAACCTCTCTGAGCTCTTAACAAAAGATGCAATGCTCATCCTTTGCTGGAAAGCCATTTTAATTTGTGAATAGTTTGCCCTCTGGAGAAGCTGGGAGTGAGAAGTAGTTTTATTTTCAAACCCAGAAAACACTGGCTTTTACATAACCTCTACGTTCTGCTTGAAAACCAAAAAAGTTCCTTTTTTTAGCTTCTCTCTCTTCTTTGCATTTCATTAGAGGCAGGTTGGTCAGATCATCATGTTTATGAGGTATGTTTCCTACCTTTTGGCATTACAGCAGACAACAGTGTCACCAAACTTTCTGAAACCGTGCACCTCAGATTGGGACCTGAACCCACACAGCCGGGACTTGAACCCGGCCAAAACCCACAGTCTTCCAACTGAGATCACACACCTGGTTTCAGGGCTTAATGAAGCTCAGGTTCTTGATGTCTCATCGAAGAAAGAATTCAGTGAGAGACAGAGTGATAGGTAGGAAGTGGATTTATTTAGAGAGAAACACACTCCCCAGACACAGTGTGGGCCATCTCAGAAGGTGAGAAACGCACCAGGGTATGGGGTTGTCAGTTTTTATAGGGGTGGGTAATTTCATAGGCTAATGAGTGGGAGGAGCATTCCAGCTATTTCAGAAAGGGGCGGGGATTTCCAGGAATTGGGCCACCGCCCACTTTTTGATCCTTATGGTTGGTCTTGGAACTGTCATGGCGCCTGTGGGTGTGTCATTTAGCTTGCTGATGTGAGCATATACTGAAGCTCAAGGTCTAGTGGAAGTTGATGTGTCCGCCATCTTGCACCCATTTGCTTCTAATCAGTTTATATCATATCCTCGGGCTATGTCATCCTTTCAAAGGTTGTGCCCTGCCTCCCTCCCTCCTGTTTCATTTCCCCCACCCACAAGGGTCCCCTTTTGCTCATGGTCCTCAGGCTTGACAAGGCTCATTTAGCCAGTTCTCTGTCAGAGTCTCTCATGAAGTTGCAGTTGTCTGGCTGCGGCCAGAGTCATCTTGAAGAATGGCCCAGGCTACACCCATCTAATCCCTCCTCTGGGAATTATCACTGGGGTATTGACAGAGGAAGCCAGTTAACTAAGGGTAGCCAAGCTGAGAGACATGGGGACTTTTAGAGTCAAAGTGGGGCTGAGCGTAGTATATTACTAGACCATATGCAAGACGGTTAAGAAGAAAGTCATCTGTTGGGAGAGAAAACAGAGGCAGAAATGACAGAGAGCACTGGGCACTCTGATTCCTGGTGGCTTTCTAAGCCCGTACGTTCTGTCTGGGCTTTGTTTCCATAATACCTTTGCATTCTCACCATAAACTTCCATTTTGACTTGATTTTGAAACAGGAGGGAAGGAGGCAGGGGACAACCTTTCAAAGAATGACATAGCCCAAGGACAATGTTTCCACATGTTGCCAAAAGGGCCCCAGGCGGGTAGGGGTGGGCAAAATCGATCCCAGTTGCAAATCCCCACTTTAGATAAAAAGCAGACATTTTTGCATAAAACTACAGACCCCAACGTTGACCTCTGCATCTGACTTCCCAATCCATCTGACTGCTTTCCCCTGGGTTTTTGCCTCCAAAACTAAACGGCATCAGGAGGAAGTAGGTACCAATGCCAATTTTATCATGTTGACACTGAAGAAAGGAAAAGCTGCATAGCCCCCTCCTCCCTTCCTCTCTGAGGCCAAGCCCAGTCCTTCCTGTTTAATTACCTCCAGTGATTTCACCATTAACTAGGTCTGCTGATCCACCCTGGTGTGAAGAACAACAGTCTTGACCAGATCTGATAGTGCAGAGAAATGGGAACCTTTCTCTAGTACCTTTCATGTGGGCCCCAGCTTGGGTTGAGGGTCATGGCTTTGGTAGGTCATAGTTGGAACACATTTGGCATTGGCATTGGCATTGTCTGAGGGTGAGGAAGGGATTCTGTTTCCACCGGTTGCTCTACAGTATCACAGTGGGTAATGGGCATAGCAGTCTGATTAGTGTAGAGACTCAGTTTGCATGGCAAGAATATGATTTATGCATAGAACTATAAAAATATCTTAGTTTTCCAAAAAGGCCTTTGTTTATTATACTTTATATAAGTTTGAGAAAGAATCAGTTGTCCTTGTTAAATATTATGGTGATGATGATAATGATTTCATCTGGAGTAGTGACTTTCTCCTGGCCCTCTGCTATCAGAGCCTGTGGGGCAAGACGGGCCTGGCTCTCTGATCCTCTGTCTTACTACTTTTTTGTTTTTGGCTGCATTGGGTCTTCATTGCTGCACGCGAGCATTCTCTTGTTGTGGTGAGCAGGGGCTACTCTTTGTTGCAGTGTGTGAGATTCTCATTGCAGTGGCTTCTCTTGTCATGGAGCATGGGCTCTAGGTGCGCGGACTTAAGTAGTTGCACCACGTGGGCTCAGTAGTTGCAGCATGCAGGCCCTAGAGTGCACAAGCTTCAGTAGTTGCGGCACGTGGGCTCAGTAGTTGTGGCTCTCAGGCTGTAGCGTGCAGGCTCAGTAGCTGTGGTGCATGGGCTTAGTTGCCCTGCAGCATGTGGGATCTTCCCGGACCAAGGATCGAACCTGTGTCCCTTGCATTGGCAGGCAGATTCTTAACCACTGTGCCACCAGGGAAGTCCTTTCTTACTACTTTCTCTCTTGCTCATTTACCAGCCTTCTGCTGTTCCTTGACTACCAAGCTCCTACAAAGCCTTTTTTTTGTTTTTAATTGAAATATAGAATATAGTTGATTTACAACGTTATATTAGTTTCAGGTATAGAGCAAAGTGAGAGATTGGTTCAAGATGGTGGAGTAGAAGGACGTGTGCTCACTCCCTCTTGCGAGAGCACTGGAATCACAACTAACTGCTGAACAATCATTGATAGGAAGACACTGGAACTCACCAAAAAAAATACCCCACATCCAAAGACAAAGGAGAAGCCACAGTGAGACGGTAGGAAGGGTGCAATCACAATCAAATCAAATCCCATAACTGCTGAGTGGATGACTCACAGACTGGAGAACACTTATACCACAGAAGTCCACCCACTGGAGTAAAGGTTCTGAGGCCCACGTCAGGCTTCCCAACCTGGGGGTCCAGCAATGGGAAGAGGAATTCCTAGAGAATCAGACTTTGAAGGCTAGCAGGATTTGATTGCAGGACTTCGACAGGACTGGGGGAAATGGGGACTCCACTCTTGGAGGGCACACACAAAGTAGTGTGTGCATCAGGACCCTGGGTAAGGAGCGGTGACCCCATAGGAGACTGAACCAGACCTACCTGCTAGTGTTGGAGGGGCTCCTGCAGAGGTGGGGTGTGGCTGTGGCTCATTGTGGGGACAAGGACACTGGCAGCAGAAGTTCTGGGTAGTACTCCTTGACGTGAGCCCTCCCAGAGTCCACCATTAGCCCCACCAAAGAGTGGGTAGGCTCCAGTGCTGGGTCACCTCAGGCCAAACAACCAACAGGGAGGGAACCCAGCCCCACCCATCAGCAGACGAGCAGATTAAAGTTTTACTGAGCTCTGCCCACCGGAGCAACACCCAGCTCTACCCACCACCAGTCCCTCCCATCAGGAAGCTTGCACAAGCCTCTTAGATAACCTCATCTACCAGAGAGCAGACAGCAGAAGCAAGAAGAGCTACAATTCTGCAGCCTGTGGAATGAAAACCACATTCACAGAAAGATAGGCAAGATGAAAAGGCAGAGGACTTTGTACTAGATGAAGGAACAAGATAAAACCCCAGAAAAACAACTGAATGAAGTGGAGATAGGCAACCTTTCAGAAAAAGAATTCAGAATAATGATAGTGAAGATGATCCAGGACCTCTGAAAAAGAATGGAGGCAAAGATCGAGAAGATGCAAGAAATGTTTAACAAAGACCTAGAAGAATTAAAGAACAAACAGAGATAAACAATACAATAACTTAAATGAAAAATACACTAAAAGGAATCAAAAGCAGAATAACTGAGGCAGAAACATGGATAAGTGACCTGGAAGACAGAATGGTGGAATTCACTGCCACAGAACAGAATAAAGAAAAAAGAATGAAAAGAAATGAAGACAGCCTAAGAGACCTCTGGGACAACATTAAATGCCACAACATTTGCATTATAGTGGTCCCAAAAGGAGAAGAGAGAGAGAAACGACCAGAGAAAATATTTGCAGAGATTATAGTCGAAAACTTCCCTAACATGGTAAAGGAAAGAGCCACCCAAGTCCAGGAAGCGCAGAGTCCCAGGCAAGATAAACGCAAGAGAAACACGCCTAGACACATAATAATCAAATTGACAAAAATTAAAGACAAAGAAAAATTATTGAAAGCAGCAAGGGAAAAACGACAACATACAAGGGAACTCCCATAAGGTTAACAGCTGATTTCTCAGCAGAAACTCTACAAGCCAGAAGAGAGTGGCATGATATATTTAAAGTGATGAAAGGGAAGAACCTACAACCAAGGTTACTTTACCTGGCAAGGATCTCATTCAGATTCGACGGAGAAATCAAAAGCTTGACAGACAAGCAAAAGCTAAGAGAATTCAGCACCACCAAACCAGCTCTACAACAAATGCTAAAGGAACTTCTCTAAATGGGAAACACAAGAGAAGAAAAGGACCTACAAAAACAAACCCATAACAATTAAGAAAATGGTAAAAGGAACATACATATCAATAATTACCTTAAGGCTTCCCTGGTGGTGCAGTGGTTGAGAGTCTGCCTGCCGATGCAGGGGGACACGGGTTCGTGCCCTGGTCCGGGAAGATCCCACATGCCGCGGAGCAGCTGGGCCTGTGAGCCATGGCCGCTGGGCCTGCACGTCCAGAGCCTGTGCTCCGCAACGGGAGAGGCCACGACAGTGAGAGGCCTGCATACCACACACACACACACACACACACACACACACACACACACACAAGAAAACTGAAATCATATCAAGCATCTTTTCTGACCACAACGCTATGAGATTAGAAATCAATTACAGGGGAAAAAACCATAAAAAACACAAACAAATGGAGGCTAAACAATACATTATTAAATAACCAAGAGATCACTGGAGAAATCAAAGAGGAAATAAAAAAATACCTAGAGACAAATTATAATGAAAACCCAACGATCCAAAACCTATGGGATGCAGCAAAAGGAGTTCTAAGAGGGAAGTTTATAGCAATATAAGCCTACCTCAAGAAACAAGAAAAATCTCAAATAAATTACCTAACCTTACACCTAAAGGAACTAGAGAAAGAAGAACAAACAAAACCCAAAGTTAGTAGAAGGAAAGAAATCATAAAGATCAGAGCAGAAAGAAATGAAATAGAAACAAAGAAAACAGTAGCAAAGATCAATAAAACTAAATGCTGGTTCTTTGAGAAGATCAACAAAATTGATAAACCTTTAGCCAGACTCAAGAAAAAACGGGAGAGGACTCAAATCAATAAAATTTGGAATGAAAAAGGAGAAGTTACAACAGACACTGCAGAAATACAAAGCATCCTAAGAGACTACTACAAGCAACTCTATGCCAATAAAATGGACAACCTGGAAGAAATGGACAAATTCTTAGAAAGGTATAACCATCCAAGACTGAACCAGGAAGAAATAGAAAATATGAACAGACCAATCACAATTAATGAAATTGAAAATGTGATTAAAAATCTTCCAACAAACAAAAATCCAGGCCCAGATGGCTTCACAGGTGAATTCTATCAAACATTTAGAGAAGAGCCAACACCCATCCTTCTCAAACTCTTCCAAAAAACTGCAGAGGAAAGAACACTCCCAAACTCATTCTGTGAGGCCGCCATCACCCTGATACCAAAACCAGAGAAATATACTACAAAAAAAGAAAATTACAGACCAATATCACTGATGAATATAGATGCAAAAATCCTCAACCAAATACCAGCAAACAGAATCCAACAACACATTAAAAGGATCATACACCATGATCAAGTGGGATTTATCCCAGGGATGCCAGGATTCTTCAATATACACAAATCAATCAATGTGATACACTATATTAACAAATTGAAGAATAAAAACCATATGATCATCTCAATAGTTGCAGAAAAAGCTTTTGACAAAATTCAACACCCATTTATGATAAAAACTCTCCAGAAAGTGGGCATAGAGGGAGCCTACCTCAACATAATAAAGGCCATATACAGCAAAGCATATGTATATAATAAATATGAATATATATATGATTCTTTTCCCATATAGGTTATTACAAAATATTGAGTATAGGCTTCTGTGCTATACAGTAGGTCTTTGTTGTTTATCTATTTATTTTTAATTTTCTTTTTTTATTGAATACAGTGGAATTATAATGTATTAATTTCTGTTGTACAGCTAACTCAGTTATACACATATATACATTCTTTTTAAAAATATTTATTTGGCTGCTCCCAGTCTTAGTTGCGGAATGCAGGATCTTTAGTTGTGGCAGCAGGCTCTTCGTTGAGGCATGTGGGATCTAGTTCCCTGACCAGGGATTGAACCCAAGCCCCCACCCCACCCCCCGCATTGGGAGCGTGGAGTATTAGCCACTGGACCACCAGGGAAGTGCCTATACATTCTTTTCTATTATGGTTTATCTCAGGCTATTGAATATAGTTCCCTGTGCTATACAGTAGGACCTTGTTGTTTTCCTTCAGGGCCTTTGCATTTGATGTTCCCTTTTCCTAGAACATGCTCTATTTTAGCTCGAGCCGTCATAAAATACCACAGTCTGGGTAGCTCAAACAGAAACTTATGTCTCACAAGTCTGGAGACTGGGAAGTCTAAGGTTAAGCTGCTGACAAGGTAGGTTTCATTCTGAGGCCTCTTCTCTGGGCTTGTAGGTGGCCTCCATCTCACTGTGTGCTCACATGGGCTTTCCTCCAAGCGTGTGTACAGAGGGGCAGGGAGAGCAAGCTCTCTGGTGTTTCTTCTTACAAGGACACTAATCCTATTGTATCAGAGCCCCCTCCTTATGATCTCATTTCACCTTCGTTGCTTCCCTAGTGGCCTTATTTCCAAATACAGCCACACTAGGGGTTAGGGCTTCAATCTGGATTTTGGGGGGATGCAAACATTTGGTCCATAACACTCCTCTATTGGCTTTGTCCCTACCTTGATTTAGCTCTTGGCTATCTATGACATATCTTCCCCCCTTTTCCCTGTCACTTTCTGTCCTTCTCTTTGTTTTTCTTCCTAGAACTTAGCACTACCTAAATGATTTTACATTTAAAAGAATTGTGTTTCTTGTCTGTCCCTACTTCATAGATTTGTTCAGGATTAAGTGAGCTAGCTTTAATAAGATATTCACTCAACAAATGTTTATTGAGTGTCTATAATGTGCAAGGTCTTGAACTAGGTTCTAGGGTTGCAGTGGTCAAGAAAAGCACACACACACTCCTGCCTTCAAGTTGCTTACAGTCTGGTAGGAACATTTATGGAATACTTACTATGTACCAGGTATGGTGCTAAGAGTTTTGCTTAGATGATTTTGTTTGATTGTCATAAAAATCCCATGACATAGGTCCTATTGTTGCGTTGATTTTATGGAAGGGACAACTAAGGTCCTAAATGGATGAGCTACTTTTTCAGGGTCAATTCAGCTGGTTGGAGCAGGGTCTTGCAATCTGACACCATAGCTGATGCTCTTGGCCACGTGTTAAACTGTACGTGGAAGGCTCAGTGCAGCACAGAGCATGTTCAAGGGGATGAACAAAGTCATGTTTGGCTGTAACCTCAGTGTTGAAAAGAATTCAATACTGATTATTCTCAGTAACCATCAGAATAACCCACAGGTGCACTTCACTGTAAACAAATTTGGATATAAAAACTTGCATAGGGCTTCCCTGGTGGCGCAGTGGTTGGGAGTCCGCCTGCCAATGCAGGGGACGTGGGTTCATGCCCCGGTCTGGGAGGATCCCACATGCCGCGGAGCGGCTGGGCCCGTGAGCCATGGCCACTGGGAGTGCGCGTCCGGATCCTGTGCTCTGCAACGGGAGAGGCCACAGCAGTGAGAGGCCCGCGTACCGCAAAAACAAAAAACAAAACAAAAAAACCTTGCATATACAAGATTGATATTCTGAGGCATTATCAAGAATGTTATAAAAAGCGTTGCCATGGGATTCCTTTACTTTAGAGTGTGTTATTGAAAACACAATGGGGGCTTTGGAGGCAGGCCGACCTGGGTTCAAACCCTTGCTCTGTCACTTATTGCCCTTGGAAGCTTGGGTAGGTTCTGAGACTCAGTTTTCTTATCTGTAAAATGGGGATAATATGTACTTCATAGAGTTTTAAAATATTCCTGCAAATAGAGGATACTTAATAAATGGTAGCTAGTTTTTATTATAGTATCTTTTTCACAGTGCATTTAAATGCTAGCTTGATTTTTTTTTAAAGGTTACTAACCTGTACAGAAGCATCTGTATTATATAAAGTGAGTGGTGTAAACTGATTGTTTGGAAACAGATCCTTCTCCATCAGTTTCCCTGAGCACCTCGAAATAATTCTATTAGTCCCCAATTCCTTTTCCCCTGAAAGGAGGGTTTTTGGGACTGGCAGTTCTCCAAGGTTCTGGGAGGTCAACAGAATCAGGTCCCTTGGCATACCATGTGTCTCCTTTCTCTTTGCCTCTGGTTTCAACAGGATGGAGTCTGGGTCAGTGTCAGTGGGTTGGGGAAGGAAGAAGTAAGAAGAGATAAAAAGGAAAAGTTTGAACTTGAACCCAAGTCATACCCAGCTCTCATTGGAACCCGAGAAATCATCTTCCTCCTTTGGATAGGACAAAAAGACTTAGAATCTCACTGTCATTGGGCTTGTCAGACCACATGGGACTGCATATACCATGCTTTTGGCTGTGAGTGTTTGGAAGGCATCTGTGGGTTTTGCCTGCCCAACATCTATTCTCATTTCTTGTAAAAATAACTTGACTTTTTTTCCTTTGAGAAATTAACCTTCTCCTGGTCTCAGTCCCTCTTCCAGGTCCAGGTAGGTGTGTAGGCAGGCCTGGCAATCAACATGTCTCATTCCTCTGACCACAATGGTTGGTTCAAGGATGACAATATGATCCAAATCTGGGCCAGCAGGTCTCAATTTTGATGCTTTTATTGGCCTTCTTTTCCCCCAGGGATGGTAAGCTCTGGGGATGTAAGCATGCTCCTGCCTCAACCCTCTAGAGAGAGCTTACTGCAGAGTGGAGCCAATGTGACAGGAGACCCCCATGCTCATAATGTCATTTGAGTTCCTCCCTGTCAGGCTTGGATCTTCAGGTACTTGAGCCAATAAATCCAGTGTCTCCATTTTTTTTTTTTTCTTAAATCAGGTTGACTTGGGTTTTTGACACTTGGAATCAAGAGAGTCCTGAGTCATGGATCTGACTTTGTTGGGCTGGAGTGAGTGGAAGAGGCACCCAGGATGTGAGGGGGTCTGGAAGCCATGCCCTAGCGGAAGCTCTTAGGGAGACCAGCAGTGTTTGTCCCCATCTGGAGGGGCTGTCTCTGGGCTGCTTGTCTTATCTCGTCTGGTTAGGTGTGTTCTCAGGGCAGAACTAGACCAAAGAGAGGTGGTTATGGAGGAACAGATGGTGAGGACATGATTTCCAAATTGCTGGAGAAATATAGTTGGAAATTCCTAGTATAGAAGTGAGAGCCTTGTCACTAGAACTGTCTGATTCCAGGAGGCTGGACTGACCCTGCCAGTAATGCTAAGCGGGTTTGGGGGGGGGTGGGGAACAGATTTGGACTGAATTTGAGTTCCATCTCTATTTTGGGAGTTTCTGATTGAATGCAGAATGTTTGGAAATATCGTTCAGCCTGGAATACGTGTCAATAGGAACTTGCAGTGTTTGTATTCTATCTTTATTTTTATAATAATCCTATGTTACTTTTGTAAGCAGAAGAAAACAATAAAAGAAAATTTTAAGGAGAAAAAAAAGAGAAAAAAGTGTGCCCTTGGAAGGACCATGTCTTTTGCACCCCTCTGGCTCCAGTGCTAGCACCGGGGCGGCAGAAGCTGGCTAGCCTGGTGACGAAAAGCAAAGGCCCTGGAGCCTAACCCTGGGGCTGTCACTTGTTGGATGAGTGACCTTGGGCTTCACCCCATGAGGCTATGTCCTGTCTGTAACATGGGGATCCTGTTACCTGCTGCTTAGGGTTGACCTGTGGACTGACCATAAGGTGTGGGAAGCACCTGTCTGACACGTGGATTGTGCTCAGTAAACGGTAGCTGTTATTATCAGAGAACCTCAGCGATCACCCCACTGACACCATTTCAGAGAGGAGCTCAGGGTGAGATGCAAGGAGGAGAAACTGTGACAGTTGCAGAGACTGGATTCTGCTCTGGCCACAGGACACAATGAATGCCTTGTCTCTTGCTGCTTCTGTGTTTTTTTTGGTGGGAGGAGTTCTAGTTTTTTCTTTCCTGGATAAGTTGCATGTGTCTTATGTCAGGGTCCTAGAACCGAAGTCTGGGACAGGAATAGGGGCATTGTTCAAGTGATTTATTGGAGTCAGTGCTCTCAGGAAAAGGAGAGTGAGCAGGGCCAGCTGTGTAATTTGTGGGATCCAGAGCAAAATGAAAATGGGGGGGCCCTTCGTTCAAAACAAAAAGGGAAAAGTGCTGTTGAAGATACTAACTTATAAAACCTTTTCCTGGGACTTCCCTGGTGGCACAGTGGTTGAGAATCTGTCTGCCATTGCAGGGGACACTGGTTCAATCCCTGGTCCGGGAAGATCCTACACGCCGCGGAGCAACTAAGCCTGTGTGCCACAACTACTGAAGCCCGTGTGCCTAGGGCCTGTGCTCCGCAACAAGAGAAGCCACTGCAGTGAGAAGCCCGCGCACTGCGATGAAGAGTAACCCCCACTCACCACAACTCCAGAAAGCCCGTGTGCAGCAACGAAGACCCAACGCAACCAAAAAATAAATATAATAAATAAAATTGATTCTTTAACAAACAAACAAACAAAAACCTTTTGCTTTCTTCCACAATCTCTCTCTTAACCTGCCATGTTTTGGTTTTTTGGTTTTTTTTTTTTTTTGCGGTACACGGGCCTCTCACTGTTGTGGCCTCTCCCGTTGCGGAGCACAGGCTCCGGATGCGCAGGCTCAGTGGCCATGGCTCACGGGCCCAGCTGCTCCGCGGCATGTGGGATATTCCCGGACCGGGACACGAACCCGTGTCCCCTGCATTGGCAGGCGGACTCTCAACCACTGCACCACCAGGGAAGCCCCATTTTTTTTTTTTTTTTGATCTGGTATTTAATGTAGTTCTAAGTAAAGGAAAATGTAAAAGTTAAATTTAATAAACTTTACCATTCCTCTTTATCTTGTGCAATGCCAATTTAAATGCAAATATCAGAGTGTTTAACTTGGATGTGGAATCACCAAAATGACACAATTTGTTTCTTTATGGCTCATCCCCAGAAGGTGCCTCCAGTCAGTCAGAAGAGACGAACACAAGCCAGACTCAGGAAGGCTGGAAGGAGGGTGCATGAGGTATAAGGATGCGCTGAGCGCCTGATGTGCCATGTCCTGGCTGGGGAAGTTGTGCCGGGAATCTTCCCTTCTCACAGGCCACCTGCTCCAACCTTCAGTGGAAGGAAATCCTAAGGGCTCAGCAACCTCCGTGCTGGGATGTCTAGGTACCTGCATCGGGAGTAGGTGAGAGGCTTGTTCTTGCCCAGTGCCAGCTGAGTGTGCCAAGGGCAGGGACGGCTGCCACCAAGCCCTGCCCCGGGAAGCCTGTGTGCCTGTCCCCACCTTCCCTGTGCCTGCTCTCAGGCCGCTGCCAGGAGTGGAGGGCCGCAGCAGTCACTGGAGGGGGCAGGGAGGGAGAGGCTGCGCAGAATGGGGGGTGTCAGGGGGTAAAGGAGAGGAGGAGGCAGTGGGAGATGGCACTGCCTCTGAGCCAAGCCTCCAAGTCCCTGTGTATCTCTCTTGTCTTAACTTACATAGGACTTCCTTTACAAAGCAGATTCAAAGAAACATTAAGAATTTCAAGATGGCAAGTGCAATTAAGAATTTCAAGAGGGGCTTCCCTGGTGGCGCAGTGGTTGGGAGTCCGCCTGCCGATGCAGGGGACACGGGTTCGTGCCCCAGTCCGGGAAGATCCCACATGCTGCGGAGCGGCTGGGCCCGTGAGCCATGGCTGCTGAGCCTGCACGTCCGGAGCCTGTGCTCCACAACGGGAGAGGCCACAACAGTGAGAGGCCCGCGTACCGCAAAAAAAAAAAAAAAGAAAAAAAAGAATTTCAAGATGGTGGGAATTCCCTGGTGGTCCAGTGGTTAGGACTCCGCGCTTTCACTGCCGAGGGCATGGGTTTTATCTCTTGTTGGGGAACTAAGAGACCGCAAGCTGCGCGGTGTGGCCAAAAAAAAAAAAAAAAGAAAAAAAAAGAATTTCAAGACGGAAAGCACAGAGCATTAAACCCCAAGCACAGGGCCCTTCTGAGCACTGGACCCAGTGTGACTGCCTCGGTCCCATGCTCATGAATATCTCTGACCTCATTCTTTTGCTCATCCATTCTTGATGTCTTTTAATTGGGTATATTAAGCAAAACCTAGCTGGCTGTCCTCATTTGTCCCCATGATTTCTATGTTTGATGAGCCCTCTGCCTGGGTCCCTGCAGGTCAAGCCCCCTGGCTGCTCTTCTGACCTTCTTGCCCTTTATGGTAATGGCACCATCTTGTTTCTTAGGGTTGAGTGCTTCCATCAGTCTTTGCTACTCTGGAATTTTATTCTCCAAGTTCTTCTGTGGAGCCCAGTTCTGTAACAGCCACTCTTGAGCTTCTCGTGATACCATTGCTCCCTCACCAACACTTTTCTTATCTCCGTGCTAAATGGAGAGTTCTCCAGGCCTTCCCAAGGAACGTGGGCAGCTTGTGGGTTTTCCTGTCATATACAGTAGGCACGTTCTAGTATGCCCACTCCTCTGAGCCCTTCTGTGCTTCCCTCCAGTTTGCAGTGGCAGTTCTGGCATCTCTACATTGTTCAGTTTGGATCATTGCTTTTTCGAATCTTTCGAGTACTGTTCCATCAGCATTTTGGAACCATCCTCTGGGGCCCTTGTCAGGGTGTTAAATCCTATATCACTGGAGAGGATCCCTCCACATCAACAAACTCTACTTACCCAGTTTATATCTCACCCCCCACACCTTCATCCATCACCCTCGGAATCTTCCACAGGCCAGTTTGGGCTTGTGCATGTGGGCCAGGTCTGATATATAATCCCTTTCTTTCCTCAGCAGGCATTTCCTGAGTTGGTCCATGCTAAGGTTGTTCCCTGGTTATCAGTCTGGTGGCCAGGAAAGGAGGTAAGGCAAATCCCTAGGAGGGCACGCGTTGCTTTGTAAAGCACCTGCTTCATTTTCCAGCAAGGTGGGGTGGCAGTGGGGCTCTGTCTTCCAGCAAGGGAACAGGACTCATCTGCAGGCCCAGAGCGTTCAGGAGTATCTGGGTTTATCCCTTCAGATAGCCCCTCCCAAGAATCAGGATCCTCTTTCTCCCTTCTGGGGCTTTGTCTTTGGTGTAAAGGGATGCACCTAGCCGAGAACTGGCCTTCTTTGAAGTTCTGCCACTCTTACAATTCATTCCTGCACCTGCTCTGTGTGCCCTCCAGCTGCAGGAGATGCGAGTCTCTTTAAATGCTGCCACGCAGGCCCTCTGAAATTGTTGATCAGTGAGTCTGTCTTTTTCTCTCTTTAACAAATCAACAGTGCTGAGCAAGAGCCACCTGATTCAGAGGTCTGTTTGGTGACCACTTCCGCCAGACCTCAGATGCTAGAGACACTGTATCATCGCAGCCCCTCCAACTTTACTTCATCCTGTTCACCGAAGATGAAAGTCAGCAATCGCATGAAAGCGGCACGCAGTTTGTTTCCTAGGACCACTTCTGGTACCAACTGTTTTGGATTGGTTTCACTAGAAGCAGAAGCTGAGATGGTGTTCATTGTTCAAGCAATTTTTTTTTCTTTTAATAAATTTATTTATTTATTTGTTTGTTTGTTTGTTTTTGGCTGCGTTGGGTCTTCGTTGCTGCACACAGGCTTTCTCTAGTTGCGACGAGCAGGGGCTACTGTTTGTTGCGGTCCGTGTGCTTCTCATTGTGGTGGCTTCCCTTGTTGTGGAGCACAGGCTCTAGGCACGTGGGCTTCAGAAGTTGTGGCATGCAGGCTCAGTAGTTGTGGCGCATGGGCTTAGCTGCTCCGTGGCATGTGGGATCTTCCCTGGCCAGGGCTGGAACCCGTGTCCCCTGCATTGGCAGGCGGATTCTTAACCACTGAACCACCAGGGAAGTCCATTCAAGCAATTTTTTGAGGGAGCGAAAATGAAAGGGAATGAGGAAGCCAGACAAGGCTGGTGAAAAGCCCAGCAAGAATGTCGTCTCAGTGGGCGTCTACTTCAGCTGGATCTCCCTGGGGTGCTCTGAAGCACACACGGGATCACAGAGCTCTCCCCACCTTGAGGCAAGGCAACGTGCCTGTTAAATCCCCGGACCCGTCAGTCATTGTCCTCCTCTCCTCGCAGGGAGCACAGACTGTGTTGTTCTGTCCTCCTTCGCAGAAACCTGTCTCAGAGGGAAAGCAGATCCTAAGCTTTGGGGAGAGAAGCTCAAAGAAGAGGTCTGGCCTTTGGCCCAGTTTCTCTGGAAAATGATTTCAGGCTTGAAGACATTTTAATTCATTGTAATGTGTGTCATTGGCATGGGGACAACGAGGAGGCCTAGAAAATGCGGCTGTGCAGCCAGGTTTGCCTTCTGGGATCCTGTAGTTGGATAATGATGGACACCACAGGGATTGTGTTGCACAGGCCTTCGTCTTTGTCTCCCCTTGATTACTGGAATGTTCACTACAGGTTCACTAATTATGGACTGAGTGAAAGAATCAATATGAGACCTGAAGAACTTGGGATATAGGAACAGATTTTCTTTTTTTCAACCAGATGTTTCCAGTGGATGCGAGAGGCAGGGATGACAGGAAGGAGGAGGGTGAGGTTTAATGCCTGCTCTTTGGAATAGGGCAGACCTGGGTTAGAATCCCAACTGAAACCATGTAACTCAGATTGGGACTTGAACCCACACACCGGGACTCAAACCGAGCCAAAATCCAGATTGGGACTTGAACCCATGGTCTTTTAACTGAGATCACACACCTGGTCTCAGGACTTAATGAAGCTCAGGTTCTTGATGTCTCATCGCAGAAAGAATTCAGTGAGAGACAAAGTGATAGGTAGGAAGTGGATTTATTTAGAGAGAAACACACTCCACAGACAGAATGTGGGCCATCTCAGAAGGCGAGAGGCACCGAAATACGGCATGGTTGGTTTTTATGGGCTGGGTAATTTCATAGGCTAATGAGGGGGAGGATTATTCCAGCTATTCTGGGGAAGGGACAGAGATTTCCAGGAATTGGGCCACTGCCCACTTTTTGATCTCTGATGGTCAGCCTCAAAACTGTCATGGCACTGGTGGTTGTGTCACTTGGCTTATGCTAATATGTTACAATAAGCATATAGTGAGGCTCAAGGTCCACTGGAAGTCAAATCTTCCACCATCTTGGATCTAGTGAGTTCTCACCAGTTTTTGTCATGTCCTATGGCTGTGTCATTCTTTTAAAGTTGTGCCCTGCCCCCTTACCTCCTGTTTCACAACCATGACACTTCACAGCAGCGTGACCTTGAGCTTGGGGCTTGACCTCTCTGAGCCTCAGTTTCCTCTTCTGTTAAATGGGGATGGCACCTGTATCCACTTCATAGGGTTGATATGAGGATTAAATGAGATAATACAGGGAACAGATTTAGCACGGGGCATCTAGCGACGGCTTAGTAAATACTATTATTGACAGTGAAGCATTATCTGAACTTTTCTGGGTAGTGGGTGTTCTGGAGGCAGCATGATAGAGTAGAAGAAGCCAGGGCTTTGAACTCTGAGAGAATTCACTTCCATTTCTGACTCTGTCACTTCCTGGCTGTGTGACTGTGGGCAACTCACTTCCCCTCCCTGAGCCAAGGTTTCCTCATCTGCCAGGAAGGAGAAGTGTGCCTACAATGCAGAATTTCGGTGAAAAAAGCATCTAGCCCAGATTATGGCTCACAATTGGTACTCAGCTAATGCAGTTCTCTTTCTTCTTCTCATTTTACAACATAGTATTTAGCCCACACTGTTATTTTCTCACATGTGACTTGAGGCCAAAGTTGGCGATTAGATTTTTATTTATATTTATTTATTTATATTTATTTATTTTTGGCTGTGTTGGGTCTTCGGTGCCGCACATGGGCTTTCTCTAGTTGTGGTGAGTGGGGGCTACTCTTCGCTGCGGTGTGTGGACTTCCCATTGGGTGGCTTCTCTTGTTGCAGAGCACGGGCTCTAGGTGTGCGGGCTTCAGTAGTTGTGGCACGCGGGCTCAGTAGTTGTGGCTTGCGGGCTGTAGAGTGCAGGCTCAGTAGTTGTGGCGCTCGGGCTTAGTTGCTCTGTGGCGTGTGGGATCTTCCCAGACCTGGGATCGAACCTGTGTCCCCTGCATTGGCAGGCGGATTCTTAACCACTGCGCCACCAGGAAAGTCCTAGATTTTTAAAGTTTCTCAAGGGTAAGAAGGTAGGACGCAGAATGTGTGAGAGCATTAATTAAATGCTCACTTTAGAAGGCAAAATACTCCTGCATTTCAAGAAGCAGTTAAGGATTAATTGGAACAGAAATATGCAGGATCAAATAAGCCAAGACCACAAGCTCTGAGATGCCATTTTAACATCAGGAGATATAACCAATCTTTAGGAGTGTCTGCTTCTCTTAATGCTTAATTACCATGATGATGAAAGGGAGGATGATGATGGAGGCTAGTATTCATGGAGCGCTTACTCTTTCCTAGGTGTGGTGCTAAGTGCTTGACACATATTTCTTTTAATCTTTTTTTTTTTAGTGTACAATTAGAAAAATGTTAATGTAAGTATCTGCACCTGAAACCATCACCATAAGATAGACAGCACGTCTATCAGCCCCCAAAAGTTTCTTTATGCCCCTTGGTAACCCCATTATCTTACCCCTCCCCGCCTCTACCCTCTCCAGGCAACCACTGATGGCTGTCACTTCAGAGGAGTTTGCATTTTCTAGTGTTTTGTATAAATCGGATTGCTTCTTTTTTTGTAGGGGTCTGGCTCTTTTTAATCCTCTTAATAACCCTATGAGGGAGGTAAAGAAAGTTGAATTTCAGAAAGGAAACTTCCTAAGTCGTGACTGGTAAGAGGCACACTGGTATTAGAATCGAAGTCTGAGTACAGAGCTCCAGAGAGTAAGCAGCACCCCTTACATCACATGACCTTCCCAAGAGTCAGCACTCCGAGGAAATGCCCTGAGAGGCCTTCTCTGAGAAATATTGAATCCCTTACACTTCTTTTTTTTAACTTTTTTATTATGGAAAATTTCAAACAAATACAAAGGTAGGAGTAGTGTTAATAAATTCCCATGAATCCATCCTTTAGCTTCAAGAATTATCAACACATGGCCAATCTCATCTCATCTATATCATTCTCTTGTCCCCTGAATCCCTTACACTTGTATAAAAAGGTGTTTACCTAGCAGCTAAAATTAAATTCTCCTCTAAAGGGAGGAATTTTGAAGCAATCTTTCATATTGCTTATAAGATTTATTTTTAATGATTGGAGAAATGCTTGTTTCCTCTGGTTAATAACCTAGACACAAAATTATATCTATAATAGTAAGATCTCAAAGTTGAGAAAAAACAGTTAAAGTCACTTAGAAAAAAATGTTAATAGTGTTGTCTCTGGTAACCCACTGAGGCGTGACAGGGAGGGAGTGTGGGAAGAGTACAAGTTGACTTTCAAGTTACCTTCTTAGGTGACTGAGTAGATGGTGATACCATAACCCTGGTAGGGACGTCGCTAGAAGAAACAGAGTAGGGGGTATGGCAAGTCGATGCCTTCAGTAAGATCGTGATGAATTTAACTCCAGTGGGAACTGGATGCATGGACATAGGCTTATCTGCAGGACATCACCCCTCAGTTCATGGCACACACAAAATGTGTATCTTAGAACTGATGAAGGATGGACGTTCTGCCAGATTGCTCTCCAGTTTAGCCGTTCTGGCTTTCTCTCCCATCAGCAGTGCAAGAAGGTTTGTTGGTGTTTTCTCATAGCCTTGTCAACACTTGGTATTTTCTTTTTTTAACTTTTTTTTTTTTTGGCTGTATTGGGTCTTCATTGCTGCGTGTGGGCCTTCTCTAGTTGCGGCAAGCAGGGGCTACTCTTCATTGTAGTGCACGGGCTTCTCATTGCGGTGGCTTCTCTTGGCACCCGGGCTCTAGGCGCGCGGGCTCAGTAGTTGTGGTACACGGGTTTAGCTGCTCCACGGCATGTGGGATCTTCCCAGACCAGGGTTCGAACCTGTGTCCCCTGCATTGGCAGGCGGATTCTTAACCACTGCACCACCAAGGAAGCCCCTGTGAAGGCTTTTTTAAAAACATGAGACTAGCATTTAAGTCAGTCGGCTTTGAGAAAAGCAGATTACACCACGTAATGTGGGTGGACCTCATGCAGTCAGTTGAAGGCCTTCAGAGAAAAAAGACAGTGGTCCCTTGAAGAAGAGGGAATTCTGCCTCAAGAGGGCCTTCAGACTTCAGCTGCAACTCAGCTCCTTCCTGAGTCTGCAGCCTGTGGGCCTGCCCTGCAGAGGTCCAACTTGCCAGCCCCCAGAATTGCATGAGCCAATTTCTAAAAAAAACAAAAAAACCTCTCTCTCTCTCTCTCTCTCTCTCTCTCTCTATATATATATATATATATATATATATATATATATATATATATATATATATATATATACATACACACATCTTATTGTTCTGTTTCTCTGGAGAATCCTGACTAGTACAGGGATATACTTAATTTTTTCCCCCTCAACTATTGCAGAGAATGATGTAACCCTGATTCTAAATTTAAGATTTAGGATTCAGTCTCTTAAGTCTGACTAGCTGTGTGTGAATCCTGTCTCAGTCACTTGCTACATGATTTGTTGAAAACTTTATTTGAAGTATTATATGCATATAGAAACACAAACATATAATAAGGGTATAGCTTAATGGATTTTCAGAAAATAGATACACTAGTGTAAGTAGCACAATAAAACCCAGAACATTACTAACACTCAAGAAGCTTCCCTTATTCCTATTTCCAGTCACTACCTATACCCTCACTCAGGGAAACCACAATTCTGACTGCTAAAGGAATGTATACGTCTTGACAATTTTTGTACTTTATATGCAAAGAGTCATGCATTATGTGTTTTTGTTTTTGTTGTACCTATCTTCTTATGCTCAACCTTTTTGAAGATTCATTTGTGTGGTTGTATGTCATTGTAGTTTTGTTCATTGTCATGTAGTATCTTGTATAGTATTTCATGATATGGCATACTGCATTTTATTTATTGATTTTAGTTTTGATGAGCATTTGGGTAAATTTCCGGTTTCTTGTTTTGTTTGCGATTTTGAAGAGAGCTGTCCTAACCATTCTAGTGCATGGCTTTTGGTGAGCATAGGTAGGCATTCCCATTTAGTATGTCAGCTTTAGTCAATAAGGCTAAACAGATCTCCAGAGTAGGCATGCTAGTTTACACCCCATCACCAATGTAAGAGAGTTCTAATTGCTCCACTTTATCACCCATACATGTTATTTTTCCATCTTTTTTATTTTAGCCATTCTGGTTCTGATGGGTTTGTATCTCATTGTGGATTTCATTTGCATTTTCTAATGACTAACAAAGCTGAGGGCCTTTCATATCTTTCTAAGACATTTGGTTATCCTCTTTTGCAAAGAGATCTTTGATACATTTTTATATTGTGTTTTTCATCTCTTTCTAGTTTATTAAGATAGAAAGTTAGTCTAGAAAGTTAAGTAGAAAGTTGAGGTCTTTCTTCTTTTCTGATATAGGTATTTAAAGGTGTGCATTTCTGACTAAGCATTATTTTAGCTACATCCCAGGAATTTTGATGTTATGTCAGTTCAAGATGTTTTCTAATCCTCTGTGATTTCTTCTTTGACCCATGGGTTATTTGGAGATACGTTGTTTAATTTCGAGATGTTTGAGGAATTTTCTTTCTTTTTTTTTGACTGCACTGCATGGCTTGAGAGATCTTTGTTCCCTGACCAGAGATCGAACCTGAGCCCCCAGCAGTCCTAACCACTGGACTGCCAAGGAATTTCCTTTTTTTTTTTTGAGGAATTGTCAGATTTCTTTCTGTTACTGATTTCTAATTTAATTCCATTGTGGTTGGAAAACACACCTTGTATGATTTCAATCCTGTTACCTTTATTCAGACTTGTTTTATGACCTAGCATATGCCTCAGATTTTATTTGACTTTCAAAAGCTTTTAGCCTAGCTCATTTATCCTCCTGCACCCCTAGCCTTTGGAGTCAGCAAATGCGTACTCAGGAAAATCAGATGTGTCTGAGGCTCCTTGTTCTGATTTTGTCATTCCAGCCCTAAACAATAGCAGAAAGCTTTGATGGTTGCCCTTTCCCCTCATAGTGGCTATTTTCCTGGGCCAAGTCCCTAGTCCTCAACCCATGGCCAGATTTGGCAAATGCTCCCAGGGGAATATACCAGCTGCCTATCTGACAGGTCTCTTCTAAACTAGTCTTCCCTCCCCGAGATTTTTAGCCCATCCAGTCCTCATTAGTGCCACAGCCCTTTGACACCTTTAGAATGTGATTTTTTGTAATTTGTCTGGTCTTAATAGTTGCTGTTAGTGACAGTGTTGGCCTGTTTCAACCTACATCCTACCCAGAAGTGGAAGTTGTTGGTCCTATTTTAGATGACAGTACCTTTGCTGTGCTGTTTACTCACCTTTATTTCACGTATGGCGTACAGCTTTCCTATGGATTTGTTTCTCGTCTTGCTGGAATATTACCTATAAAATATTTTCAAAGGCGATCTTTGAGTGATAAAACTGAGACTTTTTATATAGATGAAAATTCTGGGTTTGATGTTCTTTTCCTTTAAAACTGTTGAAAATATTGTTTCCCTTCGTAGTATTATTATTCTTTGAGGCCCCAAATTGGAAACAACCTAAATGTCCTTCAACAGTAGAAGAGATAAATAAACTTTGATATGCTCATACAGAGTAGTGCTATACAGCACTATACAGCAGTGCTAAGAGAAGACGACGTTACCTCCCTGGAGATACTTGGCAATGTCTGGAAATATTTTTTGGTTATCACAACTTGCTGGGGCAGGAAGAGAGGATTGCTACTGGTATCTAGTGGGTAGAGACTGGGTATGTTGCTAAACATCCTACAGTGCATAAGACAGCCTCCCCATATCAAAGAATTACCTGGTCCACCCAGGTCAATAGGGCTGAGATTGAGAAACTCTGCTTTGCATCAGTGAGAATAAATGAACAATTGCTACATGGGTGCAACCACATGGTGAATCCTACAAACATAATGTCGAACACAAGAAGCCAGTTACAAATGAGTATATACAGTGTGTGTCTATTTATATAAAATTCAAAAAAAGCAAAAACTAAGGATAGTTAGCTGTAAGGATAGGGTTGTCTTTAGGGGGCAAATGATGACTGCTAAGGGCCAAGAAGACTTGTTGGGTGGTGGGTAACATTATCTTTTTTGATACGGGGGTTAGTTACACAGATATGTTCACATTGTGAAAATCAAGCTGTGCTTTTTAATTGGTGTGCTATACTATATACATGTATATAATTTTAATAATTATAATTTTATGCATCATTTTATTAATATATATATTACTTGAATAAATGTTTTTCAAAGTTCCAGTGTCTGATTTTAAGAGGTGATCTGTTCTTCCTCTTCGGAAGCATTTACATTTTCTCTTTGCTTTTCATGTTCTGAACTATCATTGTAATGTCACTATAAGTGGGTTTATTCATACCTATCTGTCACTCTGTAAGATCTTTTAAAGTCTTTCATTTCTTTCTAATCTTAGGGAAGAAAACTGGTTATTGTTTCTTCAGATATTTTCTTACTTATGTTTATTTTTTTCCCCTTCTGGGATTTGCTGACAATTCTACTTCTTTCCTGCATATCTCTTAACTTCTTTTTTACTAAAAAAAAAATTTTTTTTAATTTTATACTTCTTTAGTCTCTTCCCAGTTATTCTGTGGGTGATTGTCTAGACTAGAATTTCCAGTCTTGCTAATTCATTCTTCAGCTTTATTCATTCCGCTCTTCAACCAATATCGAAGTTCATTTTTTTCACCATTATATTTTTTCATACTATTTTTCAACCCAGTGTTGCTGATTGTTCCCGTGGTTTTTCAATAGATGTGTTTGTTCTTGAATTGTTTTATGAAGTCTGATCCTCTTCTATGTTTTTGAAGATATTTGTTGTGTGTATTTGATATTGTTTATTGTGCTTTATCTGATATTCACTGAATGCCCTTTTGACTTTCTTTTATGGTGCTTCCCATCAGTTATTTTACCGTGTGAGCTCACATGCACTAACTTTCTCCTGGGGGGCTCATTGCCTCGTCCAGAGGGAGGGCTGGAAGGCCTGGCCATGGCCTGTGTTCTGCCAAGTGCTGAGAGTGTGAGTGTGTGTGGAGGTGTCCACTTCAGGGAGTGCTCTGGAATGACAACCTGGAACGAACTGTCATCAAATGCAAGTTTGTGCGCCTGATGCACAGTGAGGCCAAACAGTACAGAAACGTTGGAGTTCGGAGCAGAGAAAGTTTTATTGCAGGCCCAGTCAAGGAGACCGTGGGTCACGCCCAAAAAACCCCTGAACTCCGCGAAGGGTTTCAGCGAAGCATTTTTAAAAACCAGGTGGGGGTTGTCTTTTGGTCTTGTTTATGGTTTCCTTTGCTGTGCAAAAACTTTGAAGTTTCATTAGGTCCCATTTGTTTATCTTTGTTTTTAGTTCCATTTCTCTAGGAGGTGGGTCCAAAAGGATCTTGCTGTGATTTATGTCATAGAGTGTTCTACCTATATTTTCCTCTAAGAGTTTGATAGTTTCTGGCCTTACATTTAGGTCTTTAATCCATTTTGAGCTTATTTTTGTGTATGGTGTTAGGGAATGATCTAATCTCATACGTTTACATGTCCCTGTCCAGTTTTCCCAGCACCACTTATTGAAGAGGCTGTCCTTTCTCCACTGTACATTCCTGCCTCCTTTATCAAAGATAAGTTGGCCATATGTGCGTGGGTTTATCTCTGGGCCAAAAGACAACCCTCAGAATGGGAGAAAATATTTGCAAATGAAGCAACTGACAAAGGATTAATCTCCAAAATTTATAAACAGCTCATGCAGCTCAATAACAAAAAAACAAACAACCCAATCCAAAAATGGGCAGAAGACTTAAATAGGCATTTCTCCAAAGAAGATATACAGACTGCCAACAAACACATGAAAGAATGCTCAACATCATTAATCATTAGAGAAATGCAAATCAAAACTACAATGAGATATCATCTCACACCAGTCAGAATGGCCATCATCAAGAAATCTAGAAACAATAAATGCTGGAGAGGGTGTGGAGAAAAGGGAACACTCTTGCACTGCTGGTGGGAATGTGAATTGGTACAGCCACTATGGAGAACAGTATGGAGGTTCCTTAAAAAACTAAAAATAGAACTACCATATGACCCAGCAATCCCACTACTAGGCATATACCCTGAGAAAACCATAATTCAAAAAGAGACATGTACCAAAATGTTCATTGCAGCTCTATTCACAATAGCCCGGAGCTGGAAAC
The DNA here is from genome assembly GCF_949752795.1 of Hyperoodon ampullatus. Taxonomy (NCBI): domain Eukaryota; kingdom Metazoa; phylum Chordata; class Mammalia; order Artiodactyla; family Ziphiidae; genus Hyperoodon; species Hyperoodon ampullatus. Next base: position 13,147,121 of record NC_136917.1, read on the forward strand.
AACCTAAGTGTCCATCATCGGATGAATGGATAAAGAAGATGTGGCACATATATACAATGGAATATTACTCAGCCATAAAAAGAAACGAAACTGAGCTATTTGTAATGAGGTGGATAGACCTAGAGTCTGTCATACAGAGTGAAGTAAGTCAGAAAGAGAAAGACAAATACCGTATGCTAACACATATATATGGAATTTAAAAAAAAAAATGTCATGAAGAACCTAGGGGTAAAACGGGAATAAAGACACAGACCTACTTGAGAATGGACTTGAGGATATGGGGAGGGGGAAGGGTAAGCTGTGACAAAGCGAAAGAGAGGCATGGGCATATATACACTACCAAACGTAAGGTAGATAGATAGTGGGAAGCAGCCGCAGAGCACAGGGAGATCAGCTCAGTGCTTTGTGCCCGCCTGGAGGGGTGGGATGGGGAGGGTGGGAGGGAGGGAGATGCATGAGGGAAGGGATGTGGGAACAGATGTATATGTATGACTGATTCACTTTGTTATAAAGCAGAAACTAATAAAAAAAAAATAAAAAAATAAAAAATAAAAATAAAAACCAGGTAGGGGAAGGGGGTCGTGGGGTGTGTGATCAGCTCGTGCACGGTTCTCTGATTGGTTGATGTTGGGGTAACGGGATGGTGTCACGGGCGTTAAATGATCAATCCTTAGGCCCCGGAGGCCTGGGGCACTCAGGCTATAGGGCAAGGAGGAGTGCCCAGAGCCAGGCCATGTGTGTACCTGCTGTTCTCTGTTCCCCAGCCCAGCCAGTGCCCCACTGCTGCTGTTCTGCCCCGAAGCACTGACTGGCAGGCAATTCCACCCCCAGCCCCTTGGAAACACATGAAAAGAGTGGCTCTAAGATCCCCTGCAGAATCTGTCACCTGGTTGGCACTTAACTGTCATCTTATTTCCTAGGCTACTGTCAGATTCATTAACCCCTCTTTCACCTTCATGTGTTCTTCAAGGTTGATTTGGAGAGAGGGAGCTAGCAGCCCTTGTTAGTTTCTCATCCTCCTGGAAACCAGAAGTGGTTGTGAGTGGACTTGAAAAGCTGCCTCTTAATAACCGTGTGACCTCAGCCTAGTTACTTAAGTTTGCTTATCCATGAGCTACGACTGATGATGGTACCTGCTGCTTGTTATCTGTTAATAAATACTTATTACTGTTGTTGTTATGACATGGTTTGGGTAGTCATCGGTGGGGAGGTGATACTGGTGGTTGGAATTGTGGATTTGAATGTCATATCCCCGTGGGAGTGAAGAGTGCAAGGGATGAAGGAGGCTGTGAAGTAGCCCTGGCATTTAAGGGTTAATGGGGGAAAAAAGCAAAGGAGATGGGGAGGCAGGGTACACGTCAGGAAAAGGTAGGGCCACAGAGGACAGGGGAAAGGAGAGTCTCAAGGAACGTGGGAGGGGGTGTCATCCTCAGACCACGGTGCTCAGGAGAAACCTTTTTTTTTTTTTCCCCAGTCTGTTGGATTTTGCACCTTGATGGTCCCTGGTGAATTTAAGTGAGTTTTAGTGGAGAGGAAGGGACAAAAGCCACATTGCAGCTGGTTGAGAAATAAACAGGAGGTGAAGAAGTGGAGACGTATACAGACCTTTCCCCCAAAACGTTTGGCTGTGAAGAAAAGGAAAGCAATAAGGCAATAGTGGGTGCAAGTGTCAAGTCAGCAGACTTGCAGGTGCGTTTGTTTCTCGGGCAAATAGCCAGTTCCATCTCTCCCATCTTTTTCTCCCCTTGCTTCCTTTTCTCTTCTCCTTCATCCATTTCCTCTTTCTAATTTTCTTCTATAAGCCTGACTTTCTACCATGCTAGAAATGAATCTTAGGTGACTAGGAACGTCCAGAAGAGAGAAAGAGAGAAGAGAGAGATTGAAGCTACTTGAGCAGGGAGGGAATAAATGGTAAATGGGACTTCTCCTGAGAAGCAGAAGGATGGGGTCCAGAGCCCAGGCGGGCCTTAGACGTTTTCCCAGTGTTGCAGGAGGGGAGGAGAGGTATCGGTGTAGTTAAGTTTGCAATGGGGGAAAATGGGGAGGGGGAAGGAAAGTAAACAGGGTTCCTTCCACTGTATTTAGTTTGGTTCATTAAGAACTAAAACTATGGGCTTCCCTGGTGGCGCAGTGGTTAAGAATCCACCTGCCAATGCAGGGGACACAGGTTCGAGCCCTGGTCCAGGAAGATCCCACATGCCGCGGAGCAGCTAAGCCCATGTGCCACAACTACTGAGCCTGCGCTCTAGAGCCCACGAGCCACAACTGCTGAAGCCCGTGCGCCACAACTACTGAAGCCCGCGCGCCTAGAACCCGAGCTCCGCAACGAGAAGCCACCGCAATGAGAAGCGCGTGCACCACAACGAAGAGTAGCCCCTGCTCACCGCAACTAGAGGAAGCCCATGCACAACAATGAAGACCCAACGCAGCCAAAAATAAATAATAAATAAATAAATACAAAAAAAAAAAAAAAAAAGAACTGAAACTGCACAACTTAGATTGGGAGTTGAGCCCATGGGTCGGGACTCGAACCCAGCCAAAGCCCAGATTGGCACTTGAACCCACTGTCTTTTTTAACTTTTTTTAAAGTTTTGGCTGTGTTAGGTCTTCGTTGCTCTGCGCGGGCTTTCTCTAGTTTCGGCGAGAGGGGGCTACTCTTTGTTGCGGTGTGCAGGATTCTCATTGGGTGGCTTGTCTTGTTGCGGAGCACAGGCTCTAGGCACACGGGCTTCAGTAGTTGTGGCGTGCGGCCTCAGTAGTTGTGGCTCACAGGCTCTAGACCTCAGGCTCAGTAGTTGTGGCGCATGGGCTTAGTTGCTCCATGCATGTGGGATCTTCCCGGGCCAGAGCTCAAACCTGTGTCCCTTGCATTGGCAGGCAGATTCTTAACCACTGCGCCACCAAGGAAGCCCCCAAACCCACTGTCTGCTAATTGAAATTGCACACCTGTTCTCAGGACTTAATGAAGCTTAGGTTCTTTATATCTCAGTGCAGAAGGAATTCAGTGAGAGGCAAAGTGATAGGTAAAGAGTGGATTTATTTAGAGAGATACACATTCCATAGACAGAATGCAGTCCATCTTGAAAGACGAGACTGGCTTTGGGAGAAACACACTCCACAGACAGAGTGTGGGTCATCTCAGAAGGCCAGAGGCCCTGAAATATGGGATGGTTAGTTTTTATGGGCTGGGTAATTTCACAGGCTAAAGAGTGGGAGGATTATTTCAACTATTTTAGGGAAGGGGTGGGGATTTCCAGGAACAGAGCCACTGCCCACTTTTTGGCCTTATATGGTTGGCCTGGGAACTGTCATGGTGCCTGTGGGTGTGTCATTTAGCTTATGCTAATGTATTACAATGAGCGTATAATGAGGCTCAAGGTCTACTGGAAGTCAAATCTTCCGCCATCTTGGACCCAGTTGGTTCTAACCAGTTATGTTGTATCCTCAACTCGTATGTCATTCTTTTTTTTTTTTTTTTTTTTTAATGCGGTTCGCGGGCCTCTCACTGTTGTGGCCTCTCCCGTTGCGGAGCACAGGCTCCGGACGTGCAGGCTCAGCGGCCATGGCTCACGGGCCCAGCCGCTCCGCGGCATGTGGGATCTTCTCAGACCGGGGCACAAACCCGTGTCCCCTGCATCGGCAGGCGGACTCTCAACCACTGCGCCACCAGGGAAGCCCGTGACTCAAAATTTTTATAGATTATACTCTAAAGTTGTTATACAATATTGGCTGTATTCCCTGTGCTGTACAATATATCCTTGTAGTTTATTTCTTTTCTACACGGTAGTTAGTATCTCTTAATCTCTTGCCTCTGTCTTGCCCTGCACCGCACTCCCAGGCATCCTTGATTTTCTAACACTCAGGTTCTCTTGCTCGGAAGTGCCCAAAGAGCTGAGAACAAAATGTGTTAAGAGCCTGTATGGTCGGGCCACTCAGGATGGGTCCTCTCTTGCTCTCTGTACATCCCCTGCCCGACCAGTGCCTGCTTCACCTACCCTACGCGCATGACTGACCTTACTAGGTACTTGCCGCGGGCCCCAGCTGGTGACTGTTCTTATCAAAGGAGCAGTGAGGGGCGTGCCCCTCTGCTGGTTTCCCTGGTAACTGATGAGCCTACCAGATGTCAATCCTCCTCTAACTGGTAATCTCTCCTCCCCCCACCTCCCCCAGAGAAGATTACCACCATGTCCTGCACACCGCCCACTACACGTGGTGGGGTGTCGCTCCAGGACCTTGCTTCAGACGTGTAAGATCCCGCATCCATTAAACCATTGACGATTCTGTTGCTGACTCCAGGGCTTTCTTCAGTCTTGAAGCTGGGCAAGTGCAGGCCTTGCAGGCCTGTGGGGTGCAGCCCAACAGAGCCCTTAATATCTAAGGGAGGTGATAGACCAGTTGTGCAGGACATGCTAAATGGGGATCAAAAAACCTCGTCCCTTTGCTACTTTAAGAGTATAAAAGAGGCAGGTTGATTGTAGGAGGAGAGCGACCAAGAGTAGGAATTTCTTTGAGAGGTGCTGTGTATCTTCTCCCCCGCCCACACACACCTCGAATGAAGTGAGGGCACTCCCTGAGAACCACTGAGAATGTGACAAGTGTCTCCCAAAGTTCAGGGGTCAATCTGGAACAGATGCCTCTTCCTTCCTAAAACTAGAGGCAAGGGGTTGGCTAGAGCCTGCCTGAGGAGGCAAGACTACCATGGGCGTGTGCCAAGCCAGCTGGCAAGGAAGCCCAAAGGATAGGCCTCTCAGGGCACAGGACGGAGACAGCAGGGATTGGGTTGGCTGACATGTGTGAGTGTGTGTGTTCACGCGGGCACACGTGCTTGTGTGTGATCTGGAAGTTCCTCCTCAGTGGGCACCACGATGAGAGCTGCTGGGAGATACTCATCAGCCTTAGTTTCTCCTTCTGAGAGCTCCAGCTGGGCATGGCCTCCAGACTTCCCACTAGAATCCTCTTCTGCCCCCAGAAGTCTCTGGCAGTGACTAAAAGGAAACATGGTGCCTCAGAGACAAGGCATTTCAGCAGCTTCTCCTCATCTTGTGACACTTGTGTAGAAATATAGGGATGGTTGTTGGGCCAGGCAGGGCCTGGTATCCAGGGACATGGCCCTTCCTGACCTCCACTCTCCTGGAGCCTCCAGAATACCTGCCATCCATCACCAGTTCCCTAGACTGTTATCCCTGGCTAGAGAGATGAGGTCATGGACCAATTGCCGAAGTTGCCCAGTGCTGGGTCCTGGAGCTATGAGGTCTGCGACAGTCAGAAGCCTTGGCAGAGATGAAACAAAGATTAAAGACGTGAGAAAAAGGGACTTCCCTGGTGGCGCCCTTGGTTAAGAATCTGCCTGCCAATGCAGGGGACACGGGTTCGATCCCTGGTCCGGGAAGATCCCACATGCCGCGGAGCAACTAATCCCGTGCACCACAACTACTGAGCCTGAGCTCTAGACCCTGCAAGCCACAGCTCCTGAGCCCATGTGCCACAGCTACTGAAGCCTGTGCGCCTAGAGCCTGAGCTCTGAAACAAGAGAAGCCACTGCAATGAGAAGCCCATGCACCACAATAAAAAGTAGCACCCGAATGCCGCAACTAGAGAAAGCCCACGCACAGCAACGAAGACCCAGCAATGAAGACCCAACGCAGCCAAAAATAAATAAATAAATAAGTTAATAAAAAAAAAGAAGTGAGAAGAGTCATAAGTTACCATAGTTCAAACAAAGAGCATGAAATCCCAGTGCACCCAGAGGGGAGACTGCTTAGTCAAGGTTTCTCCACCCTCCCTGGAAGATTTCACAGAGCCCATGAGCATTAGCACATGTCATGAATCAGGCCAGCATTTCAAATCAAGATGGGATGCACTCACATTAGCCTAATAGTTTGGACCTTCTATCAGCAGATTTGGATTCTAAGCCTGGCTTTATCACTTACCAGCTTCAGGGCCGTGGATGTGTAGTGTCATTTCCCCACTCCGAGCCTCACTTTTCTTCATCCTTGGAGATGATCATACCTGTTCTAAAGGGTTGTTGTAGGAATGAACTGAGGTAACACACATGAAGTGGCTTGTTTGATGTCTGGGAAAGAACAGGAACATACAAACTGCTTTCTTTCCTTGTCAGCTTTGACCTAGATCCCTGTCTCTAATCATATGGATGGAGCAACCACTGCTTGTTGGGAAGAGAGGGAGGGAAGGTTTCTGCCCCATGTCCTTGTAACACTGCAACGATGGTGGAAAGGATGGGCATGCTTCCTCTCAGCCAGCCACTCCCAATAGGGAATGCCATCTACCTGTAGGATGGGTGCGATGGACTCCGTGTCAGGCACCAGGGACCAGGTGTGATGCAGGGTCAGATCAATGCAGAGCATAGATAAAAACCCACAATCTGAAAGAAAGACCTGGCTCAAGACCCTCTTCTAGGGACCCTCCCCAAACCTAATGGCCTCCTCACCTGATCTCCCAGCTCCAGTTTCATTGAATCCATCTTCCACGTTGCCTCAGAGGGAGCTTTCTGGAACCCTAGCCTGTTCAGGTCACTCCTCTTAAAACCCTCAGTGGATCCCTATTGTCTAGCACTGAGATTTTCAAATAATGGATTACGACCTTTAGTGGGCCATGAAATCAGTGTAGTGAGTTACAGTCAGCCAACATTAAAAAAAAAAATTGAGTAGACTAAATGTCAGCCTCAATCACGTGGATTATTTTGTGAGACAACTGTTTATTTCAGTATTGTTTATTTCAGATTGTTCTAAATGTAAGTGCATATTCTAAGTGGGAATTTGAACTCCACATATTTGACATGTAGTTAGGATAGTGTGGCATAATTTTTAACAACTTTGCATTGAGGTATAACATTTATTCAAGGTAAGTGCAGGGTCTTAAGTGTGCAGCTTGATGAATTTTTATATACTCATCTCATATTCTCATTTAGCCACTAACCCAATCTAGATATAAAACATGTCTAGCACCTGAGAAAGCTCCTTCCTGCCTCTCCCCTGTCATAACTGGAGTAGTTATGACACCCCACACCCACCCCTGCTCCCTGAAAGATAATCACCATTCTGACTGCTATAATCTTCAATTAGTTCTGCCTATTCTTGAACTAAATGACATCAAAGAATATATACTGTTTGGGGGTTTGCCTTCTTTAGCTCAATATTATGTCTGAGACACATTCATGAAGTCACATGTAGCTGTAGTGTGTCCATTTTCATCCTTGTATTCCATTGTATGAATATACTGCAATTTAATTATCCAATTCTCCTGTTGATGGACATTTAGGCTGTTTCCAGTGTTTGGCTATTAGGAACAAAGCTCCTGTGAATATTCCCCGGTATGTCTTTTTTTTTTTGTGGTACGCGGGCCTCTTACTGTTGTGGCCTCTCCCGTTGCGGAGCACAGGCTCCGGACGCGCAGGCCTAGCGGCCATGGCTCATGGGCCCAGCCGCTCCGTGGCATGTGGGATCTTCCCGGACCGGGGCACGAACCCGTGTCCCCTGCATCAGCAGGCGGACTCTCAACCGCTGCGCCACCAGGGAAGCCCCCGGGTATGTCTTTTTGCAGGCATATCCACTCATTCCTTTTGGCCATACTACCAGGAGTAAAATTTCTGGGTCACAGGGTAGATGTATGATGCCTATTTAAACTGCCAAATGGTTTTCCAAGGTAGTTGCATTTGAGATTCATATGTACATACGTCTACATCTATACATATGACGTATATATGTATATACGTATGGTCCAGGTTGCCATGTGAAATGATTTTATTATCATGGCTCTTAGTAAGAAAAATACATTGAAAGCTACTCATTAGAGGAAAAACTCTTATTCCTTAGCATGACTTACAAAGCAGCGTATGATCTGCTTCTTTCTGTCTCTCCTACCTCGTCTCCCACCCAGTCTTCCAGTCTCTTCTCTTCACTTGCCTGAAAGATCTTTTCCTTCTTTTTTGTTTGTGGACTCCTACTTGCCCTTGCATATTCATTTCAAATTTTATTTTTTCTAGGAAATCTCCTCTGATCACCCCTTTCTCCTGTCACTTTTTGCCCCTTTATAACCTGTCCATCCCTCTATCATAATGCTTAGTGCCTTGTATTCCGTCTCCTACCAAACTATTTCCTTATACATGAGCTCCTTGAGGAAAAAACCATGCTCCACCTTTAGAGTGCATGGTGAACATTTGTTCTTTGCCTTCCCTCCTCCACTACCACCCCCTCTTTAGTAACAGCCTCTAGTTTTAATCCAGGGAGCTACCTTTCCTGCAGTCTCAGTTCAGGTAGCTCAGATGTGGTTCCATTCACCTGGTATCAAAGATGTGCTTGGGGGGCTTCCTGGGGCTTCCCTGGTGGCACAGTGGTTGAGAGTCTGCCTGCCGATTCAGGGGACACGGGTTCGTGCCCTGGTCCGGGAGGATCCCACATGCCGCGGAGCGGCTGGGCCCGTGAGCCATGGCCGCTGAGCCTGCGCATCCCGAGCCTGTGCTCCGCAACGGGAGAGGCCACAACAGTGAGAGGCCCGCGTACTGCAAAAAAAAAAAAAAAAAAAAAGATGTATTTGGAATCGCGCCCTTGATCCGTCAGCACATCCTATATCCTTGCCATAGACCTTGGTTGCCTCGCTGGTTGGAAAGAGGTTTGGGGGACATGGACCACATTATCTGAGTCTTCTCCATCTCCCGCTCACCCTGTGATCGCTAGCCCATTACTTACTAGGTACTGTGCTAAGTGCTTTACATTTACAACCTCATTTAGTTTTCCCAGCAGCCCTACGAGATGAAGGTACTATTATCATCCCCAGTTACAGATGAGAACTTGGGTTCAAATAGATAAATAGCACTCAGCTAATGTATATTTGTAGAGCTGGGACTTAGACTAAAAGCTCAGGGCTACCTTTGTATCAATGATAAAACATTGAACTTTTCCTCTGTTGAGAGCAGATGCTTGAAGAAAATAATATTCATGTATGGGTAGGTTTTTCACAGATGTTGTAGGAGTGGCCTCTTTACTTTTCTTGAAGCATTTTAAAGATGTCATGATGTTGTCTTCTGGCCTCCATTGTTTCCAATGAGTAGTAAGCTGTGATTATATTTCTTCCTCTGTATGTGTTGTGTCTTTTATTTTCTGGATATTTTAAAGATTTTCTCCTTATCTTTACTTATCAGTAATTTGATTATGATGTGCCCAGGCATGGTTTTCTTTGTATTGATATTTATCATGTTTAGGGTTTTCTGAGTTTCTTGAATTGTATATTGAAATTTTTTCCTATCGAATTTGCAAAAATTTCAGCCATTATTTCTTCAGATATTTGCTTTCTGACCAATTTTCTCTCCCCTCTTCTTCTGAGACTCCAATAACACCAACGTCAGACTACTTAATTTTTCCCATCAATGCTCTGTTCATGTTACAAAAATTTTTTTCTGCTGTGGTTCAGTTTGGATAATTTCTGTTGACCTGCCCTCACTTTCACTTACACTTTCAGAATATCCAGTATGCTGTTATCATATCTGGTGAATTTTTAATTTCAAATATTGTATTTTTCAGTTTGGGGGTTTATGTTTGGCTTAATTTTTTGTTTTTCGGCTGCACCATGTGGCACGTGGGATCTTAGTTCCCTGACCAGGGATCAACCCGTGCCCCCTGCAATGGAAGCACAGAGTCTTAACCACTGGACCACCAGGGAAGTCCCCTGGCTTAATTTTTTTTCAAGTAATTTTTTATTTTATTTATTTTTTCATTTATTTATTTGTTTTTGGCTGCATTGGGTCTTCATTGCTGTGCCTGGGCTTTCTCTAGTTGTGACGAGCGGGGGCTCCTCTTTGTTGCACTGAGCGGGCTTCTCATTGTGGTGGCTTCTCTTGTTGCAGAACACGGGCTCTAGGCGCGTGGGCTTCGGTAGTTGCAGCATGCGGGCTCAGTAGTTGTGGCTCATGGAGCGCGCAGGCTCAGTAGTTGTGCCGCACGGGCTTAGTTGCTTCGCAGCATGTGAGATCTTCCCAGACCAGGGCTCAAACTCGTGTCCCCTGCATTGGCAGGCGGATTCTTAACCACTGCGCCACCAGGGAAGTCCCTGGAATCTTTTTTTTATATTGAGGTAAAATTCATATAATAGAAAATTCCCATTTTAACCATTTTTTTTTTTTTTTTTTGCGGTATGTGGGCCTCTCACTGTCGTGGCCCCTCCCGCTGCGGAGCACAGGCTCCGGACACGCAGGCTCAACGGCCATGGCCCACGGGCCAAGCCGCTCCGCGGCATGTGGGATCCTCCCAGACCGGGGCACGAACCCGCGTCCCCCGCATCGGCAGGCGGACCCCCAACCACTGCGCCACCAGGGAAGCCCCTTAACCATTTTAAATTGTATAATTCAGTAACTTCTAGTGCATTCACGATGTTGTATCACTGTCTAATTCCAGAACATTTTCATCACCCCCAAAGGAAACCCCATACCCATTAAATATTTAGTCACTCCCCATTCCCCCTTCCTCCCAACCCCTGCCAACCATCAGTCTACTTTCTGGATTTGCCTATTCTGGGCATTTCGTATAAATGGAATCATACAATATGTGTTTTTTTGTTTTTTTTTTTTTGCGGTACGCGGGCCTCTCACCGCTGCGGCCTCTCCCGCTGCGGAGCACAGGCCCAGCGGCCATGGCTCATGGGCCTAGCCGCTCCGTGGCACGTGGGATCCTCCCGGACTGGGGCACAAACCGGCGTCCCCTGCATCGGCAGGTGGACTCCCAACCACTGCGCCACCCGGGAAGCCCCAATAGGTGGTTTTTTGTGTTTGGTTTCTTTTCACTTAGTATATGTTTTCAAGGTTTGTCCATTGCCTGGAGTTTTCAGATATTCATTTTTGTATAGACTCCTGTGTTTTTTTGTGTGTGACTTTTCCAAGTTAATTTCTTCTCGGGGGTTTCCTATAGGGGACCCTGGAGAAGTGATGGGTGGGAGTGCAGAATGCGTGGGGCACACTGACACCCTTCTGTTCGTAGGTTTCTGTTTCTGCACCCCATTAACGATGCTCTTGAGGCTCTTCTGTAGGAATATCTCAGTTTTTCTGCCTCAAAGTCTTCTCACCCGAACTGTAGTCAAAACACTGATGTCTTTCTAAGGTGCCCATTTAAATGCAACGAGGTAGTGTTGTTTAGGAAGAAGTACTTGTGTTTTCAAATCAGATGTGGATTTGAATCCCACTTTAGAGACTGCATATAGGTTTGGCGAATCCCAGAGGAGAGGAGACCTGTGTCTACTTTGTCGGCAGAACCTGGGCCCGTTCCCGGAGATAGCCTGTGCCGTAACATGGCATGAAAAGAGTAGCGTAGAAACAGCTGCAGCATACTGGGTCTGAGTCGGCCCTGTGTGGTGGGAGCGCATGAGAATGACTTTTCCACGTGTCTAAGGGTAGCAAGCAAGTGGGTGAACAGCCTTAGCTCCGCCTCATTTCTGATGGTCCCAGCATGGCATAGGGGCCACCAAGGGTTCCCAGACATCCGTGGGGAACAGAGAGGTGGCACAGAGAACCTGCAGACCTGGAGAAGACCTGCTGGATAGATGAGGCAAAAGTAAACAAGACACGTCCAGAGGTCCAGATGAATATCGGGACATCTCAGCAGCTCACGGGAATACACGAGGACGGCAAGGGGCAGACACCTTCGCCTAGAATTCACATTCACATAGAATTTAGGTGTGATCCTGGAGAAAGTGGCAGAGGCTGAACTGAATGAGATTAAATCTTTGCTTTGCAGCAGGATGGGGGCTCAAAACAGAGATTCAGTTCAACTTAGAAAAGGCAATGCACGTTTTTAGCACTTCTGAATAAGTAAGCTGAGAATCCTAAATTAAAAATTTTTCCCCCACTGCGCTTAATTCCACTTTATTTCATTTTAAGCCCCTGAAATAGGTAGGCCCTCTCTCTTTAAAAACATTATCAGAGAAAAGAACCCATGATTGAGCTGACCATTAGAGAGAACTTTCTAGCTTTAGGGGACAACCAGCTGGTGCAGAGGTACAATTTCTCAGCTGAAGCTCCTTGGGAAAATGCCACAGGCGTGCAGCCGGAGGCTTCCCTCTGGAAAGGGAGGGGTTCACTTAGACTGGGTCCCTGCTGTCCTTGAGGCTGGCTTTTGTGAAAGCTCCACTTCAGCTACAGGGCTTCCTTCCGCATCCCCCTCCCCCTCTTTTTTCCTTCCCTTTTAGAATTTGTTTTTAGAATTGAGGTGAAATTCACACAACATAAAATTAACTACTTTGAAGTATACACTTCAGCATCCTTTAGTGCATTCACACTGTTGTGCACCCATCACTTCTATCTGGTTCCAAAACATTTTCATCAGCCTCAAAAGGAACCCATTAACTATTTTTAATTTTTATTTATTTATTTTTTCTGCGGTACGCGGGCCTCTCACTGCTGTGGCCTCTCCCGTTGCAGAGCACAGGCTCCGGACGCGCAGACTCAGCGGCCATGGCTCACGGGCCCAGCCGCTCCACGGCATGTGGGATCCTCCCGGACCAGGGCACGAACCCGTGTCCCCTGCATCGGCAGGCGGACTCCCAACCACTGTGCCACCAGGGAAGCCCAGAACCCATTAACTATTAAGTAGCCGCCCCTCAACCCTCTTCCCCCAAGACCTTGGCAACCACCAATCTGTTTTCTGTCTCTATGGATGTACCAATGCTGCACACTTTATATAAATGGACTTATATAATATGTGACCTTTTGTGTCAGGCTTTTTTCGTCATCCCCTTTGTACCTTTCAGTCCTATCTCTTCTCCCCTAGGCTTTGGGGCCCACCCAAGCAGTCCTCCAGGCATTTCCAAGAAAGAAAGGAAGGTCAGAGGGCTTGTGGGTGGGAATTAGATCAGTTTAGGGAAAAAGAAACCCAGCAGTTTCTGATCAGGTCTCAGCAGCTGAATTTGGTTTGGAGGCCAATTATCTCAGGCCACTGGGTTTTAAGTACCACGGCTGGGGCTTCTGAGCCACGTCATGTGGGAGACAGCCTTGCCCTGCCTTCTGACTTGAAACAGATGCTCTGTGCCCATGAAGGAGGGTTGAGTTTTGAAAAGAATGCAGCCCGATGGAGACAGTGGTGTGGCTGGATTTTCACTAAGTCATATTTATAATCAAGCAGAAAAGCATGGGGAAACAGCTCCAGGATCAAGTTGCCCCTTAATTCCAAGTGGCTACACCTGGCCAGGAGACCCAGGGACGCTGCGCAGACGCAGTAGAAACGAACGTCATAAACTTGCGGACCAGGTCTGGTACTGCTCTGATTAATATACCGCCAGGATTTTGAAACTGTAAGTAAAGGAAATTGTAGGGGGAGGACATCAGAGGTGGTGGCTTCTAACTCTCTGTGTGTTTGGTTAAAGAACTGGCAAGTGACGCACTGCTGGCTCTCTGGTTTCTCTCTTAGGCTTCAGTGATTTTTTTGTGGCGCAAAATGCCCACCTTCTTATGTTCCCTGGGAAGGAGAAATATGGGTTGGAATTGCAGAACATGCTTTAGGCAGACTCCCTCTGGGTTTTCTTCATGCAGGATGGGCTTATTTGCCTTGATCCGTGAAGGTCTGTCCACCACTGTATGGTCTCTGAAAGTCACACAGTGCCTGTGTCTGTCCTCCTTCTAATATCGTTTATACGCAAAACTGTATGACCTCGGGTAAGGCATTTCCCTTTGTAAAGCCTCAGCTTCCTCAGCTGTACTTGAAGACATTAGATTATGTAGTGGGTTGAACAGTGACCCCCCCAAAGTTCAGATCCACCCAGAACCTCAGAACATGACCTTATTTGGAATTGGGGTCTTTGCAGGTGTAATTAAGGTAAAGATTGTGCATTACCAAGAAAAATGCACAATGTAAGAGAGTGAGTTTCAGTTTTGTTCGGACCTTACTGAGGACTATAGCCCAGGAGATAGCCTCTCAGATAGCTCTGAGGAACTGCTCCAAAGAGGTAAGGGAAGAACCAAAATATATATGAATTATTTATTGGGAAAAACTTGTAGTAAAAAGATTAATGCTCATCACAAAGAACAGACATCTCAAATTAATGATTTTAGTGCTCTTCTGTGTTTGGGAAGATGCAAGAATCTGGGGTCAGGGCTTCCCTGGTGGCGCAGTGGTTGAGAGTCTGCCTGCCGATGCAGGGGACGTGGGTTCGTGCCCCGGTCCCGGAGGATCCCACGTGCCGCGGAGCGGCTGGGCCCGCGAGCCATGGCCGCGGAGCCTGTGTGTCCGGAGCCTGTGCTCTGCAACGGGAGAGGCCACAGCAGTGAGAGGCCCGCGTACAGCAAAAAAAAAAAAAAAAAAAGAATCTGGGGTCATTGAAATTTTTTCCTTAGATATGCATCTTAACTATCTAGGGCCTGCATATCCAAAGCACAGAATGCTTCCTGTTTTCCTCCATCCTGAATTCCCCTCACAGCGCACTGTTGGTGGGCAAATGCGGTGGGTTGCAACTTAATCCTCGTAGAACTAGAATGGGGGCAACATTTTTTGTTTTACAATTGAGATGAAATCCTACTGGATAAAGATGGACCCTAAATCCAAGGAGAGTGTCCTTAGAAAAGGACGCACAGACACACAGGGAAGATCACGTGAAGATGAGGTAGGCAGAGATTAGAGTGATACATCTACAAGTTACGGAATACCAAGGGTTGCCAGCAAACCCCAGATGCTAGGAGAGAGGCAGGGAGTTTCTTTCTCACGGCCTCCAGGAGGAATCAATTTTCCAGACGCGTTGATTTTGTGCTTCTGGCCTCCTGAATGGTGTGAGAATAGATTTCTGTTGTTTTAAACCAGCTGATAGTACTTTGTTATAATGACCCCAGGAACCTACTACAGATTAGATACTGTCTCTGGGATTCATCCATATCTTCATGAAGTTTATAGTTTTAACAAAGTGTACTCATATAGTGTATTTCTCATGGTAAGTTCTTGCCAAATGTGATGCTGTGATTTGTAATAAATATATATTTGGGGACTTCCTTGGTGGTGTGGTGGTTAAGAATCTGCCTGCCAATGCAGGGGACACAGGTTCGATCCCTGATCCAGGGATCCCTGATCCCACATGCCACGGAGCAGCTAAGCCCGTGCACCACAGCTACTGAGCCTGTGCTCTAGAGCCCGTGCTCCACAACAAGAGAAGCCACCGCAATGAGAAGCCCACGCACCACAACGAAGAGTAGCCCCCGCTCACCGCAACTAGAGAAAGCCCGCGCGCAGCAACGAAGACCCAACACAGCCAAAAATAAAAATAAATTTGTTAAAAGAAAAATCTGTATATATATTTGGTCTTCCTCCCTTTTTCTGGCACAGTGCTCCTAAAAACCTTGGAATTTCCTGTGGTAAGTGCCATAAAGATGTATTTTGTTGTGTTAATGATGTGCACCTAAGGATGGGGGCTGGTTGCCCATGGAGCCAAACACGTGATAGAGGGTTGGAGCTTTCAGTCCCACCCGCTGACCGGGGGGAGGGAAGACGGGCTGGAGATTGAGTTCAGTTGCCAATGGCCAATGACTTAATCAGTCAAAACCCAAAAAGACTAGGTTCAGAGAGATTCCTGGTTGTTGAGCTCGGAGAGCATGGAAGCTCCGCCCCGTTTCCCCATAGCTTGCCCTAGGCATCTGTTCCTTCTGGCTGTTCCTGAGTTTTTATCTTTTCCTAATAAACTGGTACTCTAGCAAGTAAAATGTATCCTGAGTTCTGTGAGCCACTCTAGCAAATTACTTGAACCTAAGGTGGGGTTATAACCTCCAAATCAGAAGTACATGTAACAACCTGAACTTGCAGTTGGCTTCTGGAATTGGCTGGGGAGCAGTCCTGAAGGACTGAGCGTTTATCCTGTGGAATCTGATGCTATCTCTGGATAGATAGTGCCAGGACTGAGTGAAATTGTAGGACACCCAACTGGTGTCTGAGAATTGCTTGGTGGCATATGGGGAAAGTACCTGCACTCTCCCCCACTGCCCCCATTGGAAATTGGGTTAATGCAGGACCTGTTAACCTTTTAAGGTAACTTTTCTCTGTTGCAAGTGGATTTTATCAGCCCATTCCTTTTTGTTTTTTGGTGCAGATGCTTGGAGAGATGACGTATTTACCCAAGTGACCTAGCAAGTCAGTGACAGCCCTAGGACCCCAGTTCATGTGCTTTTCTCTCTAGCGTGGGAGCAGGTAGGGGATATTGGTGATAATATTTCAGTGGCCCCCGTCAACTGAAAAGTTCTGAGTCCATGGAGGATGGATATGATGGAAGATGACCCTCACGGGCATGGGCTAAAGGCCCCTTGGGGAACGACCAGCCTTACCAGCTACACCTTGTGATCCTGCCTGAGGTCTGCCCATGAGACTCAGGCATCAGCTTCCATGGACTCACCACCTTCTCCTATCTTTTTTTTTGTGTGTGTGTGATACGTGGGCCTCTCACTGCTGTGGCCTCTCCCGTTGCGGAGCACAGGCTCCGGACGTGCAGGCCCAGCGGCCATGGCTCACGGGCCCAGCCGCTCCGCGGCGTGTAGGATCCTCCCGGACTGGGGCACGAACCCGCGTCCCCTGCATCGGCAGGCGGACTCTCAACCACTGCGCCACCAGGGAAGCCCCAACACCTTCTCCTATCTTTACAACACCTGTTGCAGTCCCTCCTTCTACCCTTGGAAAATAGAGATTGTTTTTGAGGCCAAAGGTAGGGTAGTATAGTGGGGTGGAAAAATGTATAATTTTAGATTTAGCAGACCTGGGTTTGAATCCTAGCTCTGCAGTTTACTAGCTGTGGAACCCCAAGTAATGACATCACTTCTCTAAGATTCAGGTGCTTCATCTAGAATATGGAGATAATAATCCCTACTTGCAGAATTTTGGAGCCGGTTGGGGATAAATGTGCAAAACCTCTGGCACACAGCAGCCACTCTGTAAAAAAAAAAAAAAAAACCCATTATTTCCCTGAATAGTTGCATCAGCTTTATTCTAGTGCTTACAAAAGGTCTGGTTTCCGTCTTCCAATGAATTAGCTCGTCAGCTTTCCTTAATCCCAGGAGCCCTGGTATCTTGCACAAGACAACCCTGAATGTGGGAAGGGGTCCAACAAGAGACTTGCCAAGGGCTTGTGCAAATCATGGTGTGATTGTGGAAAGGACATGGGCCTGTTGTTCTTAGTTTAACCTGGTTCAAATTACCCCTCTGCCATTTCCTATCTGTGGGATTCAAGTCTTTCTCACTCATTGGTTAAATGGGGAGAACAGAAGCTTCTGGCAACATTGCTTTGGTTGTGTATAGATGTGTGTTAAAGAGTACGTGCCCAATGAAGTTCAGTTTTTTCACCTCGTTTTGTGAATTCACCTTCTCACCTGTGACTAGGAAATCTTCCACTTCTCCAAATACTGTTCTTTTTTTTTTTAAGTTTTGAATTTTATTTTATTTATTTTGTATACAGCCGGTTCTTATTAGTCATCTATTTTATACACATCAGTGTATACATGTCATTCCCGATCTCCCAATTCATCACCCGCCCCCTGCCCCCCGCTGCTTTCCCCCCTTGGTGTCCATACGTTTTTTCTCTACTTCTGTGTCTCAATTTCTGCTCTGCAAAACCAGTTCATCTGTACCATTTTCTAGGTTCCACATATATGTGTTAATATACGATATTTGTTTTTCTCTTTCTGACTTATTTCACTCTGTATGATAGTCTCTAGATGCATCCACGTCTCTACAAATGACCCAGTTTCGTTCCTTTTTATGGCTGAGTAATATTCCATTGTATATATGTACCACATCTTCTTCTTTTTTTTTTTGCGTTATGCGGGCCTCTCACTGTTGTGGCCTCTCCCGTTGCGGAGCACAGGCTCCGGACGCACAGGCTCAGCGGCCGTGGCCGTGGCTCACGGGCCCAGCCGCTCTGTGGCGTGTGGGATCTTCCCAGACCGGGACACGAACCCATGTCCCCTGCATTGGCAGGCGGACTCTCAACCATTGCGCCACCAGGGAAACCCCCACATCTTCTTTATCCATTGTCTGTCGATGGGCATTTAGATTACTTCCATGACCTGGCTATTGTAAATAGTGCTGCAGTGAACACTGGGGTGCATGTATCTTTTTTTTTTTTTTTTTTTTTTTTTTGCGGTACGAGGGCCTCTCACTGCCGCGGCTCCCCGCGTTGCAGAGCACAGGCTCTGGACGTGCAGGCCCAGCAGCCATAGCTTACAGGACCAGCCGCTCTGCGGCATGTGGGATCCTCCCGAACCGGGGCACGAACCCGCGTCCCCTGCATTGGCAGGCGGACTCCAAACCACTGCGCCACCAGTGAAGCCCTATCTTTTTGAATTATGGTTTTCTCTGGGTATATGTCCAGTAGGGGATTGCTGGATCATATGGTAATTCTATTTTTAGTTTTTTAAGGAACCTCCATACTGTTCTCTATAGTGGCTGTATCAATTTACATTCCCACCAACAGTGCAAGAGGGTTCCCTTTTCTCCACACCTCCAGCATTTGTTGTTTGTAGATTTTCTGATGATGCCCATTCTAACTGGTGTGAGGTGATACCTCATTGTAGTTTTGATTTGCATTTGGCTGCACTGGCTGAAGACCCAGTACAGCCAAAAATAAAATAAATTAATTTAAAAAAACACCATTCACTTTAAAAATAAAACAAAAAAAACACAAAAACTTGGTGTTATTTTTTTCAGCTGCCAAATATTGGTATCTGCATTTATTACCTATATTTACTTGGTGTGCTGGACTCCACAAAGTGGATTCTTAGCCTTATCATATCCATATTGTGTCGTATTTTAAAATTGAGATATAATTGACATATAACAAGTTTCAGGCGTACAAGGTTACTGTTTAATATTTGTAGATACTGTGAAGTGATCACCACAGTAAGTCAAGTTGACAGCCCATCACCACACATAGTTACACATTTTTCTTGTGAGCACTACATTTAAGATTTACTGTCTTACTAGCTTTCAAATACACAAGACAGTATTATTAATTTCAATTTCAGATATATAATACAGTCCTATAGTCACCATTCTGTACCTTATATCCCTGGGACTTAATTATTTCATAACTGGGAGTTTGTGCCTTTTGACTCCCTTCGCTCATTTTGGCACACTACTCTGCCTCTGGCAACCACCAGTTTGTTCTCTGGATCTATTAATTTAGTGTTGTTGTTTTTTTTTAAAGTTTCCACATATAAGAGATCATACTGTTTTTGTCTCTCTCTTTCTGACTGACTTAGCATAATGCCCTCAAATTCTGTCTTTGTCATTGAAAATGGTAAGATTTCTTTTTTATAGCTAAGTAATATTCCATTGTATGTATACACCACATTTTCTTTATCCTTTCTTCCATCAGTGGATACTTAGGGAGAATTCCTTGGTGGTCCAGTGGTTAGGACTCCATGCTTTCATGGCCAGGGCCTGGTTCAGTCCCTGAACTAAGATCCCTCAAGCCTCGCTGAACGGCTGAAAAAAAAAAAAAGATAGGTTGCATCCATGTCTTGGCTATTATAAATAATGCTGCAGTGAACTTGGGGGTGCATATATCTTTTTAATGTAGTATTTTTGTTTCCTTCCAGTACCCGGAAGTAGAATTGTTGGATAATATAGTTGTTTTTTTGTTGGTTTGTTTGTTTTCTTTTTAATTTTAAAAGTACTACATGTTCACTGAACACAACTAGAAATACATAAACGCAAAAGAGAAAAATAACAGTTACAATTCCTCAGAGATAACCACCGTTAGCATTTTGATGCATTTCTACCCAGCATTTCCATTAAAACAAAATTGAAGTATTGTATAACTGACCTACGTCACTATGGTAGTTCCCGGTGTATAACACAGTGATTCAGTATTCCTGTACATTACAAAATGACCATCGTGGGACTTCCCTGGTGGTGCGGTGGTTAAGAATCTGCCTGCCAATGCAGGGGACACGGGTTCGAGCCCTGGTCTGGGAAGATCCCACATGTTGCAGAGCAACTAAACCTGTGTGCCACAACTACTGAGCCTGCACTCGAGCCCATGAGCCACAACTACTGAGCCCAGGTGCCACAACTACTGAAGCCCATGCTCCACAACAAGAGAAGCCACCGCAATGAGAAGCCCGTGCACTGCAATGAAGAGTGGCCCCCCGCTCGCCGCAACTAGAGAAAGCCCACGTGTAGCAACGAAGACCCAACTTGGCCAAAAAATAATTAATTAATTTTTTAAAAAAGTCTCCAAACCTCTAAAAAATCAAAAACAAAAAAAACCCCAAGATGACCATCATGATGTGTCTAGTTACTATATGTCACTATACAAATCTGTTACAATAGAGTTGACTATATTCCCCATGCTATATGTTTCATCCCTGTGTAGTTTTATTTTTAATTAAAGAAATTCTTTATTGAAATGTGGTTGATTTATAATGTTTCAGATGCATAGCAAAGTGATTCAGTTATACATATATATATTCTTTTTCAGATTCTTTTCCAACTGTAGGTTGTCATAAGATATTGAATACAGTTCCCTGTGCTATGCAGTAGGTCCTTGTTGATCTAGTTTACATATAGTCGTGTGTTTATGTTAATCCCAAACTCCTAATTTATCCCTCTGCCCCTTTTCACTTTGGTGACCGTAAGATTGTTTTCTATGTCTGTGAGTCTGTTTCTGTTTTTTAAATAAGTTCATTTGTATTGTTATTTTATTTATTTTAATTTTTTTATTTTTTATTTTATTTTATTTATTTATCTTTGGCTGTGTTGGGTCTTCATTGCTGTGCGCAGGCTTCCTCTAGTTGCAGCAAGCAGGGGCTACTCTTGGTTGTGGTGCATGGGCTTCTCATTGCAGTGGCTTCACTTGTCGTGGAGCACGGGCTCTAGGCGTGCAGGCTTCAGTAGTTGAGGCTTAATTTTGGAAATTAAGCACTTGTTGCTTGCATCATTTGCAAATATTTTCTCCTAGTCTGTAGGTTGTCTTTTTGTTTTGAAACCTCACTTTTTACTGAGGCAACTAAGGGAGAGTTCAAAGAGGAACTGGCTTATGAATTGGGCCTTCACATAAGGATGTGATTTAATTTAGACTTGGTAAGAGGAAAAGGGAAACCGTTCAAGTGAAAGACAAGTGCATGAAAGCAGGAAAGCTTCACGGTGTGCAATAAGGAGCCAGGTTTGGTTATGTAACTCCAAATCTTCCTCAGTTTTTTTTTTTTTTTTTTTTTTTTTTTTTTTTTTTTTTTTTTTTGTGGTACGCGGGCCTCTCACTGTTGTGGCCTCTCCCGTTGCGGAGCACAGGCTCCGGATGCACAGGCTCAGCAGCCATGGCTCACGGGCCCAGCCGCTCCGCGGCATATGGGATCCTCCCAGACCGGGGCACGAACCCGTATCCCCTGCATCGGCAGGCGGACTCTCAACCACTGCGCCACCAGGGAGGCCCTTCCTCAGTTTTTTTAATTTTGAGGTATAGTTGGTAAGTAGTTGTGGCTCGCGGGCTCTAGAGCGCAGGCTTAGTAGTTGTGGCACATGGGCTTAGTTGCTCCACGGCATGTGGGATCTTCCTGGACGAGGGCTCGAACCCGTGTCCCCTGCATTGGCAGGCGGATTCTTAACCACTGTGCCACCAGGGAAGCCCTGTAAGTTCACTTGTATCATTTGTTTTTCACTTATATATATCACCACATATAACTGATATCATAGGGTATTTGTCTTTCTCTGACTTACTTCACTTAATATGATAATCTCTAGGTCCATCCATGTTGCTGCAAATGGCATTATATCATTCTTTGTTATGACTGAGTATTATTCCATTGTATATATATACCACATCTTTATTCATTTGTTGATGGGCATTTAGGTTGCTTCTACGTCTTGGCTGTTGTATATAGTGCTGCTGTGAACATTGGGGTGCACGTATCTTTTCGAATTAGAGTTTTTGTCTTTTCTGGATATATGCCCAGGATTGGGATTGCTGGATCATATAGTAACTCTATTTTTAGTTTTTTAAGGAATCTCTATAGCATTCTCCTTAGTGTTCTGCCCATTTTTAAATCAGTGTTTGTGTTTTTGCTATTGAATTGCATGAGTTATTTATATATTTTAGTTATTAAGCCCATATGAGATAAATGATTTGCAAATATTTTTCTCACATTCAGTAGGTTGCCTTTTCATTTTGTTGATAGTTTCCTTTGCTGTGATGAGGCTTTTTATTTATTTATTTATAAAATTTTATATATTTTTCGCTGCGTTGGGTCTGTGTGGCTGCGTGTGGGCTTTCTCTAGTTGCGGCGAGTGGAGGCTACTCTTCATTGAAGTGCGTGGACTTCCCATTGTGGTGGCTTCTCTTGTTGCAGAGTATGGGCTCTAGGACGCGCGGGCTTAGTATTTGTGGCACGTGGGCTTCCGTAGTTGTGGCACGTAGGCTCTAGAGCATAGGCTCAGTAGTGTGGTGCATGGGCTTAGCTGCTCCATAGCATGTGGGATCTTCCTGGACCAGGGCTCGAAACCGTGTCCCCTGCAGGAAGATTCTTAACCACTGCACCACCAGGGAAGTTCCTGTGATGAGGCTTTTTAATTTGATATAGTCCCACTTGTTTAGTTTTGCTTTTGTTGCCTTTGCTTTTTGTGTCATATCCAAAAAAAAAAAAAAAGTCATCACCAAGATTGATGTCAAGGAGTTTACCCGCTATGTTTTCTTCTAGGAGTTTTATGCTTTCAGGTCTTAATGTTCAAGTCTTTAATTCACTTTGAGTTAATTTTTGTGTATGGTGTAAGATAATGATCCAGTTTCATTCTTTTGCATGTAGTTTGTCTAGTTTTTTCAACTCACTTATTGAAGAGGTTGTCCTTTCCCCATTGTGTATCCTTGACTCCTTTGTTGTCAATTACTTGACCATATATGTGTGGGTTTACCTCTGGGCTCTCAATTCTGTTTCACTGATCTATGTGTCTGTTTTTATGCCAATACCATAGTTTTGATTACTATAGATTTGTAATACAGTTTGAAATAAAGTATGATGCATCCATCTTTGTTCTTCTTTCTTAGGATTGCTTTAGCTATTTGGGGTCTTTTGTGATTCCCTACAAATTTTAGGATTGTTTTTTCTTCTGTTTCCTTGAAAAATGCCATTAGAATTGTGATAGGGATTGCATTGAATCAGTACATTGCCTTGGGTATTATGGATATTTTAACAGTATTAACTCTTACAATCCATGAGAACGGAATATCTTTCCATTTATGTATATCTTCAATTTCTTTCATCACTGTCTCATAGTTTTCAGTGTATATGTCTTTCACTTCCTTGGTTAAATTTATTCCTAGGTATTTTATTTTTTTTGATGAAATTAGAAAAGAGATCATTTCCTTAGTTTCTCTTGCTGATAGTTCATTATTGTATAGAAACACAACTTTCTGTTGTGTTTCTGATTTTTGTATGTTAATTTTGTATCCTGTGATTTTACTAATTCATTGATTAGTTCTAACAGCTCTTTGTGTGGTAGAGTCTTTAGGGTTTTCTATATATAAAATGCCATCTGAAATAGTGACAGTTTTTAATTTTTCCTTCCCAGTTTGGATGCCTTTTACTTCAATTTCTTGTCTATTGCTCTGGCTAAGACTTCCAATACTGTGTTGAGTAAAAATGCCGAGACAGGGCATCTTTGTCTTATTCCTGATCTTGGAGGAAAAGCTTTTATCTTTTCAAAATTGAGTGTGATGTTAGCTGTGGGTTTGTTGTATATGGCCTTTATTATGTTCCCTCTATACCCACTTTATTGAGAGTTTTAATATAAATGAAAGTTAAATTTTGTCAGGAATTCCCTGGCAGTCCACTGGTTAGGACTTGGCACTTTCACTGCCGTGGGCCAGGGTTCAGTCCCTGGTCAGGGAACTAGGATCCTGCAAGCCACATGGCGTGGCAAAAAAAAAAAAGGAAAAGAAAAAAAAAGTTAAATTTTGTCACATGCTTTTTCTGCATCTATTGAGATGATCATATGATTTTTTATTTTAATTTTAAATTTTATTTATTTATTTATTTATTTATTTATGGCTTGTTGGGTCTTCATTTCTGTGTGAGGGCTTTCTCTAGCTTTGGCGAGCGGGGGCCACTCTTCATCGCGGTGCGCGGGCCTCTCACTATCGCGGCCTCTCTTGTTGCGGAGCACAGCCTCCAGATGCACAGGCTCAGTAATTGTGGCTCACGGGCCTAGTTGCTCTGCGGCATGTGGGATCTTCCCACACCAGGGCTCAAACCCGTGTCCCCTGCATTGGCAGGCAGACTCTCAACCACTGTGCCACTAGGGAAGCCCCGATCATATGATTTTTATCATTCATTTTGTTTATGTGAAGTATCACATTGACTGATGTGAGGATGTTGAACCATCCTTGCATCCCTGAAATAATTATAACTTCATCATTATGTGTGATCTCTTTTTTTGAGATATAATTGACATATAGCATTGTATAAGTTAAGGTGTACAGCATAATGATTTGACATATATATTGTGTACTGATTATTACAGTAAGTTTAGTTAACATCTATCATCTCATATAGAAACAAAAATTAAAATAACTTTTTCCTTGTGATGAGAACCCTTAGGATTTACTCTCTTTACAACTTTCACAAATACCATACAACAGTGTTAACTCTAGGCATCAAGTTGTACATTGCATTTCCAGTACTTATTTATCCTGTAATGGGACACTTGTACCTTTTGACTGCATTTCTCCATTTCTCCCTCCTCCCAAACCCCTGCCTCTCGTAACTACAAATCTAATATCTTTTCTATGAGATTTGTGTTGGGTTTTTAGTTTGTTTTTGTATTAAGATTCCATGTATGGTGAGATCATACTGTATTTGTCTTTGTCTGAATTACTTCACTTAGCATAATGCCCTCAAATTTCATCCATGTTGTTGCAAATGCCAGGATTTCCTCCTTTTATTAATTAATTAATTAATTAATTAATTTTTGGCTGAGTTGGGTCTTTGTCGCTGCGTGCTGGCTTTCTCTAGTTGCGGCGAATGTGGGCTACTCTTCGTTACGGTGCGCAGGCTTCTCATTGTAGTGGCTTCTCTTTGTTATGGAGCACAGGCTCTAGGCGTGCGGGCCTCAGTAGTTGAGGCTCACGGACTCTAGAGCACAGGCTCAGTAGTTGTGGTGCACAGGCTTAGTTGCTTCACAGCATGTGGGATCTTCCCAGACCAGAGCTCGAACCCGTGTCCCCTGCATTGGCAGGCGGATTCTTAACCGCTGCACCACCAGGGAAGCCCCAGGATTTCCTCCTTTTTAGGGCTGAGTAATATGCCATTGTATAGACATGTATGTATGCCACAGTGTCTTTATCCATTCATCCGTTGGTGAACACTTAGGTTGTTTCCCTGACTTGACTATTATAAATAATGCTGCAATGAACATGGGGGTGCAGATGTGTCTTTGACATAGTGGTTTTTTTTCCTTCAGATATATTTCCAGAAGTGGAATTGCTGGATCATATTGTTGTTTTATTTTTGTTTTTGAGGAAGCTCCATACTGTTTTCAGTAGTGGCTGTATACCAACAGTGCACAATGGATTCCTTTTCTCCACATCCATGAGAGCATTTGCTATCTCTTGTCTTATAGATATTAGCCATCCTAACAGATATGATGTGATATCTCATTCCAGTTTTTTTTTTTTGCGGTATGTGGGCCTCTCACTGTTGTGGCCTCTCCCGTTGTGGAGCACAGGCTCCAGACGCACAGGCCCAGCGGCCATGGCTCACGGGCCCAGCCGCTCCGTGGCATGTGGGATCCTCCCAGACCGGGGCACGAACCCGTTTCCCCTGCATCGGCAGGCGGACTCTCAACCACTGCGCCACCAGGGAAGCCCCTCATTCCAGTTTTGATTTGCATTTTCGTAGTGATTAGTGATGTTGAACATATCCTCATATATCTGTTAGCCGGTGGTATATCTTATTTGGAAAAATGTCTTTTCAGGTTTGCCCATTTAAAAAAATTGGATTATTTGAGTTGGAGCTATTGAGTTGTGTGAGTTATTTATATTTTTTAATTTTAACCCCTTATCAATATATACAGTTTGCAAGTATTTTTTCACATTCCATAGGTTGTCTTTCCACTTTGTCAATCATTCCTTTTGCTGTGCAGAGACTTTAAAATTTGATGTAATCTCACTTGTTTGTTTTGTTGATTGTGCTTTAGCTGTCATATCCAAAAAGTTATTGCCAAGATCCACATCAAGGAATTTTTTTCCTATGTTTTCTTCTAGGAGTTTTGTGGTTTCAGGTCTTAATTTAAGTCTCTAATCCATTTAGAGTTAATTTTTATAAGTGTTGTAGGATAGGTGTCTAGTTTCATTTTTTTATATGTGAATATCCAGTTTTCCTAGCACCATTTTCTGAAGAGACTGTCTTTTCTCCATTGAGAATTCATGGCTTCCTTCTTAAATATTAGTTAACTGTATATGCATGGATTTGTTTCTGGGCTCTCAATTCTGTTCCATTGGTCTGTGTGTCTGTTTTAAAGCCAGTACTGTACTGTTTTGATTACTATAGATTTATAGTGTAGTTTAAAATCGGGAAATGTGATGCCTTCTGCTTTGTTCTTCTTTCTCAGGATTTCTTTGGCTATTTGGGGTCTTTTGTAGTTTTAGGATTTTTGTTTTTCTATTTCTGCAAAAAAAAAATTGCCATTGGAATCTTGATAGAGATTGCATTGAGTCTTTGGATGGCTGTTAGTAGTATGAACATTTAAACAAAATTAATTCTTCCAGTCCTTGAACACAGGATACTTTTCCACTTATTTGTGTTGTCTTCAATTTCTTTCACCATGTCTTATAGTTTTCAGAATACAGATCTTTTACCTCCTTTGTTAAGTTTGTACCATATTTTATTACTGTTGCTATTGTAAATGCGATCATTTTTTTAGTTCTTTTTCAGATAATTTTGTTTTAGTGTATGGAAATCCTACTGATTTTGTGTGTTAATTTGTCAACTTTGAATTTATTGATTAGATTCAACAGTTTTTTGTTTGAGTCTTTAGGATTTTCTGTATATAAAATAATGTTATCTGCAAATAGAGACAGTTTTACTTTTGCCTTTCCAATTCTGTTACATTTCATTTATTTCTTACTTAATTGCTCTGGCTAGAATTTCCTGTACTATGCTGAAAAGAAGTGGTCAGTGTGGGCACCCTTCTTTTGTTCCTGATCTTAGAGGAAAAGGTTTTAATTTTCCACCATGATATTAGCTGTGGGCTTGTCCTATGTGGCCTTTATTATGTTGTGGTACATTCCTTCAATTCTTTTTTTGTTTGTTTGTCTTTTTGTGGTACGTGGGCCTCTCACCATTGTGGCCTCTCCCATTGCGGAGCACAGGCTCTGGACGTGCAGGCTCAGCAGCCATGGCTTACGGGCCTAGCTGCTCCACAGCATGTGGGATCTTCCCGGTCCAGGGCACGAACCCATGTCCCCTGCATTGGCAGGCAGACTCTCAACCACTGTGCCACCAGGGAAGCCCCAATTCTTAATTTGTTATAAACAGATACTGAATTTTGTCAAATGCTTTTTCTGTGTTACTGAGATCATCGTATGATTCTTATCTTTCATTGTACTGTGATGTATCACAATGATTGATTTGTATATGTTAAACCATTTTTCATTGCCAAGGGATAAATTCCACCTGATCATGGTGAATAGTTCTTTTATTTATTTATTTATTTATTTATTTATTTATTTTTGGCCGTGCCACACAGCTTTTGGGATCTTAGTTCCCCAACCTGGGCCCTTGGTAGTGAAAGCATGGAGTCCTAACCACTAAACTGTCAGGGAATTCCCAAGTAATTCTTTCAATGTGTTGCTGAATTTGGTTTCCTAGTATTTTATTGAGAATATTTAATTAATTAATTAATTAATTAATTAACTGATATTGACATATAGTTGATTTACAATATTAGTTTCAGGTGTACAGCATAGTGATTCAGTATTTTTATAGATTATACTCCATTAAAAGTTATTACAAGATAATTGCTATTATTCCCTGTGGAGAATTTTTATATCTATATTCATCAGGAATATTGGTCTGTTGTTTTTTATTCTGGTAGTGTCATTTTCTGGCTTTGGTATCAGAGTAATATTTGCCTCATAAAATAAGTTTGTGAGTGTGCCATCCTCTTCGATTTTTTTTTGAAAGACTTTGAACATAATTGGCCTTCATTCTTCTTGAAATGTTCAGTAAAATTCACCAGTGAATTTTTCTTCCTGGCCCTGGGCTTTTCTTTGTTGGGAAATTTTTGATTACTAATTAAATATCCTTACTAGTAATTGGTCTGTTCAGATTTTTCTATTTCATTCTTTATTTCTTGCTTTTTTTTTTTTTTTTTGGCCACATGGCTTGTGAGATCTTAGTTCCCCAACCAGGGACTGAACCCGAGCTCTCGGCAGTGAAAGCATGAAGTCCTAACCACTGGACCATCAGGGAATCCCCAGATTTTCTATTTCTTTATGATTCAGTCCTGGTAGATTGTGTGCTTTAAGAACTTTTCTATTTTTTTCTAGGTAGTTCAATTTATTGGCATTTAGTTGTTCAGAGGAGCCTCTTATGATCCTTTGTATTTCTGTGTTATCAGTTATAATGTCTTCTTTTTTATTTTTAATTTTGATGATGTGGATCCTTTTTCTTTTTACTTGGTTAGTTTAGTTAAAGGAGTCTCAGTTTTATGATTTCAAAGAACCACCCCTTAGTTTTGTTAATCTTTTTTATTATTTTCCTGTTGTCTATTTGATTTATTTCTGCTTTAATCTTATTAGTTCCTTATTTATTATTTATGATTTCCTTCTGCTAACTTCATGTTCAGTTCTTTTTCTAGTTTCTCAGTGCATAGAATTAAGTTATTTGAGATCTTTCTTGTTTCTAAGGTAGGCATTTACTACTATGAAATTCTCTCTTAGAACTGCTTTTGCTGTATGTCATAAGTTTTGGTATATTGTGTTTTCATTTTTATTTATCTCAAGATAACTTTTTAATTTCCCCTTTAATTTCTTCTTTGATACATTGGTTGTTCAGGAGAGCACTATTTAATTTTCATGTATTTGTGGAATTTCCAGTTTGCTTTCTCTTAGTGATTGCTAGTTTCATACTATTGTGGTCAGAGAAGATACTTGGTGTGATTTCAATCTTTTTCTTTTTTTTTAATTAATTAATTAATTTATGTATATTTTTTATTGTTGGCTGCGTTGGGTCTTCATTGCTGCGCTCTGGCTTTCTCTAACTGCGACGAGCGGGGGCTACTCTTTGTTGTGGTGCGCGGGCTTCTCATATGAGTGGCTTCTCTTGTTGAGGAGCACAGGCTCTAGGTGCATGGGCTTCAGTAGTTGTGGCACACAGGCTCAGTAGTTGTGGCTTGCGGGCTCTAGAGCACAGGCTCAGTAGTTGTGGCACAAGGCTTAGCTGCTCCGCGGCATGTGGGATCTTCCCAGATCAGGGCTCGAACCCGTGTTCCCTGCATTGGCAGGGGGATTCTTAACCAGTGCGCCACCCAGGAAGTCCCTAGTTTTCTATTCTTGTAGTTTACTTCATGTCTAAACTTCTTTAAGAGGACTATTCTGAATTCTTTGTCTGACAACTCGTACATCACCCATTTCTCGAGGATCAGTTATTGGAGCTTTATAAATTTCCTTTGGTGGTGTCATGTTTACCATGTGTTTCATGATTACATTGGTATCTGCATATTTGAGTAAACAGTTTCCTCTTCCATACTTGACAGGTTCATTTGGCAGAGACAGTTCTTCACCAGTCACCTCACTTTGGGTTTCTGGACATGTCTACTGGTAACATCCTTGGGTAGGTGGGACTTTCTACCAGTGTTTGTTTTGAGGCAAGGCCACTGTCCAAGTTCTGAGGCTGGGATGCAGGGTACTGCTGGCTGGGAGGAGTTGGAAGAGTCTGCTGGCTTGATCCCCTGCCTAAGCAAGGATTTAGGATGGAGTCTGTGGTTGCCTGGGTTCTCTGGTCAGGCTTACCAGATGGTCAGGACTGGGTAATATACTCAGAAGTAGGTGGGGCTATGAATTAGCTTCTCTGCTTTTGCGGGGAAGTAGGATGGGCCCCAGGGGCTGCATAGCTTGTCACTTGGGGACCCGAACCAGGCAAGACTGTGTACTGGATTCTCTGGTCAGGCAGTGCTACTACTTTTCCTCTATAGATGGGGAAAGGCACAGGCTCTCTGTTCAAGCCACTTAAGCAGGGCTATTGGATAGGCTATGTAGCTTCTGCTCTGGTTAGGTTCCCTGTTTGGGTGGGCTGACGCCTGTAGTAAGCAAGAGGTGGGGCTAAAATTAGTTTTCCTGCCCAGGTGCTGTGGGAGAATCAGCTCCAAGGCTGGAAAGGCTGTTTGTGGTCTTGGCTCATTTTGATCAGTGCCCCAAGTTCTCTGGACCAACAGGGCCATTGCCTTTGCTTTGAAGACTGTTAGCTCCGCCTCTCAGACTCTGAGTGTTGCAGGACTGCACAGCTTTCCAGGTGTTCTGACCAGGCTTTCTGGTCAGGTGGGGCTGGAAACTTCACTCAGCTGTGAACACTGCTGTGAGTTGGCGCCCCTTCATGGGCAAGACTGGAGAGCCATCTCCAAGTAGCCTCCCAGGATTTCCAGATCAGGCTTTGTGGTCACGAGGGATCAGGAACTACACTGAGCAGTGGGTAGGGCTATGAATTAGCTCCCCTGCCTGAGTGGAGTAGGGAACCCTCCACCTTGGCCCTGGCTCTGCAGAAGATCAGCTCTGATTGCTGTACTCCATGCTCCCATGTTTACAGGCTATGTAGCTTACGGGCTTATGATAGGCTTTGTGGTTGGGAGGGGCTGGGAGCTAGACTCAGCACTGAGTGGGGCTATGAATTACCTCCCTACCTGGCCCAGGCAGGGCAGTTGGCTCCAAGCCCAGCAAGACTTTTTTTTCTTGTTTCATTCTGCTACGCACCCCAAGTTCCCTAGCCTGACAGTGCTACTGGCTTTGCTCTGCCAGTAGAGCAATCAGCTCTGCCTTGAGTATTGCTGGGCTGCACAGATTCCAGGTGTTCTGGCAAAGCTTTTTGGTTGGGCAGGCTGGGAGCTATACTCAGCAGTGGATGGGGCTGTGACTCAGCTCCCCGGCCTATGGGGGCTGAGGTGTCGGCAGACAAAGTGTCAGTGCAGGCAGCGTTCTTCGTTTGAGGTCCCAAGTCAGGCAGAACTGTGTGCCCTGATCAATTCCCCGGTCAGACTGCACCCCGGTCCTGGTTCTACAGATAGCAAAGGTGCTGGTTAGGACTACTGTTGGGGCATTGTAGGCAGGAACTGGGCCTGGCAAGATCTGAGTGTTGGTTGTTGAAACTCTCTCCCCCTTCTCCATCATAAACAGATTCCCAGTGGTCAAGCCCTGCAAATTCCCCTGCAATTCCTGTGGTGTGAGACCAAAGTGGGGTTCCCAAGAAGTGGCCCACAATGCTGGGACAGCTGGATTTCCACCCTGGGTTCCCTTTTCCCACTGAGGAACTGTAGGCTCAGGGGAGATCTCTCAGTGTGGTTCAATGGTGGTCTGGGGGAAGGGCAAACGTGGTCAGTGTGTAATTGCTTCTCTTACTCTTCTAAAACAGTTTGTCTTGGTGTCTGGTGCAGGGGGATGCTTCAGCCTCACCTGCCACGTTCTAGAATTTTCGCAGTGGAGTCTTGTCCATGAAGAGCTGTTAGTTGTTCTTCATGTGATGGGGAGCAAAGTCAAGAACAACTTAGGTCACCATCTTGGTGATGACATTCTCCTGTATGATCCTTCTAATGTACTGATGAGTTTGTTTTGCTAATATTTTGTTGAGGATTTGTACATCCATGTTCATCAGAGATATTGGCTTTTCATTTTCTTGTAGTGTTCTTGACTACACTGACTACACTACAGTGTCAGGGTAATGCTGGCCTGGTAAAATGAGTTTGTAAGTGTTCCATTCTCTTCTATTTTGAAAGAATTAGAGAAGGATTGGTATTAATTCTTTAACTGTTTGGTAGAATTCACTAGTGAGACCATCTGGTCCTGGACTTTTGTTTGTTGGGAAGTTTTTGATTACTGATTCAATCTCCTTACTATTACTTGGTCTGTTCAGATTTTCTATTTCCTCATGATTCAGTCTTGATAGGTTGTATGTGTCTAGGAATTTATTCATTTCTTCTAAGTTGTCCCATTTGGCATATAATTGTTGATAAACGTTTCTTATTATCCTTTGCATTTCTGTGGTATCAGTTGTAATATATCCTTGTTCATTTCTGGTTTTATTTGAGTCCTCTTTTTTTCTTGGTGACTCTAACTAAAGGTTTGTCTATCTTGTTTATTTTTTTCAAAAAACCGGCTGTTAGTTTCATCTTTTATATTGTCTTTTTAGTCTCTATTTCATTTATTTCCACTCTGATCTTTATTTCCTTCCTTCCAATAACTTTGGGCTTACTTTATTCTTATTTTTCTTGTTCCTTGAGTTGTTAAGTTAGGTTGTTTATTTGAGATATTTCTTGTTTCTTAATGTAGGCATTTATTGCTCTGAACTTCCCTCTTAGAACTGCTTTTGCTGCATCCCATAAGTTTCGGTATGTTGTATTAATTTTATTTGTTTCAAGGTATTTTTTGATTTCTCTTTTGATTTCTTTCACTCCTTGGTTGTTCAGTAGCATATTGTTTAATATCCACATATTTGTGAATTTTCCAGTTTTCTTCTTGTAATTGATTTCTAGTTTCATACCATTGTGGTTGGAAAAAATGCTTGATATGATTTTAGCCTTCTTAAATATATTAAAACTTGTTTTGTGGCCTAATCTATGATCTATCCTGGAGAATGTTTCAGGTACACTTGAGTAGAATGTGATTTTATTGCTTTTGGTTGGAATGTTCTGTATATGTCTGTTAAGTTCATCTGGTTAACATGTCATTTAAGGTCAGTGTTTTCTTTTTGATTTTCTCTTTGGATGATCTACCTATTGAAGAAAGGCAGGTATTAAAGTCTCCTACTATTATTGTATTGTTGTCTATTTCTCCCTTTAGGTCAGTGAATATTGACTTTATATATTTAGTTGCTCCTATGTTGGGTGCAGAAATATTTACAAATGTTATCTTTTTGTTGGGTATACCCCTTTATCATTATATAATGACCTTCTTTGTATCTTATTACAGTCGTTGTCATAAAGTCTAATTTGTGTGATATAAGTGTAACTACCCCAGGTTTCTTTCAGTTTTCATTTGCTTGGAATATGTTTTTTCATCCCTGCATTTTTAGTTTTTGTGTGTCTTCACATCTGAAGTGAGTTTCCTGTAGGCAGGATATAGATTTGTCTTTTAAAAAAAAATCCATTCAGCCACTCTATTTGATCAGAGAATTGAGTCCATTTACATTTAAAATAATTATTGATATATATGTTCTTATTACTATTTTGTTAATTGTTTTCTGGCTCTTTTGTAGTTCATTTGTTCCATTCTTCTCTTGCTGTCTTCCTTTGTTAACTGATGATTTTCTGTAGTGTTATGCTTACAGTTCTTTATCTTTTGTGTGTCTACCATAGGTTTTTGCTTTGTGATTACCATGAGGCTTACATAAAACAACTTATAGGGCTTCCTTGGTGGCGCAGTGGTAGAGAGTCCGCCTGCCGATGCAGGGGACACGGGTTCGTGCACCGGTCCGGGAAGATCCCACATGCCCTGGAGCAGCTGGGCCCGTGAGCCAGGGCTGCTGAGCCTGCGTGTCTGGAGCCTGTGCTCTGCAATGGGAGAGGCCACAACAGTGAGAGGCCCGCGTACCGCAAAAAAAACAAACAAACAAAAAAAACAACTTATATCTATAACAGTCCATTTAAAGTTGATAACAACTTAAGTTCAAATATATTCTAAAGCTGTACATTTTAACTGTCCCCTCAGGTTTTGCTTTTAATGTCACAATCTGTATCTTTTTATCTTGTATATCTGTTAACCAATTATTGTAGTTATGGCTATTTTTATTATTTTGTCTTTTAACCTTCATGTTAGCTTTAGAAGTGACTAACTCGCCACCTTTACAACATTAGGTTATTCTGAATTTTACTATATATTTACCAGTGAGATTTGTACTTTCATATGTTTTGCTGTTGCTAATTAGCACCTGTAAGTTTCCACCTAAGTCCCTTTAACATTTCTTGTAAAGCTGGTCTACTGGAGATGAACTCCTTTAGCTTTTGCTTGTCTGGAAAACTTTATCTCTTTTTCAACTCTGAAGGACAAATTTGCTAGGTAGATATTCTTTGTTGGCAGTTTATTTCTTTCAGCGCTTCGAATATATTGTGCCACTCCCTTCTGGCATGCAACATTTTTTTTTTTTTTACAATGGTGTGTTAGTTTCTGCTTTGTAACAAAGTGAATCAGTTATACATAAACACATGTTCCCATATCTCTTCCCTCTTGTGGCATGCAACATTTCTGATGAAAAAAACCTTTTTTTTTTTACATCTTTATTGGAGTATAATTGCTTTACAATTGTGTGTTAGTTTCTGCTTTATAACAAAGTGAATCAGTTATACATATACATATGTTCCCTTATCTCTTCCCTCTTGCATCTCCCTCCCTCCTACCCTCCCTATACCACCCCTCTAGGTGGTCACAAAGCACTGAGCTGATCTCCCTGTGCTATGCGGCTGCTTCCCACTAGCTATCTACCTTACGTTTGGTAGTGTATATATGTCCATGGCTCTCTCGCGGTTTGTCACAGCTTACCCTTCCCCCTCCCCATATCCTCAAGTCCATTCTCTAGTAGGTCTGTGTCTTTATTCCTGTCTTACCCCTAGGTTCTTCATGACCTTTTTTTTTTTCTTAGATTCCATATATATGTGTTAGTATATGGTATTTGTCTTTTTCTTTCTGACTTACTTCACTCTGTATGACAGACTCTAGGTCTATCCACCTCATTACAAATAGCTTAATTTCGTTTCTTTTTATGGCTGAGTAATATTCCATTGTATATATGTGCCACATCTTCTTTATCCATTCATCCGATGATGGACACTTAGGTTATTTCCATCTCTGGGCTATTGTAAATAGAGCTGCAATGAACATTGTGGTACATGACTCTTTGAATTATGGTTTTCTCAGGGTATATGCCCAGTAGTGGGATTGCTGGGTCATATGGTAGTTCTATTTTTAGTTTTTTAAGGAACCTCCATACTGTTCTCCATAGTGGCTGTACCAATTCACATTCCCACCAGCAGTGCAAGAGTGTTCCCTTTTCTCCACACCCTCTCCAGCATTTATTTATTTTGTTTTATTTATTTATTTTTTTAAAGAAGATGTTGGGGGTAGGAGTTTATTAATTAATTTATTTATTTTTGCTGTGTTGGGTCTTCGTCTCTGTGCGAGGGCTTTCTCTAGTTGTGGCAAGCGGGGGCCACTCTTCATCGCAGTGCGCGGGCCTCTCACTATCGCGGCCTCTCTTGTTGTGGAGCACAGGCTCCAGACACTCAGGCTCAGTAGTTGTGGCTCACGGGCCTAGTTGCTCCACGGCATGTGGGATCCTCCCAACCCAGGGCTCGAACCCGTGTCCCCTGCATTAGCAGGCAGATTCTCAACCACTGCGCCACCAGGGAAGCCCCCTCTCCAGCATTTATTGTTTCTAGATTTTTTGATGATGGCCATTTTGACTGGTGTGAGATGATATCTCATTGTAGTTTTGATTTGCACTTCTCTAATTATTAATGATGTTGAGCATTCTTTCATGTGTTTGTTGGCAGTCTGTATATCTTCTTAGGAGAAATGTCTATTTAGGTCTTGTGCCCATTTTTGGATTGGGTTGTTTGTTTTTTTGTTGTTGAGCTGCATGAGCTGCTTGTAAACTTTGGAGATTAATCCTTTGTCAGTTGCTTCATTTGCAAATATGTTCTCCCATTCTGAGGGTTGTCTTTTGGTCTTGTTTATGGTTTCCTTTGCTGTGCAAAAGCTTTGAAGTTTCATTAGGTCCCATTTGTTTATTTTTGTTTTTATTTCCATTTCTCTAGGAGGTGGGTCAAAAAGGATCTTGCTGTGATTTATGTCATAGAGTGTTCTGCCTATGTTTTCCTCTAAGAGTTTGAGAGTGTCTGGCTTTACATTTAGGTCTTTGATCCATTTTGAGCTTATTTTTGTGTATGGTGTTAGGGAGTGATCTAATCTCATACTTTTACATGTCCCTGTCCAGTTTTCCCAGCAGCACTTATTGAAGAGGCTGTCCTTTCTCCACTGTAGATTCCTGCCTCCATTATCAAAGATAACGTGACCATATGTGTGTGGGTTTATGTCTGGGCTTTCTATCCTGTTCCATTGATCTATCTTTCCGTTTTTGTGCCAGTACCATACTGTCTTGATTACTGTAGCTTTGTAGTATAGTCTGAAGTCAGGGAGCCTGATTCCTCCAGCTCCGTTTTTTGTTCT
Organism: Hyperoodon ampullatus; assembly: GCF_949752795.1. Classification (NCBI taxonomy): domain Eukaryota; kingdom Metazoa; phylum Chordata; class Mammalia; order Artiodactyla; family Ziphiidae; genus Hyperoodon; species Hyperoodon ampullatus. The sequence continues at coordinate 13,183,499 of NC_136917.1, forward strand.
CAAGATTGCTTTGGCTATTCGGGGTCTTTTGTGTTTCCATACAAATTGTGAAATTTTTTGTTCTAGTTCTGTGAAAAATGCCAGTGGTAGTTTGATAGGGATTGCATTGAATCTGTAGATTGCTTTGGGTAGTAGAGTCATATTCACAATGTTGATTCTTCCAATCCAAGAACATGGTATATCTCTCCATCTATTTCTATCATCTTTAATTTCTTTCATCAGTGTCTTACAATTTTCTGCATACAGATCTTTTGTCTCCTTAGGTAGGTTTATTCCTAGATATTTTATTCTTTTTGTTGCAATGGTAAATGGGAGTGTTTTCTTGATTTCACTTTCAGATTTTTCATCATTAGTGTACAGGAATGCCAGAGATTTCTGTGCATTAATTTTGTATCCTGCTACTTTACCAAATTCATTGATTAGCTCTAGTAGTTTTCTGGTAACATCTTTAGGATTCTCTATGTATAGTATCATGTCATCTGCAAACAGTGACAGCTTTACTTCTTTTCCGATTTGGATTCCTTTTATTTCCTTTTCTTCTCTGATTGCTGTGGCTAAAACTTCCAAAACTATGTTGAATAAGAGTGGTGAGAGTGGGCAACCTTGTCTTGTTCCTGATCTTAGTGGAAATGCTTTCAGTCTTTCACCATTGAGGACGATGTTGGCTGTGGGTTTGTCATATACAGCCTTTATTATGTTAAGGAAAGTTCCCTTTATGCCTACTTTCTGCAGGTTTTTTTTTATCATAAATGGGTGTTGAATTTTGTCGAAAGCTTTCTCTGCATCTATTGAGATGATCATATGGTTTTTCTCCTTCAATTTGTTAATATGATGTATCACGTTGATTGATTTGCGTATATTGAAGAATCCTTGCATTCCTGGAATAAACCCCACTTGATCATGGTGTATGATCCTTTTAATGTGCTGTTGGATTCTGTTTCTAGTATTTTGTTGAGGATTTTTGCATCTGTGTTCATCAGTGATATTGGCCTGTAGTTTTCTTTCTTTGTGACATCCTTGCCTGGTTTGGGTATCAAGGTGATGGTGGCCTTGTAGAATGAGTTTGGGAGTGTTCCTCCCTCTGCTATAGTTTGGAAGAGTTTGAGAAGGATAGGTGTTAGCTCTTCTCTAAATGTTTGATCGAACTCGCCTGTGAAGCCATCTGGTCCTAGGCTTTTGTTTGTTGGAAGATTTTTAATCACAGTTTCAATTTCAGTGCTTGTGATTGGTCTGTTCATATTTTCTATTTCTTCCTGATTCAGTCTTGGCAGGTTGTGCATTTCTAAGAATTTGTCCATTTCTTCCAGGTTGTCCATTTTATTGGCATAGAGTTGCTTGTAGTAATCTCTAATGATCTTTTGTATTTCTGCAGTGTCAGTTGTTACCTCTCCTTTTTCATTTCTAATTCTATTGATTTGAGTCTTCTTCCTTTTTTTCTTGATGAGTCTGGCTAATGGTTTATCAATTTTGTTTATCTTCTCAAAGAACCAACTTTTAGTTTTGTTGATCTTTGCTATCGTTTCCTTCATTTCTTTTTCATTTATTTCTGATCTGATTTTTATGATTTCTTTCCTTCTGCTAACTTTGGGGTTTTTTTGTTCTTCTTTCTCTAATTGCTTTAGGTGCAAGGTTAGGTTGTTTATTCGAGATGTTTCCTGTTTCTTAAGGTAGGATTGTATTGCTATAAACTTCCCTCTTAGAACTGCTTTTGCTGCATCCCATAGGTTTTGGGTCGTCGTGTCTCCATTGTCATTTGTTTCTAGGTATTTTTTAATTTCCTCTTTGATTTCTTCAGTGACCACTTCATTTTAAGTAGTGTATTGTTTAGCCTCCATGTGTTTGTTTTTTTTTTTTTTTTTTTTTTTTTTTTTTTTTTGCGGTACACGGGCCTCTCACTGTTGTGGCCTCTCCCGTTGCGGAGCACAGGCTCTGGACGCGCAGGCTCAGCGACCATGGCTCACGGGCGTAGCCGCTCCGTGGCATGTGGGATCTTCCCGGACCCCTCCATCGGCAGGCGGACTCTCAACCACTGCGCCACCATGGAAGCCCTTGTGTTTGTATTTTTTACAGATCTTTTCCTGTAATTGATATCTAGTCTCATAGTGTTGTGGTCGGAAAAGATACTTGATACAATTTCAATTTTCTTCAATTTACCAAGGCTTGATTTGTGACCCAAGATATGATCTATCCTGAAGAATGTTCCATGAGCACTTGAGAAAAATGTGTATTCTGTTGTTTTTGGATGGAATGTCCTATAAATGTCAATTAAGTCCATCTTGTTTAATGTATCATTTAAAGCTTGTGTTTCCTTATTTATTTTCATTTTGGATGATCTGTCCATTGGTGAAAGTGGGGTTTTAAAGTCCCCTACTATGAATGTGTTACTGTCGATTTCCCCTTTTATGGCTGTTAGTATTTGCCTTATGTATTGAGGTGCTCCTATGTTGGGTGCATAAGTATTTACAATTGTTAGATCTTCTTCTTGGATCGATCCCTTGATCATTATGTAGTGTCCTTCTTTGTCTCTTCTAGTAGTCTTTATTTTCAAGTCTATTTTGTCTGATATGAGAATTGCTACTCCAGCTTTCTTTTGGTTTCCATTTGCATGGAATATCTTTTTTCATCCCCTTACTTTCAGTCTGTATGTGTCTCTAGGTCTGAAGTGGGTCTCTTGTAGACAGCATATATATGGGTCTTGTTTTTGTATCCATTCAGCCAATCTGTGTCTTTTGGTGGGAGCATTTAGTCCATTTACATTAAGGTAATTATCGATATGTATGTTCCTATTCCTATTTTCTTAATTGTTTTGGGTTCCTTATTGTAGGTCTTTTCCTTCTCTTGTGTTTCTTGCCTAGAGAAGTTCCTTTAGCATTTTTTGTAAAGCTGGTTTGGTGGTGCTGAAGTCTGTCAGCTTTTGCTTGTCTGTAAAGGTTTTACTTTCTCCATCAAATCTGAATGGGATCCTTGCTGGGTAGAGTAATCTTGGTTGCAGGTTTTTCTCCTTCATCACTTTAAATATATCCTGCCAGTCCCTCTGGCTATATAAAAAAACCATTTAACAACTTGTAAAAACAAGTTGTTACATAGAACATGTGTCCTTGTATGTAACAAGTTGTTTTTCTCTTCTTTTAAGATTTTCTCCTTGTCTTTTTTTTTGTTTGTTTTTTTGGCTGTGTTGGGTCTTCATTGCTGTGCATGGGCTTTCTCTATTTGGGATGAGTGGGGGCTACTCTTCGTTTTGTGGTGAGTGGGCTTCTCACTGCAGTGGCTTCTCTTGTTGTGGAGCACGGGCTCTAGGCACGTGGTCTTCAGTAGTTGCAGCATGAAGGCTCAGTAGTTGTGACACGTGGGCCCTAGAGCATGTGGGCTTCAGTAGTTGTGGCATGTGGGGTCAGTAGTTGTGGTACGCGGGCCCTAGGGCACGTGGGCTTCGGTAGTTGTGGTGCGCAGGCTCAGTAGTTGTGGTGCAAGGGCTTAGTTGCTCCACTGCATGTGGGATCTTCCTGGAACAGGGATCGAACCTGTGTTCCCTGCATTGGCAGGTGGATTCTTAACCACTCTGCTACCAGGGAAGTCCCTCTCTTTGTCTTTAGCTTTTGGCACTTTAAGTACAATTGTCTTGGTGTGGATGTTTTTTTGTTCCTCTTTTTGGAACTCTGTGGGTTTCTTGGATCTGGATTTCTGTTTCCATCCCCAGATTAAGGAAGTTTTCAGCCATTATTTCTTCAAGTAAGTTTTCTGCTCCTTTTCTTCTCTTTCTAGAACCCCTATAAAGTGAATGTTGGTTCATTTGATATTGTCGCATAATTCCTTCTACTGTCTTCAGTCTTTTTTTATTCTGGTTTCTTTTTGCTTCTCTGATTATGTGAGTTTCACTGCCCTGTGTTTGAGTTCATTGATCCTTTCTTCCACTTCATCTAGTGTGCTTTTGAATCCCTCTGTTGTATTTTTCAGTGCAGTTTTTTTTTTTTTTTTTTTTTTTTGCGGTACGCGGGCCTCCCACTGCTGTGGCCTCTCCCATTGCGGAGCACAGGCTCCGGACGCGCAGGCCCAGTGGCCATAGCTCACGGGCCCAGCCGCTCTGCGGCATGTGGGATCCTCCCGGACCGGGGCACGAACCCGCGTCCCCTGCATCAGCAGGCGGACTCCCAACCACTGTGCCACCAGGGAAGCCCCAGTGCAGTTGTTTTATTCTTCAACTCTGTGATTTCTCTTTGGTACTTTCTTATATTTTCTATTTTTGTTGAAATGATCATTTTGTTCATACATTTTTATTTTGAGCTGAATGAACATGTTTTGTTTTGTTTCTGCACTGCACAGCATGCCGAATATCAGTTCCCCAACCAGGGATCAAACCCTTCCCTCCCCACCCCCCACCAGCCCTATGGTGGAAGCGTGGGGTCTTAACCACTGGACCACCGGGGAAGTCCCTGAGTGAACATCTTTATAACCATTATTTTTAACTCTTTCATCACGTAAATCACTTATCTACATTTCATGAAGGTCTTTTCTGAGATACTAGCTTGTTCTTTCATTTGGAACATATTCCTCTGTTTCTTCATTTTCCTTGACTTCTACGTTTGTTTCTAGTATTAGATAAAAAAGTCACTTCTCCCTGTCTTGAAGTAGTGACCTCATTTAGGAGATGAGCCTTATTGTTCAATCTTGGCCTAGCTCTTGGTTGTGCCTCAAACCTTTGTGATTGTCTAAGCAGCCTTACCACTTTTTAAAAAAATTGAAGTATAGTTGATATACAATATTATATAAGTTATAGGTATATAATATAGTGATTCACAATGTTAAAGGTTATACTCCGTTTATAGCTATTATAAATATTGGCTATGTTCCCCATGTTGTACAGTATATCCTTGCAGAATATTTTATACATAATAGTTTGTACCTCTTAATCCCCTACCCCTGTGTTGCCCCTCCCCCCTTCCTCTCCCCACTGGTAACCACTAGTTTGTTCTCTATAACTGTGAGTCTGCTTCTTTTTTGTTATATTAAATAGTTTGTTGTATTTTGAGATTCCACAAAGTGATATCATACTGTATTTGCCTTCCTCTGTCTGGCTTATTTCACTTAGTGTAATACCTTTCAAGTCCATCTGTGTTATTGCAAATAGCAACATTTCCTTTTTTGTGGCTGAGTAGTATTCCATTGTATATGTGTGTGTGTGTGTGTGTGTGTGTGTGTGTGTGTGTATACCATATCATCTTTATCCATTCATCTGTTGCTGGACAGTTAGTTACTTCCATATCTTGGCAATTGTAAGCAGTGCTGCTCTGAACATTGGGGTACGTGTATCTTTTTGAATTAGTGGGGTTTTTTTTTTGTTTTTTCTTTTTTGTTTGGATATATACCAGGAATGGAATTGCTGGATCATATGGTTGTTTTATTTTTAGTTTTTTGAAAAACTTCCATACTGTTTTCCATAGTGGCTGCAGCAATTTACATTGCCACCAACAGTGTAGGAGGGTTCTCTTTACTCCACATCCTCGCCAATATTTGTTATTTGTGTTCTTTTTGATTATAGCCATTCTAACAGGTGTGAGATGATATCCCATTGTGTGTGTTTTTTTAAAATAATTTTATTTGTTTTATTTTTGGCTGCATTGGGTCTTTGTTGCTGCGCACAGGCTTTCTCTAGTTGCAGTGGGCGGAGGCTACTCTTCATTGCAGTGCGTGGGCTTCTCATTGCGGTGGCTTCTCTTGTTGCGGAGCACGGGCTCTAGGTGCACAGGCTTCAGTAGTTGTGGCTTGTGGGCTCTAGAGTGCAGGCTCAGTAGTTGTGGCACACGGGCTTAGTTGCTTCATGCATGTGGGATCTTCCTGGACCAGGACTTGAACCAGTGTCCCCTGCATTGGCAGGCGGATTCTTAACCACTGTGCCACCAGGAAAGCCCCCCACTGTGGTTTTGATTATCATTTCCCTGATGATAAGTGATGTTGTACATCTTTTCTTGTGCCTGTTGGCCACCTTTGTTTCCTCTTTGGAAAAATGTCTATTCAGTTCTTCTGCCTATTTTTTAATCAGTTTTTTTCAGTGATTATTTTTTAAATTTTGAGTTGTATGAGCTGTTTACACATGTTTTATATTAACCCCTTATTAGTCATATTATTTGCAAATATTTTCTCCCATTCAGCAAGTTGTCTTTTCATTTTGTTGATAGTCTCTTATTCTATGCAAAAGCTTTAAAGTTTTAATTAGGTCCCATTTGTTTGTTTCTGCTTTTATTTCCTTTGCTTTAGGAGACAGATCCAAAAAAATATTACTATGATTTATGTCAAGCAGTGTTCTGCCTTTGTTTGCCTTTAGGAGTTACATAGTATCCAGTCTTACATTTAGGTCTTTAATCCATTTTGAGTTTTTTTTTTTTGTATGTGGTGTTACAGTATGTTCTACTTTCATTCTTTTACATGTAGCTGTCCAGTTTTCCCAGGACTACTTACTGAAGAGACTGTCTTTTCTCTGTTATGTATTCTTGCCTCCTTTGTCATAGATTAATTGACCATAAGTGCGTGGGTTTATTTCTGGGTTCCGTATTCTGTTGCATTGATCTATGTGTCTGTTTTTGTGCGAGTACCATACTGTTTTGATGACTGTAGCTTTGGAGTATAATCTGAAGTTAGGGAGTGTGATTTCCCCAGCTCTGTTCTTTTTTCTCAAGATTGTTTTGGCCATTTTGGGTCCTTTGTGCTTCCATACAAATTTTAAAATTATTTGTTCTAGTTCTGTAAAAAATGCCACAGGTATTTTGATAGGGATTGCATTGAATCTGTAGATTGCCTTGGGTAGTATGGTAATTTTAACAATATTTATTCTTCCAATCCAAGAACGCAGTATATCTTTCTATATGTGTTGTCTTCAGTTTCTTTCATCATTGTCTTATAGTTTTCTGAGTAGAGGGTCTTTTACCTCCTTAGGTAGGTTTATTCCTAGGTAATTTTTTCTTTTTGTCGTGATAGTAAATGGGATTGTATCCTTAATTTCTCTTTCTGCTAGTTTGTTGTTAGTGTATAGAAATGCAAGTGATTTCTGTATATTAATTTTGTGTCCTCTCACTTTACCAAATTCATTGATGAGCTCTAGTATTTTTCTGGTAGTGTCTTTAGGATTTTCTATGTATAGTATCATATTATCTACAAACAGTGACAGTTTTACTTCCTCCTTTCCAATTCGGATTCCTTTTATTTCTTTTTCTTGTCTGATTGCTGTGGCTAGACTTCCAATACTATGTTGAATAAAAGTGGCGATAGTGGACATCCCTGCTTTGTTCCTGATCTTAGAGGAAGTGCTTTCAGCTTTTCACCATAGTGTATTATGTTAGCTGTGGGTTTTTTGCATATGGCCTTTATTATGCTGAGGTATGTTACCTCTATACCCACCTTCTGGAGAGTTTTTTTTATCATAAATCGATGTTGAATTTTGTCAAAAGCTTTTTCTGCATCTATTGGGCTGATTATATGGTTTTTATTCTTCAATTTGTTAATGTGGTATATCACATTGATTGATTTGTAGATACTGAAAAATCCTTGCAACCCTGAGATGAATCCCACTTGATCAAGCTGTATGATCCTTTTAATGTATTGTTGGATTCTGTTTGTTAGTATTTTGTTGAGGATTTTTGCATCTATGTTCATCAGTGAAATTGGCCTGTAATTTTCTTTTTTGGTGATATCTTTTCTGGTTTTGGTATTAGAATGATGCTGGCCTCATAGAATGAGTTTGGAAATATTCCTGCCTCTGCAATATTTTGGAATAATTTGAAAAGATTAGGTGTTAATCTTTTTTAAGTGTTTGGTAGAATTCTCCTGTGAAGCCATCTGGTCCTGGACTTCTATTTGTTTTGAACTTTGAAATTACTGATTCAATTTTATTATTGGTAATTGGTCTGTTCATATTTTCTGTTTCTTCCTGGTTCAGTCTTGGGAGATTGTACTTTTCTAAGAATTTCTGTATTTCTTCTAGGTTGTCCATTTTATTGTCATATAGTTGTTTGTAGTAGTCTCTTATGATGCTTTGTATTTCTGTGGTGTTGGTTGTAAGTTCTCCTTTTTCATTTCTGATTTTATTGATTTGAGTCTTCTCCCTTTTTTTCTTGATGAGTCTGGCTAAAGATTTAAAAACTTGTTTATTTTTTCAAAAAACCAGCTTTTAGCTTCATTGATATTTTCTAATGTTTTTAAGCCTCTACTTAATTTACTTCTGGTCTGATCTTTATGATTTCTTTCTACTAACTTTGGGTTTTGTTGTTCTTCTTTTTCTAGTTGCTTTAGGTGTAAGTTAGATTTTTTATTTGAGATTTTCCTTGTTTCCTGAGGTAAACTTGTATCGCTATAAACTTCCCTCTTTGAACTGCTTTTGTTGCATCCCCCAGGATGATTTTGGATCATCCTGTTCTTATTTTCATTTTTTCTAGGTATTTTTAAATTTCCTCATTGATTTCTTCAGTGATTTATTGGGTTTTTGGTAGCATAGTGTTTAACCTTCACATGTTTGTGTTTCTTGTAGTTGTTTTTCTTATTGTTGATTTCTAGTCTCATAGTATTGTGGTTGGAAAAGATGCTTGATATGATTTCAGTTTTCTTAAATTTACTGAGGCTTCTTTTGTGGCCCTGCATGTTGTCTACCCTGAAGAATGTTCCTTGTGCACTTGAAAAGACTGTATTCTGCTGCTTTTGGATGAAATGCTCTGTATATATTAATTAATTTCATCTGAGTCTAATGTGTCTTTCAAGTTAATTGTTTCCTTACTGGTTTTCTGTCTGGATGATCTGTCCATTGATGTAAATGCAGTGTTAAAGTTACCTACTATTGTTGTATTATTGTCAATTTCTCCTTTTATGTCTGTTAACACTTGCCTTATGTATTTAGGTGCTCCTATGTTGGGTGCATATATGTTTACAATTGTTATATATTCTTGGATTGATCCCTTGATCATTATGTAGTATCCTTTTTTGTCTCTTGTAACAGTCTTTATTGTGAAGCCTATTTTGTCTGATATAAGTATTGCTACTCCAGCTTTCTTTTCTTTTTCTTTTTTTTTTTTTGATTTCGATATTATTTTGGTCTCACCGTGTGGCATGTGGGATCTTAGTTCTCCAACCAGGGATCGAACCCATGCCCACTGCATTGGAAGCATTGAGTCTTAACCACTGGACCACCAGGGAGGTCCCGTCTTGTAACAGTCTTTATTGTATTGTCTGATATAAGTATTGCTACTCTGGATTTCTTTTGATTTCCATTTGTGTGGAATAACTTTTTCTGTCCCCCTCACTTTTAGTCTGTGTGTGTCTTTGGATCTTAAGTGAATCTCTTATAGGCAGGATATATATGGGTCTTATTTTGTAACCATTCAGCCACTCTGTCTTTTTTTTTTTTTTTTTTTTGCGGTATGCGGGCCTCTCACTGTTGTGGCCTCTCCCGTTGCGGAGCACAGGCTCTGGACGCGCAGGCCCAGCAGCCATGGCTCTCGGGCCCAGCCACTCCACGGCATGTGGGATCTTCCCAGACTGGGGCACGAACCCGTGTCCCCTCCATCGGCAGGTGGACTCTCAACCACTGCGCCACCAGGGAAGCCCCACTCTGTCTTTTGATTGGAGCATTTAGTCTATTTATATTTAAGGTAATTATTGATATGTATGTTCTTATTGCCATTTTGTGAATTGTTTGGTAGTTGTTTTTGTAGTATTTTTCCCCTTCTTTTTGTTCTCTTCTCTTGTGGTTTGATAACTATCTTTAGTGTTATGTTTGGATTTCTGTGTGTGTGTGTGTGTTTATCTATTATAGATTTTTGGTTTGTGGTTACCGTGAGGTTTTTAAATAGCAATGTGTATATATATATATATATGTAATTGTTTTAAGTTACTGATCTCTTAATTTCAGATGCATTTTAAAAATCCTGTATTTGTACTCTCTTCCCTTCATGATTACTGGGTTGTTTTTTGTCTTTTTTTTTTTTTGCGGTACGCGGGCCTCTCACTGTTGTGGCCTCTCCCGTTGCGGAGTCCAGGCTCCGGACGTGCAAGCTCAGCGGCCATGGCTCACGGGCCCAGTCGCTCCACGGCATGCGGGATCTTCCCGGACTGGGGCACGAACCCGTGTCCCCTGCATCGGCAGGCGGACTCTCAACCACTGAGCCACCAGGGAAGCCCCATGATTACTGTTTTTGATATTATATTTTGCATCTAATTGTTTTGTGTATCCCTTAACTGCTCATTGTGGATATAGATGATTTTGCTACTTTTGTCTTTTACCCTTTCTACTAGCTTTGTGTGTGGATGTTTTCCAACCTTTACTGTATGTTTACCTTTACTGGTGAGCTTTTTTATTTCATAATTTTCTTGTTGCTAGTTACGGCCTCTTATTTTTCAAGTAGAGAAGTTTCTTTAACATTTGTTGTAAAGCTGGTTTGATGGTGCTGAACTCTTAGCTTTTGCTTGTGTGTAAAGCTTTTGAGCTCTCCATCAAATCTGAATGAGAGCCTTGCTGGGTAGAGTATTCTTGGTTGTGTTTCCCTTTCATCACTTTAAATATATCATGCCATTCCCTTTTGGTCTGTAGGGAAAAAAATCAGCTGATTCCTTTATGGGAGTTCTCTTGTATGTTATTTCTCCATTCCCTTGATGCTTTTAATATTTTCTCTTCACCTTTAATTTTTGTCATTCTAATTAGAATGTATCTTGGTGTGTTCCTCTTTGTGTTAATCCTGTATGGGACTTTCTGTGCTTCCTGGACTTGGGTGACTCTTTCCCAGGTTAGGGAATTTTTCAGCTATTATGTCTTCAAATATTTTTTCTGCCCCTTTCTCTCTCTTCTTTTCTGGGACCCCTATAATGCACATACTAGCGTGCTTGATGTGGTCCCAGAGGTCTTTTAAACTATCCTCATTTGTTTTTTTCTGTTCACTGGTAATGATTTCCACTATTCTGTCTTCCAGCTCACTGATCATTCCTTTGTATCATTTAGTCTACTGTTGCTTCCTTCTAGCATATCTTTCATTTCAGTTATTGTAGTCTTCATCTCTGTTTGGTTGTTCTTTATACTTTCTAAAACTTTGTTAAAAACTTCTGACTTCTTGCTATGTGCATCCATTCTTCTCCTGATCTCTTTTATCATCTTTATGATCATTACCCTGAACTCTTTCTGGGGTAGATTACCTATCTCTATTTCACTTTATTCTTCTTCTGGGGTTTTGTATTGTTCTATCATCTGGAACATGTTACTCTGCCACCTCATTTTGTCTAAGTTGCTATCTGTATTTTTATGTATCTGGTAGCTTAGTTATGTTTTCCGACCTTGTAGAAGCGGTCTTTTGTAGGAGATATCCTATGCATCCCAGCAGTGCACTCCCCTCTCATCACCAAAGTTATATGCTATAAGTGTTCCCCCTATGAGGTCGTTGTGGGTCTTTCTGTTGTGGTGGGCTGACTACATGTGTGGTCTCTTAGGCTTGGTTGGCCCCAGCCTGGTTGGATGCCAGGTCCTGCCTTGTGCAGAGGCTGCTGGCTGCTGGTTAGCAGTGTCTGATCACAAGGCGGCTGACTGCAGAACCCCAGGGGCCCAGGGGCTATTGCTGGCTACCTGGTGGGTGGAGTCAAGGTTCAGAAGACTCCAGGGCTGTTGCCCACTCACTGGTGGGTGAAGCCCCATCCTGGGGTTAGTGCTGAACTATTGGCAGGCAGAGCTGTGTCCTGGAGTCTGACTTCAGGGCTCAGGGATCCCAGAACTTGTATCAGATCACTGTTGGGGGGTGTCCTGAAACAGTTGGGTATGGGGTCTGGGGTGTCCCAAAGCTTGTGTTGACCTGCCAGTGGGCAGGGCTGAGGATCAGCTGGTCCCTAGGCAGGGTCTGGCCTGATATGGGCAGGCTGGATCTGCGGGCTCTGGGGTTGTGGTTTTCTTGTGTCTGGTGTCTGCCCCTGGTGGGTCAGGCTGGTCTAGAGGCTAGTGCAGGCTTCTTGTAGGGCAGGTCTGGGGCCTGGCCACTGATGGGTAGAGCTGGGTCTTGGTCCTTTAGTGGATAGGGCCATGTCTAGAGGTGACTATGGATTCAGGAAGCCTTTAGGTAGCCTGTTGCTGATGGGTGGGGATACAGTTAGTTGTTTGGCTTGAGTTGTCCCAGCACTGGTGCCTACAGACTGTTGGGTGGGGCCAGGTTTTGTGTTAATGAGCTAAGGGGAGGATTCTATAATGTTGCCCACACACACCAGTGTCCATGAGGTAGAAGGAGCTCCCAAGTATGGCTGCCACCAGTGTCTATGTCCCCAGACTGAGCCATAGCCACTCCCTGCCTCTCTGGGAGATTCTCCAAGAGCGGCAGGTAGGTCTGGTCCAGGCTCCTATCAAATTATTGCTTTTGCCCTGGGTCCCATGCGTGTGAGATTTTGTGCGCGCCCTTTAAGAGTGAAGTCTCTGTTCCCCCCAGTCCTTTTGGGACTCCCGGAGCCCTGCTGTCTTTCAAAGCCAAATGCTCTCTTAGTTTGTCTTCCTAGTGCAGGACCCCCAGGCTGGGGAGCCCAACATGGGTCTTAAAACTCACTCCTGTAGGAGAGGCTGTGCAATATAATTATTCTCCAGTTTGTGGGTCACCCACCAGTGGGTGCGGGACTTGATTATACTGTGAGTCTACCCCTCCTAACTGTCTCATTGTGGTTCCTTCTTTATGTCTTTAGTTGTAGAAGTTCTTTTCTGTTAGGTTCTGCCAATAGTTGTGATTTTGGTGGGCTTGTGAGAGGAGGTGAGCTCAGGGTCTTTGTATTCTGCCATCTTGGCCAATCTCTGACCGCTTTTTTTTTTTTTAATGTGGTTTCTCCAAATTTAAATGTTGTCTCAAGACAAACAAAGCATGTCTATAGACCAGTCTCAGTCTGTGGATTCCTGATTTTCCAGCTCTAAGGCTCATTGCCGTGAAGATCTAATTGACCCTGTTGATTCATGGTGTATAAGCTGCTGATAATCTACATGGCAATTCTTTTTCGCACTGAGGATCAATTAAAGCATAAATAAAACTAAAGGTGGTATTAGCTATACACCTGACATACAATAGACTACAATCATTTAATGCCCAGTTTGTGACAGGTGCTTTGCTTACATAATCTCATCTAATCCCTACAACAACCCTGCAAGAGAGAACTATGCATTTTTTTGTGGCTTCCAGCTGTTCAGTGTCAGTGTCACAAAGGGGAGGATTGTAGTTAGCACCTGGATTCAGGCTGATTGGAAGCCAGACCCTCAGGCAGCAGCTTTTAAAGTATGCTAATATATCTCTTTCAGGGAAAGACTGGAAGATTGACATTTCTGTCTGCTCCCTGTGCACTGAGCCCTGGGGTGATAGCCAGTTAAGAACTGCATCTTAGTTTTCTACCGTAACGTTCAACCCATGCACACAAGCCCAGCTTGCCAGTAGAGCTGGGCTATCAAGGGATGTTTTCTCTTGGTGGCAGCCACAAAAGCTGGGGTACCAGGAATATGCTAACTCCTTTCTTGGAGACACCAATGATCTGGAGTGGAGCATAGGGAGAGTGTGAAGATGGTACCTGCCAGGTCTCCTGGGCCTTTGGAGAGGGTTGTAGTCAGTCCCTTGATGCCTGTTGAAATAGAAGACTGCCTCTCAGTTTATGGCTATGAAGATAAGCTAATAGGCCTCTTTCACAGAAAGGCTGGAGGTGTGTTTCAGTCTGCTATATCTGTGCTGTGCGCTGGGGTCAGGGTAGCCAGACAAGAACTTTCTGTTTTTGTGATATTCCTATAAGACCCATGAATGTAAGCCCCGCTGGCCACCAGAACCAAGTCAGAAAGAGAAAAACAAATACCGTATGCTAACACATATATATGGAATCTTAGAAAAAAAAAAAAAAAGGTTCTGATGAACCTAGGGGCAGGACAGGAATAAAGATGCAGACGTAGAGAATGGACTTGAGGACATGGGGAGGGGGAAGGGTAAGCTGGGACGAAGTGAGAGAGTGGCATGGACATATATACACTACCAAACGTAAAATAGATAGCTAGTGGGAAGCAGCCGCATAGCACAGGGAGATCAGCTCGGTGCTCTGTGACCACCTAGAGGGGTGGGATAGGGAGGGTGGGAGGGAGACGCAAGAGCGAGGGGATATGGGGATGTATGTATATGTATAGCTGATTCACTTTGTTATACAGCAGCAACTAACACAACAAGGTAAAGCAATTATACTCCAATACAAATGTTAAATCAAAAAAAAAAAACAAGAAATTAAGGGATATCCCCTGGGCGGCAGCCCCCATAACCAGGGCACCAGATGTAAACTGGTGCACCAGATGCGTGTACAAGCTCCTTTCTGGGAGATGCTGGGAGGACAGCAGAGGAAGAGCACAAAGATAGCACCTGTCCTCCAGGACTTCTGGGGAGGATTACAGTTGGTCCTTAAACGTGTGTTCAATCAGAAGCCTGCCTCTCAGTCTACATCTATGAAGATAAACTCATAGGAACTTCTCCCAGAACGACTGGGTACCTCAGTCTGTTGCCTTGTGCTTTGGCCTAGGGTATAGCTGGTTAAGAACTCTTTCTCTGTTCGTTTCAGTCCTGTGGGACCCACAAACGCAAGCCCTGCTGGTCTCCAGAGCCAGGTGATAAAGGGGTGTTCCCTGGATGGCAGTGGCAAAAATCAGGGTGCCAGCTGAGCGCACAAGTTCCTTTCTAGGAGACGCCAGCAACCTTGAGTGAGGCAGAGGGAGAGTGCAAATATGGCTCTGTGTTTGGAGAGTATTCCCGTAGGCCCCTAGAGGTATGTTAATTTAGAAACCTGCTCCTCAGACTGAAGCTTTTTTTTTTTTTTAATAAGCAAATAGGCCTCTTTCACAGAAAGACTGGGCCCTTTTCACTCTGCTGCCTCTGTACTGTGAACTTTCTCAGTTTACCATAGCCTTGTTGGTCTTGTGGACACAAAGAGAGAGATTTTGGGGGCTTGTATGTCAGGTGCAGGTCTTAGAAGTTGGGATGCCAGATGTGGGGTTCCAACCCTTTGCTATTCACGGAGAAGCTCAGGGTTGTAAGTTGCCTCCTGATCGTGGGTCACCACATGGCGGGGTGGGATTTATGGCGAGATTGTCTTTTAACCTCTCTGACTCATTTCAGTGTGTTTTTTAAAAAATTGTTTGTTTATGTATGTATGTATGTATGTATTTATTTTTGGCTTCATTGGCTCTTCGTTGCTGCACTCGGGCTTTCTCTAGTTGCGGCGAGCGGGGGCTACTCTTCGTTGTGGTGTGTGGGCTTCTCATTGTGGTGGCTTCTTTTGTTGCAGAGCACGGGCTCTAGGCACGCGGGCTTCAGTAGTTGTGGTATCTGGGCTCAGTAGTTGTGGCTCGCAGGCTCAGTAGTTGTGGCTTGTGGGCTCTAGAGCACAGGCTCAGTAGTTGTGGCGCATGGGCTTAGTTGCTCTGTGACATGTAGGATCTTCCAGGACCAGGGCTCGAACCTGTGTCCCCTGCATTGGCAGGCGGATTCTTAACCACTGTGCCACCATGGAAGTCCCTTCAGTGTGTTTTTGTGTGTGTTTTTTTCTCTTAGTTACTTTTTGGGTTTCTTTCAGAGGAAATTGTTCTGTATGTAGCTGTAGATTTGGTGTGTCTATGGGAGGAGGGTGAGTTCAGGATCCTTGTATGTTGCCATCTTGAATTGGAACTTATCAACTTTTCTAAATAACTGCCTGTTGTATTTATTATCTGTCACTTTGCCCATCCAGCATCTATTCCCCTTTTTCCTTGGAGAAACACCTGTTCGCAGTCTCTCCTACCTGTTTCTGGCTCCAGAGGTGGTCATGTGGTACTGGCTTGGCCAATCAACCCATCTTATTCTCTTGACTATAATGTTTGGTTCAGTGATGGGCATTTGCCTCAAGTCAGGCCAGTAAGAGCCAGTGACCCTTCTGGGATGGCTCTTGGAATTATTGGAAAAGAGAAGCTCTTTTTGTCTCCTGGGCTTGAAATTAGTAGTATGTACTGCTTTCAGTCTGCTGTGGCTGGGAGTCACTGTGCCATCTCCTCATCTCTCTCTTCCTGAGAATGCAGCCGATGCAGAAGAAAGACAAGCGTGCACAGGAGACCCCAAGCCCTTATGACGCTGTATGATCTCTAGGGAGGAAACACCCCTGCCTGATGCAGTGAGAACTATCTCAGCTTTTCCAATGACTTGAGACAATATGCTTTGTGGCTTTAGTTTGAATTGCTTTTTGCCACTTGTCATCTCCAGAGCCTTGACTGTGTCAAGTATTATCATCCTGTTTTCTAGATGGGGAAATTGAAGTTCCTGGTGAGGTTGCCAAATTCAAGTAGCCACGCTGGAGGAGAGGATGTGGTGACCTCCAGGGCAGGTGGAGCTGGAGAGGGAGGCCTGCCCACTTCGCTCCTCCCTGCTCTCAAGCCTCAAGGCTTGCCTCACCCCCTACCTCCTACAGGAGCTGGCAAACAGGGACATTTACAGAATCTATGTACAGGGTCCTGGTCTGGAGCGCTCCTGTCCCTGCAGCGCTTTACAGGCTTACGCTGCTGACCAGGTAATCGTGGCCTCATTATTGAGAGTTGTTCCAGCACCCTCATCGTATCTTGAAGCTGGGCTGCTTGTGACTTCGACTCACACTTTCTTCACTCACCTTTGACAGACCACAGACAAATCCTCAGTTCTCATGTCTCGATTTGATAACCTTCCATGCTCCTTTTGCCGGGGCCTAGCTGAAGGGGAGAGTTCTAGGAAATAGAAGCATAACCTTTTTACTAATCCGTTCTTTATTTCTCTGCCAATAGAGATCCAAAGATGAATGTCCCCTGCCCCAGTGTTTTTTTGTGTGTGTCACCTAAGCATATTAAGTTCATAATCCATGGCTCTGAATCCTTTTTCAATGACTACATAGTAAGGACAAAGAGTGACAGTGGTACCCTATTGCTGGAAATGTCTCAGTCCCAGTTTGCCTTCAATAATGGTGTTCTAAATACTGGTAGAGAACATCAGCCTGCCATGTGTTCCCACAAAGGGACCATGCTCCCTTGAGCGGGCCACTGTTTCTGCCCATTTAGTACCCCTACATCCGTCTTCCTTTGAACATGATTCCAGCCGACTGTTCAATGAAGGATCCGATTAATCCAAGCCAGGGTTTCTCAGTCTTAGGATGACTGTACATTGGGCAGGATAATTCTCTGCTGTGGAGGCTGTTTTGTACACTGCAGGATGTTGAGCAGCATCCCCGGCCTCCATCCACCAGATGCCAGTAGCACCCTCTGCCCTTGTCATACAATCAAAAATGTCTCCAGATGTGACCACATGTCTCCTGGGGTAGGGGTGGGGGCAAAGTCTCTCCCAGTTGAGAAGCTCTGCAGTCGACGGACACAAAAGGGAACTTGAGAGAGATCGATAGACCCATAGGTCCCAAACCCGGGAGGAGGGCCTCCTTGGTCTAAGCATGGAAGATGGAGGCTGTGGGTTCCTGGCCAGGGACACCCAGGCTGTGTGACATAGCACATGCTGACCCCCAGCCCCCCACCCCCCATTTCAGGTTCTTTTACACTGAAACATAGGAAGCCAATGTCAAGGGCATCTTGATGGGGGCTCAGGGCACCCAGCCTGTGTGGCCCT
Organism: Hyperoodon ampullatus; assembly: GCF_949752795.1. Classification (NCBI taxonomy): domain Eukaryota; kingdom Metazoa; phylum Chordata; class Mammalia; order Artiodactyla; family Ziphiidae; genus Hyperoodon; species Hyperoodon ampullatus. The sequence goes on from NC_136917.1 coordinate 13,201,108, forward strand.
GTCTTGCTCAGGGTCCTTTTCCAACACCTAATGCATCTGCTGCCTACCAGTGTCTTGCTTCCAGTGGGATTCTTCACAGGGGAGATAAACTGTCATCTGCCAGGGAAGTGAAGGTGACCTTCAGCTAGCCGGTAGTGGCCCTTGAACCCTTGGCATTCCTCACTCAGAATGGCCATGGGCTCCCAAGGATGCCCCAGGGCTGGGAAGCTGAGGGGTGAGCTCCGCCCACCTCCCCTCACTCACTAGTCCTCTCATAGTGCTGTCTTGCTCTTGGCATCACCTCTGACCTCCTAAGAAGCTTGGGCTACCCACCTCCCTCGGATGCCACCCAGGTGAGAGCAGATAGCTACTGAGTGCTGCAGGGTCAGGCTTCCTCCTTCTTCTGTTTCTTCTTCACCCCACCCCGTGTCTAAATTCTTCAGAGAGGCCTTCCTCAACTTCACTGCCTAAAGTAGCCACCAGCTAATGTGTCAGGTCATCTCTACTTTTTTATATTATCTGACGTCTTCTTTGATTGTTTGCTGATTGACACTCAGTTAAATATTAAGCTCCAGGAGAACAAGGATTTTGTCTGGGTCATCTTCGTAGCCCTCAGTGCCTAGACCAAAACCTGGCACATAGTAGCTCTTCAGTAAATGCTTGTGAAAAAAGTGACAAAAGGAGGGGGTTTAATTAGGCATTGGAGTTCCCAGGAGGAGTCTTGCTTCACATCTTAATAAGTGTGCTCTGTGTTGGAGTGGCTTCCCCCTCTGTGACACTTGGCCCCCTGTCTGTGACCATACATACCACGTGCCCTGCAGACCTTAAGCCATGTGTTGGAGCATCTCTCCCATGTCTCTGGGGAACTCTGGATCCATTTTTCCCACTTCATGGTGCAAGAAACCAATTCTTTTTAACTTACTCCACACCAGACTTGCCCAAACCCCACGAATGCAGTAACCTTTGCTCCAGGGAGTGTGAAGGTCAGGAGTAAAAATAAAGCACACACCACAGAGCCACGCTGAGGTTATGGTATTCACAAGAGCCTCTGATAGCTCTTCTGTGACTCATCCATTTATTTTAATGATATCAGCATATGACAGTCTGTTGGAAAAAAAAAAACCAAAACACATTATTTATCCCATACTGGGGAAGTGGCGCTATTACATTGTTTTAAAAAACATCTTAAAATTTTTCCTCTTAGAAATGTGTTGAGTTAGAGAAATAAGCTTTGCCAAATGCCCCATTCTGTCTTTGCTGGCCTTGCTAGCTGCCATCTCTCATCAACTTTCCCCAAGTGTTTCCTTTGGCACTAACCCAGACTGGGAAACGTGGATAAGTGTAACCAAACCAGATAGTGCCCCAGCCTCCCGGCCATCTGAGTGAGTGCACTGGGAGACGGCGGTGGGGGAAGGTGAAGGATACTTTCCTGGCCACCAAGAAGGTATTGGAGGGCCTCTCTCAGGTTTCACTCTGCCTGGATGCCCCCTGTGGAGTCGCAGGAAGAACTTTGGCCTGGGCAGGCACCTGGGTCTCTTCCTGCCCCTGGTGTTCATTTCCTGGATGACCTTGGTCTCTGGTCTAGACACGCCATTTCTCTGATTCTCAGTGTTCCCAGCCACCAGGGACCCCCTTGGGTTCCTCCCACTCTGATATCTGGGACCCTGTGGGCCTTTGAGGGGCAGGTCCATTTACACTAGGGGCTTCTGCTCCCAGCAAAGGCACCTGTGTGGCTGCTCGGCCTAAGGGTTCAGCCTGCTGATAGCTTTGTATCCGGTGAAGGGCAAGGTTAGCTCATTCCCCATCCTGGCCACTCCTGGGTTCCTGAGGGTCATCCTGGGGGATTTTCTCCTCTTTCCCTGGCCCTAGGAGATCTCCCTCCCTTTCCTTGCCTCTTTCCTCCTTGTCCTCCTCTCTGTCATCTTTCTGAAGTGTCAGACTCAGGTTCTTTTCTATGAAATTGAAAAGGCAAAGCCATCTTGTACAAAGGGCCTTTTGGCATGTCAATAATAGCAACAACAATAGTAATAATAACAATAACATCTTACATTTAAGGTTTTTAGTTTACACTTTACAAAGAGCTTTTAAATACATTCTCTCACTAACCACTTTTGGGTCCCTTGGTTGAGTCGAGAGGGACACTCCGTTCCCCCTTCCCTGAACCCTGCTCAGGGGGGGATCACAGCCTGAGCACCTTCTTCTGCACACGTGCACATCCTCACACACAGGCGCTGAACCATTATGTGTGCAAGTTAACCAGCTGAACTCTTTCTGTCCCACGGGACTTTCTGTTTCTAGAATTTGGCTGCTCAAGAGAGTTTTCATCTCCAGTTGTTAGAGAAACTTCATTTTGGGGAGGATTTTCTTAATGGTTCTGAGTTTGGCGTTTCATAAATTCAGGGCTACCAAAATTGTGGGGAAAGCTCAAAATCACCCCCAAGCCACACTGAGAGCAAGACCCTTGTCCTTTGGCTGTCTTGGCTGACGGTGGCTAGATTCGGGGCTGGGCCCAGGGGTGATTGGCAGAGAAAGGCCTCAGATTCTTTGGGGGAGGCAGAGGGAAAGCTGTCAGCTTGGTGAGGCCTCCCAGAAGCTCAGGGACCCTGGGTGGGGCTCTCAAGATGGCAGGCTGAGTGGGCTTTGTGCTGGGTGGGGAGAGCTAGCTAGGAGTGCTGGTGGTAGAATAAGGCTCAGGACCACCTGCCTGCGTGAGGAGGGCTGGCAGGGCCTGGGGGATGGGAGGGGTATTGGGCAGATCCCAGGACACCCCTTCCAGGGGTGAGCTTCTGAGCTACCCCAGATACTTTGTGACCCATCCGGAAATCAGCATTGTCTGGCCTCAACAAACTGAAGTCAGCAACCAGGGAAGCCCCAAGGCCATTTCCAGGCCTTTCTCTACTTTGCCACCCGTTCTCCTCAGAGCTTGTTCTGCTATTCCCCGGCTCAAAAACCCCTGCTGGGGCCCTGTGGTCTAGCCTGCCACACACAGCTCCTTGTGGTCGAACCCCTGCTGCATGTCTACCCCATTTATCCCTGCTCCCCAGTGTGCATCCACACTCCTGCCACCCCAGACCTCTGACTGCTTCCCAAACATGCCAGCTCTTTTCATATTCCCCTGCTTTTCAGTAGGGCATTCATGGAACGTTCAACTCGCTTTCCTGTGCCCAGGCAAACTCCTATTCATCCTTGAAGACCCAAGATAGGAAATTCCTTACTCTGGACAGCTACTTCCATATAATAAAACAATTGTCTATTTCCACGATTGTTTCTGTCTCAGACTGTAGGATCCTTAGAGGTGGGACCTTTTCCTTCCCATGAGGAGCAAGTCCTGGAGTTAGACAGGGTGGGCCCAGATCCTGGCTCTGCAATTTATTAGGCATCTGCTCTTGTGCATGTTAACTTCTCCATGCCTCAATGTGCTGAACTGTAAAATGGGTTAGCAATGTCTTTACTGCAGGGTTGTTTTGAGAATTAAGTGAGTATGTATTATATATTAATATATATAAATTAGAATGGTACCTGATGTATAATGTAGTAAGTACTAAGTCCATCAGCCATTAATATTTGAAACAGTCCTCATAAGGTACAGTAAGTACCTGGAACATGACGTATAGTACATATGATATCTGTATTTTAAAGTCAATTCCTCTCTCTTATCCCTCCCTCTCTCTCTTCCTCCCTCTCTTGTTGTTTCTCTCTCCTTCTCCCTTTCCCTCTTTTCCCTCCTTCCCCCCTTCCTTCTCTCTCTTCTCCCTCCTTCCTTCCCTTCCTCCCTCCTTCCTTGCCTTCCTATCTGCCACTTGCCTTTTGTTCCTCCATCTTCTTTTCTTTCCTCCCTTCTCGATTCTTTGAGCCTTTGGCTCGCCATCAGTCCTCAGAGAACCACTGGGCTCCTCTGGGGATGCTCAGAGCTGGATGGTCCACTGGTCCCTACACTCTCCTCCCTGACTCTTCTGCAGGGGAGGCTCCTGGGGGAGGGAGCAATGGGTGCGAGACGGGGGTTGGTGTGAGCTGCTGAGCCCCTGGACCCTCTGCCTTAGCCTGACTGGGGTGGAAAGGGGCAGACGAGGGTGGGGAAGAGGCAGGGGCAGGTCCCCTTCAGGAGGCCCGGCAGTTCCTGGAGTGGAGTCTGGGCTAGACAGTCTGCCGTGGCTCACACCCCCTGATATGTAAGTCCCCCAGGCTAGAATCTTTCTGGATACCAAGGAGGTAGAACAAGGAATGAACAAGGCAGAACGAGAGCAGGAAAAATAGCAGAAAAAAACATTTCCTTTTCTGGTGGTGGGAGTTCTCTGATAAACTGCCCGCATCGCCTGTGTTTATGCTGTTCTGGAGGAGGAATCTAGAGTTGTGAGTCTAGGCTCTAGGCTTGGCTCGTTCACTTGTCAGACATGTGGCGTAAGGAGAGTTACAGGGCTGGAGTGAGGCCTCAGTTTCCTTATCTATGAAATGGGGTTGTATTGCTTCCTTTCGCCGGGGGCAGGGGTCGCATGGATGGAATAAGGTGCAGTGCGGATATGCACAGAAAAGTGGTACAGACTGGCAAGGGGTCTTCGTCCTCATGACGGAGGCCTGGAGGTTTAGGTGTCAGAGGCCTAGCTACCCCATGGCAGCTTGCCAGTGAGTCGGGCTGCTACAGAGCTGTGGGCAGGCTTGGCTCCAGCCTTCCTCATTCCCAACAGCCCTGGCTGCCTGCTCTCCTGGTGTCGCCTCCCAGTACAAGGTTGGCTGAGGGAGGAGAGTGGGTCAGAACTTCCAGTAGAAGGGCCAGTGCTGGGGCTTGAGGAGATGGGTGGCCCCTGCATTCCTGGAGGAGCAGCGGGGGGACTGCCTTCCTGGGGAGGGGCCGGAGAGGGGCATCTGTTTTCAGATTTGGCAAAACAGGCTCAGATGAAGCCTGTGGCGGAGTTCAGACAGTCCTGTAATGGAATCAAGGGCCCCCAGGATGGGGAGGGGGTGGGGAGGGGGTCTGCAGTGGGCTCAGACCCTGCAGGGGTCCGGGGCACATGGGCGGGAGCCAATGCTTTGGGTCCCAGGGAGAGCCGGAGGCCAGTGCCCAGCGGCTTTTCCTGGAAGAACTGGGCATCCTGGGCTTCGGCCACCAGGACTGAAAAGCCGGGTGCTTGCAGGGAAGGAAAAGTCATTAAAAATCGGAAGAAACAAAGAAAAACCTTCTCCTTCGCTCTTTTCCTCTTCTTGTTCTGCTTCCTGAGCTCAGTAAGCAGGTTCTGGTTTCTGCCGACCTAACGACGACAGTTTCCTAGACGTATAAACCTCCTCCTTCCTTCTCAGACAGGCTGTCACTTCTTTGTGCTCATCCTTTTGTTTTAAAACATTTTTATTAGCCTTTTTTCTTAAAACTTTTAACAGCTGTTTATAAAAACACGACAAATACACAACACAGAACGAAAAGCTCGGTAAAAATAACTCACTATATGGTACATATACTCAGATGGTGTGATATATTTATATAATAAGAGATGAAAATAGTCACTTTCCATAATAAAAATAAGTTCTATTTTTTTGTTTATTTTACAATATACTTAATATTCTCTTCTTTTGCTTCCTCTCCAGCTTCTACTGCTTCACTGCGAATCTCGCGGGGGGTCCCATGTGGCCGTCCCCACCCACCCGGCTGGAGTCCGGGAGGCGGAAGGGCTGCGGGGGGCCTTAGGAACACGGGCGGCAGCCGCACTCTAAGTGTCTCTCCACCTCTTCCACGAACGAGGAGCCGTCTGTGCACTGGAACACGTATTTCCGCCGCTTGCTGCGGGTGGGCTGGCAGCACTGAGGACCGCAGCCCCCATGACATTCCATTACGGGCACCTTGGAGGCCGTGGCACACGAGGCATAACCTTTCTGGCGGCGGATCACCTCTCGGACTACCCCCCCCAGGCATGGAGTCTCTGCAGAGGGCGGAAGAGGTAAGGGCAGGGCATTGGGGCTGGAGGTGGCTGTCCGGGGTAGGCTGCTCTGAGCCACTCGTGGGCCGAAGCCCGTGCGTACTTACTCATTCACTCATCCATCCATCTCCCTGCCCACCCTCCCGTAACCCATCTCACTCTTCCACAAATACTAAGTGCCTCTCCATGCCAGCCTCTATACTAGGTTTAAAACTAAGCCCCGAGGATAGCAGGGTGACAAGAGCAGGCTCGGTCCCTTCCTTTAAGGAACTTAAAGATCAAACTAGATGTGGCAGATTGGGGGAACTGAGGGCTAAATCCCATCCCAGACCTATGTTGCTTGTGCCACAGATGCTTAGAAACCAAATTAAATGCCAACATTAAAAAAAAGAAAAAAACCACAATGCCAGGAGATTGCATCTAAACATTGGGCTCTCTGGTTTCTTTGAAAACCAGGGGCTCTGGCAAAGCTGAGTCTGCATCCCTGCGTGGCAATGACGGGCTGAAGCCGCGGGCTTTAGACAGGGCAGGAGAGCTCCAGTTTGCCCCAGTCCCCACCACTCTCAGTAGCCTGTCTCTGCTGGTGTAGAGTCTAGACACTAATTACAGTGTCATTTAAATAAATACATTTGTAATGATAAACTGAGGTGCATGCTACGAAGAAATGGGATGTGTTTATACAAACTACATGGCAAAGGAGCCTGACTAGCCCAGGGACCAGGGATTGTCTCTGGGAAGTGATGCTGGAGTTGAGATCTGAAAGAGGAACAGTAGTCAGTGAGCCAGAGACTGGGGGCTGGTGTGTGTGTGTGTGTGTGCGCGCGCGCGCGCGCGCGTGTGCGAGCTTTTCCACAAGTTGTAGAAATGAGGGGAGGGGACCCCTGGATCTGCTTAATCCTCTGGTCCCTGACCCAACTCTTCACCTTGACCCCACTACTGTCCTCAGTACATTGGGAAAGCATCTGGAGCAAGGCACTGAGAGAGAGTAATGGATTCAGGGCTAGGATCCTCGGCCACACAGCCTTGGATCCCTGAGCCTTGTCACCCCTGAGCCTCAGTTTCCTTGTCTGGAAAATGGCGACACATGTCCTGGTTCTTCCTGCTTTTTCATGGGCTGTTATGAGCATCACAGGGATGGTGAATGCAAAAGGGCTTTATGCAGTTTAAAGCTTTAGGTGGTTAATGTGATGTAATGTGAATTTTGTTACGCTTGATATAGGTTTTTAAAATTATGTGATTGTTAACAGGATCAAAAGAGGACTAATGATAATAGGTGTGTGTGATGTGCGGGGCAGGGAGAATGCACACTCGGCAGCATGTTAACAGTTGGGCTGTCCAGTTGAAGGGAATGGGAACGCTGTTTATATTGTTCTGGCAATTTTTCTGTTAGATCTGAAATTACTTCAGAATACATTATTTAACAAAAATCGGTTAAGAGTGGTATTTCAACAAGGTATAAAATGTGAAAGAGTCCTCTAGTGACAGGAGGTGGCCTGCCCAGGATTCTGGTGGCAGGAAGGAAGACGAAGACTTCTCAGTTTCCATACAGGAGAAAAACCTCCACGGCGAGACAGAACCATTTCAGCTGGAATATAATTTAATTTCAATTTTCCTTTTTTGCACTTACCTCCAAATTAATACACTAAAGGGGTCACTAAGAGAGGTAAGTGATTTGATGTTTTTGAAATGGGATCAGACGAAGGAACTGTCTTTGGTTGACCCAGTAATGGCATGAGGTTTGGGAGGAGACTGCAGAGCAACATCTGAAATGTTAATGTGATTGAGAACCATCGAGGGCTCTTGTTAAAATGCAGGTTCGGGGCTTCCCTGGTGGTGCAGTGGTTGAGAATCCGCCTGCCGATGCAGGGGACACGGGTTCGTGCCCCGGTCTGGGAGGATCCCACATGCCGCAGAGCGGCTAGGCCCGTGAGCCATGGCCGCTGAGCCTGTGCATCCGGAGCCTGTACTCCGCAACGGGAGAGGCCACAACAGTGAGAGGCCCGCGTACCGCAGAAAAACCAAAAAACAACAACAACAAAAAAATGCAGGTTCAGATTCAAAAGGTCTGGGCTGGGCCTCAGCGTCTGCATTTCTAATAAGCTCCCAGGTGAGTCAGTGGTGCTGGTCGGAGGGCCACTCTGGCAGCTCCAGGGCCGGCAATTAGGAGAGGAGCGAAAGAACAAGACTGCTCACACAGTCCTGGCAGTTTGCAACCTCCAGAGGCCCCAACTGGAACTATCCAGCTAAGCTGTTTCTGAATGCTTGACCCACCGGAACCGTGTGGGATGGAGCATGTTTAGTGTGGTTTTGAACTGCTATGGGTTGGGGCTAATTTGTTATGCAGCAATGGATAACTGATACAGGAAGTTATAGTGTTGCCCCCCCCATATTCAACATGAAGGAATTTGAGGCTCAGAAAGTAACTTAATGAAGGTCATGCAGCCTCTAAGTGGCTCAGCCAGAACTGGAACTTAGGCCATCTGAATGTGGAGTCCAAGTCTGACCCCCCACCCCCCCCACGGGCACAGTGGACCCACCTTGTTCACAGTGTTCCCCACTAAAGCCGGGCTGGCACAGGCAGTAGGGCTCCCCTTGATCCGAGATGTGGCATTGCCCGTGGTGACACTTGAAGGCTGAGCAGGCGTTGGCAGAGTCATTCTTGTGGTCACACAAAGCTCCTCTGTAGCCCTCGGCGCACTTGCACACATATGAGGTCCCAGTTGCCACGCATCTCCCCTGGTTGCAGCTGGGGGCAAAGGCGAGGATGAGAGGGGAACCAGGCAGTCAGTGCAGCTGGAGGCTTCCTTTGTCCACCCCAGCCCAGACCAGGGGACACAGAGCTGTGGGACCTTAGGCCTTCTCCATCCCATGGTCCACCCTCCACCAGCCCAGTGGCTGAGCATCAGTCAGCTGGAGGCTGTGAGCATCCCCCAATGACACTGACAGCTGTGAGCTTGATGAGGCTGGCTGTTTTACACACAGACATCAGAACCCACGCAGTCTCCACACAGTTTAATTGTTCTGCCATCTTAATTGATGACATGATTACTACTATCTCTACCACCACCACCAGCTACCACGTGCTCTGTGCCAGGCATTGGGGTAAGTGCTTTACACCTAGCATCAGTCTTATTTTCTACAGTCCCCTCTCCTCTGCTGTCCTGTGCAGTAGATAGTCTTATCCACATCTCATAGATGGAGAAACTGATGCCAAAGCCTGGATTCTTAATTGTGCTGCAGCATTCTCTGTACTGGGATGACATTCAGAGGCAGGGGTCATTGCAGACATATTCGTTACAGAGTCAAACGCATACACACACACACACACACTCACTCACTCACACACTCCAGAGCTACCCAGGAAACTCAACCCCTTTATAGCTATCCTTCACTCCTGATCCACAATATCATGTGCCAGCTTGTTCAGCCAAGCAAATTACTAGACATGGCTCTGGTGTTATCTTTGGCCGATTCAGATTTCTGAACACTGAGGATGCTGGGTCTCCTATTTTTAGCACAAGCCCTGACACATAGTAGGCCCTCAGTAAGTATTTTGATGCACGATGAATGCCAGAGCCACGAAATGATTTGGCTGTGCGTGGTTATACACCCCTGGTGCCCTCATAGGGTACCAATGAGTGGGGAGTCGAGTCGGGCCGAAATGCACCCACTTGCCAAGGTGCATGCACACGGGTGCCCCTTTCGACTTCTGAAGGCCACTTGACAAGTGTTTTTCAGCTAGGCTCTGGCACACGGATGTCGCCTCTGAGCAAGACCTGCTGTTTGGATGTGTGAAGCCCCTGACCTTCTAAGCAGCCCCTGTCTACAGTCTGACTGCAGTCCCTCCAGCTTCCATCAGTGCCCACTTCCCGGGCGGGGCAGAGGGGGAGGGACACCGACCTGTGGCCGAGGCAGGGGTCGCGGGCCTCCTGGTCGCACAGCAGGCCGGTCCAGCCTGGGTGGCACTCACACACCACGCTGTCCTTCTCCACAGCACGGCACAGGCCATGCCTGCACACGCTGCAGGACTTGCAGCCTGGCGAGACGCCCAGGGCCTGCGGCGGGAGGGCCTTGAAGTCCTGCAGCTCGTTGTTGATGCGCACCTCGTGGATGCAGCCGTGGAAGCCGCCCAGCGGCCGGTCCACGCCCTGGCGCAAGGCCGAGAGGCCCGTGGAGGTGGGGATGCCTGCGGGAGGGACGCCAGGACAGCAACCTGAAGACACTCCCCTGCCCACCCTGCTTGCCCGCATTCCAGCCCTCAGAGGTGGACTCCTTGGGAGAAGTCTTGGGAATCTCCATGTTGAACAAGCTGCTCTGATGCCTTTTTTTTTATTTTTTATTTTTTTTGCACATAACCCTTGAGAACTACTGGCCCAAGGCTGGGTTTCAGGCCCCTGCTCTGCCAGACTGGTAGCCCCTTCTCTCTTTGGCCTTTGAATGACCGTAATAGCAAACATACTCCTCTACATATATCAGCTGAGACTCACAGCATCAGAGGGGGTGGCAGAGCAGAGGGAAGGCCCTGTATCTGAAGGGGCTAGCCCCTGTCTCCATCTCCTCCCTCCCCAGTCCATCTTCACCTTCTACCATCCTCCCTAAAAAACTTGTAGTTTCTCAGAAGGAACCCTGCTCTCTTTCCTTTCCTCATCTCCTCCCCATGATCTGGCTAACTATTCACACTTTAGGGAGCAGCTTGGTTGTCACTTCCTCCAGGAAGCCTTCCTTGATTAGCTTTGGCAGTGGGTGCTGAGATGAGAGCAGCGAGCCCCACCAGTTGGCCTGGGGGTGGGTGCCTGAGCACAGGGGGGAGGTGGAGGTGTTTGGGGTGGGAGGGGATGGGGCTTTACCTCCAAGGTAGAGGGGGCTGTTGATGCTCACTGTTGGCTGCTTCTGGAGCTTTCCCAGGCTTTTGGGGGCTCCTTTGTCCACCACCAGGTTCAGGGTCTGGTTTAGCGTCACCAGCTCCACACTGTGAAACTGCCCGTCATTCACGGTCTCCACGCTGAGCAGGAGAGAAGCGGGAGAGACAGAGGGTTTGCTGAGTGCCTTCCACAGCCTGCACTGGGCTGTGAACTTGACTAGTATTCCTTGCATTTTGTTTTGTTTTTTATTTGGAAATAATTTCAAACAACATAAATCACAAAAATGAAAACAGTACAGAGAACTCCTATTACCTGTTACACCTATAGATTCTCCAGTGAGTCCCATTTGCTTTATAATTCATTTCATCTATCTTATTTATCTCCATAGATATACAGGCATACCTTGGAGATACTGTGGGTTCAGTTCCAGACCACCTGATGAAGCAAGTCACATAAATTTTCTGGTTTCCCAGTGCACATAAAAGTTATGTTTATACTACAGTGTACGCTATTAAGGGTGCAATAGCATTTTGTCTAAAAAACAATGTACATACCTTAACTTAAAAATACATTATTGCTAAAAAAAATGCTGACTGTCACCCGAGCCTTCAGGGAGGCGTAATCTTTTTGCAATAATAACATCAAAGATCACTGATCACAGATCACCATAATAAATACTGTAATAGTGAAAAAGGTTGAAATATTATGAGAATTATCAAAACATGACACACAGACATGAAGTGAGCAAATGCTGTTGGAAAAATGGCACCAACAGACTTGACACAGAGTTGCCACAAACTTTCAGTTTGTAAATGATACAGTATCTGTGAAGCATAATATAGCAAGGTGCAGTAAAACGAGGTATGCCTCTAAGGGTATGGAATCAGCTGTCAAAAACCTCCCAACAAACAGAAGTCTAGGACTGGATGGGTTCACTGGTGAATTGTACGAAACATTTAAAGAAGGCTTAATAACAATCCTTCTCAAACTCTTACAAAAAATAGGAAGGAACACTTCCAAATTCATTTTACAAGGTCAGCATCATCTTGATACTAAAACCAGGCAAGAATGCCACAAGAAAAGAAAATTACAGGCCAATATCCCTGATGAACATAGATGCAAAAATTCTTAATAAAATATTAGCAAACCTAATTCAATAATACATTAAAAAGGTCATATACCTTGATTAAGTGGGGTGTATTCCAGGGATGCAAGAGTGGCTCAAAATCACAAATTCAATCAATCAGTGTGATACACCAACTTAACAAAATGAAGGATCAAAATCATGTGATCATCTCAATAAATGCAGAAAAATCATTTGAGAAAATTCAATATCCATTTATGATGAAAACTCTTAACAATATAGGCATAGAACAAACTCAACCAAATAAAGGCCATATATAACAAGCCCACACCTAACATTATATTCAGTGGTGAAAACTGAAAGCTTTTCTTTTAAAATCAGAAACAAGACAAGGATGCCCACTCTTGCCATTTATATTCAACAAAGTATTGGAAGTCCCAGCCTGAGCAATTAGGAAAGGAAAAAAAAAAGGCATACACATTGGAAAGTAAGAAGTAGAACTGTCACTATTTGCAGATGACATGATGTTATATATAGAAAAACCTAAAGTTTCCACTAAAAAACTGTTGGAACTAACAAATTAAGTAAAGTTGCTAGATACAAAATTAATATATAAAAATCAATTGCATTACCCCTCTTACACCAATGGACAGATGATCCAGACAGAAAATCAATAAGGAAACACAGGCAGAAGAACTAATAAGTGAGCTGGAGGACAGAATGGTGGAAATAACTGCCAAGGAGCAGAATAAAGAAAAAAGAATGAAAAGAATTGAAGACAGTCTCAGAGACTTCTGGGACAACACTAAACGTACCGACATTTGAATATAGGGGTCCCAGAAGAAGAGAAAAAGAAAGGGTCTGAGAAATATTTGAAGAGATTATAGTTGAAAACTTCCCTAACATGGGAAAGGAAATAGTCACCTAAGTCCAAGAAGCACAGAGAGTCCCATACAGGATAAACCCTAGGAAAAACACACCAAGACACACATTAATCAAACTAACAAAAATTAAGTTCAAAGAAAAAATATTAAAAGCAGCAAGGGAAAAACAAAAAATAACATACAAAGGAATCCCCATAAGGTTATCAGCTGATTTTTCAGCAGAAACTCTGCAGGCCAGAAGGGAGTGGCAGGATATACTTAAAGTGATGAAAAAGAAAAACCTACAACCAAGATTATTCTACCCAGCCAGGATCTCATTCAGATTTGATGGAAAAATCAAAAGCTTTTCAGACAAGCAAAAGCTAAAAGAATTCAGCACCACCAAACCAGCTTTACAACAAATGCTAAAGAAACTCCTCTAGGCAGGAAACACAAGAGAAGAAAAAGACCCACAAAAACAAACCCCAAACAATTAAGAAAATGGTAATAGGAACATACATATCAATAATAACCTTGAGGGGCTTCCCTGGTGGCACAGTGGTTGAGAGTCATCCTGCTGATGCAGGGGACGCGGGTTCGTGCCCCGGTCCGGGAGGATCCCACATGCCGCGGAGCGGCTGGGCCCGTGAGCCATGGCCGCTGGGCCTGCGCGTCCGGAGCCTGTGCTCTGCAATGGGAGAGGCCACAACAGTGGGAGGCCCGTGTACCGCAAAAAAAAAAAAAAAAAAAAAAAAAAAAAAAAAAAAAAAATAATAACCTTGAATGTGAATGGATTAAATGCCTTAACCTAAAGACACGGACTGGCTGAATGGATACAAAAACAAGACCCATGTATATGCTGTCTACAAGAGACCCACTTCAGACCTAGGGACACATACAGATTGAAAGTGAAGGGATGGAAAAAGATATTCCATGCAAATGGTAATCAAAAGAAACCTGGAGTAGCAATACTTGTATCAGATAAAATAGACTTTAAAGACTCTTACAAGAGATAATGAGGGATGCTACACAATGATCAAAGGATCAATCCAAGAAGAAATAACAATTATAAGTGTTTATGCACCCAACATAGGAGCACCTCAATACATAAGGCAGAGCTATAAAAGGGGAAATCAACAGAAACACAATTATAGTGGGGGACGTTAACACCTCACACCAATGGACAGATCATCCAGACAGAAAATTAATAAGGAAACACAAGCTCTGAGTGACACAACAGACCAGATAGATGTAATTGATATTTATAGAACATTCCACCCAAAAGTGGCAGAATACACTTTCTTCTCAAGTGCACACGGAACATTCTCCAGGATAGATCACATCTTGAGTCACAGATCAAGCCTCGGAAAATTTAAGAAAATTGAAATTGTTTCAAGCATCTTTTCTGACCACAATGCTATGAGATTGGAAATCAATTACAGGAAAAAAAAACTGTGGAAAACACAAATACATGGAGGCTAAACAGTGCACTACTAAATAACCAAGAGATCACTGAAGAAATCAAAGAAGGAATAAAAAAATACATAGAAACAAATGACAATGAAAACATGACAACCCAAAACCTATCGCATGCAGCAAAAGCAGTTCTAAGAGGGAAGTTTATAGCAATTCAATCTCACCTCAAGAAACAAGAAACATCTCAAACAATCTAACCCTACACATAAAACAACTAGAGAAAGAACAACAAAGAAGACCCAGAGTCAGTAGAAGGAAAGAAATCATAAGGATCAGAGCAGAAATAAATGAAATAGAAACAAAGAAAACAATAGCGAAGATCAACAAAACTAAAAGCTGGTTGTATGAGAAGATAAAGAAAATTGATAAACCCTTAGCCAGACTCATCAAGAAAAAAAGGGAGAGGATGCAAATCAATAAAATTAGAAATGAAAAAGGAGAAATCACAACTGACACTGCAGAAATACAAAGGACTATAAGAGACTACTACAAACAACTATATGCCAGTATAATTGACAACCATGAGGAAATGGACAAATTCTTGGAAAGGTACAATTTTCCAAGACTGAACCAGGAAGAATTAGAAAATATAAACAGACATATCACGGGCTTCCCTGGTGGCGCAGTGGTTGAGAGTCCGCCTGCCGATGCAGGGGACATGGGTTCGTGCCCCGGTCCGGGAGGGTCCCACATGCCGCGGAGAGGCTAGGCCCGTGAGCCATGGCCACTGAGCCTGCGCGTCTGGAGCCTGTGCTCCGCAACGGGAGAGGCCACAACAGTGAGAGGCCCGCATACCGCAAAAAAAAAAAAAAAAAAAAAAAAAACAGACATATCACAAGTAATGAAATTGAAACCATAATTAAAAATCTTCCAACAAACAAACGTCTCAGGCCAGATGGCTTCACAGGCGAATTCTATCAAACATTTAGAGAAGAGCTAACACCAATCCTTCTCAAACTCTTCCAAAAAACTGAAGAGGTTGAAACACTTCCAAATTCATCCTATGAAGCCACCATCACCGTGATACCAAAGCCAGAAAAAGGTATCACGAAAAAAGAAAATTATAGACCAATATCACTGATGAACAGAGATGCCAAAATCCTTAACAAAATACTAGAAAACAGAATCCAACAACACATTAAAAGGATCATACACCATGATCAAGTGGGATTTATCCCAGGGATGCAAGGATTCTTCAATATACGCAAATCAATCAATGTGATACACAATATTAACAAATTGAAGAAGAAAAACCATATGATCATCTCAATAGATGCAGAAAAAGCTTTTGACAAAATTCAACACCCATTTATGATTAAAAAAACCCTCTAGAAAGCAGGCATAGAGGGAACCTACTCAACATAATAAAGGTCATATATGACAAACCCACAGCAAGCATCATACTCAATGCTGAAAAACTGAAAGCATTTTCCTCTAAGATCAGGAACAAGACAAGGATATCCCCTCTCACCACCCTTATTCAACATAGTTTTGGAAGTCCTAGCCATGGCAATCAGAGAAGAAAACGAAATAAAAGGAATACAATTGGAAAAGAAGAAGTAAAACTCTCAGTGTTTGCAAATGACATGATACTATCATAGAGAATCCTAAAGATGCCGCCAGAAAACTACTAGGGCTAATCAGTGAATTTGGTAAAGCTGCAGGATATAAAACTAATGCACAGAAATCTCTGGCATTCCTATACACCAAAAACGAAAAATCAGAAAGAGAAATTAAGGAAACACTCTCATTTACCATCGCAACAAAAAGAATAAAATACCTAAGAATAAACCTGCCTAAGGAGGTGAAAGACTTGTACTCAGAAAACTATAAAACACTGATGAAAGAAATCAAAGGTGACATAAACAGATGGAGAAATATACCATGTTCTTGGATTGGAAGAAGCAGTACTGTGAAAATGACTATACTACCCAAAGCAATCTACAGATTCAATGCAATCTCTATCAAACTACCAATGACACTCTTCACAGAATTAGAACAAAAAATTTTACAATTCGTATGGAAACACAACAGACCCCACATAGCCAAAGCAATCCTGAGAAAGAAAAACAGAGTTGGAGGAATCAGGCTCCCCGACTTCAAACTATACCACAAAGCTACAGTAATCAAGACAGTGTGGTACTGGCACAAAATCAGAATATAGATCAATGGTACAGGATAGAATGCCCAGAGATAAACCCACGTACATATGGTCAACTAATTTATGACAAAGGAGGCAAGAACATACAATGGAGAAAAGACAACCTCTTCTGTAAGTGGTGCTGGGAAAACTGGACAGCAACATGTAAAAGAATGAAACTAGAACACTCCCTAACATCATACGCAAAAATAAACTCAAAATGGATTAAAGACCTAAATGTAAGACCAGACACTATAGAACTCTTAGAGGGAAACATAGGAAGAATACACTTTGACATAAACCACAGCAAGATCTTTTTTGACCCACCTTCCAGAGTAATGGAAATAAAAACAAACAAAAAAATGTGACTTAATTAAACTTAAAAGCTTTGCACAGCAAAGGAAACCATAAGGAAGACAAAAAGACAACTCTCAGAATGGGAGAAAATATTTGCAAATGAAACAACAGATAAAGGATTAATCTCCAAAATATACAAACAACTCATGGAGCTCAATTTCAAAAAAAACAAACAATCCAGTTAAAAAATGGGCAGAAGACCTAAAGAGACATTTCACCAAGGAAGACATACAGATGGCCAAGAGGCACATGAATAGATGTTCAACATCACTAGTTATTAGAGAAATGCAAATCAAAACTACAATGAGGCATCACCTCACACTGGTCAGAATGGCCATTTTCAAAAAATCTACAAACAATAAATTCTGGAAAGGGTGTGGTGAAAAGGGCACACTCCTGCACTGTTGGTGGGAATATAAATTGATACAACCACTATGGAATACAGTACAGAGGTTCCTTAAAAAACTAAAAATAGAACTACGATAGGACCCAGTAATCCCACTGCTGGGCATATACCCTGAGAAAACCATAATTCAAAAAGAGTCATGTACCACAATGTTCATTGCAGCACTGTTTACAATAGTCAGGACATGTAGCCAACCTAAATGTCCATTGTCAGATGAATGGATAAAGAAGATGTGGCACATATATATAATGGAGTATTATTCAGCCTTAAAAAGTTACGAAATTGAGTTATTTGTAGTGAGGTGGATGGACCTAGAGTCTGTCATACAGAGTGAAGTAAGTCAGAAAGAGAAAAATACTGTATGCTAATGCATATATATGGAATCTAAAAAAAAAAAAAAAGTACTGATGAACCTAGTTGCAGGGCAGGAATAAAGATGTAGACATAGAGAATGGACTTGAGGAAATGGGTGGGAGGGGGAAGTGAGAGTAGCATCGACATATATACACTACCGAATGTAAAATAGTTAACTAGTGGGAAGCAGCCGCATAGCACAGGGAGATCAGCTCAGTGCTTTGCGATGACCTAGAGGGGTGGGAAAGGGAGGATGAGAGGGAGACTCAAGAGGGAGGGGATATGGGTACATATTTATGCATATGGCTGTTGCACTTTGGTGTACAACAGAAACTAACACAGTATTGTGAAGCAATTATACTCCAATAAAGATCTATTAAAAACAAAAAAGAATGGATCACTGAAGAAATAAAAAAATACCTAGAGACAACAGAAAAGAAAAGCACGATGATCCCAAACCTATGGAATGCAACAAACCTATGGAATGCAGTTCTAAGAGGGAAGTTCATAGCGATACAGATTTACCTCAGGAAACAAGAAATATCTCAAACAACCTAACCTTACACCTAAAGCAACTAGAGAAAGAACAAACAAAACTAAAGTTAGTAGAAGGAAAGAAATCATAAAGATCAGAGGAGAAATAAATGAAACAGACAATAAGAAAACAATAGAAAAGATCAATGAAACTAAAAGCTGGTTCTTTGAAAAGAAAAACAAAATTGATAAACCTTTAGCAAGACTCATCAAGAAAAAAAGGGAGAGTGCCCAAATCAATAAACTCAGAAATGGGGGCTTCCCAGGTGGCGCAGTGGTTAAGAATCCACATGCCAGGCTTCCCTGGTTGCACAGTGCTTAAGAATCCACCTGCCAATACAAGGGATATGGGTTCGAGCCCTGGTCCGGAAAGATCCCACATGCCGTGGAGCAACTAAACCTGTGCACCACAACTACTGAGCCTGAGCTCTAGAGCCCGCAAGCCACAACTACTGAGCCCACGTGCCTAGAGCCTGTGCTCCGCAACAAGAGAAGCTACTGCAACGAGAAGCCCATGCACCACAACCAAGAGTAGCCCCCCGCTCACTGCAACTAGAGAAAGCCCATAGACAACAATGAAGACCCACTGCAGCCAAAAATAAATAAATTAAAAAAAAAAAAAGAATCCACCTGCCAATGAAGGGGATATGGGTTTGAGCCCGGGTCCAGGAAGATCCCACATGTCACGGAGCAACTAAACCCATGCGCCACAACTGCTGAGCCTGCCTGCCACAACTATTGAAGCCTGTGCGCCTAGAGCCCATGCTCTGCAACTAGAGAAGACACTGCAGTGAGAAGCCCATGTGCTGCAACGAAGAGTAGCTCCCACTCACCACAACTAGAGAAAGCTCATGCGCAGCAATGAAGACCCAACACAGCCAAAAATAAATTAAATGAATTTATATTAAAAAAAACCAAAAGTGAAAAAGAAGTTACAACAGACACGACAAAAATACAAAGCACCATAAGAGACTACTGCAGGCAACTATATGCCAATAAAATGGACAACCTGGAAGAAATGTAGAAATTCTTAGAAAGGTACAATCTCCCAAGATTGAACCTGGAAGATATAGAAAATATGAACAGACCAATTACAAGTACTGAAATTGAATCTGTGATTAAAAAGCCCCCAACAAACAAAAGCACAAGTCGAGACGGTTTCACAGGCAAATCCTACAAAACATTTAGAGAAGAGTTAACACCTATCCTTCTGAAACTATTACAAAATATTGCAGAGGAAAAAACACTTCCAACCTCATTCTATGAGGCCACCATCACCCTGATAGCAAAACCAGACAAATATACCACAAAAAAAGAAAATTACAGACCAATATCATTGATGAACATAGATGCAAAAATCCTCAACAAAATACTAGCAAACCGAATCCAACAATACACTGAAAGTATCATACACCATGATACACGGTGGGATAAATCCCACCATGATCAAGTGGCATTTATCCCAGGGGTGCAGGGAGTTTTCAGTATCTGCAAATCGATCAGTGTGATAACAAACTGAAGAATAAAAACCATATGATCATCTCAGAAGATACAGAGAAAGCTTCTGAAAAAAATTTAACACCTATTTATGATAAAAACTCTCTAGAAAGTGGGCATAGAGGGAACCTATAGGGGCCTCAACATAATAAAGGCCCTACGTGACAAACCCACAGCTAACATCAGACTCAATGGCGAAAGGCTGAAAGCATTTCTTCTAAGATCAGGAACAAGACAAGGATGTACACTCTCACCACTTTTTTTCTTCTCTTTCTTTTTTTTTTTTTTTTGGCCACGTAGCATGACATGCGGGATCTTAGTTCCCTGACCAGGGATTGAACCCACGTCCCCTGCATTGGAAGTGTGGCATGCTAACCACTGGACCTCCAGGGAAGCCCCTTTCAGCAATTTTATTCAACATAGATAGCCACAGCAATCAGAGAAGAAGAAGAAATAAAAGGGATCCAAATTGGAAAAGAAGTAAAACTGTCACTGTTTACAGATGACATGATACTATACATAGAGAACCCTAAAGATGCTACCAGAAATCTACTAGAGCTCATCAGTGAATTCAGTAAAGTTTCAGGATACAAAATTAATACACAGAAGTCTGTGGCATTTCTATACACTAACAACAAAAGATCATAGAGAGAAATTAAGGGAACAATCCCATTTACCATCACATTAAAAAGAATAAAATACCAAGGAATAAACCTACCTAAGGAGACAAAAGACCTGTACTCCAAAAACTATAAGATGCTGATGGAAGAAAGCAAAGATGACACAAACAGATGGAGAGATATACCATGTTCTTGGATTGGACGAATCAACTTTGTGAAAATGACGATACTACCCAAAGCAATCTACAGATTCAGTGCAATTCTTATCAAATTACCAATGGCATTTTTCACAGAACTAGAACAAAAAATTTAAAAATTTGTATGGAAACACAAAAGCTCCTGAATAGCAAAACAACCTTGAGAAAGAAAACTGGAACTGGAGCAATCAGGCTCCCTGACTTCAGACTATACTACAAAGCTGCAGTCATGGGCTTCCCTGGTGGCGCAGTGGTTGAGAGTTCGCCTGCCGATGCAGGGGACACGGGTTCGTGCCCCGGTCTGGGAAGATCCCACATGCCGCAGAGTGGCTGGGCCCGTGAGCCATGGCCGCTGAGCCTGCGCGTCCGGAGCCTGTGCTCCGCAGCGGGAGAGGCCACAACAGTGAGAGGCCCGCATACCGAAAAAAAAAAAAAGCTACAGTCATCAAAACAGTACTCTACCGGCACAAAGACAGACTTATAGATCAGTGGAACATGATAGAAAGCTCAGAGATAAACCCACGTACCTATGGTCAATTCATCTACAAGAAAGGAGGCAAGAATATACAGTGGAGAAAAGACAGTCTCTTAAGTAAGTGGTGCTGGGAAAACGAGCCACTTGTAAAAAAAAAGTGAAATTAGAACATTCTCTAGCACCATACCCAAAAATAAACTCAAAATGGATTAAAGACTGAAATGTAAGACTGGATACTATAAAACTCCTAGAGGAAAACATAGGCAGGACACTCTTTGACATAAATAGCAGCAATATCTTTTTGGAGCAGTCTCCTAGAGTAATGAAAATAAACCCAAAAATAAACAAATGAGACCTAATTAAACGTAAAAGCTTTTGCACAGCAAAGGAAACCATAAACAAAATAAAAAGACAACCCACAGAATGGGAGAAAATATTTGCATACGATGCAACTGATAAGGGATTAATCTCAAAAATACACAAACAGCTCATACAGTTCAATATTAAAAATACAAACAACCCAACCAAAAAATGGGCAGAGGATCTAAATAGACATTTCTCCAAAGAAGACATACAGATGGCCAAAAGGCACACGAAAAGATGTTCAACGTTGCTCATTATTAAGAGAAATGCAAATCAAAACTCTGATGAAGTATCACCTCACACCAGTCAGAATGGCCATCATCGAAAAGTCCACAAATAATAAATGCTGGAGAGGGTGTGGAGAAAAGGGAACCCTTCTATACTGTTGGTGGGTACGTACTTGGCACAGCCACTATGGAGAACAGTTTGGAGTTTCCTTAAAAAACTAAAATTAGGACTGCCATATGATCCTGCAATCCCATTCCTGGGTACATATCCGGAGAAAACCGTAACTCAAAAAGATACATGTTCACTGCAGCCCCAGTGTTCATTGCAGTGCTATTCACAATAGCCAAGACATGGAAGCAACCTAAGTGTCCATCAGCAGATGAATGGATAAAGATGTGGTACATATATATAATGGAATGCTACTCAGCCATAAAAAAGAATGAAATAATCCCAATTGCAGCAACATGGATGGACCTGGAGATTATCACTGTAAGTGAAGTACGTCAGACAGGGAAAGACAAATATCATGCTATCATTTATACGTGGAATCTAAAAAAAATGACACAAATGAACTTATTTACAAAACAGAAACAGACTCACAGGCATAGAAAACAAACTTATGGTTACCAAAGGGGAAAGGTACAGGGGAAGGATAAATTAGGAATTTGGGAGTAATATATACACACTACAATATTTAAAATAGATAAATAACAAGGATCTACTGTATAGCACACGGAACTATACTTAATATTTTATAATAACCTATCTGGGAAAAGAATCTGAAAAAGAATATATATATATATATTTATATATACACACACACACACACACACACACACACATATACACACACATAACTGAATCACTTTGCTGTACACCGGAAACTAACACAACACTATAAATCGACAATACTTCAATTAAGAAAAGCAAAAAAAAAAATCATTTGCATTTCTATACACTAATAGTGAACTATCAGAAAGAGAAATTAAGAAAACAATCCCATTTACAATCACATCAAAAAGAATAAAATACGTAGAAAAAATTAACTGAGGAGGTATAAAACCTGTACAATTAAAACTGTTAAGACATTGATGAAAGAAAGTGAAGGAGACAAAAATAAATGGAAAGATGTTCAGTGCTCATGGATTGGAAGAATCAGTAGTGTTAAAATGTTCATACTACCCAAAGCAGTCTACAAATTAAGTGCAATCCCTATCAAAAGTCCAGTGGCATTTTTCACAGGAATAGAACAATCCTAAAATTTGTATGAAACCATAAAAGACTGAATAGCCAAAGCAATCTTGAGAAAGAAAAAGCTAGAGGAATCACTCTCCCTGATTTCAAACTATATATATTACAAAACTATAGTAATCAAAATAGTGTGATACTGGCATAAAAACCGACACATAGATCAATGGAACTGAATAGAGAGTGCAGAAATAAACGCATGCATATGTGGTCAATTAATTTACAACAAAGTAGCCAAGAATATAAAAAGCAGAAAGGACAGTCTCTCTTCAACAAATGGTGCTGAGAAAAGTGGGCAGCCACATACAAAAGTACGAAACGGTACCACTATCTTACACTATCTACAAAAATTAACTCAAAATGGATTAAGGACTTGAACATAAGACCTGAAACCATAAAACTCCTAGAAGAAAACATAGGTGGTACGCTCCTTGATATTGTCTTGGTGATGATTTTTTGGATTTGACACCAAAAAGCACAAAAAACAAAATAAGTGGGACTACACCACACTGAAAACCTTCTGGGCAGCAAAGGAAATCATCAACAAAATGAAAAGGTAACCTAGTAAATGGGAGAAAGTATCTGCAAATCATATATCTGATAAGGGATTAATATCCAAAATATATAAAGAACTCATACATCTCAACAGCAAAAACCCAAACAAACTGATTAAAAAATGGGCAGAAGATTTGAATAAACATTTTCCCAAAGAATTCATAGAGATGTCCAAAAGGTGCTCAGCATCACTAAGTGTCAGGGAAGTGTACATCACAATCACAATGAGATGTCACCTCACACCTGTTAGAATGGCTACTATTAAAAGGAGAAGAGATAACAAGTGTTCATGAGGATGTGGAGAAAAGGGAACTCTTGTGCACTATTAGAGGGAATGTAAGTTGGTGCAGCCACTATGGAAAACAGTATAAAGGTTCCTCAAAAACTTAAAACTACCATATGATCCAGCAGATCCACTTCTGGGTATTTATCTGAAGGAAGCAAAAACACTCACTAAATATCTGCACCTCCACGTCCATTGTAACATTACTTACAATAGCCAAGACATGGAAGCAACCTAAGTGTCCATCAATGGAAGAATGGATAAAGAAAATGTGGTATATATGTATGTACAATGGGATACTATTCAGCCATGAAAAAGAAGCAGATCTTACCATTTGTGACAACATGAATGGACCTTGAGGGCATTATGCTAAGTAAATAAGTCAGAGAGAGAAAAGCAAATACTATATGACCTAACTTGTATGTGGAATCTATTGTAAAACAAAACAAAATGAAAAAACCTGAGCTTGTAGATTCAGAGGAAAGACTGGTTGTTGCCAGGGGTGGGGAGGTAGGCGAAATGGGTGAAGTGGGTCAAAAGGTACAAACTTCCAGCTATAAGACAAATAAGTCCTGGGGGTGTTATATACAGCATGGTGACTACAGTTAATAATATTCTATATTTGAAAGTTGCTAAGATGGTAGATCTTACAAGTTCTCATCACAAGAAAAAAATATATAACTATATATGCTGATGGATGTTAACTAGACTTACTGTGGTGATCATTTCACCATATACACAAATATCGAATCGTTGTACACCTGAAACCAATATAATGTTACGCATCAACTATATCGCAATTAAAAAAATTAAAGGATTGATTCCAAATGGAAACTTCCCATAACCTTGTCTGTGCCAGTAGGTGCTTGTGGGTTAATAGGTCACCTTCTTCCTGGCGTATCCTAACCAGGGTCTCCTGGAAATAATGCCTAAAGCTGGTGGTTTTCAAAGGGGGTCCCTGGAGGTTTGGTGTGGGCAGTGATGAAGGTTCTGATTTCTTACCACCACCTTGCAAATCACAATGGTTCCATTTCTACTTTTATTTATTGATTTATTTTAAATCTGGGCCTTTGAAGTATGGATGGGAAAAATGGCTTTGCTGCTACAACAGAGAAAAACGTTGGGAAAAGGAAAACAAACTCAAAACCAACCTGCTCTGAACTCTTAAAAGAGACGATCCTACTGTGGTTCCAAGGCCCAGGAATTAGCCTCCTGGAAAGATACTCAGGGAAGTATCAGGGATACTTCAAGGGAGAGAGGAGGCTCTGACAGTCTTCATTGTTATCCTCTAAGCTCGATGAACCAGCATCGAGTGGGAAGTGGGAAGCTTTGGCGGTGCCAGGGCCAGGCTGGGCGGCCCCTGTCTGGGACTGGCATGAGAACATATGTTGGCCAAGAGTGGCCCATAGAGTTCTCTTCTGCTTTTAACGACAATTGTTGGGGGCCCGGGGAGGAGACGTGTGTTGAAAGCTGAACTAGGCTGGGTACTTGCATTCTCTCATTTAACCCTAACACGCCCCAGGTGGGATGTACCATTTTTTCTCCATTTTAGAAATGAGACCTAAGGCTCAGAGACTATGTCTAGTCTGAGGTCTTAAAGTGGGGCTGGTAGAAGCAGGACTCAAATACAAGCTCCCAAGGCATAGGACCCCACACCACCCTGGGATGAATGGTCATTCCTCGATGCACTAGGTGTGCTCACCTGGATGCTGAGGTGTGACCACTAGATGGCGACAGAGCCTCACAAAGAGTTCCCAGGATTCAGGTCAGGCAGCAGCCTGAGACCTCGGCCGGCGCCGCAGCAACCCTGGACTCCTGGACCATCGGAGGAGGGCCATACTCCCTCTCTAGGCCCCGCCTTTCATGCCCCAGCATGTGGGAGAGCGGGTTCTGGTGGGAGCCTGGCCTGGATCTAAATCGCAGCTCTGCCACTTCCTGGCCTCTGTGCCAAGGATGCATCTGAGCATCAAGTTTCTCATCTCTGAAACAGGAGTGATGACGCATGTCCAGGGCTTGCTGATAAGAAAAAGACCTGGCAATGGATGGGTTTGTGGTAATTAAGACAAAGGGAGCATGCACTGCTTGCCAAAGAGAGGTCTCCTGGGGTGTTTTAAAATGGCCAACATTTAAACCCTGAAGCATTTTACACAGAAACCCTGAATTTCTAGCTTCTTTTGAGAATCCTCTTTCCCACACAGCTGCAGCTGCTAGAGCCATACCCTCCAGGCTACCACAGTCCCCACCGCCCCCTACTGGGCCTCATTTCCCCCAAGTCTGTCAGCTCACTCAGCCCCTTGGGCCTTGCAGGCAGGGGAGTTTGCTCCTCAGACAAATCTTGGAAGTGAGGAACAGTGCAGTCTGTCCCCATTCTGGGGCAGGTAGGGCTTGGGTGGGTTTTTGTGTATTTCCCTCGGGCCTGGAAGAGAACCTCACCACCTGTGACTCCCGCTGGGCACCCCCAGGAAGGAGGGCATGGAACCCAGCTGCTCCAGGTCTGTACATCCCTGCTGGGGAGCCACGGTGGGCAGAAGTCTGCAGGCTGCCACCTCCCCTGAGTAGATCAGCCTTGGTTTGCCTCCCTGGCTCTGAGGCTTTGGAGGCCAGAGCTCGCTGCTGTGACTGAGGAGGAGATCTCATGTTGAGGCTGGGATGGCCTCCTGGTCCCACCAGCTGCTGGTCAGCTGGGCCTGTGCCCTCTGTTAACCCCGGCATGGCTTCCTCGCATGCCGATGGAGTCTCCCCTTCCCCAGAGCCTGCGGAAATGCTCATGAGCCATAGCTCACATCTCAGCTCAAACATCACCTCTTCCTCCAGGGAGCCTTTCCTGGTCCTCTAAGCAGAACCAGCCATCTGCTGCTTCTTCACTGTGCCCACAGCATGCACTGGCATCTCCTGTGAGACCTATTTTATCCTGCTTAGGCAACAGTTGCTTATTTACATGTCTGCCTTCCTCCCTGGATTGTGTTTTCCTGAACGCTGCAGCTCCTACACCCAGCCCAGGACCCACACGAGGTGCTGTAAACAGCTTCTGGCAGGAAAGAACTCTCGCAGGAGGCCCCCTTTGTCTTGTCACTAACCTTAAATTTGCACCCGCATGCTCTACTCATCTCCATCCCCAGCACACCTTTCAGATCTTTTGATTGCATAATACTTTGCCTAATCTGTTGGTTCTTTCCATAGATCAAAGAAGTAGAAATGAATAAGTAATTAACAGATGACCAGATCTCTTCCCTAGCTTCCCCCTTCAGTAATCTCACAAACTGTAAGCAAGATAGCATCCAAAGAAAAATCACAAGAAGTCGACAAGCCTGTACACAGTAGGAGATGGTGATGACTGTGACCTCCCTTTCTCAATGATTACCTGAGACTGCTTCTGTTTTTCCCTTGAAAACTTTCACGGCCAAGCGGAATCTTCAGATGTGGTTTTGGGGGGACACTGAGTCCACCATCTCCCCAGATTGCCAGCATTCTGATTAAAAGCAACTTTCCTTTCTATCAACATTTGCCTATCTCGAGTGTTGATTTTTGAGCAGCAAGCACCTGGCCCTGATTCAGTAACAATGCCTGAGAGACGTTTCTGAGGTGAGTGAAAGCGTGCAGTGTTGGGGCAAAAGCAGGGCTGCCTAGAGAAAAGTATTTGGATGTAAAACCATTTTTTTTTTTGGCTGTGCTGCATGGCACGTGGTGTCTTAGTTCCCCGATCAGGGATCAAACCCGCCCCCTGCACCGGAAGGTCGGAATCTTAACCACTGGCCCACCAGGGAAGTTCCCGCAAAACCATTTTTAATATGAGACTCTTAGAGACTTGGGCCCTTTAGGATTTGGGGCTGAAGGGCACTAAATATCTGTCACCAGGCTTGGCATGAGGATCCTGGCAGGAACAGCCTTTACTTGGTTCCTCCCATGGGTAAGAGAAGGGGCCGGGGGTCTCCCCAGGGCCACCGGCTAACTCTCACCTGACTCCCTGACAAGGGCTGGAGATGGCAATTCTCTGGGTTCCTGATTCATTCCTCCCACCCCGATTAAGACAACAGCAGAGCGTCCCAGCATTCCTACCAACAACACACCTCTCTACCAAACCAACAGCCAACATCAGCGTGGGAAGGTCCCCAGGCTCTGAACAGAGCCCAGCTGCTCCAGAGTCTGGCTGTCACCTTCTGTCCTTCACCTGCCCACATACAGGCTCCACTTGCCAGGTGCTTTCTCAACCCTCAGCCCCCAGGAACACCCCTGGAGGGACGTGGTGCTGTCATGCACAGCACACCGGGGAGAACACGGACGCAAGAGGTGGAGTAGCTTGGCCAAGCCCAGGTGTGTCTGACGCCCCAGGCTTTATGGAGGGCTGCCCTGGCCCTGGCCCTGCCCCCGGCTCTCTCTCCCCTGCACTTCACCCATGACCAGCAGCCCCAGGAACAGAAATGTTAGGAGGCCCTGGCTCCAGGGAACTCTGAGGCTCCCGGGACATCCATGGTACCTGCTGTCCTAACCTGGCTGGTCTTCCCTCCAGCCACCCTCTGTCGTGAACCTTCTGCTGGGGTCGCTGCCTTTTCATTGTCCCTCAGGCGTGTCGCTGCTGTTCTCCCAGCCTGCCGGCCCACACAAATTCTTCCAGACCCCTTGCACATGGCTCCTTCTCCAGGAAGCCTTCGTGGGTTAGCTGGCACTTCTCAGACTCACCTAGGGTCTCCTTAAAACCGGTGGCTGGGCCCGACCCCAGAGCTTCAGAGCCCTTCGGAAGATGTGCATTTTTCTAACAAGTTCCTGGCTGCTGTT
This sequence comes from Hyperoodon ampullatus, assembly GCF_949752795.1. Classification (NCBI taxonomy): domain Eukaryota; kingdom Metazoa; phylum Chordata; class Mammalia; order Artiodactyla; family Ziphiidae; genus Hyperoodon; species Hyperoodon ampullatus. The sequence goes on from NC_136917.1 coordinate 13,229,305, forward strand.
GCCGCTGCTGCTCTGGGGCTTCACCTCGAGAACCACTGGTGTGCACCAATGGTTTTCAACTGGGTTTGTTGGAGGCGTATTGGGGGCCTTCGTGAGAGTTTGTGTGAAGGAGGAAACTTTGCTCCCCCCAGCTCTGCAGGGCAGCTTTGCTACTGTGCGTTTCATATGATGGAGTTCCATGTAAAGTTTTGATTAAAGAAGGGATTTAGTTATTGGGAAAAAAGGCTGCCCTGCACTCACCCTGATCAAATGTGCTCTCGCTTCCAGAGGGGAGGGGCTGGCCTCTGGATGTGGATCTCTCTCTCATCCTATGTTTTCCCCAAGTAATGGCTCTCCTTCCACAGGAGGTTCTATGTGATTTTAAGTGTAACACAGACAAGCAGTTCTCACTTGAGGAGCTACTTTTATAAGTATCATAAAAATATTTATCACTAAAATCATTTTTAAATGTTAATAGTTTAGAATTCATTTCACTGAGAAGTAGGAAAAAGTTCTAACATGTTGAACTAGCAGAGCTGTGATTTCACAGATGACATTACTCAAGCTGAAGCTAAATTTAAAAAGTGAACAGATTTAAAGCCGACGTAAGGTAGCGTGTTAGGTAACAGCCCAGCTGACATACTGATAATGTAAAAATCAGGGTGATGGTTGGAAAGACCGAAGTTTAGGAAAAACTGTCCTTTAGAACAGTTTGAAAGTCACTTGAGGAGTCCTGCTCCCTCTGTGCTCTGGAATTTCTTCCCCTTGAGTTCCACGCTCATCTCCCCGTTTTCTTTCTTAAACTAATACAAGATTAGGATGACGTTTTGAAAAGGGCATCTCGTTAAGCAGCCTCGTCCCCATTGGTGCACAGGCTCCGGCCCAGTAGCCAGCTGGCCATGTATCTTATGGTAATGAGGTGTCACCTCCCCACGGGGCCTGCCTTCCTCCCTTCCACTCCTGCCTCTTCCTCCGAGACCGCCTCTCTTGCTCCCACCCGCCACTCTGTGCCAGCCGAAAGTGTGGGGTGGGGGGCAGGGAGAGGCGGCACCAAAGCCATCCTGGCATCTTCTCCTAGTGCTGGAAGCAGGCGCGAAGATGCGAGGGGGCTTGTGCAATGGGGTCCTCACCTGTACACCGTGGTCGGCGGGGAGCTCAGGCTGTCGTAGACGAGCCTCACATGGCCCTGGTACAGCTCCAGTGCCAGGGGGTCATTGTCTCCCTTGTAGAGAAGGATGCCGTTGTCCTTGTCCGTGGCCACCTGGAGGGAGTCATGAGGGTCAGGGCTCCCCTGAGTCCCCAGCTCTCCCGTCCCCGCCGCACAGAGCCCTCTTCCAGGCGGCCTCTTCTGAACGAGCCCTGGATCTGAATTCATTTCCTTATTTCCTCCTTCATCTAGTCTGTTCATTTTCATAAGGACGGCCTATACTTAATGCTCCAGCAAATGCTGATTGAGCAATTCAACAAATATTTTTGGAGTCCCGTTTATGTGCTGCTATGTTTTTATGTACGTGTATGTGTGTGTGTGTGTATACACATATATAAAAATGCCTGGAGCCCTGAGCTCTGATCTAGCCTCTTGGGGCCTTGGTCTCTCTGTATAAAGTATAATAACAATTATAAACAAAATACTACCCGTTACTACTTAATTCTGTGTTTACTATGAACCAGGCACTGTGTTACGTGTCACCTAGGGAATTTTTTTAAAACACAGTGTCTGGGCTTCACCTCAAACCACTTGCAAACAGATCTCTAGAGGCCAGACCCAGGCAAAGATACGAAGTGCCCCAGGAGATTCTAAAGTGTTGCCAGGCTGAGAAGCACTGGTTTCAAAGCTGCTGCCCAGAGGGCGTCTGTTTGCCAGGCACAGGGCACCAGGGGTGGGGCTCTCTGACCAGCCCCTTGGCTCCCACTGCCTAGCCCAGGAGCAGCTGATGTTGGCCTGGGGCCAGACCTTGGCAGAGGCCAGGTCCCTATAGGAGTCCTTGCCCACGAAGCTGACGGTGAGCAGGGGGTCTGATAGGACACTGGGCTGTCCGGGGCACCGGGTGCTGCTCTGGTTATTGGGATGTAACACTTGCATCCCTGGGTGTCTGGGACTGAGGGAGGAAGGCAGGACGGCGATGAGGGGACCAGGAGTGAGGGCAGTGATGGCAACCAGAGCTTCTTTCTTGTGTGCACCTGGGGTCAACCCCCATCTCAGAGGCCTGCCTGCTGGACTGTAGGCTCTGCGAGGTGAGGCCGTGTGAACTTTCATACATCTCTGCAGCCCCGGTGCCTCGAATGGTACCTGGCAGGGGTGGATGCCCAGTGGATCTTTGTTGAATGAATATTTTCTCCATAAGCTTAAACCTGGGCTAGTGTGGCCATAACCAGAAGGAAGAAAGGGCCTTAGCTAATGCTATGTGGCAGAGCCACTAACTGGCCTGCAGCCCCTAGCGGTGTCTCTGGGGTCCCCCCTGCCCACCGAGCCTACAGGCAGGGGCCTGCTCTTTATCAAACCCCTTCCCTTCTCCCTCTGCCCCCCAACAGCACTGAGGTCACCCAGAAATGTAGTCTGGAAGAACTAGTCAGGTCCATAGGTAAGGAACTCGACAGAAGTTAGTTGGAAAAGAATCGGGTTCATACTGAAGGGTTTCCTGTTCCCTGCTCCCTTGTGCCTCTGGGCCTTTGCACATGCTGATCTCTGAGTCTCGAATGCACCACCCCCCTTCATCCTGCACCATCAGCCCCTCAGCCTTCCGCCCTTCTCCAGGCAAACTCCTTCTCATCCTTCAGATCTCAGCTGAGTTCTCATCGCCTCTGGGGAGCCTTCCTTGATTCTTCCCAGCAGGCTGGGATCACTGCCCCGCCCATGTGCTCCCACAACACCCAGGGTTGTCATGGTCCCTTTTCTTGTCATCCTGCCCTGAGCAAGGGGCTTCGCCTGTCTTGTCCACCATTGAATCCCCAGTGCACAGTGTCTGGCATGTAATAGTTGAATGAATATTTCCTAGAGAAAAGAATGAATGAGGCTGGAGTGGGGGCTGCTCTTTGCAGTGAGAGCTGGTCAGGAGCTGTCTATAGAACCCTCTGGACAGAGCTGGTCCCAGTCCCCCCAAGCTGAGTGTTGTCCCTTATGATGTGTAGGGAAGGGGGCAGGACTGCTGCGATCTGGGGCATCCCAGCTGTTCTCGGAACAATCAGAGCTTGGGGGCACGTTAGGGTCCTTCCAAGGGCTGGGTGGGTGGGGCGCACCTGCAGGGAGATGTTGGCCTGGGGTCGGACCTTGGCGGAGGCCAGTTCCACGTAGGAGTCCTTGCCCACGAAGTTGACGGTGATGAGCTTCTCACACCTTGGGCCAGCGAAGCCCGGGGGGCAGCGGCAGGTGGGCTCCTGCTGCACCACGATGCACTGGGCCCCGTTCTGGCACTCGTACTGGTCGCAGGGGCTTGTCTGTAGCAGGACCATGGGCGGGGGGTTCTCGCAGTAGAGCCCGCTGGGAGGGAGGAGAGGAGGATGGGGGGAGGGAAGATGGGGAACGGTGAGAGGAGACATCAAGTTATTTAGGCCAAAGAGCCACTAGCAGAGACCGTGGCATGAGAGGGAACTAGTTCCAGCGCTGCTAGTGACTGGGGCAAGTCCTGATCCTTCTCTAAGCTCCAGATTTCCCATTTTTAAAATAATGGGGTCAGACTAGAGCACAGGTCCTCAATTTCAGCGTCATCAGAATTGCCTGCAATGAATTTGTTGAAAGTGCAGATTCTCACCCAGCCATGGATCAGTGTAAGCAAAATAGGGTACATACACACAAGGGAATAACACTCAGCCTTGAAAAGGGCATTCTGACACATGCTGCAGTATGGATGGACCTTGAGGAGATTATACTAAGCCAAAGAAGCAGATAGAAAAAGACAAATGCTGTCTGATTCCACTCATATAAAGTACCCAGAGTGGTTAAACTCATGGAAACAGAAAGTAGAATGGAGTCTGCCGGGGGACTTCGCTGGTGGTTGAGGGGTTAAGACTCCCTGCTTCCAATGCAGGGGCATGGGTTCAATCCCTGGCCAGGGAACTAAGATCCCACATGCCACGTGGTGCGACCAATAAATTAAAAAAGAATGGTGGCTGCTGGGGCCAGGGGAGGGGGAACAGGAAAATGTTGTCTAATTGGGTACAGAGTTTCAGTTTGCTAGATAAAAAGAGTTCTGGAGGACTTCCCTCATGGCGCGGTGGATAAGAATCTGCCTGCCAATGCAGGGGACATGGGTTCAATACCTGGTCCAGAAAGATCCCACATGCTGCGTAGCAACTAAGCCCGTGCACCACAACTACTGAGCCTGTGCTCTAGAGCCCACAAGCCACAACTACTGAGCCCATGTGCCCTAGAGCCCACATGCTGCAACAACTCAGCCCGTGTGCTGCAACTACTGGAGCCTGCATGCCTAGAGCCCGTGCTCTGCAACAAGAGAAGCCACCACAATGAGAAGCCCATGCAGTACAACGAAGAGTAGCCCCCATTAAGAGAATTCAGCACCACCAAACCAGCTTTACAACAAATGCCAAAGGAACTTCTCTAGGCAGGAAACACAAGAGAAGGAAAAGACCTACAAAAACAAACACAAAACAATTAAGAAAATGGTAATAGGAACATACATATCGATAATTACCTTAAATGTAAATAGATTAAATGCTCCAACCAAAAGACATAGACTGGCTGAATGGATAGAAGAATAAGACGTATATATATGCTGTCTACAAGAGACCCACTTCAGATCTAGGGACACATACAGACTGAAAGTGAGGGGATGGAAAAAGATATTCCATGCAAATGGAAATCAAAAGAAAGCTGGAGTAGCAATTCTCATATCAGACAAAATAGACTTTAAAACAAAGACTATTACAAGAGACAAAGAAGGACACTACATAATGATCAAGGGATCAATCCAAGAAGAAGATATAACAATTGTAAATACGCACCCAACATAGGAGCACTTCAATACGTAAGGCAAATGCTAACAGCCATAAAAGGGGAAATCGACAGTAACACAATAATAGTAGGGGACTTTAACACCCCACTTTCACCAATGAACAGATCATCCATAATGAAAATAAATAAGGAAACACAAGCTTTAAATGACACATTAGACAAGATGGACTTAATTGATATTTATAGGACATTCCATCCAAAAAAACAGAATACACTTCCTTCTCAAGTGCTCGTGGAACATTCTCCAGGATAGATCATATCTTGGGTCACAAATCAAGCCTTGGTAAATTTAAGAAAATTGGAATTGTATCAGGTATCTTTTCCGACCGCTACACTATGAGACTAGATATCAATTACAGGAAAAAACTGTAAAAAAAAATACGAATACATAGAGGCTAAATAATATGCTACTAAATAACCAAGAGATCACTGAAGAAATCAAAGAGGAAATAAAAAAATACCTAGAAACAAGTGACAATGAAAACACGACGACCCAAAACCTATGGGATGCAGCAAAAGCAGTTCTAAGAGGGAAGTTTATAGCAATACAAGCCTACCTAAAGAAAAATCTCAAATAAACAACCTAAACTTAAACCTAAAGCAATTAGAGAAAGAAGAACAAAAAACCCCCAGAGTTAGCAGAAGGAAAGAAATCATAAAGATCAGATCAGAAATAAATGAAAAAGGGCTTCCCTGGTGGTGCAGAGGTTGAGAATCCGCCTGCCAATGCAGGGGACACGGGTTTGATCCCTGGTTCAGGAAGATCCCACATGCCGCAGAGCAACTAAGCCTGCGTGCCACAGCTACTGAGCCTGCGCTCTAGAGCCCGTGAGCCACAAATACTGAGCCTGTGTGCCGCAACTACTGAAGCCTGCATGCCTAAAGCCCATGCTCTGCAACAAGAGAAGCCACCGCAGTGAGAAGCCTGAGCACCACAGTGACCCAATGCAGTCAAAAATAAATAAATAAAATAAATAAATTTATTTAAAAAAAAGAAATAAATGAAAAAGAAATGAAGGAAACAATAGCAAAGATCAATAAAACTAAAAGCTGGTTCTTTGAGAAGATAAACAAAATCAATAAACCATTAGCCAGACTCATCAAGAAAAAAAGGGAGAAGACTCAAATTAACAGAATTAGAAATGAAAACGGAGAAGTAACAACTGACACTGCAGAAATATGAAGGATCATGAGAGACTACTACCAGCAACTCTATGCCAATAAAGTGGACAACCTGGAAGAAATGGACAAATTCTTAGAAAAGCACAACCTTCCAAGACTGAACCAGGAAGAAATAGAAAATATAAACAGACTAATCACAAGCACTGAAATTGAAACTGTGATTAAAAATCTGCCAGCAAACAAAAGCCCAGGACCAGATGGCTTCACAGGAGAATTCTATCAAACATTTAGAGAAGAGCTAACACCTATCCTTCTCAAACTCTTCCAAACTATAGCAGAGGGAGGAACACTCCCAAACTCATTCTACAAGGCCACCACCACCCTGATACCAAAACCAGACAAAGATACTACAAAAAGAGATGTCACAAAGAAAGAAAACTATAGGCCAATATCACTGATGAACATAGATGCAAAAATCCTCAACAAAATACTAGCAAACAGAATCCAACAACACATTAAAAGGATCATACACCATGATCAAGTGGGGTTTATCCCAGGAATGCAAGGATTCTTCAATATACGCAAATCAATCAACATGATACATCATATTAACAAATTGAAGGAGAAAAACCATATGATCATCTCAATAGATGCAGAGAAAGCTTTCAACAAAATTCAACACCCATTTATGATAAAAACCCTCCAGAGTGTAGGCATAGAGGGAACTTTCCTCAACATAATAAAGGCCATATATGACAAACCCACAGCCAACATCGTCCTCAATGGTGAAAAACTGAAAGCATTTCCACTAAGATCAGGAACAAGACAAGGTTGCCCACTCTCACCACTATTATTCAACATAGTTTTGGAATTTTTAGCCACGGCACTCAGAGAAGAAAAAGAAATAAAAGGAATCCAAATCAGAAAAGAAGAAGTAAAACTGTCACTGTTTGCAGATGACATGATACTCTACATAGAGAATCCTAAAGATGCTACCAGAAAACTATGAGAACTAATCAATGAATTTGGTAAAGTAGCAGCATACAAAATTAATGCACAGAAATCTCTTGCATTCCTATACACTAATGATGAAAAATCTGAAAGAGAAATTAAGGAAACACTCCCATTTACCACTGCAACAAAAAGAATAAAATACCTAGGAATAAACCTACCTAAGAAGACAAAAGACCTGTATGCACAAAACTATAAGACACTGATGAAAGAAATTAAAGATGATACAAACAGATGGAGAGATATACCATGTTCTTGGATTGGAAGAATCAACATTGTGAAAATGACTATACTACCCAAAGCAATCTACAGATTCAATGCAATCCCTATCAAACTACCAACGGCATTTTTCACAGAACTAGAACAAAAAATTTCACAATTTGTATGGAAACACAAAAGAGCCTGAATAGCCAAAGCAATCTTGAGAAAGAAAAACAGAGCTGGAGGACTCAGGCTCCCGGACTTCAGACTATACTACAAAGCTACGGTAATCAAGATAATATGGTACTGGCACAAAAATAGAAATGTAGATCAATGGAACAGGATAGAAAGCCCAGAGATAAACCCATGCACATATGGTCACCTTGTGTTTGATAAAGGAGGCAAGAATATACAATGGAGAAAAGACAGCCTCTTCAGTAAGTAGTGCTGGGAAAACTGGACAGCTACATGTAAAAGAATGAAATTAGAACACTCCCTAACACTGCATAAAAAAATAAACTCAAAATGGATTAAAGACCTAAATGTAAGGGCAGACACTGTAATATAAACTCTCAGAGGAAAACAGGCAGAACACTCTATGACATGAATCAGAGCAAGATCCTTTTTGACCCACGTCCTAGAGAAATGGAAATAAAAACAAAAATAAACACATGGGACCTAATGAAACTTAAAACTTTTGCACAGCAAAGGAAGATATAAACAAGATGAAAAGACAACCCTCAGAATGGGAGAAAATATTTGCAAACGAAGAAACTGACAAAGGATTAATCTCCAAAATATACAAGCAGCTCATGCAGCTCAATATCAAAAAAACAAACAGCCCAATCCAAAAATGGGCAGAAGACCTAAATAGACATTTCTCCAAAGAAGATATACAGATTGGCAACAACCACATGAAAGGATGCTCAACATCACTCATCATTAGAGAAATGCAAATCAAAACTACAATGAGGTATCACCTCACACCGGTCAGAATGGCCATCATCAAAAAATCTACAAATGATAAATGCTGGAGAGGGTGTGGAGAAAAGGGAACCCTCTTGCATTGTTGGTGGGAATGTAAATTGATACACTTACTATGGAGAACAGTATGGACGAGGTTCCTTAAAAAACTGAAAATAGAACTACCATATGACCCAGCAATCCCACTACTGGGCATATACCCTGAGAAAGCCATAATTCAAAACAAGTCATGTACCATAATGTTCATTGCAGCGCTACTTACAATAGCCAGGATATGGAAGCAACCTAAGTGTCCATCGACAGATGAATGGATAAAGAAGATGTGGCACATATATACAATGGAATATTACTCAGCCATAAAAAGAAATGAAATTGAGTTATTTGTAGTGAAGTGGATGGACTTAGAGTCTGTCATACAGAGTGAAGTAAAGTCAGAAAGAGAAAAACCAATACCGTATGCTAACACATATATATGGAATCTAAAAAAAAAAAAAGGTACTGATGAACCTAGGGGCAGGACAGGAATAAAGATGGAGACATAGAGAATGGACTTGAGGACGTGGGTGGGGAAGGGTAAGCTGGGATAAAGTGAGAGAGTGGCATGGACATATATACACTACCAAATGTAAAATAGATAGCTAGTGGGAAGCAGCTGCATTGCAAGGGGAGATCAGCTCGGTGGTTTGTGACCACCTAGAGGGGTGGGATAGGGAGGGTTGGAGGGAGGGAGATGCAAGAGGGAGGGGATATGGGGATATGTATACGTAGAGCTGATTCACTTTGTTATACAGCAGAAACTAGCACACCATTGTAAAGCAATTATACTCCAATAAAGATATTTTAAAAAGAAAAAAAAAAAGAGTAGCCCCCACTTGCAGCAACTAGAGAAAGCCCGCGTGCAGCAACGAAGACCCAACACAGCTTAAAAAAAAAAAGAGTTCTGGAGATGGATGGTGGTGATGTTTGCACGGCAATATGAATGTACTTACTGTACACTTAAAAATGCTTAAGACAGTAAATTTTGTGTTATGTGCATTTTACCACAATTAAAAAAAATTTTTTTTTAAGTGTGGGTTTCCAGTTCCTTCTCCCCACCCCAAATTCTAATTTCGTAGCTCTGGGGTGGGGCTCTGGAACTTATATTTTCACAAGCCTCGCATGCAGATGGTCTCAATCAGGCTTTGGAACCAACTGCCTTGAGAACTCATGGTTCCTTCCAGGCTCATGTTCTCAGAGTCTATGACCGGGGCTCGGCTGCACAGTCAGATCTATACCTCCATGAGTACTGACATGTATACAGGACTGTCCCCCAGTCTGACCCCCCTTAAGTGGTCCCTGCCTCCCCTCCAGGCTCCCCTGGGCCCTTCCCTTCCAGTCAGTGTGGGAGCGAGAGCTGGCACCTTCATACCCCTTCCACGTACCCCACAGACGTCTGACCACCTGGCCAGGGCCTCCAGTCTCCCCTTTCTCTCCTGGCTTCACTGATTCCAATGACTGACCCCCAAACCCTCCCATTCACCTCCATTTTCCTGCCATTAGGGCACCATACTGTTTTTGTTCTCCAGCCTAGAAAGAAGACTCCTGCCAGCGTGGCCACGTGGCTACCCACACCCTGCAAGCTGGGCTCCAAAACGGTAGCATCTGTCGTTAGATGGAATCACGCCGAAGTTTGACATAATATGAGCCAGACCCTAAGTCCAACTTCCACATGGTTGCCTTGGGTACCTCTTTTTTTCCATCTACAACATGGCGTGAACAAGGTCTGCTCTGGCACTTGGAAGGGCTGAAGAGGGTTTTGGGGGAATAAAGGCACCACAGAGACCTAGGGCTAGGGCTGTCTGGGTCTCCACCCGCCTGGGCCCACCAGCCCCCAGCCCACTGTCGCCTGCCATCCGGCCCCTTGACCATACCTGAAGCCCTGGGGGCAGATGCATGTGTAGCCGTTGACCGCATCCACGCACTGGGCCCCATGGCGGCACCCGTGGGCTGCGCAGTCATCACTGTCCACCTCGCAGAGCTTCCCGCTGTAGCCAGGGAGACATTCGCACCTGGAACACAGCGGAGCGAGGCTGTTCTACGGCCTGGCTGGCGTCTAGGCAGCCTCTCCACTATCTACCCACGTAGCCAAGTCCCTGCAGCTCTTGCGGGCTCCCCAAAGCCTGGCCTGCAGTGGGTCTCATGGGCTGTCCACAGCCTCTGGTCACTGCAAGCCGATGTCTGCCTGCTTCACATGGGGCATCTTGTCAGGAGTCGGCTGAGGAGTGCAGGGCTGTGGTCACACAGGTTTTGGCTTGGATCTACCACTGTCTACATAGAACTAATATTGAGCTTAGCCTGCCTTTGTGCCAGGCACTGGGCTAAGCACCTTTCACAGAGTGCCTTGCTAAGGCCTCCCAGCACCCTGTGAAGGAGGGTCAGTCCCCCTCCAATACCAGGAGGAAACCAGGGCTCCAGGAGAGCTGACCTGACTTCCCTGAGGCCCCCCACCGTGTAATACTTATGTGTGTCAGTGATACTTCGTTTACACTTTGTGTGTAAGACCCTGTTCTCGGTGTATCTGCCACTCACTACCTCTCTGTGTTTCAGTTTCTTCACTTTTCAATGTGACTGATGATCAATAACTTCACCTCTTACGGTGGTTTTAAAAATTAAGTGATACACTCTGTGCAGGGCACTAGATCCACACTGAGTAAATAGTCAGTGTGATATGAAGGTGCTGATAAGGATGATGAAGAAACGATGCTGTTGGCACTCCCTTTGATTCTATTCTATTGTTTGTTCATTTTTTCCCAGGGATTTCGGCTGATATAAGAAGGTGAATCCCTTTGCCCTTGAAAAATGCCTCCTGGTCTCCAGGGGAGAGGATGGGAGCTACTGGCCCAACCCAGGCCCTGCAGGCCGACCCGCCCCTCCCTGAGGAGCATGGTGTCAGCAGCTCCATCATGTCCTCGCTGGCCCAGGTTTCAACCCGGCCAGAGACGGCTGCTGCGGCGGGTCTCCCTAAACATGGGCCTGAGACACGCATCTCTGGGCTCCTCTGTCTGGGGCGACAATGTGCAGAAGTCCCAGCAAGGAAGAGACCAAAGGTACCACCTTACTCACAGCGGCTTCAGCACACAGGCACATGTGAACACAAATGCTTCCTGGCTTCTCTACCACCGGCAGGGCCTGGAGCCTGCACACCTCTCTGGGCTCACTGGCTGAGTTCTGCTGGGCGGAGTGTAAATAATAACCACAGCCTATCCAAGTCAGAGGAGGAAGGTAGTACGGGCAGGGGAAGGTGTGGTACGGGTGGCCAGGTGGGGAGGGAAGTGAGACCTTGCAATACTTGTGTGACGCTGGAGCCTGACTGGGGAAGCATCAGGACAAAGGGATAGTCCTCCCTCCGCCCTCTCCTCACTCCACCGCCTTTAGGATGGCTGGAAGTGGGCTGGAATCACAAGTAGATCCTGGCAGGGCTGGGGCTGCCAGAACGTGGTGCATGCTGTGGATTCATGGCAAGGTAAGATACTCAGGGGGTGGGGGGGTCCCTGGAGGGGGGCGAGTTCTAGAATCTGAGGATTTACTGGACCTGCGTCCAAAAGCTGTGAAATCTGCTGAGATCTGACCTATTCACCTTTACTTATTTGATGGGTAAATTTGAAATATGTGACCTATTGCTGCACCAGAAGGTGCAAACTTTCACGTCTTAGCCCCCATTCCTTCCTAGTCTTTTAAAGGAACAGCTCGGGGATGACTTTTGGGGGCACATGCTCAATATATCACAGGCCAGGCCTCTGCTAGGGTTAAACCTGGCCCCAGCAGGCATCTGTGTTTGTGTCTCCTGAATTCTAAGAAGTACCTGCAGGGCAACTCAAGCTGTATGAGCTTCTCCAAGGCAATAATAGCTGCTCACTACTTACAGGGCAAACACCCAGCCTGATAAGCATGGAATTCGAGGCTACTGGGCAGGTCTTTATGAGGAATTAGAGAAGCCATGCTCCCTCGCAGATGAAGCAGTGGAAGTCTGGAGGAAGATGTGTTTACATCCTTCTTGTCTCCCAGTGCTACAGCCCTCTCCACACCTGCGCTTCCTAAACGAACACCCAGGGGTCTTGTTAAAGTGCAGCTTCTGATTCAGGGAGTCTGGGTGGGGCCTGGGGATTAGCATTCCCAACCAGCTTCCATGGGATGCTGATACTGCTGGTTCATGGATCTCACCTCCAATAGCAAAGATCTCTACAACACTTCTTCATCGGCCAAAGACAAGCATCTGGTGGTATAACCTGCATTCCCTGTTGTCCTCCAATGTGTTGCCTTTATATTTTTTTCTGAAGCGTAAGGGTTATGCAATTTTGATATGCATTCGACCTACTGATTCTGGACGAGGAGTAACCAAGTGACTTCAGGAGCCTCTGGATTTAGCCGAGGAAATCAGTCAGGCCTGGATTGACTCGCATCCCTTTCTGTGCACGTGTGTCGGCTGCTTGCTCCACCTCACTGAGCCTCAGCCCCACATAGGAGGTGGGTAACAGTTTCTACATCCTAAGATTGCTGAGTGTTAAGTGAGATAATGCACGGTGCCTGACACAGAGCGGGTGTTCAGTGTATGCTAGCCACCGCCATCTTTGTTTCTGTTATTATTTTCAGTGTGTATGGGCAGTGTTCATTATTATTTTCAGGGCTTCAGTATATTATTACTTCAGTGTTCATGTCACACATACTGATAGAGTACTATCTGTTCTGTTGAGTTGAGGCCTCATTAGAACAGCATACAAGGAAATCCCCGAAGATAAACATCTTCAAACTTGGGCAAAGGTTGCACTGACTGCACATCTCTTTTGTTAATGCCCCTGTTGCCTGCCTTGGGATGTGAGTTGTTATGGTGATGGCAGGGGAGGGCGATAACATTATAAAATGTTGCACTGGGAGAAGGGACTTTTCATTTAAATGCATCTCAAAAAGAAAAAAAAAATCAACATTATTGAGTTGGCCTGTAGACCTCTTCAAGATTCTAAGAGACACTGTGCATATATATATCAATATTATCTCAAGATTTTGAAAGCGAGACTGGTTTCTATATTCTATATTGTCCTTGAACTCAAGGGGTCTTGGTTACAGTGGAGAGAGTTTCCAGGGACAAGTAGTAGAGAATCGTGATCTCTGGTCCTAAGTCTCTAGCACCCCATTCCCAGACCTGTACCCGGGACCACTTCTGACCAGTCTCCAAGCTCGCTCTGCTCGTCCAAGCCAGCGTCCTCTGAGCTTGCCGTCCACTCAGCCTGGAATACCACTGATCTCCTTTCCATCTACAGATATTCTACCCGCCCTTCATAGCTCAGATGCCCAGTCACCATCACTGCCCCTTCTTAGGTACACCCAAAGCCCTTTTCCTGTCGGTCCAGCCGGCTCAGCTTTGGGTTCAAGTTTGTGTTTTAAGCATCTCTTCCTACCCCTTTGCTCTTCCTTCAGTGAAAGAGCAGCCCTGACCTGAAGTCAAATCCTGGAGTGGGAAAAGCAGGGTGCGGGGGAGGCACCCCTCGCTCTTACTCAAGCTCAGGGAACTCGATTATGTGAAAGCCCACCCGGTACATCTCCGAGGGGACAGGAGCGGGTAAGGCAGACTTGAAGGAGGGTGCACGCACCAAAGGACCGCAGCTTCCTTTGCTCCCTCTGAAGCCAGAGGCCCTCCACGCCTCTTGCGTTTTCCCTGGTGGTAAGCTCTAGGCTTGGGATATCCAGAGAGAAAAGGAAAACACAGGAAGAGGTGCTCATGGCCCCATGTCACCCTCACCTACTCTAGACTCTTCTCCCTCCTTCTCATGGCGCATCCCAATTCCACCCATTCTTTGGTGGTCACTTCACATCCCACCTCCTAGGGTGGGGGGCTTCCCTCTCTGCTCCAGAAGGCTCTTCTCCCACCCTCCTCAGAACCCCAGCAGCACTCAGAGCCAGAATCTAAGGCCCTAGGAATTGCTTCTTTTCTTAACCTTTGTTTTGTGTCAACTTTTCCTCCCCCAGGTCCATGGCAAGGGCCTTGGAGGGAGGGAATTGAAAACCTCCTGTGCTACCCACTGCCTTCAGCACAGGGGGGATCTGGGGCCTGAGGGAGAGGGAGAGGGAACAGAGAGGACAGACACAGAGGCTCAGAAAGACAGACAGAGACAGACTAAGAGAAGTAGACCATGACTGGTCAGAGATACAGAAAAGCACATGGTAACAAACAAGTAACAGGCAGAAAGAGAGAGAGAGGAAAAAAAAATATGGAGGGAGCCCCAGCGTCTCTGCCTCAAACCCAGACTGCTGGAGCCGAGTCCTTGGGACCCGGTGCTGGTCACGAACGAGCCTCACCTGAATCCTCTGTCCAGGGAGATGCACTTTGCCTCATGCTGACAGAGGTTCATCCCGGGCACGCAGTGGTCGATCACCTCGTCGCACAGCTCACCTGGTGGGGCGGGTAGAGAGAACCCAGGCATCAGGGAGGGTACCAGGGGGATGCCCTGGCTAGAAGTCAGGTTCATCCAGCCCCCGGCCAGGAGGTCACGGGTATCAGGAGCCCTGCATTTGCTCTTTGGGCGTCTCCTTTCTCCTGTGCCTCAGCCTCGATTTCCCTGGCAGTGACCATGGGAAGACTGCAGGACCTCACCCGGGCACGGTCACTGCACCACCATTTGGCTATTTCACTTGATTATTTAGGGGCGGCGGCAGCTGAAACCACTCCTGACCTTGGGCTATGCTTATTTGTTTTTCCTTCCACACCCATTTGTGGAGCACCTCCTGTGTGGCAGCACTGGGCTGGGGACACAACCGTGACCTGGCCCTGGTCCCCCTCCCCGCCATGGCTAGTGCGGGGGGGTGTATCTACAAATAAGCAGGCAATTAATTACAACACAGAGCTATCAGCGCGATGACGGGAAAACTCAGTGGAAACCCAGAGGCTTCCTGGAGGAGGGGACAGTGCTTAGCAGCACAGTCCAACTGTTACTGATAAGTAAGCCCCTTGGATTTTCTCAGAGAAGAAAATATGGAAAGAATGTGAAGTTCTGGTCTCTGGATACATCCCCTTTGAAATTCACAGTGTCAGAAAATGCCTAACAGGCCATAAATACCCAAGGATATAAGCCCTGAAATACTCACACCACCTGAAAGTGTGTTTTGGGAATGTGGGAGGTAAGATAGGACGGCAGGGGGGAGGTCCCTGGCAGATGCATCTCTGAGCTTTGCGCTTCCTCGCATTCCACCCCCGGCAAGCCAGGTGGAGAGGGATCTAGAAAAAACAGACTTCCAGCCAGGGAGGTTCATTCAGAGGGCAGGCGTGGGCAGGAGAAGGCAGCCTGGGCCGTGGCTCCCAGGGGACAGGGCAGAGGACGGTCCTGAGGATGGCCGGGGAGTAAAAGCATGACAGGCACAGCCCCGGCGTCTGTTCTCTGTTGCGGTGAGGATAAGCTGACCCCCACCCCGTCCTCATTTTGCCCCGGTCTCTCAAGACCACAGAGAGCACTGTGTGCCTTCTAAGCCTCCCCTCATCTGCTGGAGACGCCCGGAGAGGTGCGGTCTCCGTGGGGGACGCTTTTTGACGTTTTCTGGCACAGACAAAACCACTACGTCCCATTCTCAGGAACAAAGTACAACAAGCCAGAACTGCACCCCGGTCCACGGCAGACGCAGGCGGGAAACCGCCTTGATGCGTGTTTCCTCAGCTCCCTCCACCCCTGCCCATTTGCCCACCGTCAGTTCAGACCCGAACGGAGCATGACCACAATGCAAGTGCCTCTGTGCTGGCTTCAAACACCACCAGGGCTCCAGGGTTCCCGAAGGAGGGGATGAACATGAACCAAATGAACAGACAGCTGAAAGGGCCCTGGGGACCTGTTCAAAGTGGGGAGGAACTAGTGATTTGCAGGGGGTGGCGTGGGGGGTGGCAGAGGGTGGACAAGCTAGAAGAGAGAGGGCCTCTGGGAAGCCCCTCATGACACAGTACCGGGTTTTGGGGATTCAAGACTTTGTCCAGAGGGGGACAGCAGGTGGAGTCTTTGGAAGAAGCTAAGAAAGTGGTACCCTCCTAACGCACGACAAGCCACAGCCTGCACACACCAACCCGCGCTCGGGCATCAGGGGGGCTCACCTGTGTAGTTCGGTGGGCACACACACACGTAGTTGTTGATCCCGTCCACACAGGTGGCGTTGTTCTCACAGTCGTTGTCCTCGCAGTCGTCTGGGTTGATCTCACACCGCTGCCCCTCGAAGCCCAGGGGGCAGGAGCAGCTTTGGGGATGTGTGGGTGTGAAGCGGGGAGCCGGGGGTCAGGGAGGGGGTGGGTTTGGAGCGGCAGAGGGGAAGGTGGGAAATAGACTCAGTCAGGTTTCTCCTCTGGATGGAGGTCCCGGACAGCACGGTGGACCCAGGAGGTCTTGGGGTCCTGAGCAGGAAGACCCTTAGGAGCCTAAGAGGGCATTTCATCTAGCCCCCTGTCTCCGGGCAGTATTCCATCTCCCCTGGCCCTGGATGGCTACCTCGCCAGGGCGCAATTCCCATCGGCCGTGCCTCCTTCACCGCTCCCCCAGCTGGATGTGGTTTCCTGGGTGGAGCTTAAATTCCTCCAGCTGTCTCCTAATCAGCCTTTGGGTAGTCTCAAGAGTAGCCAAGGAGAGAAAGAGCAAAATGACCCCTGCCCTTTTGGTGATTTTCTACTCAAGGGCAGCCTTTTTATCTGGAGCAGGACATAGATCAGGCTCTGCAACCAGGTTTCCTGGGAGTTAAATTCTGCGTCTCAGTTTCCTCATCCGTTGACTGGTGCTATTATCTACCCCCAGGGTGGCTGCAGGCATTAAATGAGATTATACACGTAAAACGCTTACACAGCGCGTGTTAGCTAGATTTAGTTCTAGGCAAAACTACCCACCTCCTTAACCTTATTCTCAGGGATGCCATTTCTCCCTGTCAGGTATTCCTGCTACCTCGGAGCCCCCTCCAGCTTCTGGGGGCTGAGGGAAGGGTGGGAGGGCCCCTCTCCTGCCAACACTTTCTGGTGAGCCTGGCTTAAAACACCATAGATCAGTATGATGCATTTCCTTAACCCGTCTCTGGAGTGTCAAACCTCTTGGATAAAAACCTCACCCCCCCGTCCTCTGTCCGACCTTGGCCACGTCCCCAGGATTAGGCATGCAAAGTAAGTCAGCACTGATGCAGTCAGTTCTGGGCAGCTGACAGGGGGCGAGGGAAGCGCTGGGAGGATGCAGGTGGGAGCCGAGCGTTGGATTAAAGAAGCGCTGCAGGGAATCTCACTCCTTCTGTGGCCCCTCCCCCCTCGTCAGGGACCGGGGACATACACCCCATCCACGAACATGTGTTCCAGCCTCAGACCTGGAATTCCAGGCCTCTCTCCGTTTCAGAGACTGCTCTGACTTGGGCGTTGAGCTAAACAACGAAACTAAACTAATAGGAAGTGGATTTTTGTGGTCCTAGAATCCTAAAGAACCTCCTTCCCTCTATGACCTGAAAACTGGGTCACATTTTCTACAAAAGGCTGGGGGAAGGGCCCTTGGGTCTGAGCTCTTGAACTGGAGCAAAATGACTCTATAAGTCCTTTTTGTTACTCTTAGGGACCCTGGCCATTCATGAAAAAGGTCATTTCTTCAGAGCCAGACCGTGGGTAGTTTTCCAAAGATCTTAAACCACAGTGTCGCCTATTTGCCTCAAATGAGTTACTCTGACTCTCCCCGGAGCCTTAGGACTGCATAAACGTGGGGTGAGAGTGACTGGTCAGGAGAGCAGGGGTTGCTCATGGACTGGATAGAGGGTGGGGAAGAGGCTAAAGTTTTTTTCTGTTCTCGCTGGAAACCTTACGGGAGGTAGGGGCAGTGAGGGGGTGGAGCTATCAAGGATGTCTCAAGAGCAATGTGTTAGCTGTAGGGACAGCTCTGTTTTGAGCAGAGGGACAACGTGTCAAGACTGGAGAAGCATCTGTATGAAGAGGTAGGTGATGCTTCCAGAATTCTGACCAGTGAGAGGTGTCATGGATTGAATTGTGTCCCCTCGAAAAGATATGTTGAAATCTTAACCCCCCCAGTACTTGAGAATGCGACCTAATTGGGAAACAGAGTCACTGCAGCTGTCATTAGTTAACTGAAGACCACATTCACCGGAGTGGGGTGGGCCCCTAATCCTACATGACTGGTGTCCTTATAAGAAGACGGCCATGTGGAGACAGACACAGGGAGAAGGCCATGTGCAGCTGAAGGTAGACATTGGAGTGATGCAGCTGCAGGCCAAGAAATGCCAGAAACTGCCAGCAGCCGTCAGAAGCTAGGAAGAGGCCAGAAACTGCCAGCAGCCATCAGAAGCTAGGAAGGGGCGAGCAAGAATCCTCCCTTGCGGGTTTCAGAGGGAGCATGGCCCTGCTGACACCTTCAGTCTGGGCTTCTGACTTCCAGAGCTGTGAGAGAATCCATTCTTTGGTTCCAAGCCCCCCAGCCTGCGGTACTTTGTTATGGCAGCTCTAGGAAACAGATAGAGGAGGGATAAGGGAGCAAAACCTCCGTCCGAACAGGTGGCTCTCCCTTTGCCAGCCTGCCAGGTGCTGCCCTGAGGGGCAGTGCTTTCCTGCTGCTTGAGGAGCCCACACGAGCTGTACCATCCCAGGGATGTGGGCCGCATTGCCTGCACCCTCCACCCCATTTTCCTAATCCTGTGGGTCTGGGCCATTTTCCTTGAAAATTAAGTCCTAAAAATATTTCCAGTTCCTTTGAAATCCTCAACAACGGAGGGTTGAGACGGGTCCTTCTGCTCACCTGCAGAGAGGGGAGCAACACAGTCGCCTGCAGGGGGCGCTCCTGTCCCTTGCCGAGGCGGGTCCCTGGGCTCGCGGGGTGGCGGTGAGGGGGCACAGGGGGCGGGGGCAGAGCCGGGCTTTCAGTCCTGGACGCGTGATTCCTGGCTAAGGCCAGGTGGCCACCACCGTGAGATTTTTTGGGTGGTTTCTACCCCCACCACCCCCCGGCTCTCTCAGTCGGTGAGAGTGCGTTGTTTGGCCTACTCCAAGCAGGAAAACGAACTCTGCCTTGCATTTCACATTTTACGAGTTGATTCTGATGGGGCTGGCTTGGCAGATGGACACGTGGGCGGCTGGGTTCCCTGGGGAGAACCCAGAGCCCAGAACCTGATGTCTTTTGCAGAACACGCAGCAACCCCGGTCAGAGGGCTTTTGATAATTAATTGTTTGCAACCTGAGCGCTAAGACCTCTCTGCACACAGCTTGCCACCAGATGCCCCCCCTTTACCGCCTGACCCACTGGCTCACTGGGGGTGCCAAACGGGACAATTGTCACTGGTCTGCTTTGCCAGGGTAGGGCCTGGGAAACTGGACCTGTGCACACAGCTGGGAGGGGCCTGAGGTCTGGCAGAGCTGCAGAAGGCCCGCTCCAAGGACAGGGGTGAGAAGAACCTTAAGTGCCTTCTACCTCCTTTCTTCCTGAGCTCTTAATGCCAGGGAGGAAAGAGGTGAGGTTTGGAGACTCAGGAATGAGTGTCAGGATATGGGACCTAGAGCCAATCAATTCTGTGCCTCAGTTTCCTCATCTGTTAAATGGGGATAGTACCTACCTGTACCGGATAGGGTCCTCGTGAGGATTTAAATGAGGCTTAGAGTCACTGCCTGGCACGTCATGAGCATGTAATCAAAGTCACCTATTATTATTGTTTTTTATAACACAGAAAGGGGTGGTGGAATTACCAGGCTGGCAGGTCTCTGAGCCATTATCCCATCCTACTCTGACTTTAGCCAGCAACTGTGGCTTCCCTTGGAGACCTCCTGGCTCTGGAGACGAACTACCTGAATTCAGATTCCTGTACCAACGCTTACTGTGTAACTGTGGACAAACGATTTATCCCTTTGATGCCTCGACTTCCTTATCTATTACAAGAGGGATAGTAGTAGCTGCCTTATAGGGAGTGAAGAGCCTTGGAGTCATTCACATAAGGGGCTGGGCAGGGTGTGGGCCCACGCAGGAGGCACAGAGCTGTGCTCCCTCAGCCTGCCCCAAGAGCCTGACCATGAAGACTGAGAGGAGGGAAGGCCCAAGGGTGAGCTGTTACCTGAACCCATCGCTGTGGCTCTCGCTCAGGTGGCAGGTGCCTCCATGCAGACAGGGGTTCTGGAGGCAGGTGTTGATGGGCACAGTGCAGTCTTTTCCCTGAGGAGCAGAAGAGAGAGAAGCGTGTGGTTAGGGAGGCTTTCTGTGGCTGCCATGATGAAGAGACCCCTGTGGGTTCCCAGCTTCCTCTGGAATGAGGTCAGGGAGATGGAGGCCCTCCCTGGGACAAGCCTGCTGTGTGACCCAGAGAAAGCCTGAGGGAGCCCTTGCCTTTGGTCACTCCACAGTGAGGAGGGGAGGAATGCTGAACTCAGGAGTTTGGGCCCCAGCTTCACTACTTCCCAGACTTCACCTGCTTCTCGCCATCATACCCTGTAGGCTGAGAGCAGGGGCTTTGGAGCCAGGAAGACCTGGTTTCATATTCCAGCTTCACCTCTTCCTGGTTGGCTGACCTTGATCTTGTATAATAAGCCTTTTAACTTCTACAAGCCTACCTCATAGAGCTCTTACCAGAATTAAACTAGACCTTTCAATAAGGAAGTGCCTAATATTACATACCACATCTAGCACATAGTAGGCATCCTATAAATACCAGTAGATGATATTATTCCTAGCCCCACTGAGGCTTAACGGTAATCCACAACTTGTAGGGTGGACTACGGCTGAAGCGTGGTCCACAGGCCTTGGCCCTATAAAGTGACAGCCCCCCAGACAGTCATCTTTGATTGGTCTGGACGTGGGCCCAGGGTTGGCATTTACTCTCCAGTTCTGCAGGTGATCCTGATGTTAGGCCAGATTGAGGTCTCCTGTGAGACAGAATTTTGGGTGCAGTGGGATTCCTTTGGAGCAGCCCCCCCCTGAAGGGGATGTCTGAGCTGAGAGGGAGTCAAGCGTGTGCAGGGGGCGGAAGAGCGTGTCAGGCAGAAGGAACGGCGAGGGCAAAGGCACTGCGCAGGGAGGCTGAGGCAGAGACTGTGCTCGTCAAGACCCAGCGTCCCAGGGAGCAGCGCAACGCTTGGTCCTCTGCGTCCAGCTTCTCTCCCCTGGGACCCGTGGACCGGTGCCGCACCGAAGTCTTGGCCGGCGGTCCTCGGGAGGAATCTGCTGCGTTTGTTTCTGGGCTGTGGGCTTGGCGTGGGCGCTGTGCCAGGCGGGGGTGATCGCGGGAGCCCTTCCACTGCCACACCACCTGCTCGTCATCTGCCTAAGAAAATCCTCTTCCCCGCTCTGCTGCTGCCGCCAGTGCCTGTAAGGAGTGGGACTGGGCTCTGCCGAGGAGTGCCGCCTTCTCACTGTCTCCACGCTGAGCCTCAGGCCCTGTCTCCAGCAATCTGAAGGCAGGCCCGCGTCTGCTTCCTCTTCGAGCCCCGTCACCAGTAAAGGGCCCGTTAGAGGTTTCTCGGAGGGGACATGGAGAATGCAGCTCGGGTTGAGGTCTGGTTGTATCCTAAACCAGAGCAACGTGGGATCCCTTTCAGAAAGTCCATGTGTCGATGGAAACCGCGAGGCTCATTCTCTGTCATTTATGGAGCACATTTTCTGTTCCAGGCCTCACGCTAAGTTTTGTATTGTGTATAATGTTCGTAACACCCCTGCAAGATTGGTATGGTTGTTATTACCCGCATTCTTACAGAGAGGGAAGGCAGACTTGGAAAGTGAGGTGCTGTACCCACGATCGCACAGCAGGAAGTGGAACAGGCACAGCTGAACCGGACATCCAGTCCAAAGCCAGCGCTGGGAACCGCGATGCTATGCTGGGCACTTATTCTGCCCCTCTCAAAACACGGGCTCTGCAGTTAGGCCGGTCTCAATGCACATGCTAGTCCGGCTACTGCTACGTGCCTTGAGGAAATTACTAGTTCTCTCTGAGACTTTTCATCACCTGTAAAATGGGAATAATGATGCCTACCCCACGGAGTTAACGAATGATTAGAAATCATACTCATATAAGGCACCTGGCAGGTAATGGTAGCTCCATAATTAAGAGCTATTCAGATAATGACCATGATGATCATGGGGCTCTGAGATAGAGGTGAATGTGGGTAATTAAAAGACTTTTTCAGGTCTTTGGTTGTTGCTAAGTAGTTCACGTGTGTGCGCGTGCGTGCGTGCGTGCGTGTGTGTGTGTGTGTGTGTGTGTGTGTGTATGTGTGTGAGATGAATGGGCCATGGATCGTGGGACTGGAGAACCCTGAGCAGGTCAAGGCGGGGACTCCATAGCCCCTGCCTGGGCCAGCCTCCCTGCTCTGGGGACTCTCAAGTACCAGGAACTCCAGGGGGATTCCTCCCCTGGGGATGGGGGAGGGGGAGGTGTCTCCTCCAGCCCCCTATGCCACAGAGCACTGAAATCCAGCAGGCAGAGCCTAGCCCTTGATCATGCGGTAACTGGGTCTGGAGGTGGGGATTTCTGTCACTTATATGTTCATGAGAAAAAAATCACCGTTGTCAACGCCTGGTCAATTAGTTCAGTTCAACTCTTTTCAGCCTCATTTTGCTCAAATCCACTAGATTCGGGATGCTCCTCGGCTATCCCCCACGACCCCCTCCCCAGTGTGTGCGAGTGTGTGTGTGTGTGTGAGTGTGTTTGTAAAGGTTGTGGCTGGGGCTTCTAGCTTCCTTTACAGGAAACCAGCAACATGCCATCTGTTCCTGATGGCCCATTCCACACCCTGGTATTAGGGACCGGCATAGACAGTAAAGTTAAAAGGCATCCATATGACAGCTGCTGAGTACTTACTGAATGTTAGGTACTGTGCTGGGTGTGCTGCGTGTGTTACCGTACACTTGATTCTCACAGCAAGGCTGTGTGGCAGGTCCTAGTGTGCAGATCGGAGGCCTGAGGTGCAGCCACTGGCCATCACCACCCAGCTAGGGAATGACAAAGGCAGGATCCACGCCTGCTGCTCTGTGTAAATCCACAGCCTGAGTTTTCTCCACTGAATACATACAAGGGAGTTTGAGGATCCAGGCGTTTGAGCATGTTTGCTTAATTTCTAGTCTTCCCCTACAATATGTTTGTGTGTGTGTGTACACGTGTGTGTGTGTGTATGTACGTGTGTGTGCAGGGGCGTGGGTCTGGGACTCCTGTGGGTGTGAGGCCTGGGGTTGGCTGCCCTGGGCAGGGAGGCTGTCCGACTGGCCTCATAGGAAGCCTTTGGCTCTCGTCTCAGGCTCAGGCCCATAGGTGGCACTCCGACACTGTCTATTGGAAGCACAGCTACAGCTGAGAAAGCCACCAGGGAGCCCTGTTCCCCAGCGGCAGTCTGCCCCTCAAGCTTGTCACTATACACATAAATCCCCCTGGGGACAGGACACCCGGGGATGCCAGCTCCCTCCTGCTCAGCTTGTACCAGGTGGGTCCATCAGACAGGCTGGGGACTGTCTTGAAATTCTCGACATGCCTAGTGCCTTCAGATGGGTGCCCTGGGATGGCTTCAATCTGGGAAGCCGGGAGGGTCCTGGGGAAGAGGACCCAGTCACGGCTTTGCTGACCCCAGTGAGGTGCAGTGAGGGGTTCAGCTATTCAGGAAACCTCCAGGCGAAAGTAGGGGGGGCTTTGGAATCATGTAGCCCTGGGTCTTAACCCAACCCTACTGCTTACAAGCTTGGGCCAGTGAGTCAAGCCCTTTCAACAGTCTGAGGCTCAGTTTCCACATCTGTAAAACGGGAATCAGTAAGTCCATCCTTACAGGGGAAAAGATGACTAAAATGCCAAGCAGAGCGCTTGGCACATCATCCATACTTTATAGATGTTAATATGGAGGCAGGATAATGTGTTCTAGATGCTGCTGGGTGAGAAGAAAGGAGGGAAGGGTTATTCTGGAATTAGCCTGGATTTCTGGGGAGCACAGGAGAACTGGGATCTCTATCCCAGCCCTTGTTGGCTGATCAGACCTGTCAACAGTGAAGGCTGGCCTTTTAATCCCATCCCTGTATCCTTCTCAAGCTGGAACTAGTGCTTCCAGGGCTGGCTGTCCTGCGGGCAGGGAAGGGAGGTGGGGGAGGACCTGGGAATCACCCTGGAAGGAGGTCAGTGTGGTGGGTGCAAGGGATGCCTCTACTTGGAGGTACTTTAACTCTCTGAGACTTAATTTCCCCATGTTCAAGAAAGAAAATACAAATATTACATTTCCTCCTTATCTCACTGCATCACTGTCAAGGCTATATGGGGTCCTCTATGATGGGTGTGAATGGGATACAACTGGGCAGCCCTCAGCAGTGCTGGGGAGAACGGGAGAGTTGCTGGCAAATGCTGTTGTGGAGTGACCCGTAAAGTGGACTTATCCACTGTCCTTGGAGAAGGGAGGGTCAGCAGTGAACAGGGCCCCTCCCTGGGCCGTGGATGGTAGGGGGCGGGGCCTCCTGTCATACCTTGTAGCCGTAGGGGCAGGCGCAGCGGTACTGCCCCACGGGATCCTGGCTGCACGTCCCGCTGTTCTTGCACGGGCTGGAAAGGCAGGCATTGCACTTGGCCACAATGTTGATGTCCACTGGCCCTGGACAGCAAAACCAGAGTGTTGGTGGCAGGTCCCCAAGTAGGCTCACTGTCACACCTCCCTCCCCCTCTGCTCTGGCCCCTTCCTCAGTCAGCTACCAGCCCCTCCCATCTCTGTCCAGAGGGCAGCTGGCCCTCCGCAGCTAGCACATCCAGTCCAGCTAGAGTCCCATTAATTCAGCCATCATCCAGAGAGGAAAAAAATCACAGCGGGACATCATTCAGAAGCACTTCTCAGTCAAATCAATTACTGTAATTAGCCTGATCTGATTTTGGTGCTAATCTGCAAACAATGCACCATAATTAGAAACCCCTTGTGAATCTCTTTATGTTCGGGGAGCTCTGGGCCCAGGCTCCATTTGGACCTCCCATTTTTCCTTCCCCAAACACCCCTCCTCATGGAATAGTCTGTGCAGGGCTAAGGAGGGCACAGTGCCTGGGCCAAAGGCACACATCACATAGGAAGTTCTCCTTATAGAACCCTTGAGTCGGCAGGAAGAAGTCAGAAATGGGCCCGGAAGACACAGCAACGATGCTGATGAGGGATTACAGTTTCAACTGTGTCCTTCTCTCCTCGGCCATCAGGGCTGGAGGGAGGGAGGCCACGTCCCTACACAGAGCTTTGTAACAGGGGCTGTGCTACCACTGCAGCCAGTGTTGACAAAGTCCTGGATAATCAGGCCCTATTTCATGTCAGGACTTTAAATGATCCCAGGATAACAGTCATCAGTGTGGAGATTGGGTTGAGATTGACTGCAGGCTGAGTCTGACCATTTGTGGTTGGGGTGAACAGAATGGGCTGATTGAGAACCAATGCCAGCTGGCTCAACTCTGGCTTCACCAAAGAACAGAGACATCATCTGTTCCAGGGAGACTATGTGTTCCAGGGACACAATGAAGTTTTAGAGGTAAAGTATATCTGTAAGTCAGAATAAACACTGACGCCTTAGGAGATGAGCAAAGGACATTAACAGGCAAATGTGTAGTACAAACAGAAAGTAAATTTTGGGGAAAAAAATAGTTCCCCCAATAATCAAAAACAAAATATGAGGGGATATAATATTTTACCTATTGAATTAGCAATGATTACAAAATGAGATAAAATAATGCAAGGGTCTGATGAAAAATGCACTCAATGCTACTGGGAGTGAAAATTGGTTACAACCCTTTCTGGAAATCAATTTGGCATTAAGTGTGAAAACCTTAGTAATGACCATATACTTTGGCTCAGTAATTTCTGTTCTCTGAATCTTATTTAAGGACATAATTTTAAATAGAGAAAGACATTTATGCAGCCGTGGTAAGAAAAAAAATGGAAATACTCTGAAAATTCAAAACCAGGAACTGGTTAAAGAAGTTATGATGGAGTGTTACAGCTTGGTGGTTGAGACCATGCACTCTGGAATCAGAAAGACCTGGAATTCTCTTAACTGTGTGATCTTGAGAAGTCATCTAACCTCAGTAAGCCTCAGTTTTCTCATTTTTAAAAGTAAGAATACTACTAAAGTAGACCCCACAGAGGTACTGGGGAATTAAATAAATGACTCCATGGAAAGTGAGAATTAAATGAAATAATACATGAAAAAGTGCTTAACATAATGCCTGCCACATAGTGAGAACCCAGTAGTAGTTTGTTATCATAATAATCATGCAGTCAAATCAAAATCTCATGTGCCCAAAATGTGCTGTAGTAAAACAGGAAAATGCTTATGCTCTAAGATTGTTGGGTAAAAAATGCAGGTTAGGGCTTCCCTGGTGGCGCAGTAGTTGAGAGTCCGCCTGCCGATGCAGGGGACACGGGTTCGTGCCCCAGTCCAGGAAGATCCCACATGCCGCGGAGCGGCTGGGCCCGTGAGCCATGGCCGCTGAGCCTGCGCGTCCGGAGCCTGCGCTCCGCAACGGGAGAGGCCACAACAGTGAGAGGCCCGCGTACCGCGAAAAAAAAAAAAATGCAGGTTAAAGATTTTCTCAACTATGCAAAAATTTGTAGAGTAAGAGGTCAACGAGGAATATGTAGCAATGGCAGCAGAGGGACTTAGGGGAGCGAATGACAAGTGGACCGTTAGATGCAGGTCCACCTCGCTTTCAGCATCTGAGAGGGGTGAGTCAGCACCTACCTTTGCACTGGAAGCGGTGGGTGGGTGTGGTGAGTAGGAGTCGGTCAGCCATGGGCTCGGGGCTACTGCAGCGGGCGATGCCAGGCTCCTTGTACCCGGCCTTCACCCACTCCGACAGCCAACGCAGGCTGCAGTCGCAGTGGAGTGGGTTGGTTCCCAGTGCCCTACAAGGCAGAGCAGGAAGTCAGGCTCCCCCGCCCAGCTTGGCCCATAGGCCCTGTAGTCTTGGTCCTCTGGAAAAGCAGAATTTTCAGACTTTGGCTAGATTGGGGGTGTCTGACAGGAGGACCAGCAGAGACTTCACTGGGGTGACAATCCCTGCAGATGTTTCAACCCCACCCAAGCCCCTCCCATCCCTAAGGCTTTGCTCTCACCTACCCTGGTAAGACTCCATCCTCAACTCACTCCCAATCTCAGCCCCTCCAGGAGGCTTCCTGGACCTCTGGCCATTGATGATCTGGCTCTCTTGCCCCACTAAAGGTTGCCCTGGAGGATGTACTCTGCAGAGAAGGTTTTGATACCCAGCAACCTAGGAAGCAGCTTCAGACCACTGAAGGAGCTCAGAACATGCCGCCCCCAAATATGCTGCTTTGTCTGTTGACTATTTTGAGCTGAAGGCACTTGAGAAACAGCAGATGCTGTTTCTAGCTAAAAGCAGGTCATATTTCCTATGAGAAAGGTACCCTCCCCGGGCCAGGAAGAGAAGGGAGTTGATACCAAAATGGATCTGTACAAACAAACCTACTAAAATAACGCTGATCTTCCATCAGTTTCTGCGTGATTTCCTAGTCCCGGTCCCATGATTTACCGCCCCTAGTCCAAGCTCCTCTGTCGTGTCAGAGCCCCACGCTTCATCATTCTTTGTGTAAAAATGGCATATAAGCCTTTGGGGCCCAATGGCTTCTTTGGGTTTTCATTCTCCTTTTGAAGACTCCCTCATGCACATAAAAATATTAAATACATTTGTATGCTTTTCTCCTGTTAATCTGTCTTATGTCAGGCCGGCCACAGAGCCTAAGAGAGTAGAAGGAAGGTTCTCCTCCCAGACACCACTCAGCTTACAAGTGCAGGGGAGGGAAATGGTATCAGCCAGTGCAGACACCTCCAAAGTGCTGTCTGAGGAAGAAAATACGAAAACTTCTGCTGATTTTTAACCATAGCCTTTAACATTTCTATTTTTTGAATGTTTTATAATATGCATACAAAATATATCAGTGTTGTATATGTGCACAATACAAAAATAATTAAATATACAGACAGCAGGTATACAAACTCAAGCATTTTCACTGGCAGAGGTATGTAATACCTAATATTTATGGGCCTCAGTCTCCCCTGTGTAAAATGGGAGGGGACTACCTGATGCCGAGTGTAGAAAGAATATGTGCTTTGGCGTCAAGGCAAACCTGGATTTGAACCAGGTCTCTGCCACCTACTAGCTGTGCGACCCTTGGACCAGTTCTTCGGCCTTTCTTAACTTCAGTTTCATCATGTCTAATAAGGAGATAAAAATGCCTTACTGCTGTGAGAAATATATGAGATAATTCATCTAAAGTGTTGAGCACATAGTAAGAGTTTTATGTTCATTCTTATTAAATATTTACATTGTTTACATAATTATGTCTCTGAAGGCATCTGAAGCAGAGAACACAAAATGTGCACAATGTGGGTACATTTTTGTAAATAAAACACACTCTATTCATATGGAAAGAACCATACTGAGGTGGTAGCACTGATAGTATTATCTCTGGCATTATAATCTTTTCTGTTTTGAGGATATGCACGTGGGGGAGAAACAGGGCTACTTACAGATGGGAAAGAGAGGTCAGGTCATTGAAGGAGCCTTCGGGAACGCTGGAGATGTCGTTGCCATGGAGGGTTCTGAAGCAGAAGCACAGGTCAGAAGGTTAACCCCCAGTAACAGCTCTGAACTCAGTACACTCTCTTGGCGTCCCAGGCTGGCCCAGTCATGCCTCTGAGCATGCAGAGCCCCACTGCCAGCAGCGGGAGGGGATGTCTCCTTCATTGTCACGTGCACGGATGTTTCCGTGCCTAGATGAGCTGCAGGGATGTCGGGAGTAGAGGGTTAGGGAAAGACAAAGATGAATCAGACGGACTTGGGATGGAATCAGAAATCAGTCCCTTTCAGCTGTGGAACCTTGGGTGCGTTACTTTCCTTTTCCTGGCCTCCATTTTTGCACCTGAAACATGGAGACAAAGCAATCTAGTGAAGGCACTGGGGTTTCAGAGATAATGTGAAGAACTATGGTTGAGACCAGAAGTTCTGGAGCTGGGCTGCTTGCACTCAAACCCTGACTCTGTCACTTACCAGCTGTGTGACTATGGGGAAAGTTACTTACCCTCTCTGTGCCTTGGTTTCCTATCATAAAATGGGAATGAAAGAAAGTAAAAAGATTTGCCGCAGAAGGTACCTTCGGTTGTGGGTGCATTAGTCCACGTAGAGCCTGGCATTTTCTAAGTACTAAATGGTTAACCTTATTAATATTTGTAAAAGGTCTTGAACAATGCCTGGTACAGATCAAGAAACTGGTTCCCTTCATATTCACCTAGAGAGATTTTAGGGAGATTGAGAAATGCTATCAGTCCCAGCTCAGAAGACAAAGGGAAGGGGGCACTCAGCTCCTGGGGAGACTCCCTGGAGCCGGACACTCATCTTTGTGGGAAAGGGTGTGGCATTACCCACACACGCATGTGGGTGTTGTTCTTGTGTGCACCTGAGTGCATTATCCGACAGTGTGTCCGAGGGGCCAGGCAACCTGCTTGGGTTTAATCATACCTCTCTCCACCCTGCGGTGTAATAGCTGGAAGCTATGCTCACTTGCAGGGTGGTGGCACATACTGAGCTTTCAATAAGTGCCTGGAGAACAGGTTTTTGAAAGAAATTGAAGGAACGTGGCTCCGCTGCTCAAGTAAAAACATGAGCAAGCCCACAATTCGTGGGTTATACCCTCCATGGAAGGATTAGTCATCCACTGCATACAAAAAATCCCCAAACTGCTGACTCACTTTGGGGCTGGCCCGTGAAATGCAAGGAGTGACATTCGTAGAAACTCAAAGGTTTCCTTAGTGGCTGCTGGGCACCGTCCCCTGGGCTGTGAAAGGAGCCCTAGTTAAACAAAGGGGGTGATTAACGTTGACTGTGAAAGTGTAAACAGGATAGTAACTTATGAATCTGCTCTACTGTTTTCCTTTTAGCTGATGTTAGCTTGCCCTGGGTCTTCAGCTGAAATATAGATGTGAGCTTAATTACACTTAATAATGAGCAGAGCCTCTCAAAGCTGACTGAGCATCAGGGCTAATACACATGCAGATTTCTGAGGCCCATTCCCAGAGATTCTGATTCAGTGGGTCTGGGGTGGGGCCTGAGGTTCTGCATTTCTAACACCCACATGCCAGCCACCCCCCGCCCCCGCCACCAGGTCCCTGGTCTCCCTGAATGGCAGGGTGAAAGCTTTCCTTGAAGCTTAGGCAGCCAGGAGAGCAGGGTGAGGGTACCCAGTCCTCTAAAGAGTGTTCGTGGAAGCTTCTCACCTCCCTGAGTAAGAAGGGGCTAGAAGCACTTCCTCACACTTTTATCAGTATCATTTAGTCTCTAATCCACGTGGTTATTTATGAATCACACCGGCTCCGTCTGCTATTAACTTGGATGACTTCACGGCTGCTTGCTGTTTGGCGAATGCACCCAGCCCCACCGTTAATCATTTCAGAATGCGGCTCGGGCCCCTGGAGAGGCACAAAGCCCTAATTTAAAAACACCAAATGACCCAAAGGCAGCTTTGGTACTGTGACCCCTGCAAGTCGCACTCCCATTTATTATGAGCTGATCCACTGAGGTCTCTATAAACTGCAGAGTAATGGGGCTGTAATTTACTGGGACAATGCTAAAGAAATCTGCCTACACTGTAGTTTCTGGCTCCTGGTTTGGCCCCCAAAGAAGGACTCTTGCATGTCCAACCACCCTCCTAAAGGATGCCAGGGGAGCAGCACAAATGTGCCCTCCCAGGAAGCACTAAGCACTGCCCCTTTCCCTCTCGTTCTCCCTTACACCTCACAGGGAGCTGGTGCAGGCAAGCGACTCTGAACTGGGCATGACTCATCTTCAAGCATCCGGGACTCTTTTTTCCCTCCTGACTCTTAGGAGGGGTTAAGGCAGACTAGGGAATTTCAGGATGCAGATGAGGACATCATGAGAGCAACTGGAGGGCATAACCATCCCCTGTCAGTTCTGGGTTGCCTGAATCTGGGTCTCCGAATCTCTAGGTGCTCACAGTTTGTATGATAGATGACGGGAACTATCCTCATCCTAAAGGTGGGATGCGGTGGGTGAATTCTCTTCTGAGCAACACAGGCCACTCCCAGGTGACCTGGGGTTTAAGGTCTGGAGTCAGATAGCCTGGGTTCGAATCTCTATTCTGATAATCACTGTCTGTGTGACCTGAGACAATGGACATTATTTCTGTGCCTCAGTTTTCTCATCTCTAAAATAGAGGAATTCTTAGTATCTACTTAGAGTAGATACCTTTTGGGGGGTATGGGTTGATCAACATCCTTCTCCTCTTTTCTGTAACAGTTCCTCCCTCTTCCATTAGGGAATCACCCCTCCCCACTTCTGAGTCCAAGTGGTCTGGCCTCATGGGCAGAGCTATGGACCAGGTCTGCCCAATCGGAGTCACAGTGATTGGTTTGAGGTTGAGTATGTGACCTAAGTAGGCCACTGAGAGATATTTCTGGGGCTTTCCTTGGAACTACTAGGACAGAGGCAGTTTCATTTTGAGAGGCAGAAAGAGATGCATTTCTGACAGTACCACTGGAGTACCTGCATCCAGCCATAGAATCTAATACCTACTACTGCATTTTTCAGTTACCTGCATCGATAAATTCTCTTTTTCTGCCTAAGGTGGTTTGAACTGATTTTCTTTTCCTTTAGTCAGGAAGGGATCTAATATACTGCTTCCTAAGCTAGGATTTAAAGATACAATGCAAGTGGTTCAGCTGGTGCAGGATGCAATGCAGGGCCAGCACACGGTAAGCCCTCACTCGGGTCAGCCACGATTATTGCAAGCATCGTCATGACTCCTTCCCCGCTATGTTCTTGGACATATTTGGGGCCATTCCCCTCAAGGCGTTACCCGCTTAGAGTAGAAGCGTGAAGGTATGCAGCCTATCATCCCAAAGGAGCCCCGTGGAGGATTCCAGGAGACACACTGAATTTTGGCAGAGCTTCCCTGTGTCCATCACCTTTCGGCCCATGTCTTTCATGCCACCCCACTCATTAATTCTCATCCCAGGCCTCTCTGGGCAAGGAAAAAAACACTCCCTTTTTAAAAAGGCCATGTCCCCCCCAGTCTTCAAGAAAAGTCTGAAATGAGAGGCAATAAAAATAGATGATAACCTACGACGGAGCAGGATGGAAGGCGATGGAACACTGGGCTAGAAGCCAGAAGACATGGGTTCCAGCCTTGGGTTCTGCTCCCACCTTATGACGGGTCGGCAGCATCTCCTCCTGTTCTCACACCCAGAAGCCACATTCCAGCCAAAGCTGGAGCTTCCTGGACATCCCACCCCTCCATCCCCAGGCACATGCCCTTCCTGACTTCCAGGCTTCTGTCCAGTGCATTTATATTTTCCCTGCCTAGAATGTTCTTCACTCCCATCCCTATTTGGGTAACTCCCTCTGGCATCCCAGACTCAGCCTTGGGAGCAGAAGTTAAGAGCAGTGATTCTGAGAGTAAACAGTCTTGGGTTCAGATCCCAACTTTACTCTCTCCTCGTTGTGTCACTTGGGGAAAGCTACTCAATTTTGCCAAGCCTCTGTTTCCTCATCTGGGAAATGGGGATAATGGTGGTATATTCTTCATAGAATTGATGGGAAGCGTGAATATGACAATGTAGCTAAAGCATTTAGCCCAGCGTGCAGTGCATAGTCAAGGTTTAACAAGTGTCAGCAGTGATAACTACCTCTGAGAAAGTCTTTTTTTTTTTTTTTGGTACGCGGGCCTCTCACTGTTGTGGCGTTTCCCGTCTCGGAGCACAGGCTCCGGACGCGCAGGCTCAGCGGCCATGGCTCACGGGCCCAGCCGCTACGCGGCATGTGGGATCTTCCCGAACCGGGGCACGAACCCATGTCCCCTGCATCGGCAGGCGGACTCTCAACCACTGCGCCACCAGGGAAGCCCCAGAAAGTCTTTTTGGTGGCCAGTACTGGCTTCCATGCCTCTCACTTGTATTCCTATGGCTCTTTCACAGGCATCACCCTGTACTGTAGTTGTTTGTCTATTTCCTGTTCTAGACCGTGTGATCTCTGAAAGCGGGAACTGTGCTATATTCACTATTTGTGCCCCACCCGCCGCGGTATTTAGCCTAGCATTTAGCTCACAGTGGGCATTCAGGGAAGGATGAAGAAGTGAATGATGTGAGCAAGTCATCAAACCTTTCTGAATCTGCCTCCTTGTCTTATAAATGAGTGGTTTGGACAGGGTTTCTGAGACTCACTCCCCACTTCTAAAATTCATAATTAAACTTTTTTTTTTTTTTTTGGTGGCACAAAAGGGCCACACCAGGACCACAAGGAGTCACCTTTTGGCTCACCAGAATCGCCTGATGTTCAACAGCTGGTCAAAAATGGAATGGGATTGTCTGGGAAGCGAGCGAGCTCTTAGTCTCTGAAGGTAATCAAGCAAAAGGGCAAATGGAGCCCTTTGCAGAGATGTTTTAGGGAGGGTCCATGCCACCAGTTGAGCAGTGGTGAATAGCCGCATGTGCATAAACAGCAAGCAGAGTCTTATTTCAGGGAACAGGAGCTAAAAAAATACGGATGATGAATGATAATCCCGCTCGCTCCCTCACAAGCACACACTGACACGGTCCTGGCGCTAACTGATTCCAGGTGGCCCTCCTGCAGCTGGGGCTGGGGGGTGACAGTTGGGACCACACGCACACAAGGCATGTGGCTCGGCGTGGGGCAAAGATCAGGGAACACACAGATCCCCAAAAAAGGACTAGAACGTCCTGGAGGATGTTCTCTTCTGGCTATTTTTAGATTAGGAGTGAGGTAGGAGAAGTATATTTTCACACAAAGTTTTGTTCTCAAAGCTCCTTGACCAATATCCTGTCTCTGAAATGTATTCATATCCACCCACCAACACACACACACACACACACACACACACACACACACACACACACACACACACACACACACACACACACTCTCTCTCTCTCTCTCTCTCTCTCTCTCTCTCTCTCTCTCTCTCTCTCTCTCTCCCTCTCTCCCTCTCTCTCTCTCCCCCTCCTTCTCTCTCTCCTTCCTAAATGTCAGGTCTTTCTTGCTGCTTTCCACAGCACTCTTTGGCCTTTGTCTATGGCTGAACCTTGCTGTTTATCCTGCTTCCTCACCCCAAACTGCCAGCATCCCTGGGTCTCTGGTTATTTCTGAAATTCTAATCAAATTAATGAAACCCATTAGAAATGTGAAAAGAATATATGAATGACCACATGCAGTTACAGGTACTGCAATTTCTGATTTCCAAAATCCTGTTTTGCTTCCCAACCCCCCAAATTATAAATATGTTAGTGTCTTCATTCATCTTTAACTTTGTCTTCATTTATAACAGAAATGATTTGATATTACCCATTAGCTATCAATGGTTTTCTTCATTTATTTGCCCATGTTCCCTTATAGTCCTTCATGGTTATCAATGTTATAATTGATACGGTTACAGTTACTAGATAGCAGTGTGGAAACCTGTTTACCACATAGTGTTATGCGGAAAAATAAACCTAATTTGTATATATGTTACAATTGTACATATATACAGTTATAATTGTAACAATATACAAATTAGGCTTATTTTTCCACATAATGCAATGTGGTAAACAGGTTCCCACTCTGCTATTAGTTTTCCTCTTTTAATAATTGCACTTCATCGACTGGTTGCATCATGCTTTACTTAAATATTTCCCCACTGTGGCCTTCTGGGTAATATTTAAAATTCAGGTTAAAAATTACAGTGCAACCAAGATCTTAATGCAGAGAACCCTTCTCTCTTTTTGGATACCCTTTCGTAAAAATTCCTAGATGTGCAGTTACTGGGAGAAAGGATACAAATATCCTTTAAAAGAAACGCAGTCCATAAACATTTTAATTTTTCCTGCCTTGGCCCTTATGCAGAAAATGGTTGCTCCCCACTGAGGTAGATAGTTGGAATGAGGGCCTCTAAGACCCTCTTTAATCGACAAGAGCCCATGATTCTAAAATGATGGTGCAAAAAGCCTACTCATTCTGAATTCAAGAAGCAAGCACAAGTGTGTTGGGTGTTTTATGTGGACTCCTGGTGAACTAATGACAGCACTGGTTCTGGAGTGACACCAACGAGGTGCTGAGGAAGGAGGAAATCCTGGATAGGGGGGTGATGTGCACCCCACCACCCTGGTAGACAGACAGATGGACAGGCAAACTTTCTCTTTCTCCCTTCCACATGTTGAGCTGTCCCAACCAAAACTACTCTAATTATGAACATAGGCACACGGATCCCATTGAAATGGCAGGTCACACCCCCTGGCAGCCAAGCTATGCCCAGAACTGGAAGACTGGAATGGGGGGACAATAGATTGGGATTGAGGGGAGATGGTGGGGGTGGGGTGCAGCAGGTCCAGCCCCAGCCAATGAGATGAGCCCATCTCCCGTTGTGTTCAACTCAAAACAGGGAAATGGTTCTGCTGATGTTTCCATTCTCAAGCTCCCCAGAGAAGATAGATAATAAATAAGTGACAGTAACAGATTGCACACTGTCAGCACGGGTACTTCTTTGCCCCCCACAGAATTGATTTTTAATAACAGCACAGATGACATGTGGCAGGAGTTGTCGCTGACACTGGTGTTTTGTGGGCCTCAATAAATCACATCAGCCTGGAGGCTCCGAAATGGACCTGCTCATTGGGTGCTGTCTGCCAACCGTAACTGGGTCCTGGGAAGGATCCCGGGGCTCTGAGTCAGGAGGCTGGACTCTGCAACCTCCTGACTGCTGAATCTTGGGCCAGCGACTTCACCAATCTGGGTCTCAGTTTTCCTGTCTTTAAAATGGACATAACCCTCTCAACCGCATAGCATTATGAGGCAATGACCATGAAAAGCCCCATAAAATATGGTTTTCACTATTATAGTCATAATGGGCCAGAAGGGAAAGAAGTTGATAGGTTTGGGGGCAGAGCGTCTGGCATCTCTGTTCTCATGGGAATGTCATTCAAAGGATCCTCCCTTGCCAGCAAAATAGGTGCAAGATGGGCAGGCAGAAATATCAGGTGACAATGGGCCCAGGGTTGGGGTGGCAGTGAGGTGCCATTCCTGCTCTTGCAAGTGCTCATGTGAGAATAGTCATAACAAATGAATATAAAGTGTCTACCATGGGCCAGAGCTGTGCTAAGTGCGTTACGTACAATATCTCATTTAATCCTCATAAGACCCTGTGAGGCCATTACCGTCGTTATCTGATTTCATGATGAGAAGACACACAGCTAGGGAGGGCAGAGCTATGCCTGGAGAGCAGGGGACTCCATGGCCATCTTGCCTTTGCTCAGAGCTCATCTGCCTCAGTTAGCTGTCCACTACCCTTGTGTAGGCCAGGGCCAGGCAGGTATCATAAGGTGACAAGAGGTGGGTGGGTGATGTGCAGGCTGCAGAACTCTGTTCAACGGGGCGGGATGGCTCAGCCCTGCAGGAATGCAGAGGGGAGCCCTGGGAGGCCAGGTCTCTCCATTTTCCAAGAGAGTGTAGAAATCAGGATTTATATGAGAAACCTCCTGATGTTTAAATGTGGGCAACTTATTAAAACTTTAAGGATACTTTATGAGTTGACTCGGCTGCGAACGGATGGCTATGTGTGTGCGCTGGCCCTGCACAGTGTGCTCTGCTAGGGTGCAGAATATAATTGCATAGAATTGCAGATCCTAATCCTCGCAAGGGATGTGCTATGGATCCCATTTTGCACATAAAGAAGTGGGAACTCAGAGGAGTTAGTGATGTGTGGCAGGTTCCACAGAGGAAGTGAGCTGGAACAGGGAGTGACTGACTCTTAAGCATGAGCTCTCTCTGCCCCATTGAGCAAATTAAGAGTGTTGGGTTAGGGGAGGGGCACATGGCGGGCAGAGTGGGCTCTGAGCAAGGAAGAGCAGGGAACAGGAGTGCTCAGTCCTGCCTGCTGTTACCCAGCGAAGTAGAAGTAGAAGTCAGCGCACTGGGGTACTCACAGCACTCGGAGGGACCGCAGCCCATTGAAGGAGTGGATGGGGATGCATCGCAGCCGGTTGTAGCTCAGGATCCTGTGGAAGACGACACACAGGCTCTGTTGGTTCCTCCTATTCTTAGTTACTGATGCATGCATTGTCCATACTGGACCAGTCAAAGTAAATGGTTTCTTTACCCTCCCAATTTTTTTTTTTTTTTTTGCGGTACGCGGGCCTCTCACTGTTGTGGCCTCTCCTGTTGCGGAGCACAGGCTCCAGAAGTGCAGGCTCAGTGGCCATGGCTCACGGGCCCAGACGCTCCGCGGCATGTGGGATCCTCCCGGACCGGGGCAAGAACCCGTGTCCCCTGCATCAGCAGGCTGACTCTCAACCACTGCGCCACCAGGGAAGCCCTACCCTCCCAATTTTAATAGACTGACAAAAAGCATCCTAGGGATAAGGGAAAGAGAAACATTCCCCATCACTCCAGGAAGCTCACTGGCTTCATTTCCCATTTTCCTCCTATGTTCCTTAGCAGGCTGGCTCCCTAACCAGCTTTGCCATCACCTCCATCTATTGTCAGATGGTGAGTGCTCACAGTGTACAGAGCTAATGGGAAATAAATGGGTCTGAGCAAAATATAATTGTGTAGGGAAACCCTCACTGGGAGAGAAAATTCACAAATCACAGAAGGTATTCCAAAGAGGAACTTCTTCAGAAGTAATTAGGTGCCAACTCCTCTCTAACCACCCGGACAGTGGAGTTCTGACCTACTCTGTTTTCCTTCTGATGATTAAGGTCTGCCCTGTGCTGGGTCAGCCACAGCCCTGAGGATCGCTAGAGCGGAGCATGTAAGCCTGAGGGGAAAGAGGAAGGATGCACTTAGTATCAGGCCCATGTTAATCACAGCAGCTCACTGTACTCACAGGGTGGAGAGGTGAGACATGTTACTGAAGGTGTAGTTGGTCAGCATGCCAATGCTGTTGTTGCTCAGGTCACTAGGAAAAGTAAGCAGAAGGGTCACATTGTACTGTTAGTTGCATCCGAAGGGGGTCGTTCCCAACTTTCACACATGCATGCATGCCTCCTATCCATGCATCCACCCATCCATCTGCCCGTCTGCCCACCCATCCATGCATCCATTCATCCATCCATCCATCCACCTGTCCATATGTCCATCCACCCATCTGTCCGTTCATCTGTCCGTCTGCCCATTCATCTGCCCATCTGTCCATCTGCTCATCTGTCCATCTACCCATCCATTTGTCCATCCACTTATCTTCCCATCCATCCATCCATCCATCCATCCATCCATCCAACCATCTGTCCATCCGCCCATCCATCTGTCCATCCACTTATCTTCCCATCCATCCATCCACCCATCTATCCATCCACCCATCCACCGATCTGTCCATCTGTCCATCCATGCATCTGTCCATCCACCCATCTGCCCATTCATTCATCCACCCACCCATCCATCCATCCACTGGTCTGTCTGTCCATACACCTATCTGCCTATCTGTCCATCCATCCATTCCTCCACCCACCCCCCACCCACCTTCCCATCCACCCACCCCCCCCACCTTCCCATCCATCCATCCATCCATCCATCCATCCATCCCACCCCCACCTTCCCATCCATCCATCCATCCATCCTACCCCCACCTTCCCATCCATCCATCCATTCATCCATCTGCCCATCCATCCACCCATCCACCCATCTGTCCATCTGTCCATCCATGCATCTGTCCATCCACCCATCTGCCCATTCATTCGTCCACCCACCCATCCATCCATCCACTGGTCTGTCTGTCCATACACCTATCTGCCTATCTGTCCATCCATCCATTCCTCCACCCACCCCCCACCCACCTTCCCATCCATCCACCCCCCCCACCCACCTTCCCATCCATCCATCCATCCACCCCCCCCACCTTCCCATCCATCCATCCATCCATCTGCCCATCCATCCACCCATCCGCCCATCTGTCTATTCACCCATCTGCCCATTCATCTGTATATACATCCATCTGTCCACCCATCCATCTGTCTGCCCATCCATCCACCCATCCACTCATCCTCCCCATATGTCCACCAGCCCATCCATCCATCTGTCCATCCACCCATCTATCATCCATCCATCCATCCATCTGTCCATCTGCCACCCATCTGTCCATCTGTTGGCCCAGCTGTCCATCCATCCATCTATCCACCCATCCATCTATTCACCTATCCACCCATTAGTCCAAATGTTCATTTTTTTTACTGAAGATTTATTCAACCAGTCATTCCACCAATTGTTGTTCATTCATTCATCTATTTATTCAGCTATTCAAACATTCAGTGGTGTCTATCCATCGATTTTATTCTACCAGCAAAACATAACACCTAAGGTAACAATTTCTCCTTGTTGTAGTGCTTTTTCCCCCTGATCAATTCTTCTCCTCATAGCCCCTCCAACATCCCTCTCTTCCAGCATTCATTTATTCCATCTTATCAGATTCTCTCTTGGGGCAATGAGGTTGATGGGAGTGTGGTCCTTTGCCAACTGCAAGCTCCAGCTTCTCCCCAAGGATAAGTATCCAAAGCAGTGGTTTTCAACATCAGCTGTACATTAGCATCATCTGGGGAGCTTTAGTTCTCCGAGGCCTAGGTTTCATGCCCAGATATTCCGATTTAATTGGTGTAAGGCAGGCTTGAGCATCAGTATTTAAAACAAACCCCAAACTACTGTGATATATAATCAGCTGAGGTTGAGGGCCATTGCTCCGGGGCTCCCTGCCCCCTAAGCAGATGGGGCATCTTTCAACAGCACTTGCCCAAGGATCCTGGGTGCCCTCTTGGCAAGGCAGGGAGGGACAAAGCTCAAGGACTCCCCAGCTTCCTGGGCCCCGCCCATGCCCAGCAGCCCTGCACCTCATTCAGAGGTTTTCCTGGGTTTTGGCCGACTTGGAGCCAGTAGCGGCTCCCACCTGAAAGATCCTCAATTTGAACCAGCTGCTTAGAACATTTTCTGAGTAACTAAAGAAGGAGGAAGAAGAAATGCCAAATTTATGCTTTTAGCAAACCTAAGTGCAGCCACAGCTTGCAAGAAACTGAGGGATCTCAGGAATTTAACTGGGAGACCAGGTCAGAGGCTCCAAGCCAAGGAGGAAGGTACCACAGGTGGCCAATGAGGCCCGGATCTGGGTACTTCTGCATGAAGTCCTCACTGGGTAAGACCTGGCACATCTGGCCGGCCCATCCTTCCCAGCTGCCTCTTGCCACTCCACCCAGAGGGAAAAGTGCAGGAATGCCCCCCAAAGCCTGCAGCGCTGCCCTACCCACCCTCTGCATCAGTTTCCTGCCCTCCCTAAGGACAGAAAATGAAATATCCCACCAACGCTGGGCTCCTTACATGAGTGTCAGGTGTCGGAGGGTGGGCAGCTCCTTGGGCACGGCTGTTAAGTGGTTTCCTTCCAGGTACCTGAAAGAGAGGTGCAGAGTCACGTCGGGCAAAGAGACACTGGGCACACTGCCGTTATCTCAAGATGCCTCTCCTGACTTCCCAGGCTGGATTGGGTCCCTGTTTTGCTCTCTCATGGCTCTTTTTTCCCCCACTTCAAAGCATATACTACATTTGTCATCTAATATTTATCTGTGTGATTGCTCAACTAATGACACTTTTCCCCACTGGGCTGCTAAGCTCCATGATGGCAGGGCTCTTGCCTAAAATTGCCCAGGGTTGGAGCCCCCTAAGACTGTGTACAGAGCGGCACACAGTAGGTGTTCAGTAAATTATTTGTTGAATAAAGCACCCACTTTGTACCTGGCCTGCACAATACCCTTACATGGCAGGGATTCACAGTTGAGAAAACAGAAGTTCAGAGATGTTAAAACGCCTGCCCAAGGTCACACAGCGAGTGGTTGAGTTAGGACTTGAACCCAGGTCTGACTGCAGTCTTATCACAGTTCCAAATGGCCTCTATTTAGCTACCGGCAGGTGTGGAGAACTGAGCCATTAAGAACCCTAATTCCGTGTTGAGTATTTCTGATATGCATCTGGAAGCTGAGGAGACAGGGCATGTTCCTGGAGCCCTGTGCTCTAGTCCCCAGCAGGAGGACCACATGCAGGATGGGACAGGGGTCAGAATGAGGCTGTACCAACAGAAGGAGACCCCTCCTGAACGGGCAAAGGCTGAGCCTAGACCTGCCTGGACTGTGGGGTCCTGTGCCAACCTGCTCATCAGACACCAGAGGGTGGT
The DNA here is from genome assembly GCF_949752795.1 of Hyperoodon ampullatus. NCBI lineage: Eukaryota > Metazoa > Chordata > Mammalia > Artiodactyla > Ziphiidae > Hyperoodon > Hyperoodon ampullatus. The sequence goes on from NC_136917.1 coordinate 13,270,737, forward strand.
TGAAGATAGAGAAGGAAGTCGTGTTTTGATGATGAATTACAAAGGTTATGACTACCCTAAAGAGGGAACATGGGCTGATTCATTTATCCCCACCCTCGCTGTAGACCCCTTTCCCTGGGCTTCCTGTTGCTCTAAGGACAACATAGCAAACTCTTTAAGATGGCTTATAAGGTCTGCTCTCGTCTCCTGGGTGAGTCTCCCTTGATATAAAGCCCTCGTAGCTTCCTCGCCCATAACAGTCAACATCCGGCCGCTGCTGTTCGTTGGTGCCGTGCCTGCCTTAGGCTCCACGAAGGCAGACCCTAGGTCTACCTTTTCCTAGCTCAGGGCTTCTTAAACTGTACTGTACATATGAATCACCTGGGATCTTGCTAAAAAGCAGATTCTGATCCAGTAGGTCTGCCATCAGGTTGGAGAGTCTGCATTCTTGATAGGCTCTTGGGAGATGGTGGAGCTCATTCATGGTCTACAGGCCATATATATATATATTTTTTTGGCGGTACACGGGCCTCTCACTGTGGTGGCCTCTCCCATTGCGGAGCACAGGCTCCGGACGCGCAGGCTCAGCGGCCATGGCTCACGGGCCCAGCCGCTCCGCGGCATGTGGGATCCTCCCGGACCAGGGCACGAACCCGTATCCCCTGCATCGGCAGGCAGACTCTCAACCACTGCGCCACCAGGGAAGCCCTACAGGCCACATTTTGAGTAATGAGGTGCTAACACACTGCCTGACATCCAGTAGACCCAGCACAAAATGACTGAATGGGATGAAATGGGTTAAAATATGATATGGGTAAGTGTGTCAGTGACCAAACCGGACTTAGCTTTAGGGACAACTTGTCCTTACCTTACCTTAAAGGTAAGGCATTGGGCATTACCTTAAAGTAAGGCCAAGTGACTTTATTCCCTTGGCTGGCCCCGAGGGATCCTTGTGGCACAGAACATTGGGCAGGACCCCACACGGTCTCTGGTTGCCATGGCATGTTGGATTAATGTCCCTTTGGTCCTCAATCTTTGTTGTACATCTATTGCTCTAAGAACTATGCTAGATGCTGGGGGAGATACAAAGATGAACCAGACCCCATTTCTGCCTTCAGGGAGCTTGATCATCTGACTTAAAATTCAGCCGTGTACATGTTTAGATTATGCCCTCAGGCAGAGGAGCTAAGAGAAATGTATTCACTGATGTAGTCATTTATTCAGGCAGAAATATTTATTGGGCAACTGCAATGTGCCAGGTATCGTATATACTGGTGAATAAGATAGGGGTGGTGCCTACTTTCTGGCATTTAAAAATCTAATGTGTGTGTGGGAAGGAAGGAGAGAGTGAGAGAGGGAGAGAGAGGGAGAGGGAGGGAGAGAGAAGTGACACACACATAAAGTAACATAAATTACAAATTGCAATGTGTGGTTTGAAGGAAAGGAACAAGGTGTAGTGATAGACAATGCCCAAAGCTTCCTGCAGAAAGATGCAGCTAAGGAGGAGATGCAGCATTGGAGACTGCAGCCTGGGGAGGGCCCTGAACTTGAAGGAAAGGCTGGGGAAGCCAAAGGCTGGTGGGTGAAGGGAGGATGGTGGGAGGTGAGGCAGATCACACTGTGGTCAGTTCATTCACCTGTCAGAATGGCTATCGTCAGAAAGGCAAGAAACAACAAGTGTCAGCAAGGATGTGGAGAAAAGGTAGCCCTCGTGCGCTGCTGGAATGTAAAATGGTGCAGTCACTATGGAAAACAGTATGAAGTTTCCTCAAAAAATGAAAAATTGAACTACCATACATCCAGTAATTCCACTTCTGGGAATTTATCTAAAGAAAACGAACACACCAATTTGAAAAGATACATGTACACCCCGGGCTTCCCTGGTAGCGCAGTGGTTAAGAATCCGCCTGCTAATGCAGGGGACACAGGTTTGAGCAGTGCAGAAAGTGCAGAATGTCCCTGGTGACCTGGCAGGGGACACAGGTTCGAGCCCTAGTCCAGGAAGATCCCACATGCCACGGAGCAGCTAAGCCCATGCGCCACAACTACTGAGCCTGCGCTCTAGAGCCCACGTGACACAACTACTGAAGCCACGCGCTTAGAGCCCGTGCTCTGCAACAAGAGAAGCCACCGCAACGAGAAGTGCGCGCACCACAACGAAGAGTAGCCCTTGCTCGCCGCAACTAGAGAAAGCCCGCGTGCAGCAACGAAGACCCAACACAGCCAAAAATAAATAAAATACATAAATTTATAAAAAAAATACATGTACCCCAATGTTCATAGAAGTCTTCTGTACAACAGCCAAGCCATAGAAGCAACCTAAGTGTCCATCAGTAGATGAATGGATAAGGAAGATGCGGTATATATACAATGGAATACTACTCAACCATAAAAAGAATGAAATTCTGCCATTTGCAGCAACATGGATGGACCTAGAAGGTATTATGTAAGTAAAATAAGTCAGACAGAGAAAGCCAAATACGGTATGATTTCACTTAAATGTGGAATCTAAAAACCAAAATAAAGCAGAAACAGACTCCCAGATTCAGAGAACTGGTGGTTGCCAGAGAGGAGGGGGCCAGGGGGTGGATGAAATAGGTGAAGGGGGTTAGGAGGTACCCATTTCCAGCTACAAAATAAATAAGTCACAGGGAGGAAATGTACAGCATAAGGAATATATTCAATAGCACCATATATGATGATGGATGGTAACTGGTCTTATTGGGGTGATCATTTCATAATGTATAGAAACAGTCAATCACTATGTACCTGAAACAAATACAATATTATATGTTAATTATAACTCAATTAAAAAAAAAACCCAGACTCCCTAAAAACCAAAGTGCAAAGAGAGGCCATGACTGCAGACAGGTGCAGGGGCCGGCGTTTTGGAGAGCTTCCTGAATGCCTTTTCCCCAGCATCACCTGCAGGACATTTACATTTTGGGTGGACACTGGCCCTGCCCCTCGTCAGGGGATGGCGGTGGAGGGGCAGGCATCTGAGGGGACGCTGCCAGCTCTCTCTGCTGGGCAGGGAGGCTGCAGGCATGGCGGGATTCCGAGGTCTATGCAGGCTGAAGGAGGGGAGACAAGCCGTGCTGGGCCGCCGCCTGGTCACCTGCAGGAAGTGCTTTGTGGATGAGTGGCTTGGAGGGAAGCTGGGAGGCAGAAGCTGGATGAATGCGCAGGGCTGCTGGGGAGGCGCTGGTCCCAAGAGCACCTCTGCTAGAGGGAGACTAATTAACCCCAGGGGAGGGAGCAGCCTGCAGGAGTCTGGCCTCAGCCTGGCAGCACTCTCTCACCCTCTTCCGCTGCTCGTTCTCTGACTCTCTCTCGTTTGTTTGCTACAATTACTTAGCAAACTTGAGGCATCTAAGATGAAACCCAGGATAAAACACCGAAACCCCAAGTCTCCTTGCTGGGGTGTTTTTAGAAGACCCTGTGGCAAGCACATCGGAGGGTGGGCCTATGGCTTGGGCTTGCTGTGTGTCTTGAGGTATGTTACTCAACCTCAGAGACAGCACAATGACAAGGACAATAACAAAACCCAGACAAAATTCACCGGCATTAGCTGAGGTGTACATGCCAGTGCTTTGGGAGAAAGACGCTCGTCTGTTATCTCCTTTAATCCTCTGGCGTTGGGGGGTGTATTTTGCTGGGTATATTTGTCCATTTCGTTGGCAAGAACACTGAGGTGCAGAGAGGTATAAACAGTAAGCTCAGGAGCTGGGATCTAAACGCAGATCTGTTGGACTCCAGAGCCCGAGAAGTCAGCCCTATGCTGCTTCACCTCTCCACTCTGTGTCTCTCATTTCCACTTTTGGCCGTCTCAGCCCAGGAGGATATGCTCTCCTCTGTAACTGATTTGCTAACCCTCACTAGAATGTAAGCTGCACGAAGCTGGGTGTTTTGCCAGTTTTGTTTCCTGCTGTATCCCAGAACATAGTATGCTCAGCTCAGCTCATGGTAGGGCCTCAAATATTTGTTGAATGAATGAATGAATGAATGTGGTGAAAGGCTGTTCACAGGACCTTGGATTAAAAAGGCAAAAACCGACAGTGGTGTCAAGGAGTGCCCTTGGCCTGGCCTAGCTCCATCTGCAGGGCAGGCCGTGCTCCACAAATGCATGCACTTGCTAAACAGTTGAATAAATGCACAAATGACCACTGGGATTCAGGGATGCTGACAGCATCCTCATCTGACACAGGGAGGTTCAGGACCCTGGATGATGGGCAACATGACACAGATGATTCTGGAGCCTCTGGAGCCTACCATGCCAGTCTCCCTGGGCTCTAGCCTGGCTCTGGTTAGGACTATGCTGATTATATCGTCCTCTCTCCCTGCTTAAAATCCTTCCCTGTCTTCCACTGCTTGTTGGAGAAGGGCTACCCAACTCTTGCTCAAATCCTGCAAAGCCTTCTGTGGTCTGTCCTGTACCAGTCAGGATTCTCCAGAGAACCAAATAGGAAATACGAATATATTACATATACACATATATTAATACACACACATATGTAGAGAGAGAGAGAGAGAGAGAGAGAGAGAGAGAGAGAGAGAGAGAGAGAGAGAGAGAGAGAGAGATGAAGAGAGAATTTATTCTAAGGAAGGTCAGGCAGGCAGACTTGAAATTCAAGCCGGACTTTTATGTTACAGTCAGGAGGCAAAATTCCCTCTTTTCCAGGAAACCTCAGTGTTTTGTTCTTAAGGTCTTCAACGGATTTTATGAGGCCCACCTCCACATTAGAAAGGGTGGTCATCTCCTTTACTTCAAAAGCCAGCTGACTGTAGATGTTGATGCATCTACAAAGTACCTTCACGGCAACATCTAGCTCATGTTTGCCCAAACAACTGGGCACCACAGCGTGGCTGAGTTGACACACGAAATTAACCCTTGCAGTCCCTGCCTGCCTCTCTGGTTCACCTTACAGCAAACTCTCCCTTGACCTCTGGCTCCACCTCCACTGACCTTACCCCTCCTCGAACGCCCCACGTTCCGCTTGGTGCATCGCTTCCCTGATACCATCCCCCGCACCCCCTGGGGACATCCTTTACATGAATTTGTGATGATGAGGCAGAATCATGTCTGTTTTGCTCACTAGAGCATCCTTGTACACTAGCGGGCAACAGTAGATGTTCAGGAAACATCGTCTGTGTGATGAAGACCCCAGAACTCCCCAGGTGCTGTTGCATTTGGCACTGCGGAGCCAAGTGGGAGCTGCGAGGGAGCTGTTTTAAGTGCAGAATGTCCCTGGCGACCTGGCATCGAGGCTCAGAAGATGCGGAATCAAAAGGTTTCACTTCAGAAATGCAGACGCGGTTGTGTGGGAAAGCGCTCTTTGTAGGAAGCCCTTCATGAACACTCTGAACTCCAACGTTGCCTCTAGCCTGCAGCCCAGGCCCCGGAGGGACCCCTTCAGAAGACTGCACTCTTGCCCTGCCAGCCTTAGAACTACTAGAGCATTTCGAGCAGGTCAACCTTCGCGCTGATCTGCATTTAAATGCTCTGTTTCAGCCCCAGCGCAAGCACACGAGGACACGGCTGCCTCGCATGAAAATCCACACGGAGCGTTGAAGGGATTGTTCCCCATTTCTGTTTCGAGCTTTGTGGTGCTGACGAGGGCCGCACAAAGAATTCTTCGACCTACTGAATGGTGAAGGAGGAGGGCAGCCACCTTCCAGGAGCCCCAACTCCAAGCCAGGAGTCCGACTGGGGGCCTGGGGTGATGCACGGGCAACTCCGGAGTCGGGCAGCTGAGCTTCATATTCAGGCTCCACTAGCTAATAGCTGTGTGACCTTGGGCAAATTAATTACCCTCTCTGAGCTTCTGTTTCCTCATCTGTAAAATGACGTTGATAATAATCACCACCTTGAAGTGATAATGAAGATTAGATGAGACTTTCTGTGGAAAGCCTTGGAGCGGTGCCTGGCTCTAGTATCTCTGAATTATTCAATACAGTTTGAATATATATATACATATGTATATACTTAACCTCTCTGAGCTTGCATTTCATCTGTTTACACGCACAGATACATTCATACATATACGTGCACACACATACATCTCCCCACCCCTTCTCAGTGAATTAAACTTAATTTTGTTTTGTAAGTTGGCAGCTCTGCCCGAGAGAACTAATGAAGCCAAGGGAGCTGGAAAGCCAGTGTTGGAAACACTGAATCTGGACCCAGCCAGTGTCCCTGAGCAAGCGACCTCCAAGCCCCAGTTTCCTGGGCCTGCCAGCTTTCACTTTCTCTGGCGTCTCTTTTCTTGCCTCCCTCTCCCCTCCAGGAGATGGTCTGGGAACAGGGGTGAGGGCTGCCCTCCTTGGCGAGCTCTGGAACCCACGTCTGGCACAGGGAAGCACCATCATTTCCAAAGCAGGAAATCAGGTCTCCTCCCAAAGCTCTGAAGTTTACCTTATAATTACGGCCAATTATCTTTGCCATTTCAATCTGTGTTTCGTGAGCTTTGGGGAAAAGCATCCGAGGGCCTGTTTTCATGGCATTTTCTTCTCTTTGACACGTGACACTTGGCACTCAATTAGCCCAGGAAGGAGGCATGTACCTGGGTCATTTCCTGCAGTCCCCACCCCAAGCCCAGCCCAGCCGGGAAAGGGCGTGGAGCTCATGCACATCTCTGAGGGCACGGCCCCAGCCCAAACCCAGGGCTGACACAGACTTTTTAGCGACTATCCCGACTTTTCCTTCTTTCCCTTGGGCTGGCAGCCCTTGTTACAGCCTCACTGAGTGTCAGGAGACGCCGGGAGCTGTAACACACACCCAGGAACCTCTCAGCCATTCTAGACCAGAGCGTGGTCAGCTTCCACCCCATGAGGCACTGGCAAGAGCCAGAGGGCGTGTGCTAAGCTGGCTCAGAGGAGGGGGGGTGCCTGGGGTCCGGGCAGAGAGGGCCAGAGTGAGAGGTGGGCGGTGGCGTGCCCCGGCCAGGCCCTCTGGGTTTCCGCCAGCCCCTCTCCTGGCCTGCGCCCTCCCAGCACACGGCCTCAGCTCGGGCAGCCTCCCTCCCTTCCCATCATCCGCTCCTTGCCCTTTAGATTCCAGCTCCACCCGCACCGCCCTCCCCAGAGCAGCTTTCTCCAATCTTCACATCGAAGTCAAATCTCCCTACTTTCGGATGTCATAGCAACCTTGATTCCTCTTCTTTGTAGTGCTTTTCACGGCTGTCATGTCACATGTGCCTCTGAGATGATCGAGTGAATGTCAACCTCCCCCACTAAACCGTGAGCCCACGCGTGGAGGGGTCACGCCTGTTTTGTGTACCACTGTCTCTCCAGTGTTAGCAGAGTGCCTGAGGCAAGTGGCACCCGACAAATGTGTAGAGTGAATGAATGGGAGACTGAACGTGGCTTGCATGCCTGTGCCAGTGTGTGGTGTTCACCTGGCCGCAGCTGCTGTGCTCCTGGGACATTCTCGAGAGGCCTCCCTGCCTGTGGGACTCTTTGAGCTTCCCCGGGGGCAGAAATAACGTTTTATCCACAACAGTAAGAGCCCTTCAGGAAGAGAAGGGCCTCTCTTTCATTTAACTGGGAGCTTCTGGGGCAGGAGGAACCCCTGAGGAGTTAGTGTCAGGAGCTTGGGCTATGGAATAAGAAGGCTCCTGGGTGGAGAGTGAGCAGAACCCAGAACTAAGATCTCATCTGTAAAATGGGTGGGGTTTTTTTTTTGTGTTTTTTTTTTTTTTTTGAGGTACGCGGGCCTCTCACTGCTGTGGCCTCTCCCGTTGCGGAGCACAGGCTCCGGACGCGCAGGCCCAGCGGCCATGGCTCACGGGCCTAGCCTCTCCACGGCATGTGGGATCTTCCCAGACCGGGGCACGAACCCGTGTCCCCTGCATCGGCAGGCAGACTCCCAACCACTGCGCCACCAGGGAAGCCCAAAATGGGTGTTTTTAAGGTAGAACAGGAACATATTTGTAGAAGTGCTTGGTAAGCCATAGTGCCTGTGGGCCCATGTTCTGACGATTATCCTGTGCTGTTTCTGGTGTCAGACTGAGGGACTATGGGGGAATCTAGAAGGCAGGGTGCAGAGCAGGGGACTGGGGGTGATAGAGAAAACGAGACAACAGCCCTCCCACTTGTATTCTGGGTACTCGTCACCTGCCAGGCAGAGGCTTGGGGAGGGGAGCTTCCTGTCCCCGTGTGCAAGCTGCCGCCTGCCCCCTGCTGAGGCTCTGACACCACCTTGCTGGGACCCATTCAGGTAGGGCATCCCCAGGCTGTCTTGCTTGCAGGGGTGAAGTGTGACGGATGCCCGTAGTGGCAGGACTACAGGGTGTCAGTGGTGGTGGGGGGTACTTACAGCTCCGTCACGTCCTTGGGGATGCCTTTGGGGAGGGCGTGGAGCCCCTTGTTGCTGCATCGCACCACCGTCTCCATGCAGGTGCACTGCTCGGGGCAGCGCGGCCCCAGCTGGCAGCTGCTCTCATCATTGCCTGTGGAGACCCGGGGAGTGAGCATGGCGCGGGTGAGAGAGGTCCATTCCCCGACCCAGCCGCCTGCAGGAAAGGGAAGCCCTCCGCTTCGAGCCAGAACTGGGAATGAGGAGCTTGCTGGTCTTATCCGTGGTTGGAAGGGAAAGAAGATGCACCTGGGTTGGGGAATAGGGCTGCCCATCTTCCACCTCATCTAACATAAAACAAAGACGCTAACAACTTGATTAACCAGGTGTTAGCTATGGAAGAGGTTACTGTTAACCAGATCTGGATAAGGCAAGTTGACTGAAGGGGTGGTTGGGGTAGAGGCAGGGCCCTATCTACCCCCCTCCTTCTCCTCCCTCTCTCCACACCTTCCACTGTACAATCCCTCTGGCGTGGTCAACGTGTCCCCAGCCCCCATTTATATTAACCTCAGTTAATCTACAAACCAGTTCATCCGTCTCTAGATAACCTAAAGTTGACCAAGTAAAACCTGTGCTGGCTTGAATTTATGCAAACAAATATGCCCTCTGGAATCCTGACACTCAAAGCCTTGAATCTTCAAGTATTCGTACTGCCTAGCCAGTGACAGGAATTTCCCAGAAGCTCATCTTGAAGTCTGTTTCCCATGAGCACATACTCTCAGCCTCATGATGATGCAGGCAGGAAAACTTCGGCCCAGGGCTCCCACGTACAGTTGTGTAGGTAGCGTACTGCACAAGGGTGCCCCACCATCTAATGGGCGCCAACCTCACTGTGGATACAGCAGATTAAGATATTTGGTCCAACAGTGTCTTCACAGATGGCTGTAAAGTATCTCGTTTTAACAAAAGCAGTATATTATGACAGATTTCTGACTGATGGAGGTCAAATGTCTTTAGAAAGAGGTACCTGTTCTTAATTTGCACGACAGAGCCATGTGGGCTGGAAGCAGGCCTGCAGAGCCCTTCAGAGCTCAGGCTGCATGCTGAGGGCAGAGGAGAATCAGATCTCGGGGTGGGGGGGGTCCTGACCTGCAGTTACCGCCTGCCCGCACCTCTTTTCTCTTGTAGCTTCCTTGTCTTCCCAGGTGTTCCTCCCCTGCCCTGCCCCCAGCCTTCCTACCTTCACAGGTGAAGTCCTGGATGGCCACGTCCTGGATGGGAATCTCCTTGAGGAAGAAGGGCTTCTGGCACCGGGGGTTCCCACTTACGATTCGCCTCTTCCTCAACCACTTGCCGAGCCAGGCCAGGTGGCAGTTGCAGTTGAAGGGGTTGGACAGGAGGTTTCTGGGAGGAGAGAAGGGCCGTCTCTGAATGGTTAGCCTCTACCCTTGTCCCGTGGGAGCTGGTCCTGGGATCCAGGTCTGCAAGCCTAGGGCCTGGCTCTCCAGGCAGGTCTGCTTCCGGTTCAGGGGAAGGAGAAAGGATGAAGGAGGAAGAGGTCTGGGAAAAGGAAGGCAGGCTCTCTTCTAAAACCCGGAGGCAGTCTTTGCAAGGGTCTCCTTCCAGACCTCGGCGGACGGACGCAGTCGCCGCCATGCCCTCCTTTGTTTGATGAGCTCCAGCTGTGTGAACTGCCTCAATTCCTCCGCAGGGATTTTCTTACACTTAGAGCCTTCATGTGTGCTGCTCCTCCGGCCGGGGATGAATTTCTCTAGGGGGTGCCTGGCTGGCCCCTCCTCTTCCTTCAGCCCTCAGCTTAAATGACCCCTCCTCCAAGAAGCCCCTCATCTCCAGGGAAATGAAAAGTGCTGCCCTGGCCTGTTCTCCCCACTCATTTCCTCCACAGTATCCATCCGAGCTGGTAACGCCTCCCTCCTTGGACTCTCAGTTCCCGGAGGGGAGGGACCAGGTCTGTCTGTCCTGCTCTGGGTCTCCAGGAACTAGTAGGACATTGGCATAGGCACTTTATACGAATCTGTCAGATGCAGTGATAGGACAGGTGGAGGGCTGAGGGCAGCTATCACTTTCTGAGGGTTTTCTAGAGGACAGGAACCGGGCTAAGTGCTTTATAAATCCATTTTCTCATCCAGACTTCTCACGGCAACCCTAGGAAGGAGGGGACAGTATTCTCATCTCACAAATGAGGAATGTAAAACTTAGGGAGGTTACAGAAGAGGGCTGGAGAGCCCTTGAGGGGCTGCGGTTTGACATGGCAATTAAGGGCTTGGGAGTCAGTCCTTCCTGGGGTTGATTCGGGCTCTGACGCTCAGTAGCTGTGAGGAGGTGGGCAAGTTCCTTCCCCTGTCGGAGCTGGTTCCCTTCATGCTTTGTGACTCTAGCCCTCTTGGCATCTTTCGTGTCTTTGGATTCCCAGTGCAGAGGCGTCCAGGAGGGGTGAGAAGTGGGCTGAGATAAACCAACCCACCCATGCTAGTTCTAACCCACTGTCCTCTATCTTCATGTCACTCATTCATTCAACTCATCCACTTATTCAACCATTATATAATGGGCCAGGCTTAGTGCCAGGCTCAGGTGTAGCCCCTGAGGATAGAGGAGTGAACAAAACAGTCATATATCCTTCCTCCTTCATCCCTCTGGAACGTATGCTCCAGCTGATGGGAGGCAGACGATATGTAATTAACAACAAAAAGTATAGTATGTTAGGAAATGGTCAGTGCTATGGAAAAAATGAGAAGAGCAAGGCTGGAAGAACTGGGGGTGATGGCAAAGGGGTGGAACATGGCAGAGGGGTGGAACGGGGCTGAGGCAACTGACATTTGAGCAAATAATAGAAGGAGGGGAGGGAGCCAGGGGGAGGGCTTTCCAGGTAGTGGGAACAGCCAGCGCAAAGTTCTAAGGTGGAAGCGGGCCTGGGGTGTGCGCAGGCCAGTGAGGCCAGTGGGGCTAGAATGCAAGGAGGTTCTGAGGGGCTAGACGGCATGGGGCCTTTAGGACGTTCTGTAACTCTGGCTTTTATTGCCAGTGGGGTGGCTGTATGGGAGCATGACCACGGGCAGCAACAGGAGATGCAGCAACAGCCTTTCTCTTCTGTCTCCCAAAGGGTCTTTGGAGAAGGGAAGGGAGGGGAAAATGAACCACCAACTAAGGGTAACAGAGCCACACAGAAATACTATGAGAAACCATAAAAGCTAACATGTGCTGAGTACTTTTTATATCTCAGGCCCCTGCTGTGCATTTTACCAATATTAACAAATTCAGTCCTCATAACAGTCCTATGAGGTGGATTATGAGAAGGGACAATTAAAGCACAGAGATGAAGTGACTCTTCCAAGGCACGCAGCTAACAAGAGGTAAAGCTAGGATAGGGACCCAGAAAATTTGGCTCTAGAGCCCAACGCTTTCACCATTATTCTAAACAGCTTCCCTTACCAATACAGTGAATATTGTGGGCAGAAAAATTCATCCAGAAAGCTAGATTCTAACTGGTTCTGATACACATTTAAGCAGTCAGTGACATCATTTTAAAACCCCCTGTCACATCATGTCACTGGCCTGCTTAAAACCTTCTGTGGCTTCCTGATGTGTTTTGGATAAAGACCAAAATGGCCCATGGCAGTCCTGCAGCCTGGCCCTGGTCTCCGCTCCAGCCTTGCCCACTCTGTACTATGACCACAGTGGACTTTGCTCAGTCCTGCATATCTGCTCTGCTTCAACCTAGCACAGGGCCTTTGCACATGCTCTTCCCGCTGAAAGGAATACACTTCCTGCTTTCACAAACAAGCCAACTCCCACTCACCTTCCAGAGCATAGCTCCAGTGCTCCTCGACAAAGCCTATGTTAGGCTTTCATATCACTGTGGACCTCCCTTCTGTGGCAACTCGCTATGCTGTGAGCTCCAGGAAGGAGGGCCCACGTCTGTGAATCCTCAGTAGCAAACGGTGCCTGGCACATGGAGGGAGCCTGCCAAGTGTTTAAGTTGACAGATGGATAGATGACCTTGGGCCAGATATAGTAGGGTGTTGTGAGAGGAGGGGGCTGTAGGAGAGGAGCCCTGAATGAGTGCGCCATTGGTCCAGGGGGACTTACATGGTGGACAGGGAGACAAGCGTGGTGAAGGCTCCGGGGGTGATGGTGGTGATCCGATTGTCGTAGAGGGACAGCAGCCTCACTGAACTCAGGCCAGCAAAGGTGTCATTGCTCACACAGCTGATCAGGTTACTCCTCAGCATCCTGCAGGGAGAGGGGTGGGGTGAGCAAGCACAGGTATCATCCTTTCCCTCCTATGACTGGGTCACACTGGTGTGTGTGTGTGTGTGTGTGTGTGCGTGCGTGCGTGTGTGTGCGTGTGCGTGTGTGTGTGTGTGTGTGTGTTGGGGGTTGCTTAGCATGCTAAGTTCTTTCCCATCCAGGGCTGGGAAATGTCTAATGTCTCTCCGGCTCCAGGATTCAGCAGGCCAGGACAGCGCCTAGGCCCAGTCCACTGCCCGCCAGCCCTCACAGCCCCTCTGATGCCCCTGCTCTCCTATCTCCCTCCCTCTGGACTTGGCCCAGGCCCTGGGAACTTACAAGGTCTTGAGGCCGCTGAGGCCACGGAACACGCGCCCATGCACTGTTTCCAGCTGGTTCCCTGTCAGCATCAGCTCCTGCAGGCTGGCCGCTCCATCAAAGGCACCCTCTCTCACCTCCTTGATCTTATTGTTACTCAAGTTTCTGGAAGGAGGGGATAGAACAGGTCAGGACGCAGGGAGGGAATGGCTGGCCTTGCAGCAAGCTGGGGACTCTCAAGTGCCCCCTGGCCCGAGGACTGGCTGGTGGAGGCTCCACCTTGGGCTTCCCGATGTTTGGTCTTCAGCACCTGTGCCTCAGGAAGCAGGGAGCCCAGCCCCCCCATGGGGTGTGGATGGGTGGGCTACCTGTGTGAAACAGACTGTGTAGCATTTGAAGTCTTTCAGTACAATTGTCTTTTCAATGCCCTGGGGACTGGCAGATTTCGAATGGTTCTCAAACTTATTTTCTCTCTTCCAAGGATACTCTCACTAAGTAGCGATTCTCAAGAGGAGAGCAGGAGGAAAATATAAAACATGCCTGCTCCCTGCGGGGTGAGGCGTTTGTAGAACCTTCGGCTCTTTCACCATTTGAGATCCCCAATATAAATGGACCCTTTCTAGTTACTACAGTTTGTGCACTTGTTATGTACTAGGCACCATGTGAGGGGTTTGACCAACAGAATCACATCAAATCCTCAAAACAACGCCCATCAGATGGGCATCATTTTTATCATTGTCCTGTTTTATGGATGAGGTGACTGAGGTTCAGAGAGACTAAGTAACTTACCCACAGTCACACAGCTGATAGCACTGGGATCGGAGACCATGCTTTCGGGCACACAGAAAAGCCTCCAGTGAACCACTCTTCCCAAGTGAATGTTCCTTTGACGATGTGGATGCCCATCCCTTCTATTACTGCTCTGCAGAATTCAGGGTTTGGGACGTTGTGTTTTCCTAAGTGGGCTCAGTCCTTTCAAGTCTCGGTGTTGTCATTTCCGATACTGCCCTCGAGCTCTGAGAGTGGGCTCTTCCCTCCGATGCCCAGCCACCACGCGGCGGGCTGCATGGGAGAACTGAGCAGCAAGCACCTCCTGCAGAACTATAGGTGCTGCGAGCGGCAGGGGGTCTCCACAGACCACCCAAATGTTCAGGCCTGAAAGGTAGCCCCAGCTGGCTGGCTGGAGCAGAAAGTGATGGAGTTACAAAAGCTGAGGGAAGAATCCAGCTTCCCCAGCAAAACATGCTGGGGGACCTTGTTCTGTGAACAGGAGACCCGTAGGTGGAGACACAGCGGCTAACTGGCTGAGCACCCTGAGCTTGTTAGAACTGAGGGCTCAGGAGAGATGGACCAGCTGGCCCATTGTACTGTTGGACATACTGAGGCCCAGGGAGGGGAGGCCACTGCTCCTGGTCACAGAGCACTGAAAGGGACATAGCACTCCATGAGTCCCTGGTACTACTGCATCTCTCAAGTGCCCTCCTTGTGCAGCTCTGGCCTGACTCACGCATCCCTGGGGGTGAAGCCTCCTATAGGGATGGTTCAGAGCAAGTAAAGTTCAACTGGGCACCCAAGGACTCAATACAGGTTGCCTGCCTGCCCTCTTCCCAAATAGGGACTGGGTCTGCGGGGGTGGCAATGCCCACACCTGTGGGCACGTGTGGAGGAAACAGTTCCCACCCTCGCATTGTCTGCTCCCTCTGTGCTCCTGGTCACGGCCTTCCTCGCCTCCCTCCTCCATCCTGCTGAGAAAACAGGTGCAAATACCCCTCAGAATCCCTCCCCTGAGATCTGACAGAGCTGGGAGATTCTCAAACTGGATTTCTGCTCCCTGCCTGACTCTCTTGCAACTCAGCCGGTCTTCTTATAAATCCTGGTAGCCCTGGTCCACGATAACTCGGAAATGAAGGCAATACACAGGGGAGACTGCAAATTACCCCCAAGTTCAACATGGGAGAAGAGAGAAAGACTTTCCCAGCAGCTATAACTCATCCAAATGCTGGAGCTTCTCCTCCAGCTCGAGAGAGTTAGGTTTCTTGGGGAACTGAAGTACATGCGGTGGGCAATGAAGATGAATTACAGCAGCTAGGAAGTGGGAGGTTCCCATTTCCTGACATCTTTTTCTTTAAAGGAGCAGAATTAACATCACATTACTGTAAGGTTTGCGAACTGGATTTCCTTGGGCTGGGAGAATGGAAAACATAAGGAGAGTGAAAAAAGGGGATAGAATTTTCCAGAAGACCAGGCTGCTGATCTCTCTCCATCCATCAAAGCACCACACAAAACTGCAGGCAGCTTTGGCCGGAGGACAGAGAGAGAGCAGCTTGGGGCAAGCGCTCCAGACACAAAACCAGTGCCTCAGGGTTTTGTAAGAGCTCCATCTTATTCTCAGAGCAGTATCTCCCTGAAGATGCCCCAGATCCCAGGAAACTTCCAAAGGCAAAACTAAGGGCACTGAGCCTCTCTCCACTTTTTTTTTTTTTTTTTTTTTTTTTTGCGGTACGCGGGCCTCTCACTGTTGTGGCCTCTCCCGTTGCGGAGCACAGGCTCCGGACGCGCAGGCTCAGGGGCCATGGCTCCCAGGCCCAGCCGCTCCGCAGCATGTGGGATCTTCCTGGACTGGGGCACGAACCCATATCCCCTGCATCGGCAGGCGGACTCTTAACCACTGCGCCACCAGGGAAGCCCCTCCTCTCTCCATTTTTGTCTCTGCAGACCCACCTGAAGGATTACTGCTTCATCATGGCTTTGACTCCAGTGAGGATGGGGATCTCACATCTGAAAGGAGCCAGCCTCATAAACTCCCACCCCAGGCCAGGGCTGGTTCAGAGTGGTCCACGGCAGGACAAACCCAGCGCTCGGCCACGCTGCCCTGGCAAACTGCTGGGTGTACCTTTCAGAACCTGTTCTCATTCTTCCCAAGAAACACCAAGGCCCCTGGAGGCTGGGGGATTCATCTCTGGAAAGCCTGAGTCTGAAACGGCGAGCCTGGACTTCTTCTAGGTCTCTGTCTCTTCAGGTTTGTAGGACAGCCCATAAACTCTGGCAACAGAGAAGCATCTGTAATCCTGTTTAAAAGTCCAGTCCTCAATGGAAATACAGTTGGGAAAGAGCTAAGCGGAGTTTTCTGGAAGCCGAGGATACCGGGTCGTGATTGAGCAGCACACTGGCATCCTGTCAGGTCGGGGAGGTCCTGTCTACCTCCCTTATGGACCTCTCCGGCCCCCTGAGGTGGAAATTCTACTTCGAGCTAGGGTTACAAGCTCAAATGTCCACAGGGTCCAGGCAGGTGACCTAAAATTGGAAGCAAGCCCAGTGGGGACGGCAGTGATCAGGAAAACACGTGCCCCAGCTAGGGGGCAGCCGTTCCTAAGCTCAACTCAACTGGAGCCGTTTGGGAACATGGGCTCAGTTTTGCCAGATCCTCTGATTTTTCCCAAAGGTGCTAGAAATCCACATTTATTTTTCTGTGGAAACTCCTGATTTTTTTTTTTTTTTTTTTTTGCGGTACGTGGGCCTCTCACTGTTGTGGCCTCTCCCGTTGCGGAGCACAGGCTCCGGACGCGCAGGTCCAGCGGCCACGGCTCACGGGCCCAGCCGCTTCGCGGCATGTGGGATCCTCCTGGACCGGGGCACGAACCCGTGTCCCCTGCATCGGCAGGCGGACTCTCAACCACTGTGCCACCAGGAAGCTCAAAACTCCTGATTTTTAAAAGAGGGCAACTACTTCTTATTAAAAACACAACCATCATGGACCTAGAGTCTATCATACAGAGTGAAGTAAGTCAGAAAGAGAAAAACAAATACGGTCTGCTAACACATATATACGGAATCTAAAAAAATAAAAACGTTCTGATGAACCTAGGGGCAGGACAGGAATAAAGACGCAGAAGTAGAGAATGGACTTGAGGACATGGGGAGGGGGAAGGGTAAGCTGGGACGAAGTGAGAGAGAGGCATGGACATATATACACTACCAAACGTAAGGTAGATAGCTAGTGGGAAGCAGCCGCATAGCACAGGGAGATCAGCTCGGTGCTTTGTGACCACCTAGAGGGGTGGGATAGGAGGGTGGGAGGGAGACGCAAGAGGGAGGAGATATGGGGATATATGTATAAATATAGCTGATTCACTTTGTTATACAGCAGAAACTAACACACCATTGTAAAGCAATTATACTCCAATAAAGGTGGTAAAAAAAAAAAAAAAAAAACACAACTGCGACCACCAAATCCACCCATGGAATTTGATTTTGGCTAGAGGGGTGCTAGGTTTCAGCTTCTGCTTGAGATGCTCCTTCAGTGTAAGAAGTGACCTGAAAGTTGGCCCAAGAGAGGCCATGACCCCACTCTGAACGGGTCACTTGAAAAGCTACCTTGGGGCTTCCCTGGTGGCGCAGTGGTTGAGAGTCCGCCTGCCGATGCAGGGGACACGGGTTCGTGCCCCGGTCTGGGAAGATCCCACATGCCACGGAACGGCTGGGCCCGTGAGCCATGGCCGCTGAGCCTGCGCGTCCGGAGCCTGTGCTCCGCAATGGGAGAGGCCACGGCAGTGAGAGGCCCGCGAACCGCAAAAAAAAAAAAAAAAAAAGCTACCTTGAGTTACCATAGTCCTAATAACCTTTGTGGGGGAACAGCTCATACCTCTTTTTGCATCCCTTAGTGATACTTATGAAATCTCATTATTCCCGCATGACAGGAAAGGGGCACAGAGGTTGAGAACACTCTGGAAAGGCACTGCAGAGTCCAAATCCTGGCTGTGTGTCCACTCCCCTCTGCCTCCGTGCCCTGTCGGGGTGCCGCCATCCAGACTGTAACCTTAGGGCCCTGGCTCCACAGTCCCTGAGGAAGCTGAGCAGCCTCAGTCACAGGCACTGCTGGCTTTAACCACCCTGATGGGCAGAATTCCAGCTGACCCGTCACCTCATGGGAGTGTAGGGGTGGTGATGGGTCCTAGCAAACAAGGACTGTTTACTTAAAAAGAGTTGCCATCAAGTTATTTTAAATAAGTGGTTGCAGCTGGTGGTCTTTGGGACCAGATCTGCCCTATTGGGACATGTGCTTGGTTGGCTGGCACCATATGTATATGGACTCAGGCACACACACGTGCACACGCATGCGGTTACTGCCTTCAGATAGTGAGTGTGTTCCCCAGCTACTCTGCACTGTCACCACTCCTGGCTTGATCTTTAAACTTGGACGGGTTACTTTCTGTGTTTCAGCTTCCTCATTTGTAAAATGAAGCAATCTCAAAGCTGTTTTGTTTTTCTTGGTGAGGGGTAATTGCTTGGATATCAGCAGAGTCTGGCACACAGAGTGAAGCGTTGAGTAACTGTTAGTCGCCATTATTATTATTGCTGCCTTGCACCCATTCCCTTTCCACGGGGGTCCTGAAAGCATCTGAGTTTGTAACTCCTGTTTTAAATGTCTAACCATCTGCTCTGGGTCACGTGACCCAGATGTCCCCTTTCTGTCTTCCAGCACCTTCTCACCGCAGTCCCATGGACAGAGGCCATGTCTTTCCCCTTCTCTCTCATACTTACTTCTGATCCTCATCACACCTTACAAGGAAGGTGGACTTGTTTCTATTATGAAAGGCCCAGAAAGGCTAAGGACATTCCTAGGGTCACACAGCAGGCGGGGGGCGGAGCTGAACTCAGAACAGATGCCGGCCTGCCTGTTCTTCCTCCACACCTGGATTTCCGGCTGCTCCCGTGAAGGGAATATTTGGCAGCTCTGACCTTCCTTCCAGCATGGCAGATGCCGGGAGGAACTTAGAGACATCTGCCCCTTTTGGTGAGGACTCGGCCTACATTTTGCCACAGTCCACACCACTCCCTTTTGTGGCTTGGATGCTGAGGCTGGGCGTTGGCTGCAACTTATCATTGCATTTGTGCTGTTGTTTTTGTTGGTGTACAGAAACAGTTCTTCACACTCAGGTCCCTGTCAAAACTAGGAAGATGAAAGACTCAGAGTGCTTGAGTTTCACCTAAAATGGGAGAGCGCATATTTCTTCACGGAAGCAAAGACTACTTGATCCTGTTTACTGTGCAAATGTGCACTTGGCCAGCTTTACTTGTTTTAATACATGCCTTATCTCCATGCGTATGTATATTTGTTTGGAGGTTAAAAAAAAGTATGCATTTTCGGGGGTTGGATTTAAAAGGACATCTTCTGGCAGGTGATGGGTAATGTCTGTGCTGGGTTCCTGAAGCTAGAGGTGAGCCTGACCACTCGGACAGCCATGAACCTCACCAGGACCCGCGTGTGTCCTCCCTCTGCTGCCCCCTCAGTTACAGTACTCTCCACTGCTCCCAGTTACAGAGTTGTCCCCGAGGCCATGGCCAAGGTGGCAACTGTGGGCAGGGAGGGAATAGCACTGATGCGATCCAGATGCTGCCCAGGGCAGGGGAAGGTCTCTCTCCTTCTTGCCTTCAAGGGACTGATGGGCAGAAGAGTGGAGAGCAAAATAAACTAAGGGTTACAATGAATTCTCATTATTCATCGTGGTTAAGCTCTGCAAAGTCACTGGGCAAGATGAATTAGTGAATGCTGAACCACGGCTCCTAGGGGAGCCTGTGTTCACCATTTTCATGAACCGATCAATACCTAACCTTGTTTGATGCATGTTTCTGTTTAAAGACGTCTTATTGAATATATATCGTTGATTTACTTACATTGCCCTCACAGCCAACAGCACTATAACTCTTGCCTGAACAAAGCTTATGTAACACGTATTTTCTCCGTAAGGCACATCACAGCCTTCCTATCCTAGCTTAGGATCACTAGACAGCCCTCCAGTGCTGTGCTACGGGGCCATTTTAAACAGTGAAATCACCCACAGAAGCACAAACATGCAAAAAAAGAAATGTGGCACTAAATATATTGTGGACTGGACACTTGTTTACAGTGTGGGAGCTGAAACAAGAAATCAGAACGTGGCCTTGTTCGATTTCAGCTGGGGACATGCATGTAGGGGGACTCAAAGTTTTTGCTGCCCTGTCTATGTATATGAATGACCACGAAAGCCCTGCGCGTATTGATTCTGAGATTACAAATAAATGTTAGTGAGGAAGCGAGTCAGCAAATACAGGGTCTATGAATAATGAGGCTTGACCGTTTCCCTTTGTTCCAGAGGCAGACTCCAACTCTGGGGCCGGGACATGTGGAGGACGGGGTGGGGGTGGGGAGCAGAGAGCAGAGTCAAGGAGAAGGGAATTAGATGGCAAAGAGCCCCCTGTCCGTGCTGGTACCTCTGCTGGCACACCTGGGGAGGGAAGCGGAGGGGGAAGCAAGGCCAGCTGTGCACCAGTGTGCTTACAGATGAAGGAGGTGAGGCAGCTGTGGCGTCTCCGCTCCAGTGTGTCAAAGCCATGTGGAGGCCTTTAGGGTCCATCTAAAAACAGACCTTCTGACTGTTACCTCATAAAAATTACTAAGTGACGTGCACCCTAGATCCCCACGTCCCGTTGCTGGTCCTCACCTGAGTCCCTCCGACCACCCACTGGGGTAGACATTGGGCGTGGGGTGGAGGATGGGGGTGAGCAAGGATGGCGTGAGGGTCAGGGATGGTGCAAAATGCATGCTCTGCCTCTGCATGGCCCTGCCGTAGTGTCTTGCTTCCCAGGACGTGCCCATAGCGGGGTCAGGAGACTGGGAGGGGCTGCAGTGGAGGGAGAGGGAGCCGCCCGTGCCCTGGCGTTCTGCTCCAGTTTGCCAAATTCCTGAGACTGACTTACATTTTCCGCAGGTTGGGCAACTTCTTGAAGATACCAGTGGCCTCTAGAACAGATATCTCATTGTCGTTCAGTCGGCTACATGGGAAGCAAGCAGATGAGGCGGTGGGTGAGCTGTGATGGGACACCTCCTCCATTGGTTCCCCATCCCCCCGTGGCTTCAGCTGAATTGCCACCTGGACCTCACTCAGTCCATGGTCAATAGCACCATAGAAACCCTCCGTGTACCCCATCAGCATGGGGGGCCCAGCAGCGAGAGGAGGGGTGTGAGAAGGGGCCAGAAAGGAGAGGAAGACCCTCTGCCGAAGGCGTATTCAACTTTTTGAACGCTCAGCACTTAACAGTCAAGTGCCAATGATTTGCCTTCATTTTGTAGGGGTACCAATGACCACTTAAACCCCCAGGGAGGTTTCTCCAGGTTCTTCCAACTCTCCAAGCCACTCAGGTCTTTCCTGACCACATCCCTCTGCTAAAGGCAGCTCAGGGACTCCACGCCCAACATTCATATAAGCTCAGGGAGAGCAGGCGAAAGTCAAAGATAATAATAATAATAATAATAATAATAATAATTAATAATAATAAAGACCACCATCATTTAGGCAGGGTTTAGTCCATGCCAAGATTCAAGATAAAGTCTGTGCTTGCATCCTCTTACCTAATCTTTGTAACCCCCACAGAAGGTAGGTATCAACACCTCCATTCTATAGCTCCGAATCTGATGCTCAGATCTGAGAAGCAACTTGCCCAACCTCAGGAAAACTGGAGATGACAGGAGTCAGGCCCAGATCCATCACCCCCCCACCCATGCTGTAACTTTGAGCTCTGCCACGTCTGGATAAACCAACACGCCTCTTTATTAGCATGGATAACCAGAGGCTCAGATATACCTGATCGTTCTAGCTGTTTTTTCACTTTAGGACAGTCATTTATGCGCTATCCATCTTTCCGGTTATGTTGTAAGCTTCCTAAGGGCTAGGAGGGGTGGTCTGCTTTGTTCACCACGGAAAAGGGTGGGCCTTGGCACAGTGCCTGGCTCGTAGCGGGTGTTCGGAAAATCTTTGTATCAACAGAATGAATGAGCTGCCTTTATTTGTGAGCAAGCTGTCCCCCGCGTATGCTTGGGGGAGTCTGCCCTCGTCCCGGGACGCAGGGGACACCAAGGAACACCCAGGTGACTGAGCCGGGAGGGGGCCACCTCTAGGAGCCCACACCCACCCTGGCTGGCTCAGGGAGACTGGGCTTGGGGACGTGCAGGGGCTCCCGCCTGGGCAGCACTCACAGGTCGGTGACGTATTCGGGGAGGTGGCTTGGGACACGGGCCAGCTTCTGGTTGGAGCAGTCCACGATGGTGCCCTCGCAGCGGCACCTGTCCGGGCACACGAGGTCCATGAAGCACTCGCTGCTGATCCTGCTGCGGTAATCCTCCGAGCCTGGGGGGCGCCAAAGAGGGGGTGTCAGTGGCAGCCGGTCCGGCATGGGGCGAGGTTGTGGGCACTGGAGGTGGGGAGACACAGGGCGGGGGGATGGCCCAGTGACACTGCCCTCATTTTTTGGCCACCTTGCTCTGCCTTCCCTGCACCCCAGCCTCCAGGCTGCTTGCTCTCCCTTTGGTCTTTGTCATTCATCACTTTCCATCTAATGCCACAAGCTCCATGGGCTCTTAAGTTTCTGTGGGTCATGGACCTTTTTTGAGGTCCCTGTACAGAATTTGGTCTACGATTTATGGGGGGTACTTAGTCCATGATGCCCATGATCCATGGACCCTCTAAATATTCATGAGAATCCAAATGAAGAGATTTTGATGGGCTTTTGATGAGAGTTATGCCAGGGGTGGGAATGAGGTCAGGGAAGAGGGTCATAAACTCAGTTGTCTTCAGGAACAAAGCAGGTAATGAAACGATAAAGGGGGCCCAGCACATGGCAATCAATACCCTTGACACCCGGTTTCATTACTGGGAAGCAATCATGAGAGTTGGGGTCCTGGGGAATTGAAGCCCACTGCCTTAACGTTTGGGAATTTGGCTGAGGGTTGCCTGATAATTCTTTTAAAAAAATATTGGTGATGAATTCAAATGTAAAACACTGTAAAGACAAGTACAACTCTTGTGAGTGTTAGATGCACCTGCTGCCTTTGAGAGGAAGCTCTGTTTAACTACAGTGAAAAGCCAGTTCCAATGAGCTAAAAGTAGTTGGAGCTAAGATTAATTTTTGAAATTGAATTTTTCTGGAGGTTACATACACAGTAACGGTAACAGGGCCAGCGATGTGCTGTCTTGAGAGATGCCCTGGGGAGCTGCTTTAATGATCAGAAATGATCCCCTGGCTCCTGGGCGAACCTCTGTGAGACCACAAATCTTGCCCGAAATAAAAGGGAAGCTCTGGTTCTCCTATCAGACACGAGCCAGTTGATGGGGGCCAGGTCTCTTTTATTTTCACCTTCAGCGGTTCATCAGCACAATGCCAGGCACAAGAGCCTGGCTCACATTCGTCCAGTGCCTAAATGGGGTGTCCTTAGCACATCAATGGTTCCATACGTGCATATTTCTGCAGTGTTTCAGAGAACGTGAATGCCATTTGTTTGCCTGGCTAGTTGAGGTGGACCTTGGCCATCTTATGTGTATTAGGAGCAGAACAGGGCATCTGCATGCAGTACAGAGGTTTTAGCAATAGAAGGTGTGGATGTGCCCAGGCCTTGCCACTTAGTAGCCTCAATCTCTCCACATGTAAAATGGGAATCACATCATTGCCCCTACCTCACAGGGGCTGTGAAGATCTGAGGGAGATCAAGGCGGTGGAGAGCCTCTGGAAAAGGGTCAAGAGTTGTACAGATGTTTGTGATTCTATTTTTTTTTGAGCACCTAGTGGAACATTTGGCATGTCAGAAGCCGTTAAAACATCAGCGTAGTGAGTGGTGAGAGCTGATGTGTACTGAGCCTGGATCACGAGCAGGGCACTATTCTTTGAACTCCAAATGGGTGAGCCCATTAAATCTTCACAACACTCTGAGGCTATTATGACTCCATGTGATCGATGAGGCAACTGAGGCCTGCAGGTCACTCAGGACGTGGCAGAGAAACGAACCCAGGCAGGCTGCTGCCAGGGCCCACGTGACTAATACTTTGCTTTACTGCAGTTGTGCTTTTGGACAAAACCTTAATCCCAGACCTAGGAATGATCATAAAGTCAAGTTGGTGGAGGTGAATTGAATGGCATTTTCCCTCAGTGGGCTGCAGGGAGACAGGAAGCAGATGTCTCCACTGCCCTCTTGGTTTCTCACTCCTCACGTTTTCTCCCCATGGTAATGCCTGATTGGGGATGGACTTGGCAGGTCTCTGATTCTGAAGTGACATCATCCACCTAAAACAGAAGGTCAAGGCCTGGACCTGTCTCTTTCCCTCTTTGCTCCTTCCCCATTCCCCTCCTTCATCCCACTTTCCACCTGCAGGCTTGTGTGAGCAAAATCCAAGCAGGTATCCCAGGTTTTTTGGGCGGCTCCCTGGTCCAATGCATTATGCAAATTTCTTGCCCTTTGCTTGTCAGCATCCGTCCCACTGAATAACTCTGACCTGGGCTGTTTCCGGTCCCCCACCCGCCGACATATCAGCATGCTGAGTCCTGGATGAATTTCATCGCGCAATCCCTGCTAGATGACAACCCTCTCTTATTCCCCACGGCGGTTCCCCATGGTGATGGTGTGAAGGGGCTTTTCGTACATATGCACGTATTTTTCCTTTGAGAAGGTGTCTAGGATGGAATCCTTGCAAAGCGGAGAAACCCTGAGTGATCAAAGCCAGAAAGACAGGAGCGAGCTCAGTTTGCACACTAACATGACGAGCCTGAAGATGTGCACCGGCTGGGCTGCGGCTGGGGACAGCCGCCGATTAAATGCGTTTTCGTTTCAATCAAGGTGAGAGCGTCTGTAGTTAGCAGGAATCGCTCTCTGTAGTATACTTAGATTATAACTGGCCGACCTGTGCAATGGAGCCGCTGACCCATTTTAATGAAATGATTTTGCAATTAGATTCGATGGACTAATGTGTCCTTTCCAACATTTTTCCCCCTGCTGTTTTTGTTATTGCCCTGGTTTGTAACAACGAGGGGGTCGGAGTGTGGTATTTTACATGAGTGGGAGCCAGAAATGTTAATAACGGCGTACATACAAAACTGAAAGAGTGCGTTCCCCAGTCGGAGCCAGCCTGAAATGCCACCTCCATCACTTCCTATTTCATTACCCAAACTACTCAGGGTTTCTCGGAGCCATTTTATGCCTAATGCTCATAACTACCCAAAAGTATTTTTAACTTTTCCAGAGCTTTAAAAGTCAATTTCAATCTCAATGCATATTTGTCACTGCCAGAGATACTTAGTAGGAGAGGAGTAACTGAAATAGGCCATTGCTTCTTCTCTTTAGGGGAGTTCAGACAGGAGAGATCTCGGAGGATTTGAACAAGGGCCATAAAACTAGACGCCGGCTGAAATGGGTCTTGGGAGAGCTGGTGTCACCTGGCATCTCCCCTGCCCCCGTAGCCCTCCTCCCCCTTGATGGGCATCTCAGAACGACGACACTCGGGACGTGAGCACAGAGACATTTCAATAGACCAGGGGAGTGGAAATCCACAGCGATGCGGTTTTATTATGAATCCCTGCCCTGCTGCCACTTCCCAGGAGAGGATGTATGTAATGTTTGGATGGTCACCGGGTTGGGGCAGGTAGGGAACCAAAGCTCCCATCCTTTGGATGGACGTGGCTGCAGAGGCCAGCGCTGGGCCCAGGATGGCTGCTGTCACGAGCAGTCTGCAGTTTGCATCATCCTCTGGGCAACCAGTTTGTTTAATGGAAGTCACAGGTGCACGGTTATCAGAGCACCAAGGACCTGCCAATGCACGTGTCCAGAGTTCTCCTCTTCTACCTCCAATACCCCTAGGTGGGTGGGATGAAAGAAGGAGGAAAGGAGCGGAAAGAGGAACTGGGGGGCTTGCCGGGGGTCTTCAGCTTGAAAGGACAAGCAAAGGTTATAGGTCGTGAATGGAATCAAGAGAACATTGCTAGGTACACAGTTATCCACTCATCGGCAAAGGCCAGGGGACCAGACACCAGTTGGCTGGAAAATACCAATTGTTTACCAGGAGTTTGGAGATTGGTTGGGCAGACAGCTGTCCTAGTAAGTTCTCCCTGTCAGAGTCTAACATGATTGCAGCTATGTGCCTGGAAGCAGAGGGAAATGGCCATGGCCTGCAGCTGGTCACTGCCTGGTCACAGCCAGCTGCTGGAGGACCAGGGAGGCACCTGTGGAAGGGCACCCTCTGGACCCACTCCCGAAGGCCTGGCCCTGGCATGGTGGCGGCAGCGCCGAGAAACTCAGAACGCCCTCTCTGTTCAGAGGGAAAGAAAATTTCTCTAGGCCCGAGGACTTGTTCTGTACCAAATGGGTCTTGGTATATTCATGCTGGAGGGGAGGAGCCATGTAAACAGGGATGCTTGCTCTCTTTCTCGCTCAAGTCATTTGCTATTAACAGACGGAAGTTTGAAAGGGAGTGTTATTTTTTTCAACTCCCTATCAAGTCAAGTCAAGGTCTTTTTGATTTTATAACTCAAGGCCATGGGCCTGTCCGCAGCTGGGAAAGCTGAGGATTACAGTTGTAAAGAGAAGCCATGCTGGAGTCCAGTGACCCTGGGCAAGTTAGTTGGCCTCTCTGAGCCTCAATGTTCTCATCTGCAAAATGGGACTTATAGGGTTGTTGTGAAAATTAAACAAGGTAATGATGTAAAATAGTTCAGCACCCGGTCTAGAGTAAGCACACGAGAAAAGAATTCAGAGAGGTAAATAGGACTCTCCATTCCTCAGCAATGGCTGGGGCCCTGGCTCTGAGGGGTAACCTGAGAGAGAGGAGACAGTGAGAGTCACACATCGCCATGGAAGCCCAGAGCCCAGCTCCTGGCTCAAGCCAGGGCCCTCTCTCACGTGGGACAGGACACACACTCCACGGCATGAACCAACAACACAATCTTCTGGTTACACTGGGTCTAGGATTTATCAAGAAATAAGCAGCATGGGAGGTGCCAAGACGCCCCTCTCTTTATTATCAGAGGCAGTGGGCTTCCGCACAGACCCCACATGGCACTGAACTAGCACCACTGGGGAGCCCAGCACTTTCGCCTCATGCTAACTGTGCTTGGAAGGTCAAGATAAAACAGCTTGGACTTTAGGCTGCATGGGGACCAAAGTACTCGTGAGGAGAGGAGGTCAGTTCCAGAAGGAGCCTCAGGTTACATCCAGTGCCTCAGACTCATGGCAGTTTCATCATTCTCATGCTCACATTAAGTCCTAATGCTTCCAATAAAGACGGTAGGTGGAGGGTGGGTGCCAGCAGTATGAGCTTTGCGTTAACTGCCACGTGGGAAAATGACCTTGGACTGGGACTCTTCCATGAAACAAAGGGCATACGCCTTGGGTACACGTGTCCTCTTCAAGAAGAAAAACAGTGGTGTCTGAGCTCAGACCTAGCTACTTTACCACTTGGCTGGCATCCAGACTAGATGTGGGGGATGGCAACTCCATTTGGGATAGAGACGTGGACGCAGATCTCAGCTTGTCCCCCGTATGCTTCCCCATCCCCATTTCAGCCCAGATCTGCTACCTGGAGGAGGAGGTGCTCTGTGAATCCTCCGAGACTCCCACCCCCCGCCCCCAACCCTTCGTGAGGCCGGACCGAGAGAGGCGGGTCTGGCGGGTGGCGGGCTGCGGTGCTCCAGAGCAGAGAAGAGGTGTCCAGCGGCGGCGGGCCATGCTGCAGGAGAACGCGGTGCTTTCCGCGGTGCTTGACAGAACCATGTTCCGTTTCCATCATTCCACCACATGGTTAGATCAAGCACAAAGGAAAGCCCCGCGGCGACTGGTCAGAGTCAAGGTCAGGAAGCAGCGTCAGAGAGAGGACAGGAGCGCTCAGAGGAAGCAGCGTGGAGAAGCGGAAGCCGGAGCAGGCCCCCACTGGGCGTGATTAGTACCGAGAGTGGGGTTCCCCAGGAACACGTCCGGAGACAGGAGCCCTACCGCCCTCCACACCCCGCCCCGGGGGAGACACAGGAGGAAGGGAGAAGGACGGGTGGGAGGCCACTGGACATCCCTACTCAGGGGTAGCAGGGCAGAACAGATCCTTCCCAAGGGGAATGATGACCACAAATGTCTGGGATCGTTTCGCAGGCCTGAACTGAGCCTCTGAACCCCACTCAATCACACCATTAGATGTGCCAAGACGTCGAACTTAGCAGAAGCATCTTCTGCATTCTCTGCTGCCTAGGGCCCATCCCATAGCAGAGTTGTTCCACGACAGGCTGTTCCCCCGGCGCCTTCAGTAAAGAGACAGGTCACGGTTCCTAGTGGTCTAGCAAAGCTGCAATGCTCTTCTTTAGAAAAAGTCCCTCTGATGTCTCCTCAGTATCCTTCAAGGCCCCCAGAAACCCTGGCTGACAGATGGTCATCACAGATCAATCAAGGTATAGTAGAGAAGGGGTGTGACATTGAGAGAAAATACATGTTCCTAGCAGGGAGAAAGTCAGGGAAGCCCCAGGGCCCTGGGTTTGGGACTGAGAAACCCACAGTCACAATGGTCATGACAAGGAGCCTCTTTCAAACTAAGAAAAGGAAAGAAAGTGGAAGATACCAGACTCTAGGGTCCTTCCTGACTTCCGCCATGACTGTAAACCATGGAGTGGGCTGGGGAGACCAACAACCAGTTGCTCTTGATGCCATGGGCCCAGGGAGGGTGCCCAGCCTTTACACCCTTGTCTGCAAAAGCTCAGCGGCCGTTTTTATGAATTTCCACCCAAGCCGTGAAGAGGAGACGTGGGCATCTTGAAGAGACCAGAGTCAGGGCATCTGGAAGAGACCAGACTGGGACCCTCACTGCCCTGACCTCTGACAGGAGCGATGGGGTCACCGTTCCTCCACAGTGTGTTTTTAGGACAAGATGGTGGCAGCATATTGACGTGTATAGGTTATCTGTGATGACTGACTGGTTAGTCCAAGTCACTCCACAGCTCCGGATCTGGCTCCACCTCTTGCTAAGCCCTCCCATCCGACCGACTAGAGCTGGCCACTGTAATTTAGACTCAACTCTGCTTTAAGCCCCTCCGGACAGGCAGGGCTCTGCGAACACTCTGGTTTGGGGATTTCGTATTCAAGTTTGATCAGGTCCTCAGCACCAGAGCAGGGAAAATCCAGCCCTTTCATGCCCCTGTCCCCAAGCTTTAAAATTCCCCTCCTTCTCTGGTTTTCTTCAACAGAAAGAAATGGAGGGGCCCAGGAGAAAGTTATCAAGAAACTTCTCAGTATATCAGAAGTCCTGGGTTACAAATCTTGTCCTGAAAATACCACTCTATAGTCTTAGATAAGACTTACTGCAGTGTGAGCCTCATTTTCTTCCTCTCTAGCACGGACTGGGTAATCTCTGGGGGCTCTAAAGTTTTGTGATTCCCTGAGAGGTGTCTTGCTCTTTGCCATCTTTGTACAGATGAGGACAGGGAGTACACCACTCTGTACTTTTCACCACCAGTTTCTTCTTGGCAACTGGATCTCCACATACAAAGTCGGGGAGGCATGACGGAAGGCAGACAGCATCTTCCAACTGCCAGGTGCTCCCCCGAGGATGGGCTTGGGGTCTTAGGCAGCCAGATGGTGCCTTTTGAGGAGGCCTTAATCTGATGGTCAGATTACCCCAGCCGGCAGCATTCACCTCTAACCCGATCTTGCTGCCCAGGGCAGCGGATACAGCTGATAGAGGCAGACATGGGAAGCCAGATGCCCAGCCTAAGGAGGGGCTTTATGCGTTGCAAGAGCAGCCCTCAAATTGGCTCCTAATTACATCAGCTGTCTTTGCAATGGGAGTGCTTTTAGGGGAAAGTAAAACGCAGACTTGTTATCTGTCAAATCCAGTACATGTCACCTGCTCCTCCTTCTTTCTTCTTGAGCTTCCTGGAAACACAGAGCTTTAGAGCTATGGCTTCTGCATCCCTCAATGCTAAGCAGGTCTGGGCCCCAGTGCCTCTCAAAGCCAAGGCCTTTGGAGTGCACCAGTAGCTAGCTCTCCTGACCTCTCTTGCCTGTAGTTACATAAAATAAGAGCGTATAGAATGTTATATGTTAGGATCATCACAGCTCTAACTTTCTCTACCTTTAATAAGAATAATCTTTCTGGTTAGTATTGATGTATAAAAATTTTTTTAGACAGGGTCAATCCAAAAACCCTGTCCCTTTTCCCTATTTGTGTCTCTTTAAAATGTCCAATCATTCCCACCCCACAGAGGAAAAGAAGCCAGGGTTTCTCCAGTGCAAAGATAGGTAGGTAGTGGCATATCTCGAGCTAGAACTAAGCTCTGCTGTTTCTAGGTCTGCTGGCTGCTTTCCTCTTTCTCCTACTGGGTTCTGTCTGTACCCCATCCCCAAACCCAGCCTACAGTCATTCCGAGGCAATGGCTGATCCCTGGGCTGATTCCATCCCCACCCTATGCCCCAGGGTCTTGGCATCAATCAGGATCTCAAGATCATGATGGGACCACCCCCCCACCAGCCTCCAGACTGAGGGATCAGGGTTGGCAGATGGCACCCTGCCCTCCTCAGCCACTTATCACCCCTCTTCTTGGGCACAACTGCTGTTAGAGGTAATTAACTCAGCCCCAGCCAGACATGGGTAGGAAGAGAGGAGGCAGACGGAACAAGAGGTGTAAGTCACGAGGAAAGGGCCCGGGGACAAGACGGTTGGGCCTCAGGGCCCAGCTCTGGGCTGGGAGAGCGTTTTCCTCCCTGAGATGCTGCGGCCCCAAGAGGGAACTTAAGGAAAGAGTTCAGGGCCTGAGGTTGGGGGCGGGGCCGAGAGGCTGGGGGCGGGGCCGTGAGTCTGGGGAAGGAAGTCATCCAAGCAGCTGGGCCTCCTTCGCAAATGGCCCTTCTCTCCTACATGCCGCGTGGTGTTGAGGAGCGAGCCAGACCTGGGGTCCGAGCCTGCCTTTACCATTTGCTTGCTGTGACCGTGGGGTGTCCCCTCACCTCTGAGCCCTCAGCTCCCTCTGCTGCAGCAAGGGGACCTCTCCTGCTCATCGCACAGGACTATTGGAAAAAGCGAGTCAAACTAGAAGCCCTGAGCACAGTGCTCATGAGGGGCAAGAAACTGCTCTTGTGACTGACATTGTTATTCTGGGGAAGACAAATTGAGATCAATGTCTCAGACTGCCGCAGAGTCCCTGGGGTCCCTCCAAGCCCTCTCAAGGTATCTGCTTCTGTTGAAAAAAATAAAGCAGCTCAGGCTGATCATTCTGGAGGCATGGACTGAAGAATTTGACTTTGAGGTCAAATGCAACGTGAAAGAAGTGGAGGTCTGCCTGCTGGTCTTCTCCCGGCGACTAGGGCCGACACTAGCCTTCTCCCCAGGAAAACCCACCTACACAAGATGCTCCGGGCAGGGAGAGAAGAACAGGTCCTGCTGACACACAGATTGTGAGGGTTGGCTTCACCCCATCTCACTACATCATACTATCAACGCCTCACCATTGGGAGCACAAAGCAGCTTGGTGATTTTTTTCCAGTAGCAAACAACACAAATGATAGTCATTTTGAACTGCCTGTTCATCCAGCTCTTGCGTCAAGGAGAGCAACTTCTCTTCCCAAGATGAGCTGAGAATTCCCCTGCCATTCACCACGCCCCCTCCCCGTTTCATCTCTGGGTGCAGTAGGGAGGAAGGTTTCTGGAGACAGCTTGGGGGCTAGAGAGCAAGGCTTTGCTTTCTTTCTGAGCAACACCCTTTGCTGTTCTCTCCATGATCAGAATGCACCCATCTGGGGTGGAGGAGAGAGCAAAAACGTCTGTGAAACCTAGAATACACTGTGGTCCAAGGGCTGTACCGAAGGTGGCCATAGAGGGGGAGAGGAGGCCCCCAAGGATCCATGCTTCCTGCAGCCTGGCCTGGGGTATATTTATTTCTCTATCTGCCACTTGGGGAGCATGATTTGGAAACTAACACAATACAAAATAAATAAATCATGGCCTCTCAAGATCGCATGTGTCCAGGCTGCCTCATCCGCTCGTTTCCACCTAGCTCGGGAGATGTGCTGCTGCCTGGGTTCTGTCTCTCCCCAAATCACCCCCCTTCCTCCCCACAGTGCTTTTATTGTGTGTGTGTGTTTTATTTTAAATCCATAAGCTAATTGGTTTTCTGCAGGGCTAACTGAATTTTCCCAATTTAATTTGCAAAGATGCTTCCCAGGAGCCATTACAGCGCGCGCTGTCCTCCAGATTGGATTACTGGCCTCTCCGGGGCTGCTGTACTCTGAGTCGGAAGGTGGGGCCCTGCCCCATAACCTGATTACCTGAGCAGCGGAACTTCTTGCTCTTGATCTGGCTGATGCGCTTGTTGGCCAGCCGGCGCGGGCTGCTGCAGCGGGCCCCGCTGGTCTCGATGGGGTTGTCCTGAAGGTAGTCGGCCAGCCACTTCAAGTGGCAGTCGCACACAAATGGGTTTTGGGCTAAGTGGCTGCGAGAGGGACGGGAGTTAATCAGATGGGACCCCTGGTGCCATGGTCCGCCACCACCCTGCCTGGTGCTAGGCTCTGGTGCCAGGCTCCCTCCCTCATTGCCCCAGGAGGCCTCGGGGGAGGTGGGAGCTGCTCTCAGACAAGACCCGGAGAGGGGGCCTGAGGTCTGCTGTCTGCAAAAAGACAGTCACAGGTGCAGCCGGCATCCCGCCTGGGGAATCAGCTTGCCTTACTCTCCCCACCTGGGTCAGGACCCACCCCTGATCGTCTCCAATCTCACCCACGCCAATTCTGAAGGGCAATGAAAGTTGCAGGCTTAGGGTTTATGCTGAGAGCAGACTGAATTTTATTTCTCCAAGCTCAGGAACACCCGGTACATAAAGCAGCTGGCATGGTGTCGGGCACAGGGTGCGTGTTCCATTTATAGTAGCGGGTTTTGTTCTTACCACCCTCAGCATCACAAGGGCAACAGAACCATGGGCCTAGCTTTCCCCGGCTCAGTGAGAAAACTATCCAAAGCACCACACTCAGTGCTCAGCACGTGGTCGGGGTTCAATGTGTAGCAGCTGCTCTTACCCTTTATTGGCTCCCGTCTCTGGCTACAGGGGCAGTAAGTGCCAGATGACTCAGAAGGGCTCCAGAAGCCCCCAGGCTCATGGTCAGGCCTGGGGCTGGAGCTAGGGTCTAAGCTTAGGGGTGGAGCCATCAAAAACACGGGCTGAGATCTGTACTCAGGTGTCATCTATCTAACGGAACTATTTATGAACGTCTGCAGTGCTTGGCAGTGAGGAACTGTTTCCTAACGAGGGTGGTGAAATACTCCCGTATTCTGGTACAGTGTGCTTGTACCAGAGGCTTGGTTTTGTGGGTGTTGGTGGGCAGGAATGGGTTATCAGCAGAGGTGGAGCCTGCTCAGAATACAGTGGCCACAGTGGTTCAAAGAGCAGGTGAGAAGCCACTTGGCCTGGATTCAAATCCTGCTTCTTACTAGTTGTGCAACCTTGAATAAGTTACTTCACTTCTCCGTGCCTCTGGTTTCCTCACATAGAAATGGGGGATCACAAAAGCACCTACCTCCTAGGGTTGTTGTGAGGCTTAACTGTTTGGATACAGGGAAATCACCCAGTGGGGTGCCGAGCACGGTGTGAGTGCTTAGTACAGGCTAGCGCTATTATGATTTCAAAAAAAAATTGTTAAAAAAAAAAAACAAAAAACAAAAGGGCTTCCCAGGTGGCGCAGTGGTTGAGAGTCCGCCTGCCGATGCAGGGGACACGGGTTCGTGCCCTGGTCAGGGAGGATCCCACATGCTGCGGAGCAGCTGGGCCCGTGAGCCATGGCCGCTGAGCCTGCGCGTCCGGAGCCTGTGCTCCGCAACGGGAGAGGCCACAGCAGTGAGAGGCCCGCGTACCGCAAAAAAAAAAAAAAAAAAAAAAATTGTTTTTTCTTGGGCAAGCCATACAGCATGTGGAAATGGTAGTTCCCTGACCAGGGATCAAACCCACGCCCCCTGCATTGAAAGTGCAGATTCTTAACCACTGGACCGCCAGGGAAGTCCCAAGCTAGTGCTATTATTAATATCCCATTCTCACTGCAGGCTCCAGGACTCCTCCTGGACGTGCTCACCCTGCTTTCGTTTTGAATGTTCTCTGCGACTACGTGTTTGGGGTTGCTGGCTGCCTGGGCATGCACTGGCACTCGAGGTGGCATACTCACAGCGTCTGGATGGCCTGCAGAGGGGCGAAGAGCCCCTTGCTGATGGTCTGAAGCTTGTTGTCATATAGGGAGAGCAGGTTGAGGTTCTGCAGGTCCTGAAACGTGTTCACCCGCAGGCAGTTGATCTTGTTGGCATTGAGGAGCCTGCAGGCAGGAGAGAGGCTGGTGACTCACTAATCCTTGTGATGACCTGCAGTGCTCTCCTTACAGCAGGGGCTCCCGCCCTCAGCACAGAAAGAGAGGGACTTGCATGCCTGTGGCCACCAAACCTCCGAACGCATCTGGGCACTCATGCACCCGGTCACCACGGATGCTGTGTGGCACACCGATCACTTGGAGACTTCCCCCTGCACCCACGCTCTTGGAGGGAGACCCAAAATGGCACCGTGTGCTCCACTTTCTGCTTTAGCATGCAGAGCTTCCAGGACTCAAAAAAAATAAAAATAAAAATAAAAAATCATTTGGCACAATTATTTTGATGCTTTAGCTGATTGACTAAGGGTAATTTTGATTCAGAAAATTCCTTAGAGTTCTTTTGGATCACTGAACCCGTTGGAAAACTGATGAAAGTTATAGGTCATCGTCCCAGAAAAAATACAGCCGTGGGTAGGCATGTGTGCACACACATACACATCTTTTCTCTCTCTCTCACACACACACATAAACACACACGCACACATACACATCATTTCTCTCTCACACACACACACAGAAACACACACAAACACAAACACACACATGGATGGAGTCCTGTGTGATTCCGCAAATACACCACGCATGTTCTGAACACGCTCTTTACCCCTTTCATAAGGTGATTCCTTCTCCTCCTCTGGATCTAAGCCCAAATGTCAGCTCCTCAGAGAGGCCTGCCCTGACCCCCTCATCTCCAGTATGACCCCTACTATTGTCTCTCATAGCCCCCTATTTATTTCCTTCTTAGCACTTCTCTCAATTTGTGGTTAGAGGATATTTGTTTGTTTTCTTGTTTATCATTTGCCTCCCACCCAAGACGGTAAGTTCTATGATGGCACAAATGACATTATTTTATTCCTCCCTTTATTCCTAGTGCTTAGCACAAGCATTTATTAAGAAATACACTCAACTCCATATGCAAATCCAGGGGGTCACTCTCCTCTAAGGTGACACCTATCCCCCAGGGTCAGCCTTCCTATCCATGAGGGACCCCGTTCTGCCATGGTTTTAGTTCTTCAGACCCGCCCCGGCCAACCAAAACACCAAAAAAAAAAAAAAAAAAAAGCATAAAAGGAAGCTGTGTTTCTGGTGAAATGCTAGTCCATCCTAGGTGATGCCATTAGGGTTGTAGAAGTGTTTTCCAGAATGGGGCTGGCAAGGCAAGCACTTTGGGTCCTACAAATGTCCTTTATGATCCTAGACTGACTAGCTGTGCCCTTGAACCTCGTGTAAAATCATTGCTCACCCACTCTTGAATGAAAGTGAGGGGGTTACTAAACTAACCAGCAAAAAGCTGGAATTTAAAAAATTTCTCTTTTCAATGCTGGCTCGGAGCTTCCCTCATGGGGAGGGGCCCATGGGATGCATCATGGCTGGCTTGCCTCTGGAGGCTCTTGATGT
The DNA here is from genome assembly GCF_949752795.1 of Hyperoodon ampullatus. Lineage (NCBI taxonomy): Eukaryota > Metazoa > Chordata > Mammalia > Artiodactyla > Ziphiidae > Hyperoodon > Hyperoodon ampullatus. Next base: position 13,306,142 of record NC_136917.1, read on the forward strand.
CAGGGTCCAGGGGACTGGAGCTGGTAACGGAGGGGCTGCCATGGGAGCTCAATCATCCATGCCCCCACTCCCTTGCTGCAGGCCCGTCCTGTGAGGCAGGCAGCTGTGGCAGTGACAAGAGGAAGAAGAACTGACGTTTAATCTGGTTAATAACGGTCAGGGTCCCAAGGGTTCACACAGATGTCCTCCTGCCTCCCAGTGGCAAAAAAAGCTCGCGTTGCTAGAATACTTTTCATGTTTTCCAGCGTGCTTTCCTGACATCCTTTTATTCTCACAGTAACCTGGGCAGATGGGCAGAGCCAGCCTTGCATGTTACAGTTGAGGAAACTGAGGCTGAGAGTTTGGTGGGCTTGTTCAAGGTTACACGTTTCCAAGGCGCATGCTGGATGCAGTTATGGTACTCTAGGTCTCTGGAGGGTTTGGTTTCTTCTTTATGAATGTCTCATCTACCCCACCCATCTGTCTATCCCCTTTGTAGCAATTTCCCCCAAGAATTTACTGTGCTTTGTATATTAAATTTTAGTCAAAATCCCCCTATTTGGGGGGGTATTTCAAGGAGGATGCTATGGAGCAGAGAAACAGGGAGAAGAGCGAGAGGATCCAACAGGGCTAAGTCCCCACGGGTCAGGAATGAACCCTTCACACACAAACATTTTTGGTTCTCTTGTTTAAAAAAAAAAATAAAGTATGCGGTAGATGATTTGTTCCAAAGCTTGATGTTCAGGGCCTTTTGAGGGCACCATCTTGCTAGGAAATATTGAATTATCAATAAAGAGACCAGGTCAGAAATGCCAATCTCATGACCTGAGGATAGAATCCTCCCTGCAGCATCTTGCAACATCCCACATGCAACTCTGTTCATTCAGCCCTCCCAGTGTGTTAAAAACTGGGAAAAAACTATAATGAGGTATCACCTCACATCAGTCAGAACGGCCATCATTAAAAAGTCTACAAATAACAAATGCTGGAGAGGCTGTGGAGAAAAGGGAGCCCTCCTACACTGTTGGTGGGAATGTAAATTGGTGCAGCCACTATGGAGAACAGTATGGAGGTTCCTTAAAAAACTAAAAAAAGAGTCACCATATGATCCACTCCTGGGCATATATCTGGAGAAAACGCTAATCCGAAAAGATACATGCACCCCAATATTCATAGCAGCACTATTTACAACAGCTAAGACATGGAAGCAACCTAAGTATCCATCGACAGATGAATGGATAAAGAAGATGTGGTATGTTTATATATATATATATATATATATATTTATATATATATACACACACATACACACACACATATATATATATACACATATATATATAAAATGTAATATTACTCAGCTATAAAAAGCTGAGTAATATATATAAAATGTATATATATATAAAAAAGTATATATATTTATATAAAAAATATATAAAATGTATATATATATAAAATGTAATATTACTCAGCTATAAATATATATATAATATATATAAAATGTAATATTACTCAACTATAAAAAGAATGAAATAATGCCATTTGCAGCAATATGGATGGACCTAGAGATTATCATACCAAGTGAAGTCAGACAGACAAAGATAAATATATGGTATCACTTACATGTGGAGTCTAAAATATGATACAAATGACCTTATTTACAAGGCAGAAACAGACTCACAGACATAGAAAACAAACTATGGTTACCAAAGGGGAAGGGGGGGTGGGGAGAGATAAATTCAGAGCTTGGGATTAGCAGATACAAACTACTATACATAATGGAAAAGAATTGAAAAGGAATATACATACATATATATGTATAACTGAATCACCTTGCTGTACATCAGAAGCTAACACAACATTGTAAATCAACTATACTTTAACAAAAAAATTGGGACATTTCTCTCTCTCACTCACACACATCATATTTCTATTTTCTTTTGAAAAAAATCAGAAGCTCTGGTAACACTGGGCCCACTGGAGGCAGCCATGGGGTGGCTGCCCCCTTTAGATAAGACATATGCTCTGTTTGCCACAGTCCTCACTATTCCCTATTGTGTGCCCTTCACAAGTTTATTCTACTGACCTTGCCTGAGGAGGCATTTAGATTTGAGACTCTAGTGTAGATTCATGAGCCCAATTGCTGTACTTGGTTCTGGGGAATGCCAGACACTGGATAAGGCGGATGGCTACGGGGAGAGAGGAATGCAACTCTGATCTGCCTTGAAAGGGTATCTAAACTGCAGGCCACTCTGGCAACCCTCCTCACCCATCAGAACTATCGAGGCTTCTTCTTCTGCCCACTTTCTTGTTCCCTATTGCTCCTAGATCTCTCAGCATGAGGTGTTATCGCAAAGATGTAAGGCATCAAAACAACCCAGGCTGGCACAATTTTGAGGCAAAGATAGCGCATAAGCAGGAGCAAAAGGAAACACAAAAGGGCAGAGTCTCCCCATCACTTATTCTCTCCCAGGATGCTTGGCTCCCTAAGGCAAGATGCATCGGTGCAGGGAGAGATAAAATTAAGCTGCTTATCCAGATTTAGATGCCGAGGACAGCCTCACTGATCTCCAGCACAGGCGACATCTAACAGCCTGTCTTTCTGTCCTCTATCCTTTGGGAGGAAGGTTGGCAGCTACTCAACTGGGTCTGGCTTCCATGAAAGGATCTCTGAGCTCTCTGGTACATGGACAAGAGTTGCAGGGGAATGAAACAAACAAACAACATCCTAATCATTTGTAGAGACGTGGATGGACCTAGAGAGTGTCATACAGAGTGAAGTAAGTCAGAAAGAGAAAAGCAAATATTGTATAATAACGCATATATGTGGAATCTAGAAAAATGATATAGATGATCTTATCTGCAAAGCAGAAATAGAGACACAGAGGTAGAGAACAAATGTATGGATACCAAGGGGGAAAGGGGTGGGGTGGGAGGAATTGGGAGACTGGGACTGACACATACACATTTTTGTTACTATGCATAAAATAGACAACTGATGGGAACATACTGTATAGCACAGGGAACTCTACCTAATGCACTGTGGTAACCTAAATGGGAGGGAAGTCCAGAAGGGAGGGGATATACGTATGTGTATGCCTGATTCATTTTGCTATACGGTAGGAGCTAACACAACATTGTAAAGCAACCATAGTCCAATAAAAATTAATTTAAAAAAACACCCTAAAAAATAAAAATAAAGAAAAACCACCCTATGATGGAGCAAACAGAGAGTAAACAACTATTTGAAATGGGGTTCAGCAATTCTGTAAGAAGTTCTGAACATAGGCCTTCTCCCTCTTTCACTGGACGGATTGATTCTGCCTCTTTCTCCATCAAGGCTGCTTGATCTGTCCCAGTTCATTCCCCTTTGAGAAGCAGTGGTGTAACTGCTGTGTGAATTAATAATAATGCAGCAGCATCGCCAGAGACCACAGCTCTGTGTGCAGCCCTGTGCCAAAGGGTTTCCAAAGCACTTTCCATGTAGTATTTTCTTTCACCCTCACAGCAGCACTATGAGTGTCCTCGTTTTTCTGATGAGGAAACTGAGGGTCAGAGTGGTGATGGATTTAACCAAAGCTGCCCAGTGAACTTCCAGCCTGAACGACTCCAAAGTTCCTCTCTCATCCATCATGTAAAATCCATCTTCTCATTCCTGCGCCTGGTGGAAGGTGTTGCCTGTTTCTGGGGAGTGGCTGTTTTCGCTAGCTTCGGAATGCACCTGGGCACACTTCAGGTGGACGTCTGGTTGGGTCCGGAAGACTGCTTGCCTATTGGTTGTGTAGAGGCATCAGGAGTCCTGCTGACTCTTAGGGAGAACCCAGCACCGAGCTGCTGCGATGGGACTGCTCTTTGAAATGCTCACTAAACTGTCATTGGCACCGTGGCAGGCTCTTCACTGAGTGGCCTGCGCCTGTGCAAAGCAGGATCTCAACCTTCACGCATCATTGACTAAATGCTGATTTAGGAGCTAGTATGTTTGGCTATGTACTCTCCTCACCCTGAACTCTCACTCAAGGCAGACCAGGGGACAGCGATGAAGCAGAGACAACAGCATCCCTTATGCAAGATGGGATGCTCCAGCTCGCCTCATTCAAGAGGCTGCCTGGTACTCAAACTCCAAATTTTGATGCCCCCAACTAGATCTCAGCTTGATCCGTTATTGGATCCAGCGAGGGGGGAGGGGTTGGAGATGTACTGTGTTCATCAATATTTCCCCAGAAGCAGATCCAACCATCTTGCGGGGCCACCCGCTCCCAGACCCACCTCCCAACGGAAACGTGGAGGTCGTATAAACAAAAGAGAGATGGTAGTTGGGCAGGGGTGGGGCTGAGATGATCAGGCCAGGTTGAACAGCTGGGACCACATGACCTAACAGGTAATAAGCGCTATGTGGGGCCAGGCACTCGCGCAGCTCCTTATATATATTAACTTATGGAATCTCCATCTGACAGATGATGAGACCCCTGGGACTCAAAAAGCTTGAGTACTTTTGACCAAAGTTGCACAACTAGTAAGTGGTAGGTTGAGATTTGGATCCATGCTATCTTAGTTCAAAAGCCTTTGCTCCGGGCTTCCCTGGTGGCGCAGTGGTTGAGAGTCCGCCTGCCGATGCAGGGGACACGAGTTCGTGCCCCGGTCCAGGAAGACCCCACATGCCGCAGAGCGGCTGGGCCCGTGAGCCATGGCCGCTGAGCCTGCGTGTCCGGAGCCTGTGCTCCACAACGGGAGAGGCCACAACAGTGAGAGGCCCGCGTACCGCAAAAAAAAAAAAAAAAAGCCTTTGCTCCCACTCCCATGCCTATGAAGGGACTGTGGGAAGCGCCCGAAACTCGTGGAAGGAGGTAGAAGTAGGTTTTTGTAGCCACTCCCATTGACTTAGTGATGATTCTACAATAAGACGAAAGCAAAGAGCCACGCACGCTCCCGCCAGAGGAAATTACAGAGAGTGCGAGTACACATACATCACCTTCTAAACTTACGTCTAAGGGTTATGGCTCTCCGAGGCACTCTTTCCGCCCTCCCCTTCACCGAGCCCTTTCAGCTTCCACATATGTTCCATGTCAAGAGGTATTAGCACTCAGCCCATCGACTAACCAACCTAACGATGCGGCGGAGAGATAATCCTTTCCGGGAGCTGTTGCCTTCAGAAAAAGCAAGGCAGGAAACAGAAGCCATTGGGAGCCTCGGAGCCGGAGCGTGGGGCAGAGGGGGAGGGGAATGACTAGCACGAGTCCTCAGTCTGGGCTAAGGAGGGCTCTTCTGATTCCAGTCCTGCTGGGGCACCGGGCCTGGCCCGGCCAGAAAAGTCCCAGGTGCTCTCATCGCTTGTAGCAGCTCGCAGCCTCATTCACTCAGGGTCCAGGTAACAGGGGGGAGATGGGCCACAGGAGGGAAGTGAGGTCCACCCTGACCTGTGAAAAGGACCCCCACATCCAGTCTCCCTAAAGAGGCCACATGGTTGGGGTCACTTTGTAGCAGCTGTTCTTACTCTTTATTGGCTCCCGTCTCTGGCTACAGGGGCAGAGGACCGCTGAGGCCCCACTTCTAGCTACTGTCCATGCCCACATCTCCTCCTCCAAGAAGATTGCCCTGAGCTCACAGCCTTTGCCGCAAGGTTTGGAAAACACAAACATCTGGAATCAGGCTTAATGATAAATTGCATCAAGATCACCTAGGTAACGCCAGTGGTTCACATATGGATTCAGTGGCCCCGAGCTCTCATTTGGGTGATATTTATATTCTCCACATCTGCCCACGTGTCTGCGGAAGACAGCGGTTTAAGGCTACTCCTCCTACTTATACGGTGTTTGTCTGCAAACACCAAAAGCATTTTCCAAACCTGGAGTACAAGGTCTTCTCAGAAAACGTGTCAAGAAAGAGCCGAGCAGCCCCTTCCTGCAGAGTAAGTGAAGCCCTTCCGGGAAAGACCATGGCATAGGGAGATGGGCCCAGGCTCTCGCCAGGCGGGGGGGACTTCATGGAGCCTCCTTTTCTTAACGTGACACTGGCGGACTTCACGGAGTCTCCTTTTCTTAAAGTGACACTGGCGGGGGGTAGGGGGGACGGGTCAGTTTCTGTTTCATAAACACTCAGATGCATCCATAGGAAGGAAAAGATGTATCAACAACCCCATGGCATAACCCTTTCTCTGGCTCCTCCTGTAGGGGAATCATTTTTCAGGAATGGGTTACAAAGGCTCTCTGTTATCAAAAAAAGTTCTCTGTGTATCCCTGCAAGTATTTCCCACTATTAAGCACTGGCATTAACTATTAGTGAGGATGCCAATTAGGGGAGCCATTCTGGACCCCTGATTAAGCTGCAGGATTTAGAGTTAACCCCTCTCATTATTGTGTCTTTCTCTTTTAAAAAAAATTTCTTTAGAATGAACCCTCTGCCACCCTGAAATTCTTTATCTACTAATTGTAATAAGGACCACTCTCTTGCCTTAGAACAAACATGCTATTATCTTTCCCATATGAAATATGGGGGATTTCTTTTGACCTTTGGCAACCTCCTGAGGCTGGACATGGGGAAGAACCTGGTGACATCTGGTGCCACGAGGTCAAGGACTTCTGACCCCGCCCAGAATCTTCTCTGAGCCTATGAATAGGTGTTCTGGGCCACGCCATGCTAAACACTCACACAAAGAAACAAGAGGAGCCCTCCAAGTCCCTGGGGGCAATGATGACGCTTTCTTCTCTCCTGATAATCACTGCACTGCTGGTCATGGGCTGTGGGTTGTCATGGTGACTCAAACTGAAGTGCAGCAACAGGGTGGCCTGTCTGAAAAATAGGACCTCCTTTGAATCCACAGATGTAGGAGGGCACGAGGAAGAGGGTGCAAGCAACGGGGACCTCCTAAGGTAATCAGAGGGAAGCTGAGCTTCTGAGAGACCGGATGAAACGGCCACCACCTGCTCTCAGGAGATCAAGGGCCTCACCTAGTGTGACCTGGCTTGCCCCTTCCCTCCCCAACAGCTACTAGGGTAGAACTTGCCTATCTGACTGCTACCTGGTTACTAATCAGTCCTTTAAAAGGGATAAACCATTCACTCAATGACCAAAGCATGGAATGATTCCAGAATTTAAGTCCCCTCAAGAGCTTTCCTTAGGAAGTTCCAGGTACACAAGAGAGGGAAGAATTCCTCCCTCAAAAATGCATCACAAAGGAAGTCTGCTTCTACTGTTGGGGAGAATTCTCATCATCTCACCTCAACCCAGTCTTTAAGAACAAGCAGCTTCTTTTTTTTATTTTTTGTGGTACACGGGCCTCTCACTGTTGTGGCCTCTCCCGTTGTGGAGCACAGGCTCCGGACGCGCAGGCTCAGTGGCCATGGCTCACGGGCCCAGCCGCTCCGCGGTATGTGGGATCTTCCCGGACCGGGGCACGAACCCGTGTCCCCTGCATCGGCGGGCGGACCCTCAACCACTGTGCCACCAGTGAAGCCCAAGAACAAGCAGCTTCTTGATTGCCCTCTTACAGGGCTCAGCTCAGACTTTAGTGGGGTGAGGACAGTCAACCAGAGGAAGTTCCATGGGACACAGGGGTCTGTGATTTAGACTGAGGCTTAACAAGAGGAACTTATCAGTTCCATAGTACTCCCTCCTTGGCTTGAGCCAGTGAGGAATTCTTGTTTCGTGTATCACAAAACTAGCTCTGCAGATTGGCCCATGACTGGGTCAGAAGCAGATATCTCTGGTGTGGACTCCAGATTCAGACTGCTTGGGTTCCAACGCTCCATCACTTACATGCTGAGAGACAATGGCCAAGTTACTTAACCCATCAGTTGCTCAGTTTCTACATCTATAAAATGGGCCTCTGAACAATACCTTTCTCTTAGCATGGTTGTAAAGGTTAGATGAGATGATGTACATGAAATTGCTTAGCACAGGTTCTGGAACATATTAAGTATTCAATAAATGGTAGCTGTTATCATCATCAGCAGTAGTTGTACTTGCAAAACAGCTGGTGAGGGAAAGTGAGCTATAGGGAGCGGAGTTTTGCTCACTGCCCTGTAACTGGCATGTTGCTTGGAAAACTCCAAGATGCTCCAGTGGTCTTGTCTGCCTTCCAAGAAAATCAAACAACAGGTGCCGGGCTGTCTTAACTTATTCCAGCCCTAAGACAGTCTGGTTTGGTTAAGACCTCCTGGAGCAGGTTTAACATCGACCGGAGCCAGCATTTACATGAAAGCTTCCACCTCAAATGACTGCCTGCCCCACTTGAATCCCTCTTCCGTGCATCCCATGCAATCAATGAGCACTAACTGCATGTGCAGATCCCCCGGGGGAGCTGTAACGGCGCAGCTCACTGCTACCCATCAGAGGGGAAAGTGATGGCTCCAGAGACACACTGACTGCTTGCTTTCCTTGCCTTGGGGAGGATTGACCCCTGAGCTGCAAGGTGACATATCTGGGGGCACTCTGGCTGGCTGCACTCAGGATCATCATCTCCACTCACATCCTAGAAACCCAGGAGCCAGGGTGGGCAGGGGAACGGCGAATAGCTAAGCTTTCACTTTGTTTCTGGTGAGGAAGGGCAAGGATGGAGCCTGGGAGAAGAGGACAGGTCACTTCTCGGGTGATCAGCGTTGGGCGCGCATGCCCAGTGGCATGTCTGGTCCTAACCTTGGATTCTGAGATGTCTCTATGTGGGAAATTTCAGTTCTCTGCAGTTTAGGAGGGAGTCTCTAAACACACTTCTTGCCCTACTGGGCACCTGACTCGTGTCCCAGTTGCCTGTTTTAAGGAAAGAAACTGACAGGCTCCCTTGCATCCCCCGAAGATCAAAAGGGTTGTTACTAATAATAAATGTGTGTTTATACAATGAAAGTCTGCAGGAACTGAACCTGTTTAGGATTAATTACAGGGAGACATACTAGCTATTTTCAAACACTTGAAGAATGTGAGAATAGCCTTTTCTGAGTTTCCCAGAAGCCATTACTGAGGTTTAGTATAAGAAAGAGCTTCCTAACCTTCTAACTACACTGAGACAACTTATCACAGAAACTTATCAGCAAAAGAGCAGTAGGATTTGTCCCAGGGTGCGTGGGACAGTTTTCCATACCAGCTGGGTGAGAGGCTGTCCTGGAAGCCCTGAAGATTTTGGAAGTCCAACTAAAGGAGGTGACTCTTGTGAGGCTGACACCAAAACGACAGGGGTTTGGGGGTCCTTCCCAGGACTGCTGAAGCTTGTCCATGGAGACCCATTTGCTGCAGCCTCTGAGAAACTCTGAAGACTGAGACATTCTCCTATCAGCATTGGCCATCTGCCCGAATAAACAGGGCAAGAGAATGACCCAGGAGGGCTGGGTACAGAACAGGCTGGGCAAGTGTGGTGGAATAGCTGAAAAGTTTAGAGAAACAGGGAAAGGGGAGAAGGGCAGCCAGGACAACCAACTACAATGCATCTGCTTTACTCCCGGTAGCATCATGACAAGCGCCAGAAAGGAAACATCCAAGATCATTTTGGGTGGCAGAGACAGCTTGGCTTTGTGATGCACCCATAACTTGAGAGATGGAGAGAGAAGAAAAAAACACAAACCTCTTGCAAAAAGTCTTCGAGTCAAAGGACAGGAAATTTCCCAGACTAGCAGGGTATTCTAATCAGAGCCTTCTTATCAGAGTGTCTCCAGCCTAACAAGGAGAAATCCAATCTACCGTGGGCTGAATGCTAAATTAGATCTAATCAGGACCTGCTTTCTAACTGCTCCACAGCAGGTCAAAGCCCAATGACGGCTACAGTTGCTGGTTCTTTCTGGAAAGTGAGGTGGCCTGAGTTGTGTCAACCCTCGGTCTCGAGAGAAGGGGGGATGCTTTGTCTGTATTCCCAGCTACTCAACTCCCTCTGCTCAAAATGGTGATACTCACCCAGAGTTAACTGCCCACGGGAGCAGGGAGGCCCCAGGCCCGTTCCTTCCTGCCCGTGACTTGGAGGTGATTTTACAATGGCACGCATACAAATGTGCATGCACACGCACACACATTCATCTGTACTCAGATGCACGCCTCTGGGAACATACATCTTGTACTATTCAGAGGTCTGGGAGGCTTCTGAGCCACAGGACCACATAAGCTCTACGCCAGCTTCCACACCTATTTTGCTGTGTGACTGAGGGCAAGTCATTTACCCCTCTGAAACTTGGTATCTTCCATTGCTCACAGGATACTCAAGATCGATTCCTAATACCAATAGGAATCGTGATGGTCCCTGAGCAGACATGGACATGCATGTGCACACACACACACACACACACATGCACACACACTCCCCACACCCATAGTACATGCGTGTAGATACTATGGCTGCCTGATCACAAACCAGAGATAATTCTCCCCCAATCATAAAATCTTAAAATACAGGATGAGCTGAATTCCTTTCCTGGCCTCTCCACATCAGAGTTCATTTATCTTCTTCAAACATTTAAGCTCAAATGACCACAATGAAATACATGCAAATAAATAATCCCAGAGCTTAAAATTTGAGGCAACAAATCTTCCTTTAAATTAAATAAACGCTTCCCATCTCAGCCATATCTTACCCAGATAGAGTCATACTGGTGACTGATCATGTTCTTCTCTAATTATTTCACTGTCCCACCCCTACACTTCTTCAAGGTCTCCTGTCTACCGGCAGCTCTGTTTCAGCTTTCGTATTGGAATACGGTGTATGAATATTTTTAGTTCCCTAAATTCCGAGCACACCCCTGCCCCATGCTTCCCTTTGTAGGATTCACCTCTGGCTTAATTTCTAGCCCCCCAAGCCTGAGGTTAGTGATTCATACCTGGGCCAGGCTCCCGAGCTGTATCATCTAGCTCGTTTACATTGACCTTAGCCTTCCTCTGCCAACTCCCTGGCTCTCCTTCCACCAAGAAGAGGTGATGGAGGTACGGGGTGGACAGCTCAAAAAAAAATTTTTTTTTTCCTTTTAATGGGCATAAAGTCAAAGGAAGAACTCTATAGAGCATGGCTCAAAGTTTGCAGGAAAGAGCCTGCAAACAGTTCCAGAGACACGATTAGTGACAAAGTTCCTACTCACAGCAGCTGTAGGGACACCAGCCCGTCAAACAATCCCTTGGCAATCTCGGTGATCTTGTTCCCATAGAGCACCCTGGAAAAGAGCAGAGAGGACAGTGGTCACTGCGGATGAGAGGCCACTGGAACTCCTTCAAGTAGGAGGCCACCAGCTTGGCCCACTCGGGGGGGCATCTCAGAGCACTGGCTTCCCCAGCCTGCCTCAGCTTCTCCCCACCAGTGAGACAGTGGGCTAGTGCCACTGGGGGCTGCAGGGGCAGGCTGTCCGGGAGGCGGGGAGAAATGGGCTCCATCCTGTTCTACCCCTGGGCAGCCCAGCTCAATAAATCATCCACAATAGGAAGACGCAATCCCTTTGTGATGTCTCCCAGAGCTGCTAATATGACTCACACCCCAGCAATAAATAAGATGTGTGGGAAGCTGGCCGGCCCTGTGTTTTCTTGTCTTCAATGGGTATTGATCAGGCTGAACCCAGCCTATAGAATGTTTCCTTTTAATATCCTGTTGCATCCTAGGAATTCCTGAGCTGAGTCCTTTAATCATCCATCTAGACAGGGCTTTGGGTATCTGGGGTCCTATCCAGATGGCTCAGGGACTGCTGTGTCAAGGACCAGCTCTTAGGAAAAACTAGGGAGCAAGGAATTGTTGTCGCGGTACCAGCAGCTTCTACATTATAGCCTTTTTTCCTATCCTCTGAGCTCCAAGAGCCAAGGAACTCAGAATTCTTTTACCCTTCTCTCTTCCAGCCTACAGAGTCCCTCACACTGGGTGTCCTATTCAAGGGCTGGTCTCTGGTGACCTGTAAGGCTTGGGGAAGAAGTGTACTGGGTCTGCCTCCCCCGAAGACACTGCTGGCCTCTCTCTGCTCTCATCCATGGCACAGACTTTGCTGTCTCTTGGGTCCAGCCTCCTCCGAGATGGAGGGAACTTAGCCAGGAAGAATTAAAAAAAAAAATTCCCTCTCAAGCTCTGGAGTGCCTTGAATGAACGCAGGATTCGACCCCCGCTCAGATTGCAAATCCAGGCTATGATGTGTCATCAAGGAGGCCGAACATTAGGGTGAGGAAACGGTCAATGGGAGTGATAAACCCAACTCCCCATTTTCCAGACGCCACCAGGAGTGAAGAGTGAGCGTCCCCTTCAGCTTGCGGGTGTGTTTCATGAATGTTTCAACAAACTAATGACTAAATAAAAGTCAGCACAATGGCTCAGGCCTGCATTTGTAATTCATATTATTAATGTCCCACTGTTCACTGTGTCAAATGCAGTCGTGTCACTGTCTGTTCGCTGATGTTAGAACCTCCAGGGTAGCAGAAGCCGGAGGGGCAACGGGGCTGGCGGGGGAGAGGGGCTCCTCAAATCACGTGTCCGTATGGGGCGTCTCTAAGCCTCAGTGGGTCAAAACCACTCTCCGGCAGCCTGACGTGGGCTGTGGGTCCACCTCGGGGCACCTGGGTGTAGACCTGTCTGGCTTTATCCCCAGATCTTTCCTTGACTTTTCTTCCCACCTTTCAGGTCTGGGCTCAAATGCCTCGTCCTTGGGAAGCTTCTCTTGAATAGCTTAGTCAACATTTTCTACCACCTGTCACTCTATTTTTATTTCTTCATCCCTTTTCATTACGTCATATTATATTACTTATACATTTATTTATTTTAAACATTTTCTGTGCCTCCCGCACCGGCCCCCTTGAGTATAGGTTCTGTGTGTGGTGACATCGTGTGGCTTGCTCATGGCTGGGTCCCTAGAGTTGAAATCTGAATAGGATCTAACACAATAAATATCTGTTGAAAGAATGAACAGCTCTGGGCTTTCCTGGTGGCGCAGTGGTTAAGAATCCGCCTGCCGGGCCTCCCTGGTGGCGCAGTGGTTGAGAGTCCGCCTGCCGATGCAGGGGATACGGGTTCGTGCCCCGGTCTGGGAGGATCCCATATGCCGCGGAGCGGCTGGGCCCGTGAGCCATGGCTGCTGAGCCTGCGCATCCGGAGCCTGTGCTCCGCAACGGGAGAGGCCACAACAGTGAGAGGCCCGCATACCACAAAAAAAAAAAAAAAAAAAAAAAAAAAAAAAAAAAAAAAAAAAGAATCCGCCTGCCACTGCAGGGGACATGGGTTCGAGCCCTGGTCCGGGAAGATCCCCCATGCTGCGGAGCAACTAAGCCCATGCGCCACAACTACTGAGCCTGCGCTCTAGAGCCCGTGAGCCACAACTACTGAGCCTACATGACACAACTACTGGAGCCCGTGCACCTAGAACCCGTGCTCCGCCACAAGGGAGGCCACCGCAATGAGAAGCCCACGCACCGCGACGAAGAGTAGCCCCCGCTCACCGCAACTAGAGAAAGCCCGTGCGCAGCAGCAAAGGCCCAGCGCAGCCAAAAAAAAAGAATGAACAGGTCTGGGGTAAAGGCTTTCCTGCTCTTTACGCTGGCCATTCCTGACTTTGGATTGGGTGTGTTGGTATTCAAAGCTCCATGAGGTCAAGGGTCTTGTCTGTCCAGTTCACTGCCACATTCTCAGTGCCTATAAGGCTACTCAATACACAGTAGGCATCTACTTACTGAATGGATAAATGCATGCATTGGGGGTGAGAGGCACTTCACTTAAACAATGACCTGATATATTTCAGAATTGGCTAGTGGCATGCCAATTTCCTGTTTGGCAACCAGATTTTGAATTTCTTTTCCTGCAAGACAGGAAGCGTCTCACTGTCCTCAGACTGTCCCAGATCCCAGCAGAGGGACAGCAGACAAGGGGAACAGGTGGGTGGGGACAGGGATAGGATCGCGGTGGCAGATGGCCACTCTCCCTTCTCCTCTGTGATCTTCAGCGCAATAAAAGCAGACACTAATCTCACACACAATCCTGTCTTTGATATCCCAGCCAGATGTTCTACCCAATACACGAAACTACTTTACTCCGCCAGCAGCAGGCAACAACTGAATCAAGAGACTTCCCTGTCTTTAGCCCCTTCCCAGTGGGAGAAGGCCAGGTGGGGGAAGAATGTGTGTCTTGTTACCTGCCCACTTATCCATTAAACAAACCGGCTGCACAGAGAGACAAAGCATGGACAGCTTGCCTCTGAGCATCCTCACTCTTGCCCGGGTGGGCAGGTCACCAAATAATACAAAAAATATCAACTGACGATACCTTTGCTGTACCTTAGACTCTTTATGTTATCTCAGGAGGGCAGCATAGCATGGGGATCAAGAGCACGGTTCTGGAGTCAGACTGCTTGGGTCTAAATCCTGCCTCTCTCGCTTGTTACCGTGGACTTTGGATAAGTTACATTTGTTTATTCAACACATTTTTTTTGGCACGATAACTACGTGCCAGGTACTGTGTGAGGTGCCAGAGATTCAGCCAGGATCAAAAGAAATAAAAACCTCTGTCTGTGTGGAGCTTAGATCACCCAATTTCTCCAACCATTAAAGACAGAAGAGGATAGATCCTATATTTTAGGTCATGGTGAGGGTGAAACTTGCAAGCCTCCTAGAATAGTACCAGGTACACAGTAGGTGCTCAATAAGTACTGCCAATGATTGTTGTGACTGTAATCATGAATGTGTGTCAGGCAGGAAAGGTGTCATCGTCCCTGTTTTGCCTGTGAAGGAATGCACACAGGGCGAGTCACTGGCAGAAATCAGGACAAAGCTCTGTACTTCCCTGCCCCTGAGGGTCTCTGAGACCCTGGTGGGCATAGCTTTGGTTCCAGCCACTAGGCTGCTTTAGGGTTTAAAAATCAAAGAAAAGCAAGGCTTATAGGATGGGGTTGATGCTTTCTCAGGACAATAGCCATGAGGTTGGTCTGGAGAAAAAGGCCTCAAATCAGAGGAAGAAAATGAGCTCCTTCCTTGACAAGGTCACATGCACGGGTAAAATGGGCACATGGTAATAATCATACATTATGACTCTCTCCCTCCACTTACCCGGACAGCACTGCCTAGGCATGTGGGATGGGAGTGTGGTTAGAGGAGAAGATGCATTTGAATTAGAAGCCAATAACCAGGAAGGCTGCTGGGCACTTAATCAATCAAAAGAATGCATTGGGGGTTGTAGAAATATTCCCCAAGATCCATTTCCCCTGAAGAAATATTTGTTTCTTTTACCAGGTTGCCACAAGTGTGTAAGGGAACATAAAACCTTGATAAACACCCCCTGAAAAATATGGACGCCCGCCTCGCCCATGCTCCCACCCACACCCTACGTGCTTTGTTCCCCACTTACAGAGATGTGAGCGATTTCAGACCCTGGAAGGCATCTGGAGCGATGTCCGAGATCTGGTTCTTGCTGATGTCTCTGAAAAATTAACCAGAGACTCTGAGAACATAGCTCAAGGTGTGCTATGGCCATTCCTAAAGTGTGTCCACAAGCATTTCAGGTATGCAAAATGGTGAGGATGAATTCATCACTTAATCAGTTTATTTATTCATAGTGTGCGAGCAGGGGCTTGAGGATCATTCAGTTCAACTGCCACATGATAAAATGCACTGTATTTGTATCACTCTTCTTGGCTTTCAAAGAATGCTCACTCATGGCACCTTGACTTTGACAGAGGGCCATGCACACGTGAGCCTTCACTTTGCAGGTGGGAAATGGAAGCCAGTTAGATTAGGGTCTCATCGTAGGTCTCACAACCAAGCAATTATAGCATAAACAAAGCAAAAGCTGGCCTTGCCCAAACACAGCCCAAGGATCCTGTAAGCCTCACTTTCTTGCCTCATGCCTCGGCAAATGCTTATTTTTCTCCCCAGAAGTCCTGAGTCATTTCACCTCCCCAGTGACTTTTCCTTCCTGACCTGAATGGAGGTTTTGAGCAGTGACTTAAGTCTCTGTCTGGTTCAGTGCATCTTCCAGGCTGGGTGATGTAAAGACATCATGAGATTCTCATGGGATGGCTTTGAGATGTGGGCTTGTCGCTGGCAGTCCTCCTCAGACGGGAGCAAGCCCAGGGCGATGATGATCAGGGCTTTGGGATAATGTGAGCGAGAAGGCTCCTGTGTGTTAGAAGGCAGCTAACTTGGCCTCGCTGGCACAGAGGAATCTCCCTGACCCAGAGGCTGCTCACTCTGCAGCACCCCAGGGTCTTCTGAGCACCTGTCTCGCTAACAACACTTTCCTGAGGAGGGAGACTTCTCTTTAGGAGTTATTAGCTCAGGGACAGCCTCGGGGCTCCTGTCCCTGGAAGGGGAGATGCTCCAATTTCCAGCTACAATGAACCTCTCTGGTTCCTTTTCTTTACCAAAAGAAATCAATGGGTCTTTGCTTTTGTGGAGAAGAGGGAGAGCTGGGGTCTTGGAGGGTCAACAAGGAGGAGGGAAGGGAATATTGAGAAGCAAGAACATCTAAGCAGATTCCTTAGCAATTGCCTCCAGCGAGGCCAGACGCCTCAGCCCCACAGCCTCTTAAGCTCAGTCCTTCTGCCTGTTCCTCTCCTCCTCTACTATCCTTCCAAAGGGCTGCCCGACAACCTTTGCCTAGTTCTCTGCTCCCTTCCCTCCTTGTTTCCAAGACCTGCGAGTTGAAAGATACTCTACAGGTTAAGGTTTCTTAGGCACAGCTGTTGAGCTTATCCCTTTAGCAGGCGGGATCGCCTCTAACAAATCCACAGATTGTGCTCGCAAACTAGTCAGCTTACACTGGCCTTTTCTTCAGAGCTCTGCTTTTGTATAAGGGTCTTAACAAGCAAATGCTCTGGATTATCCTAATCTTGCTTGCCCTCAGCCTGGCTGCCTAGCAAGGCATTTCAGGCAAGCGTGCAGGGTCGGTGCTCGGATCAGACTAGTGAGAAAGCCTCATTTATGTTTTTGGTTTATTTTTTTTTCTGACATTTTTAATGTGATGTCCCTTCAAGGTCCTTGGCCCTCTACCATGTCAGAGGAGGTTCTGTGACCAGTGGGGAAGCCCTCTGCTTTAGCCTTGTCAGGACAAATTCATTTTTAGTTCAGAGCTAGACTTCTGGATGCACCCGTCTCTAAGGACAAGGTGAGATGTCTCGTGATTTGGAGACGCTGGGGAGTGGAAACTGGAGAAGTGATAGTTTAGCTGGGAACTGACCCTGGTGGTCACTTCATCTTAGTTCTTCATTCTGCAGGAAGGGAACAGCAGCCACAGGTAAAGGACCTGTAGCCACAAGTGACTGGACACAGCGATTTGGGTACAGAGCTGGCATCTCCTCTCCCTTCCATTTCACCGTGATGGGTGCAGAAGCTGGTGGTGGCCCTGGACAGGAAGGTAGACTGGGGAAGGCTTCGGTGCCCACCCATCTCCACGCCTGACCCCTCCCACTCCACATCAGGTGGCCCCAGAGCTGACTCCTGGTGTTTGGGTCGCCCTCGATGACCAGTGATTCTCAAACCTCACTAGGGTGTTTATGAAAATGCACCCACAGAGGGTCTGATTTGGCCCTCTGGAGAACTGGGATTAGAAATCTGCATACGTAACAAATCTCCAGATGATTCCCAGGCAGGTGGTTTCTGAGTCATACTTTAGACCAGTATTTCAGAATCTGGTCAGTCTCAAACCTACCCCAGTCCCCTGGGGCTTGATAAACTGGATGGCGGAGAAGAAGTGGCCTTTGCAGACAGTTCAGAAGAGAGGTGGTAAATTCCAGTGCCAACGAGGGTCAAGCGGGGATTATAAGCGTGAGACACTAGGAACTGGTGGAACTTGTGGAATATTGCTCTCCCTTAGAACGTAGGAGGGAAAGAACTCAATACCTTTGAAGGTTTGACCTTCAAGTGTCAGCGCTCTCGGTTAACCAACCCTGTAAGACTGGGGCATCCTCTCAAACGTCTGCTACCCTCCCTGCAGATGGCGTCTCTATCTTGGTACTAGTGTTCACCTGGAAGTACTTTTTTTACACTAAGCTGACAGCTAGAAGTTCATCCTCTTCAGGGACAAAGCCATTCAACATTCAATCAAGCCATTCAATCAAGGAAAATTTATTTTTCTTTTTGTCATTGGAGATAAGAAGAGGATGCGGCTCACTCATAGCTGAGGGAAAACTTTTTTCCGTGAGATATTAGAGATAAACTGGTCACGTATACCTAGGAGGAGTTCACCCTTAGGGTTTTAAATTCTGTTTTCACCAGGGACCCTACTTCTCCAAAGCCCTTGCGCTTCAGTCTGGATTTCTGAAGTTCTGTTAGTCAGAAAAAATTTTAAGTGGTCTCTCTTTCCTACCACCATCCCCCTTGGGGGGGGGTAAAAAAGGGCATCATAGTAAATATCAATAGCATCAGAAGTGATCAAAAATGAAATTTACTTCCCAGGTCGTGACGGAGAAGATCTTATGAATTTTGAATGCACAGATCGTGGCAAGTCCAGTGGGATGGAGAAAGGACAGTCAAGCATAGTCACACTCTAAATTACCTGGACTTCACAAAAAATTAGAGCAGTCACTTAAATCATGTAAGAGATATAGGTTGGGGCACTGAGTGAACTTGTCATTTTTCACTGAAATTACTATCTGGCTGCATAATCAAGCTGGGCTTTAAAAATGAATTGGGGGGGCATGGAGAGTGAGCTGGAGAAGCAGGGAGACCAGGAGATTAATGGCCCAAGGTTTAAATATTAAGGCCTATATTTATACAGCTCCTCCAGCAGGAATGCTGCCAAAGGGAGGGAAGGAGTATGTGCTTAGGGCTGACGCATTATGTTGGTTTCTACTTCTGGAACTGTACCAGGAGGAAATCTTGTTTGGTTTGGATTTCCAGGGAGATGGGAAGTTGGCTTCCTAAGATCTGAGGGTAAAGCGTACCAATGCCACTGTTTCGCGGGGATGTTTATTTTTAACATAAAAGGAGCAAGCAGACACTTAACCTCTTTAATGCAGGCCCTCCTACTCAAGGGAAACCGATGAAGCAGCCTGCGGTGGAAGGGAACAAGACCAAGTCCATGCATATTTCTACCTGCCTTCTCTCTTTTCTCTGTGTCAGGGGCCAGAGAGAGTAGTTGAGTGCAATGAAAGCAGCATCGTGATTACTGGGCTAAAATAAATGCTTTCTTAGCCTGGAAAAGGGACAGGAGCCTGCCTCCTAGGCTCTTAATATCTGTGATGGCAATGGCTGGGTTGTTTCTGAATCCTACTAGCCTCCCTTCAGAGCACCCCGCTCTGAGTGACTCACAGAGCAGTGCTCAGGGTGGTCATGTGATGGGGAGGGGTGGTGCTGATGATGTTATCACGATGGCAGGGATGAGGGCCATGAGGCTCAGATGCTGTCAAAGGAGTAGGGAAGGTACACTGCAGTGCTGGTGTCAGCAGGTACGGATAGGCTGTAGTGATGGTGTGGTATTGGATATGGTGGTAATGGCCATGCTGGGGATCATCATGGGCAAGGGAGGTTCCAAAGCTTCTTATCTCACTTAGAAAGATTAGAAAGTCCTCACCGTGGGGCCCTTATCTACATCTCCAACACAATCCCCACCACTTTCTCTTCATTCACTCCATTCTTCCTCACGACTCTGCAAACCATCCACGCATTATGCTCCTGAGAGCTCCTCTAGACTCACTCCCTTCCTTCATTCAGGTCGCTTGCCCGCGGAGGCCTTCGTGGGTCCACCCATCTAGAGACCACCCCTCCATCAATCTCTAGCCCCTTCCCTTCTTTTGTTTTACTTTCTAGTACTGGTCAGTTTCTGACATTTACTTGGTTTTATTTCTGTGCCCTCCCACTCGAATACGCAAGCTCCATCAGATGAGACTTCGTTTTAGTTCACCCTCTACCCACAGGTCCCAGCACAGTTCTTTGTCCCTGGTGGACATTGGCTAAGAATTTGTTAGATGAATGCGTGCATGGTGGTAGGGATGTTGGTGACGGTGCTGTAGGATGATATAGGGAAATGGCCACATCTCTACTGAAGCTCCTACTTGAGGTCCACATCCCCCAAACCAGGGGACAATCAAATGGTGAGATGGGATTGTTTTAGGCTGACACAGCCCCACCTCCCACCCAGATAATTTTACTTCACTCTAGTTGGAGTCGCCCTTAGATATGAGGTGCCTAAACCCATACACTGCCCCATCTGAATGCAGCACTCTTGTCTTACCTCCCCATCTTGGGAGCCATTCCAGGTCTGACACTGCACTCTCCTGAGGATTGTGATGCAGCCTCTCATCTGGGCAGGCTGCCCACTACACAGAGTCCCCCCGAACTGAAAACATTTGGGCCCATTTCTCTCCAGGGGAGACTCACATTCGCTTCAGTTTCTTGTACTGGGTGAAGGCTCCAGCAGGGATGGATTTGATGGAGTTCTGTTCCAGGCGTCTGAGAAACAGCAGAAAAGAGTCAATTAACCATCCACCCATCAACAAATGGTTGCCGGGGGCCTTGAGGACAGGATGGTCTCTCCCATCACGTGGCATACATTCTTAGATGAGGGAGACGTGGTAAACACCGTCCGAAAGCCTGAGACTCGTGTTCTGGTGTGTGGAGTGGCCAGCTCAGGGTCTGATACCCCTGGGAGAAAGCTAGAAAAGATGACTTCTCCTTGAGGATATTTGGTCCTTGCTTATGATAAGTTGTCTTTGGGAGGCAGTTGTCATCTTCAGAAAATGCTGTAGGAAGTAACCAGAATGCTGAAAAAGTCAAAGGGATAAAGAGAAGGAAGAGTAAAGAGAGATGGACAGATAGCAATGCCTATCTGTTCTGGAAGCATGTCACCATTCAGTTAAAACCTCCACCATCCTGCTGCTGGGGTGCGGTACAGGCAGAGACTGCATTTCTGGGCTTTTCTTTTTTTAATGGAGGTATAATTGACATATAACTTTAGTTTCAGGTGTACAACCTAACGATTCAGTATTTGTTTCTGGGTTTTTCAATTGGCTGTTCTAATATGATGAAGAAATAGCCTTCAAGTCTCTAGGCTCCCAGCCTGACATTCATCAAACTGGCTCCCTGATATCCTGAGGGCCCCAGTGGCCCCGAATGGATCACTCCCCTGGGTTGCTGCTACAATCTGTAGCCTTATGGCCTTACGGACTCTGCTGAATTGCTCTCTCTCTCCTATTACTCTGGGAAGAACAAGAGATGCTGCAGGCCCAGAGCCCAGAGCTTCCTTGGAAGAGGAGGAGCATGGGGCGTGAGCAAGGCTTTTCATTCTTCATTCTTTCATCTATCAAATGACTTCCCGTCACCAAGAACAGGTGCGGTGGGAAACAGGCATGAGCGGAAGGCGGGGCCCTCTATTAGAGGTGATGAATGGTGGCCTGGTCCACATCTCCCATCCCTCCGAGGTGTGGATCTTTTCATCACCTCCTCATTTGGCATGGATGATCCCCAAACCCTCTGCTGGGAAGACACAGAAAAGTGTGTGTGTGTATGGTGTGTGTGTGTGTGTGTGTGTGTGTGTGTGTGTGTGTGTGTGTGGAAGGGGAGGGCTGGGGGGGAGCAGAAGGCAGAGATGGGAGGAACTGGCTCCCTTGGAGGCTCCATCTAGAGGATGCACACTTCTGGCTGGGATGAACCCATTCATCTTGAAGAGTAATCCCTGCTGCAGAAGAGGGGAGACAGTTGTATTAATTTGTGCCTCTGCAATCTCATCTTCATTGGGGGAAAGAGAGTATTTGTTACTGGAACCACTAATGGAGCAGTTTGCCAGCAATTTTCCCATTTCAAACAACATCTCAGCTGCTAATGTGGAATGGTTTGTCAGGCCTACCCATAACACAGACAAATCACTCTCCAGGCCGAAGGAAGGGGGTAAGGGGTGGGGGAGAAAGAGGAAGGGCGGGGGAGAGGAGAGAGGGAGCATCAGGACAGATCATTCTTGGCTGCCAGATGAATCGAGTCTACAAATGAGGCTGCCACGGTCTATTAAGAGAGCCTCTTTGGGGCCGGAGGGGCCGGAGGGGCCGGGGAGTGTGCTGTCGAGCACGTGGGCATAGGCTGGCTGGACAGCGGCCTGGTTGGCCCGCGGTGAGCCAAAAAAGCATGCCACAAGGTCGCAGAGGCTGCAGGCTCCTGGATATAGCCACCCACAGAGGCAGCAGACCCGGGCAGGCTGCCTTGACTGAGAAGTTCCAAGGACATTCTCATTTTCCAGCTGAGCAGAGTTCAGGGATTTCTCAGCCAAGGCAGCAGCTCCGTGAACCTCTGGGGCTGCCAGTCGGGTGGCAAATGCTCTCCAGGAATCCTGGAATTCACCTGCCATTTTGGCAGGGGGATTGCGGCTGGAGGATGCCTCTGGAGAGAGCCACTGTCTGTAACGATGGCAATCCCCTCAGTTTCTGCAAGCGGATCCACTGCTCCCAGCTGCGGGCCAAGAGCCCAGGCAGGTCAGCTGGCTGACCGTGCAGTTCATAATGAATAACGTCCACTTTAGGTATGGCTGCAAGAGCTAAGGGAAGGATGAATCAGTGAGTAGGATGTGATACCTATCCCCAAGGAGTTTAATAACCTGGTGATGGAGACCAGCCCAAGACGGTCCATCACAGAACCAGATTTTATTGCTCACGTAACAAGAAGAGTTGTCCTTTATGGAATCGAGTTGGTTTAGGTCTATTATCTCTGTGAATCCTTACACTTCTGAGGCAAGCTGTGTCGGCCCTACACTGTGGACGAGGAAAATAAAACCTACATGGATCAAAGAGCCTATCCGAAGTGACAAAGCTAATAAGTGGCAGAACTGGCATCTTTCTCTTTCTGTCCATTGGATGCACTGCCTTCTCTATTTTTTGAAAACAGAGAAAGTGAAGTCCATATACTAAAATAGCTTTCCCAAAGTCCCAGAAAAGTTTAAGGGGTGAAGACCCCAGTACTCATTCTGAGACATCATGCAGTCTCTGCAGAAGTAGGTATGTTGTGAAAAGGCTGCAGGCATTGAGGGAAGATGGAATATAGATGCATGTGTGTGTGTACATATACACACAAACACACACATATATATAACAATATATGTATAAAATATGCAAATAGAGCGCAAAGGTGTGGCTTTGAACAAAGAACAAAGAACAAAGAATTCCCATCTTAGCCTGTTAACCCTGGCAGGGACGTTGCTGTGTATCCTGTACTCTTTACCCTTGCACACTCTGGGGATGGTCTTTATTTCTGCAGTCTCTCTGTCTCTTATGCTGCTGTGGGTACCCGCTGGACATGCAACCCCTTACAGGGTGCCAAGGCCAGGACATGATGTGGGTTAGCCTTGCCCCAGGGGGCCTTAGAACTTGTCAGTGTACTTCAAATGTAAAGTTAAGGCAAGGGTGAGGATAATAACAGTAAGAGCTAGTACGTATCAGCTTGT
The DNA here is from genome assembly GCF_949752795.1 of Hyperoodon ampullatus. Lineage (NCBI taxonomy): Eukaryota > Metazoa > Chordata > Mammalia > Artiodactyla > Ziphiidae > Hyperoodon > Hyperoodon ampullatus. The sequence goes on from NC_136917.1 coordinate 13,329,399, forward strand.
ACTTGTAAGTCAGGCATCAGACCAAGAGCTTTGCACCGTATATCTAACTTAGTATTGACACCTCTCTGAGGCAGATCCTGTTTGTCATCACTACTCCCACTTTAAACGTGAGAACACTGAGGCTCAGAGATGTTAAGTCACTTGTCCATATTCACAAAGCCAGGAAGATCTACAGCCGGGACTCAAACTCAAGTTCATCCAATTGGAAAGCCTGCACTCTCAGTCACTGAGCTTTGCTGAATACCGTTTGCTGCTGAGGCACCTCCATTCCTTGAGTCATTGCCCGCTCATCCTCAGGAAAACTGCCCCTCGGTCAAGGGAGGAGGTCTGGGGTGTGTGTGCCCACGCACGTGTGTGGGCACACACACAGGCTCTACACAGCAGCAGCCTCTGGTGGGTTTTACACAGCTTGGAACAAGCACGCAAAGATCCATACTCCCAGTGACAAAAATTCAGTGTGAAGGACAAAAAGCAGCATTAGCATCAGCAAAAACTGTCACATTTAGGGATGTGTCTGAAGCCAGCGGCTGTCTTTGGTCTCTCTTAACTGGCACATGTGTCTTTCTTTGGCAAACATCCTCAGGCTGCAAACTGATTTAATAGAACTAGCATAAAAACAAACATACAAATCAAACACCTGAGCATCTTCCAGCACTGGTAGAAACAATGCGAACATCGGATGGAGATTTCAGCCACTTGCGTTCTGTATTGATTTGCCCTAATTCCTCAGTGCTTCCTTAATGATCTGTCATTCACAAACAAGCGACTGAACACAATATATTTCTAGCAATACATAAGTCAACGTGATGCCAGAGGGACTGGCAGGGGCATAGCTAGTGCAGGGCCATGGCAGCAAGTCACCTGATAAAGAGTTTCTGGAGCTGGATTAGAATATTGGTTGCAATAATGGTGGACACCTACCATTTATTGAGGGCTTTTTATATATCAGACACTGTGCTCTTCACACACTGGCTCATTTTATTCCTTCAACAATACTACAAAGCAAGTAGTATCACTAATATAATAACAACAGAGATGAGGCATGTGGGCATATGTGACATGAGTCATTCCTAACCAGCTTTGCAGAGTACCTGGCATTGCCTACAGAAAACAGAGGTGCAGACACAGAGCCAGATTTGCTCTTCTTTTTTTTTTTTTTTTTTTGCAGTACGTGGGCCTCTCACTGTTGTGGCCTCTCCCGTTGTGGAGCACAGGCTCCGGACACGCAGGCTCAGCGGCCATGGCTCACGGGCCCAGCCGCTCCACGGCACGTGGGATCTTCCCAGACCGGGGCATGAACCCGTGTCCCCTGCATCGGCAGGCAGACTCTCAACCACTGCGCCACCAGGGAAGCCCTGCTCTTCTTATTATATGCATATACTCAGATGCCTCCAACAGAGAAATCTTTGTCATCAACTTAGAAAAAAATGAGAACTTGAGACTAAAGCATTCTATCATGTCACAGATGTGACACGTGCGTAAGCTTTTTCCTTTTAGATTCCACTTAGGAGCTTTCAAACATTGTGCTAACTTTCTATACAATTATGTTATATTATTTAATCTTCATGGAGAATCTCTAGTAGGGACGATGAGCCCCATTTTGCAAAGATGGGAACTAAGTGAAACATGAGATGTTAAGAAAGGTACCCAAAGAGGCAGAACCGGGATCCAAACCCAGAACTATCTATCACAAGGCTCTGTTCTTAATTATTCTGCTGCCTGATCAGCTTCACCTTTATCCCACCTGCCCCCAACCCACCCCACCCCCCCTCCTTCCACATGGCAGCCCCCCAGAAACCTGGTGTTCTCAGAAGAAGATGTGGTACGTATATACAATGGAATATTACTCAGCCATAAAAAAGAACAAAATAATGCCATTTGCAGCAACGTGGCTGCAACTAGAGATTATCACACTAAGTGAAATAAGTCAGAAAGAGAAAGACAAATACCATATGATATCACTTACATGTGGAATCTAAAATATGGCACAAATGAACCTATCTACAAACAGGAACAGACTCACAGACATACAGAACGGACTTGTGGTTACCAAGGGAGGGGTGGGGGAGGGAGAGGGATGGACTGGGGATTTGGGGTCGGTAAATGCAAACTATTACATTTAGAATGGATAAACAACAAGGTCCTACTGTATAGCACAGGGAACTATATTCAATATCCTGGGATAAACCATAATGGAAAAGAATATAAAAAAAGAATGTATATATGTGTAAAACTGAGTCACTTTGCTGTACAGCAGAGACTGGCACAACACAGTAAATAACTATACTTCAATTTTTAAAAAAAGGAAAAGAATCCCGGATGCTGATGATTTCCAGAGCCCTTCAGCCCTTTTGCTCTGCTGGCTGCTTTTTTTTTTTTTTCTTTCTTTCTTTCTTTTTTTTAACTTCTCTCTCTTTTTAAAAATGTCCCTGGTGACCAGTATCATGGGGGCATATTTGCTTTGCTTAGCAGATAAACCATTGTTTATCTCCCCACCTCAGATAAACAATGGGGTTGAGGTGAGGCTAGATGGAAAATGGGGCTACCTTTTCCCCTAGATGCTTTTGATTTATGATTTGACGTTTAAGTCCATCCACAACCTTTCTCTGGCAACTAAATTTACCTGTTATAGCCAAGGGCATGAGACTCGGGATGACACTAAGTGGAGGTACAGAGCAAAAACGGAAGAAGATGGGACAGAGATGAAGATGAGGTTCTAGGTACAGATGGCCCCTCTCGAGCCCTGAGGCCAGGAGGGTGGAACGAGGACCACAGAACAGAAGAAAGTGTGGGCCTCTGGCTCTTCCCAGAATCTATCCCTGCTGGAGGCTGGAGCGGGTTCAGAGAAACGACAGGGAGCAGCAAGAACAGTGCTGTTGGTGGGAGCTCAGTTTTGAGGAAAATCTGCAGTGAACTGTCTCACTGTGGGTTCTCTGGAAGAAAGCTGTTTTTAAAGGAACTGGCTCTGCTATTCAGGGAGACCAGTGCACACTTCTCTGAGCTGCTTTGGCTTTGAAAAAAAATCTAAAAGAGTCTGCCAGATTGCTTTGCATGAGAGATAGACCTTCCTTTCCCTGAATGTTGGGGAGTGCAGAACCCCTCCCAAGGTTCAAGAGCATCACTACCAGCTAAGGATTGCACATATAGGGGACAGAGAACCAGATGTGGTGCAAAGCGACCCTAAGGAGAAGGAGAAATCTGGGTTATATAGGTGGCTATGGACAGGAGGTGGAATTCTTGGTGGTAAAAAGAGAAGTCACGGGCTTCCCTGGTGGCGCAGTGGTTGAGAGTCAGCCTGCCGATGCAGGGGACACGGGTTCGTGCCCCGGTCCGGGAAGATCCCACATGCCGCGGAGCGGCTGGGCCCGTGAGCCATGGCTGCTGGGCCTGCGTGTCCGGAGCCTGTGCTCCACAACGGGAGAGGCCACAACAGTGAGAGGCCCGCGTACCGCAAAAAAAAAAAAAAAGAGAAGTCACGTTCAGATGTCTTTGGGATGATAAATCAGACACTTCCTGTGCATCTTGGGGTGCGTGCTACAGTTTCTACTCTCTGCTCCCTCTTTCTCATCTTTCAACCTCCCCCACCTGCTGGTCTTCTCTCATTGATAAGAGGATGTATTTTAACTGCTCAAAAGACTTTTAGGCTAACACACAGATCCCCAGGCGCGGGCTTCGTTGCCTTAGGGAACAAACAGGTTTCCTCTGCAAAGGTCTCTCTTACATGTCACCTCTCCCAGTATCTAACCAGAGAATCTTGCCTCATCTGCTTTAATGTCTCAGCTTTATTTTATCACAGAGGAGAATGAGGCAAGCACAGCAAGAGAAGTTCTAGGCAATCTGTCTGGTGGGTCGTGTGTGCCCGGTCAGCAGGGGAAGCCTTATTTCCATGTCTGCATACATTTGCATGAAGATGAGCTACTGCCAGGCTCAATTCACAATGCAAGTGTCTAGCCTAATTCTTGAACCTGTTCTTTCAACCATAATCTTCAAAAGAACTGAAGGAGCTTTATGGAGGGATCTTACGCAGGTAGCTTCAGCTCCTGTGATGTGGTTTCCAACCTTTCTCACCATGCCTAATATAAAAGTGGTGGTAGTAGTAGCCACAGTTGTAGTAAAATAATACCAATCGCTGCTAACATAGTATATCCTATGTGCCAGACCCAATACTAAGCATCTGATAGCATATATTCATTTCACTTTCACACAAACCATTAAGACGGTACCACTAGCCTCTGAATTTTTCAGTTGAGTAAACCAAGACTCAGAAATGTTATTTGCCAATGGCTAAAAGGCAGGGCAGAGCTAAAATGTGGGTCTGCCTGAATTCACAGTCTACACTCTTAAGACCCTGCTTGTTGCTTGTGGCTGCTTATTTTTAGAAGTACTCTAGCTAGGTTGGCCATTCCCAGACTTCTGGATTTCATAGGCTAGGTGGTTACAGACCTCTTATTTTGTCAATTAAGGCAGTCTCTGTGTGTCTGTTATACATAACATTTATATACAGACTTATATTTATAATTATATAATAATGACACATATGATTAAACACATATTTATATTACACACACATACTCATCCTTCAGTGGCCATCATTTTATAAAATGAAGAGTATTTTTAACAACAATGATAACAGAATAAGGAAGTCTAGAAATTTAAAATAAAGGACACTTCTTGAAATGGAATATTTTTGCTCAATGGAAAAATATCACATTGTTCTTGTTATTCTTTTTTTTCTTTTTTTTTTTTTTTTTGCGGTACACGGGCCTCTCCCTGTTGTGGCCTCTCCCATTGCGGAGCACAGGCTCCGGACGCACAGCCTCAGCAGCCATGGCTCACGGGCCCAGCCGCTCCGCGGCATGTGGGATCTTCCCGGACCGGGGCACGAACCCGTGTCCCCTGCACCGGCAGGCGGACTCTCAATCACTGCGCCACCAGGGAAGCCCTGTTCTTGTTGTTCTTACTTGACCTCATTTAAGGAAAAACTCAGTAATAATCAGACAGCCTTTCAGAAATAACTAGCCTAGCTTGTCAACGTTCCTTTTAAAATTCAATGTCCAGGTATGAGCCCAATGGCCCAGGTATGGTCTGGCCTCCATGGGTCGCATCTCCAGTGGGGACGTCTGTAATTTCTCTCCCCCAGACATCTGAGCTGTATGCCCGTGAGGCCCAGGCTGGAGGTATAGGGATGTGGAGTGGGAGAGGAGGGCGGGCAGGCCCGAGCTCCTGAATCAGGGCTGGGGCGGGGACAGCTGTGGTTTGAGACCTGGTCAGCGGAAGGTCTGTGGTTGCCAAAGAGAAAAGATAAAAACTGGCAGACGGAAGGGGAAAGGAACAAGGCGGGGCAGAGAAAGAAAGCAAGGTGCTATGGGAATCTGAAATGAGATGCGTGTTGGCGGGGATTCTGTCTTGACACCCTTGTTGGGAGGCCCAGAGTCCTACCCTGGCCTGGATGGAGGGGATGGCTCTTGTGATGTGGAGCACAGGGTTAACTGGGTAGAGAAAGAGACCGGGGCTGGGGAGGAAGGTGGGAAGACCGTGGGTGCAGAGGGAGAAAGAAGCGGGGCGGGTGGGTCAAGGGAGGGAGAAAAAGAGATGGGGGAAGGGTACAGAAAGGGCAGAGAGCAGGGTCAGGCGTAGGGGACAATGGGGGACGGAGGGCGGGGCTGGGGATGGGCGGGACAGGCGTGAGGTCTAAGTGAAGTCCCGGGAAGGAAGCGCGCTCCAAGGCTAGAGCCACGGACCACAGGGAGTGAAGGCGAGTCACAGTGAAACACAAAGGCAAGTAATTCACTGCTGGTGTTTGCTAAGAGAAGACGGACGGCTGAGTGCAGGTGGAGTAAGGTACAGAAGGCGTGGACGTCAGGGCCAAACAAACACACGTGGTGGACTCGCTGCTGCCTGCGGGAAGGGCGTGGAGGCGTGGGTTGTGTCCATGGGGGCTGGGGAAGGACGTCTGAAAGGGAATCCGAGAAAAGCTGGCAAAGCAACTGAAGAGAGAAGAAACGAAGGCTCCCCTGCCGTAAGTTATATGTTTCTTCTCATCTCAATCAGGGTGAAACCAAAGTCATTCAAATGATCTGGCCCCTCATTACCCCTCCGACCTCATCCCCTGACACTCTTCCTTGTGTTTACTCCACTCCAGCCGCGCTGGCCTTCTGGTATACCAGGCACAGTCCTACCTCAGGGCCTCTGTGCATGCTGTCCCCTCTATTTGCAATACTCTCCTCCACATACCCACTTGCTTTTTCTCTCACTCACTTCTTTAGTTTTCTCCACAGAACCTACCATCTTCTAACATAATAATTCTTTCTAATTCACTTTGTTCTGTTTATTGTTTGTTGCACTCTTCCCTCAACTAGAATGCAAGCACCATAAAGGCAGAAATTTGGTCTATTTTGTTCACTGCTGCTCCCTAAGCACAGAACAATGATTGGACCACAGTGGGCTCACAATAGATGTTTGCTGAATGAATGCATGCATGAATGAAAGGGTCAATGGGTCATCTATTGGAATGCACTGGGAACAGAAGGGCATGCTTAAGAGGAGAAAGAGGAAGGGGGGAGGGGAAAAGGGAGGAGGAGGAAGGAGAGGAGGGAGAGGAGATGATGCAGCAGAGAGGTGAGGGAAATGTATACAATATCTTTTATCTGGAGGGATTTTATCCAATGATGTTTCTAGTTGGGGGGGTCCATCTAATCATGTGTTTAATAAAGCCATCTAAAGATGAAGGTAGAAATGAAAACAGTGATTGTCATGTAAAGAGTGATCTTCAGGTCAATGTTCACTGACCCTCTACTCAATCCAGAATGAGACACTGGTCATTTTCTAACATATGAGAGAAGAGTGGACAAGATTAAGCTACGCGGACAAACAAATTTTACTGGACTTTTGGATACCCGTGCACACACATAGACACACACAATCTTGTCTCATTACCTAAAGGTCTGCTCTAGACGACAATAATCTGATTTGAAATGATTAAGAGCTCAGTCTCTTGCTCAGTAATAGTAGCTGTGAAATCAGTTCATTATTCGTATACTTTCCTCCCCCACCACCATTTTATAGAAGGCTTGCCCTTGTGTCAAGGGCTATATTAAGTGCTTTACATGTGGTATTTCATTTAGTTTTCACAATGACCCGTTCAGTAATACTATAATTATCACATTACTATAAATGAGAATACTAGAGACGAGGGAGAGCAATTACTTTGCCCATAATCACAAACAGCTAGTACATGGTAGAGCCAGGATATAATCCCGGGGTGACCCTAGGGCAGGGACTGGCCAACCTTTCCTGCAAAGGGCCAGACAGAAGATATATTAGGCTTGGTGGGCTGTAAGTTCCTTTGTCACAACTACTCAATAATGCCCTACAAGAACAGCCATAGGCAATACATAAATGAATGGGTGTGGCTGTGTTCCAATAAAACTTTATTTACAAAAATAGGTGGTGGACATACTTGGCCCATGGGCTGTCATTTGCTGACTGTGCTCTAGAATCTATGCTCTTGACCCCTGAGCTATCATACCTGGGAAAGCCTGGAAAGAGAGCAAAGAGATTGCTGAGTGCTTTCAACTCTAACAGTGCAGTCAGCTGAGTGCAGCTGAGTGCAGTCAGCTCTAACAGCCCAGCATGCTGCCAGCCTGTGGGGGACTGGCTGAGACCAAGAGGCCAACTGGCCAGGGACAGAGGGCGGCAGACAGGCACTTACATTTCAACGATGCCCTCTGGCAAGTTGGCGGGGATCTCCATCAAGCCCTTCCCTCGACAGTCCACGATGTTATTACTGCAAGTGCAGGCTGAGGGGCAGGAGATGGAGTTGGCATTGCAGGATGGAGGCTCCGAGTGCGGGCCTGTGGGACCAGAACACAATGGTCAATTCATGTCAGTGTCAGCAGCCTCCTGGGCTTCTGTGTCTCTTAACCAGCTTCCCAAGGAGGCAGCGTTACCTGATCAGCTACCTGAAAAATCATCACCAGCTAACATCGGCCCTCAGCTGGGAGACACAGCTGCCGCTGGCTAAACATTCAGCCAAGAGGAGAGAGCCTACCCTTGACCTGACCATTTCTAGATTGTTCCACTTGCTCTGTCATCCCCTCATCCTTAGTCTTTCAGAGACAGAGTTGCTCTCAGAATCAATCACACATGAAAATATGCCACTGGAATGCAAAGAGCATACACTGGGACTACTTTTTCAGGGAGTCCAATGTCTGAATGACATTCCAGGGTTTTGGGCTTTTATCTGGGGCTTGGATACCACGTGTAGACACACCTTCATTTCTTTCTCAAGTGGCTGGAAGTCACTATCAAAACCAAGTGGGAAGAGAAAAGGTGACAGAATTTCCTCATTTGGGGCACTGATGTTGTCCAAGTGTCAACAGAGCCATCAACAGCGACATCCAAGGCCTTTTCAAACAGCTTTTATGTCCAAAGAACATGCAAATAAAACTTATCTCATTAGAAAAAAAGTGAATAAGTTACTACATATTTTGGAGTCTTAGTTTTGTTTGAGGTGAGAACCCATGTGAATTTATCACAAAGTGGTAAAAAACCCAAGAAAATGGCAAGGAAGGAGCTTATTTAGAAAGCCGAATGAAGATAAACATATTAGCAAACTAACTCAAGATTCAAAGAGTCATAAGAATCTTAATCACTTTCTCTGGTGGTCACACCAAATTGCTAACAGAAGTAAATTCAAACATTTTAAAGACACTGTATAAGTTTTCACGCTATGACTGTTTCTTCAAAGTGAGGTAAGAATCGCAAACCTGTGGTTAGTCTTTCAAATGTGGACACTGTGGTCCAAAAGGTAAACTCAACCCAATGGCCTTCTCAGGACTTTGCCCCATACCTGGGGATCCAGCCAGCAGGGATGATTTCACTGTCTTTCCAGATCCACCTCCCTGAGCAAAGGGCCATGGGCTGAGACCAAACTCAGACTAACTCTGCAAACATCTTCACTGCTCAGACATGGACAGTCTGGCTGGGGGCTCTTGGAGAGAGATTAAACGTGAAACATGGAAAATATCTGTAGGCAAAGATGATTTTGGTTTGGCCACTGTTCACTGGAGAGGCTGAGGCTGGGAAGCCAGAGCGAGTCTAGCTACAGTGGTAGAATCAGAGGACTGACCGGGCCTGGGGCAAGTCCTCGTTTGGACAGTGAGTGAGCCTTAAAGCAGAGGCTCCCCTCTCCACGTTCAACAGTCCCTATACTTGGGGGTGGTCCTTCTGCAAGACTCAAATCAATGCCTATGGCTTAATTTGGAACATTTACTTTGCGAGAAAGTGCAACCCAGTGACCAAAGATTCTTACTTCCCTTGGCCTCACTTTCTCTCTCTCTCTCTCTCTCTCTCTCTCTCACACACACACACACACACACACACACAATTTAAAAACATCCTCTTAAGTGGAACATTCGAGCAAATATTCTTGTCTAGGGTACAAAGACTTCAAACTCTCCAGTGTCACACTAGTGGATCTAACAGAGACCATGGAAAATGCCAGAGAGTTGACAACTTACATTAAAATTCCCAAGTGGAACATTCTCTGAGAGAGAGGTGGTGCTGGCTTTGTTCCAAACTGGGAAAGTCTTTACATTTCTGAGAAAATGACAACCCCAGAGAGCCAGCCTGTAAGAACCTCAGATCAGGAATGAGACTGTTGTGGCCAAGAGTGTGGGCTCTGGAGTCCCACTGGCTCAATGTGAACCCTAGTTCTATCCTGTCATCCTTATGTCCCCGTGCCTCAGTTTCCCCTACCTGTAAAATGGGGGAAACAACAATACTTACTTCATAGCATGGCTTTATTGCTAAGGCAAAGGAAATTAATGCATGTAAAGTATCAATATTTAGAAGGGGGCATGGCACAGAGTTAGTGTTTAGTTGTGTTATTTGTTATTGTTTTTGTTATTATTATTACCATTATTTTTTGGTTGCACCATGCGGAACACAGAACTTCCCAGAACAGGGATCGAACCCTTGCCCCCTGTGATGGAAGCATGGAGCCTTAACCACTGGACCACCAGGGAAGTCCTGTTGTTGTTATTATTAATAATGGGTCTGGCTCTGCCACGAATTGTCTACAAGACCTCAGGCAAGTCACAGTACACGCCCGCCCTGAGTTTTTCTGCTGCCATCTTGGTGAAGTTTGGACTGCATGACTTCTGAAGTCCTTTCTGGGTCTAGAGATCGACTACTGTTCTTCAGAAAAATGGAAGCAGAAGGATCAGAAGACATCTAAAAGCTCTCCCTCCTCTGCCGCATCTCTTTGCAGGTGGCAAAGAGGATCTACAGTGGGCAGGGCTCACGTCCCCTCACCTGCATCCTCCCAAGGAGGCTGGGAGCGCCAGGACTGCAGGTGTCAGGGCTTCTGAAGTGTAGATGGTGCTCCCCAAAGAAAACTGCCATGCCTGGCCCTGCATATCAAGGGGCTCCGGTGCCTGACCAGCCAGGGAGACACGCCACACCCCGCACCTTCCTGGATGGGAAGCATCAGGGGCTCCATGGAGCCCTGAGCCTGAGCACTTGCCTTTCTATCCACTGAGGCACAGGGTATCCGATGGCCATCCCTCTTTTGATCTGTTAAGATATTACTTAGTGGGGTGTGTCAGAAAAGAGCGGAAGAAAGGCATTATGTTTTAGGGCTCACATGGGCAACAGAAAGTTCTGAAATGGAGTTTCTTCAAAGGTACCCCTTCTGACTTCTGTGCTGAAATGAATTCTGTTTAAACCAGACCCAGTCTGCAGCCTTGAGTCCCTCTGGGAACGAGCTGTGTCTTTCACAGGGTGGCTCTGATTTGGAAGAAAGGGTGTGCTACATTGCAAAGGATGTTGTCAAGGCCAAAAAGGATTTGAAAAGCTTCCTTAACCAGGTCACTAATGACACCTTTTATTACGCAGAGAGAAACAACAGTCATTATAGTCTACGTCAGCATCCTGGGCTGGCAGCTCCCCAGCTAGGTATTCACACATGGCAAGGATGCTACTCTCTTGTTGAAACAAAACACTTCAGGTTTAAGCCGGGGTTGAAAGATGAGTTTGCTTTTCCTGGAAACATTCCCCCTTAATCAATGCTGGAGGGACCAAGCCTATTTCCCTCTGGGTCTCTGAGTCCTGTGTGGTGGGAGTCCTTCCCCTTTGCTTTCTGACTCTGGAAAGAGTGAGACGAGCATGTTAAGTTCTACAAGGTCAGTGACCTTTTCTATCTTATTCTCTATTATATGCTCAGTGCCTAAAAGAGGGCCTGGCACAAAACATGCAATAAACACACCTTGGGTGAGTGAGAGGAAGAATACATGAATGAAATCGCCCCAGAAGCCTTAGAGACATGGGGACTGAATGCCACCAAGCTACAGAGGTGAACGATTCTTCTGGAAGGACTGTGAGGGGAGGCTCCCTGAGTTCTGAGTGCCCTGGGCACTGGTCCACAGCATCAGCCTCCGAGTGGGGAAACGGAGTGGCAATGGGTAGACAGGACTCTCATGTCTGAAGCTCAGGTCTTTCTATCACGGCAAAGGCCATCTGTCCAGTCCCCTGAGGCCCCCTCTGAGCCTAGCTCACCTGCGCAGGTCAGGTGTCCTAGGTCCTCTGTCGACCTCTGTCAGCAAATCCATCCCTCCCAGCCTTTCCTGTCCACACACATTGAGGCTGAAGAGAGTGATGCAGGAGACAGTAGATTTCCAGGGGGACAAAGTGAGGAAACACCTACCTTTCTACCCAGAAAATTCTATGACTACAAGCTAGGAAGAAGAGAGGAATGGGAGCAGAATTTTTATATTAGGGTAGAAAGAGTCTCTGCATCTTCTTGATGGAAAGGGTCTCTCTAGGTGTGTGCCTGCCCGCATGCACGTGTGTGTCCCTGTTGTATGATGCATTCTCAGGGGGCCTATGAATCCTCATGGTCCTCGAGGGAGCCTGCCGACTGGTACCACTGCCTCTTCTCCCTGGCACGGCCAGGGCCTTAAATCAGAGCGCATTGATGAACCAGCAGGCAGACCCCCTGTCATGTACTGTCTAAGACGTTCTCTTATAAACTTAGGAGTGCATGGGGACTTATTCTTCCTTTCTCCATTTTAAAATAAGTGCCCAGGGGCTCCCCTGGTGGCGCAGTGGTTGAGAGTCCGCCTGCCGATGCAGGGGACACGGGTTCGTGCCCCGGTCCGGGAAGATCCCACATGCCGCAGAGCGGCTGGGCCCGTGAGCCATGGCCGCTGAGCCTGCGCATCCGGAGCCTGTGCTCCGCAACGGGAGAGGCCACAACAGTGAGAGGCCCGCGTACCGCAAAAATAAATAAATAAATAAATAAAATAAGTGCCCAGGTTCTCTGCTCTCGGAACTCTTCCAGTCCCAGTGCTAAAATGCTACTGCCCTGGGGTGGAAGGATGTCCTGATCAGAGTAGGGAGATGGGGATGTGGGCTGAGTACCTGTCTCTCTTCTGGGGGCCCATCTCACCTTTCCTTAATCACTGCAGCTCTGGAATCTCAATCTGGAGCCAAAGCCACCTCTGTGCCAAACAAGGAGGAAGCTGAGATGCCTGGCCTCCCTCCAGATGTCTCCTAAGACTCCCTGGACTGTGGCCTGATGTCTGGAGGGAGGGCAGAGCAGAGCTTGGGGAGAACGGAAGTGCTGGCCCTTCCCGCTCTTACTGGTCAACAAGGGAGTTGCTTCCCAGCCCAGGGGGCTGTCAATGAGCGAGAGGGCAGGAACGCATTCCCAGCTAGACCTCTCACAGGGCAAGTGCCTGTGGTCACTGGCATGGATATTGTACCAATGATCCTCCCTCTGCTGACTGCACAATTCTCCCTCTGGTTCTGAGAAAGAAGAAAGATGGAGCGGTGACCAGGGATAGGACTTCTGCCCAGCTCTGACCCCATCTTTGTTCTTCTGCTCATTGGCAAAAGGGAATGATCATCACCCTGAAAGCCAAAGGCTCTAACTTGTCTGCCCAGATGAGTGGGGCAGAGGTCACCGAGCTCCAGACCCAGAGAGGGCCATGGAGATGGTGAGGAAACAGAAGCCCTGAGAGAGGAGTGTACCTGCCCGTGGACACAGTCGTGGCCAATCTAATAATGACCATCATTCTCATAATAGTAGCTAACGTTTATAGGATGTTTCCTATGCACTGCATTGAGTGCTTTGTACGTATCACCTCACTTGATCCTCATAAAACCCCTGTCGTGATCCATTATTATTATTCCCATAATAGAAGGGCTCTTCTACCATCTCCTCTGCCCAAAAGACACCCACCATGCCTCTCTATTGCCATGAAGTGGAAAACCGTTAAAGGCTTGGAATCTCAGGAGGCAGGAAAGGAGGCTCAGGGGTGAGACATGTATTGTGTCAGCTACCCTGGAGATGGCTGGACACTCTTGCGTTAGAGCCGTTGTTTCTTTCTTTCTGTCTTTAAAGAGAACTTCACCCAGCAGAGTGCGGAGAGTTGGAAAATCGACTGGCCTCGTGAGCGCGTGGAAATAAATTAATTCCAGTATTCAAATTAAGCATCCCTGTTGGCCTCTGGTCTTTCAAAAGCCAACAACAAACTGCAATGACAATGGGACTCGAGCAATTATGATGAGAATATAAATGAACGTGATTTAAATACCAGAGGCATGATAATTTGGAGAATGGCTAAATAAACCTAATAATCTCATTCCTGCAATGTCCAATTATGGTGTTTTAATTAAAACCTCCTAAGGAAATGGGTGGCTAGTCATGGCTCACCTTAATTAACTTTATACCTAGTAACTAGTCTCAAGTTAAAAAAAAAAAAAAAGAAGTAGAAGGGGAAAGTTTCTGGTTTCCAAGGAGATACACCTATTTCATTTTTAATAATAACTGAGGAAGAGTTTGTTGAGAGGCTCTTAGGATCCAGCACTATTCTAGGTATTGCGGCACCGGAAAAAAATGTAAGACATGGCCCCTTATTACTAGAAGACAAGATTAATCTTCATGAAAATATATCTCACATTCAAAGGCAAAGGACAGATACATGTGAAATGGGTGGACAAACCAATGGGTTCAAAGATATTCAGAGGAAAGAGATAACTGACTCAAGAGGTCAAATATTTAGCTACTACCCTTGAATTACAAACTGTAACTGGTAGAAACTTTCTCAGATTAAGGGATCAGAAAATTGACACATGGAAGACAAATCCTAGAGTTTAAACTCCAAAATAAGCCCTTTAGCTAAGGATGGAAAAAAAATTCAACTTGCAACTCATGTGAGCCTAACCATGGCCAAAGCAGAACCTTTTCTCCAATCTGCTGTATGAACTCATAAAGTCCACTGAGGGACCCTTCTAGTCCTAGGGCCCTAACTTCCTCTTAAAACAAGGAAAATTAACAGAGAAATCCTTTCAGCAAGAGCTAAAGGAAACCAAGCAGTCCTGTTGCATATCATAGAAAACTGTTAAGAATAAATAAAATAAGAGTCTCCCACCCTTGTGAAAAATGCCCAGCTGTCTCCCCAGGAGAGGAAAATAAATGCCCTTGATTGAAGGGGACCGTTGACAGAGGGGATGAATTTTGCCAGAGTGCGCCACTAGCAAATTTCTGGGTTAGCTGCGGTGATAAGGAACCAGTAGCCCGGACTTCTGGGGAGAAGAGGCTGGGCTCCAGACAGCCGGATTTAAATCAAAGGTGGATATCAGGGACTTGGGCAGGCAGGGCCCTCACAGGCCGAGAGAGATAAAGCTCTTTCCTGTCTCTGGAGTCATGCGTTGGGTGAATTTTTCGATACCGTGTAGGGGCGCAGGGAGGTTTTTCTAAGGCTGCCTCAACAGGGGCCACTGGTGATGAATACGCATAGGGATGGTTTAATTGCTGCCCCATGCCCTTCTTTCTCCTGAGCAGACGACTTCTATTTTTTTAGAGATGTTCATGTTCCTCCTTTCTTGACTGAAGTCCTCCTCCTGCGGGTTATGGGAGGAATAGCTTGGATGAGGAGGGACCCTGGTGGTTTTGCAGCTTTAAACAATGGCCATCAGGTCTGTCCCAAACCGCCTCATTCGGATGCCTTGCTGGGCTCTGCTGTGGGGCAGGGCCTGCACCCTCAGAGGTGGGCTGCATCTCATGGTAGGGGGTTGGTCGGTATGTGAAAATAGCCCATTTCTTTGACCTCCTGTGCGTGCACAGGCTGAGTCTTGCTCCACGCTGCTTCCTCTGGCATCCTTTTATCACAGTCTCACCACCTACCTTGAACAAATCATGAAAGACGTAGTACTTTTGGGAGGGGGTGCTCCTCCTGAACCCCACTAATGAGGGTGGTTGTTCATTCGTTACAGATGTTCAATTCCCCAGTTCTCCCCGCCATTGTATCTGACTTACTTTTCAGAAAGTTGCCCTGCACAGCATCCTATTTTGAAGCCTTGAGAGCTTGGGAAAAGCATCTAAAAAATCCCCCATGCATAGGGGCCCTAATATGTCAGTCCCCTAAATTCATACTACTAGTGAGAGGGTGGAGATTAATAGCATACTCATGTCTGCAGTCTGTGGATTAAATTCTTGTGTCCTTAAAAGACACCTGGCCTCGTATGAAGAAGTTACAGCCCATCACTAGCAATGGGCTTGATTGCTATAAACAGGGGATATGATAAAGGTCATAGTCACCTATGTAACTATTAACCCACCTGTGAGATCCAGCTTTTTCAGAGGAGGGAGACCTGGGGCAGTAACATTTCCAGGACCCAGGAGGATCAGCCTCCCGGCCCTGGGTTTTGAGTCCTGACTGCTGCTGGGTAAGCAATGTCTCGGCACTCCCTTGATGGGAAGGTGCTTTCATGACGAAGCACCTTCGTGGTGGTATTCGTGTTGGTGCGCAGCTTTAAACTTGGTACCCACCCATAATAATGCGTTTTAACCTCCTCCCTAATTAGTTTTTCTCAATAGCTTTTGGATGACTCCTGCACTCTATAATTATTTCTTTCACTGGCACTTATGCCGATATTGTACCCTTTGCCTAATAATTACTGTAATTACAGTCACTATATTTGAGTTGGGTGTCTGTGTGATAAACGGTTTTATTATGTGTTTGATGGAAAGTGATTTCTAAGTGGGCGTCTATAGCAAATTGTTGAGGTACTGCTCTGAAACATGTTAAAATGTTTTTGGGTATTAAATGACTTGATAAAGTTGTAACATGACAGGAGAAAGCAGCAGATCAGGGAGATAAAGTTGAATTCAAGGAAAATTCCTATATATGGCAAATGCAGCCTAAGGGCAGAAGAGGGCCAGTCTGCACTCCTGGCCACATGGGGGTCCCATAGCACATAGTGGGCTCAATAAACCTTCCATACTGAAAGTGGGCAGCAATTTAAAAAGGTGAAAAGTGCAGTCCCCGCCCACGCTAAGCTCCTCATTCACCCTTTCCCTTCCTACACACCAGAGTCCCAAGATCAGCCTTTAGAAGCCACTGGGTCCCAATTCCAGGACTAAGTTCCTGGATCTCAGGAATGCATCTTTGGGGAACTCCTCAACTGAATACTTTTTTTTTTTTTTTTTGAGGAAATCAAGAGATTAGCTTACTTCCTTGCCACCAGAAAAGGGAAGAATGGATGGGATTGGGCAATGTCAATGAAAAGTAAAAACAAACAAGCAAACAACATTTAGGACCCAAGGCAAAGGCGACATCCTCCGGGAAGCTTTTCTCAGGTCACTCAGCCACCTCCCATCCTGGAGAGATGAGCTGCCTTCAGTCACGTGCAAGCACAGCTCTGTTTTCTGTACTACATGGGCACCTGTGCTTCTATTTCAGTTCAATTACCCACAGATCAAACTCTCGTGCTTGCTCAGCATTTTGTGGGCCCACTAAACTATAATAATTAAGCTCCACTCATTAGCTCTTACCAAGTGCTGTGTATTATGCTAAGTGCTTTATATGCATTATTTCATTTAATCCTCCCACCCAGCCCTGGAGTTATGGACTACGATTTTTTCTCTTTTGCAGACATGCAGTAACTTACCAAAGTCACACACCATTAAGGGGCAGAGCTGAGATTTCCAGCCGAGCAGGCTGACCCCATAGCCTCTATTAGCCTGACTCTCAATTTCTAGGAGCAAATGGGCAATAGGAACGGGTTTGGCCCATGCTAAAGTACCTAATGGACTCTGAGGCTTAACAGGAAGTGACTCATGAGCTCCTTGAGCATTTTCCTTTATCAGATGGTAAGAGCTTCTTTTCTGGAACACGGGGAGGCACCTTAGAGTTCTTTAAGTGACTGGCGAATGCTGGGGCAACCCGCGAGGCTCCACACCGAGCTCTGGGCTGGGGTGTGTGTTCAAGGCCAAGGTGATGTTAAGGAGAGCTCACAGGTGGGCGAGTCACAGGACAGGAGGGGAGGGGAGTGATGGGGTCACCTCACCTGGGCACACGTACTCCTTCTTCTGCACGTCCGCCACGTTGAAGCCCCTCAGGTGCACAGGAGCCATGCAGAGAGTGAACTGGCCAATGGTCCGCCGCTGTCGCAGCCAATCTGAGAGCCAGGCCAGGTGACAGTCGCAGTACAGGTGGTTGGAGTGGAGGCGCCTGGGAGAGGGAGGGACACAGAGAAGATGCCGTCACAGCAGGAAGTGGGGAGGGTGCCATTGTCTGAATAGAGTGGGCTGAACCTCCGTGCCCTTTGCCAGTGTGACAGTCCTTGGAAGCCCAGGGGAGCACTGTCCTCTGCACCGCGGAATCACCACAGGAGCCTCAACCCTGTTATTGCCAAGCCACAAATGACAGTCATCTTCTCGTGCCGGCCACATCCATCCAATGGAGGCCTCCAGGCTTCTGAGCAATTCCCACTTTTTAATAGTAATTCCACCCTTTTCTTTCCCACTCAGGAAAGGCTCAACACATAGAAGAGGGAGGGTGACATTATTACAGCGATGATCCTGATTCAGGTCAAACTTCCAAAAGCGTGACTCAGGTGTAGCTTTCTGTACTTTAGCTAGCCCTGGTTCCAGATGCTTTACAACAGCCTCTCAATCTCCACACTCCAGTCTGTGGTGAACTGTGGCCGAGATCTGCTGTTGTCTTTTCTCTCCTTCCTTCGTTTTCTCTCTAAGTGTCCCTTTAGTGGACCCCCTGTGTGTCATGCTGGTGAGCCTAAAACCAATACCGCTGTGTGCACTAGCCAGGGTAAGCAGGGAGCAGAGAGAAGGGGACCTTTTGAAGGATGCACCTTCTCTTCAACCTCCAATTTAAATAAGGTGTTTACAGGCTCTTGTCATCCACAGCACTTTCTCCAGAGTGCCCTTCATAGCCTTCCCAAGTTCAAGTCCACCTGGTGTATTTGCTATTCTGACTGGTTCGGTGCCTCTGAAAAGGCTTTTTATCCATCTCTTCAGGGCTCTTGGGCTTTCTCCCCCTAGTAGCTGTGGCTCCAGATCAGCTTCTCACCCTGGAGTGAATAAGATTCCTGAGAGGGATCTTCAGGTTCCACATCCTAGGGGAGCCTCATCTGGTTAAGTTGAATTTCCTTTCCACTGTCTGGAGGGCAACCTAAGGATACCCAGGGGATCCTAAAGGTTCTTCCCCAAGGTTTCTGCATCAGGGGTTTCCAACTTCCACAGTCCCTACAAACTTAGATCGTTAGCAGTGGCGGTAGGTGAGTTTCAGTCATGACAGCTGATCATATACTTGGCTTTCTGATGCAAATTTCAACTGCCCCATCCTGCACCTGCTCAGCAGCCAGCAATATCTTGGGACTTTCAAGTACTCTGTGTCATGCCAGTTAATACTGAGTGGCAGACCGAAGCAGTGGCTCAGGCTACATCCATGTCTGAAATGGAGACAGCTGAAGGGCTCTTGACCACACTCCACTTAGTGTAAGGTCAACATTGCTAAACACTGGCCAAGTGTAGCTCATCTGCGCTGCCTGCCAGCAGAGTCTCCCTGGCCCTGCACGGGTGCAAACCTTGGGCAGGCCAGGCCCACCAGGGACCTTGGCAGACTCAGGGTGGGGGTCCCAGGTCCCATAATATCAGACTGACTAAACGAACCCATATCCCACCTAGAATGTCATTTTTTTCTGCTGAAAAATATTTGAAAAGATTTTTTTACAATTTTGTTGAAACATGATTAATTTTGATGTTATAATTTTCTTTTTGTCTTTCAGAGCCAATACTTAAAAGTCAAAGACAACTGCATATACCCCCAGGACCAAGATACTGCGCCTGTTATGGGCCCCAAGCAATGCTCGCCTCTGAACATCAAAGCTCAGGCCCCAGTGCTGTGGAAACAAGCCTGACTCCCTCTTAGTCTGGCAGGAAGAGGTACGACAGGTGGGAAGCGGGAGGGAAGGCAAAATCCTAACCTGGAGGGAAGGACCTCAGTTCTAAGAAGGAAGGCAAGACCTCTGTGTATTCAACAAAGATGACCACTTTGTGCCAAGGACGGAGGGGGGCCTGGTGTTGGACTTGGAGCTGGTTACTCTTTCCCAAAGAGTATGAAGTGGAGGAGGGAATTCCTTTTCTGCATTGGGACTTTTTGGGAAATTGCAGCATGAGGGAAAATGATCTGTCTCCTGACCCATCAGTGAGCTGTTGAGAGACAGAAAGAGAGAGAGAGGGAGAGAGAGATGATTGCGTGGCCAGGAATAAACCACCAGGTATAAAGGCTGTCTAGGAAAAAAGTGACAGTGGGTCAGTTCTTAGTGACAAGGCAGAGCAGAGGTAGGCTGCAGTGGCACGCACAGGTTGAGGTGCTAGAGTTTTTTTGTGTGCCTTTTCATGAGTTTGGCTTTTATTAGGAAAGGCAGTTGCCCTCTTTGGCACTGAGGTATGGAAGCTAAGGAAACAAGACGGATCAATGCAAACAAATTCCCATCAGTTCCAGTCAGAGGTAAGAGATCAATGGAACAACAAAAATGAGGTGTAGGTAAGTCAGATCCTTACTGAGCTGATTAATTTCTGGGATAATCAAAATGTCAGTGGTTTCCCTTTTGGAAGTTTATATTAGGTTGGTTGTTCCTTAATACCCACTGGCCAGCCCCAAGCTACCTCCCTTTTTTTTTTTTTTTTTTTTTTTTTTTTGCGGTATGCGGGCCTGTCCCGTTGCGGAGCACAGGCTCCGGCCACGCAGGCTCAGCGGCCATGGCTCATGGTCCCAGCCACTCCGCGGCATGTGGGATCTTCCCGGACTGGGGCACGAACCCGTGTCCCCTGCATCGGCAGGCAGACTCTCAACCACTGCGCCACCAGGGAAGCCCAAGCTACCTCCTTTTTAAACCTTGCTACAGATGGCCCTTATCCCTTTGTCCATTTCTGTAGAAATTTCTCCTCTCGTAAGTAGGACCATGGAAAAGAGGTGACCCAGACTGCTTTTGAAGCCATGTGAAGGCTCTTGTCAAAAGCCCAGGACAGTGGACAGGCTCAGATCTCCCCCTCTTGGAATTTTACCCAGCAGAAGGGCTGGAGAGTCGAGCTGGGAAGAGTCTTTCAAGCTGCCTTTTACATCATGTTCCATAGATCAAATTGAGCAATGTTATCCCAAATATGAATGTTAAAAGAAAAAGAATCTTGATGATCTTGAAACTTGAGCCCAGACACTGCCAGGAGTATTTCTAGTTTTCTTGAGTGAGAAGAGACATTATCTTAATTACTTTCAATAACTTTTCTGATGTCAATGACACAGGGAGGGTGGCCTTTCAGCCATGTGGAAGCTCCAGTCTCCTCTTCCTCAGCTCACCTGATGCTCTTCTGCTTTTATTCCTACTGAACGGGACAAGCTCAGGTTCTGATGTCATAGTGCCAGAATCTGACATAGGCTCTGTGCTTTTCGACTTTGACCTTGGGCAGCAATCTAATCCTGGGCCTCAGTGTTATCATCTATAAAATGGGGATATTAATGGTGCCTCCTTGCTTGGGCCATTGTGAGGATTGAAATGATTCATGAAAAATGCTAAGCACAAGGCCTGGGACACCGTAAACTACCGAAGAAATGTTTGCTCTTATTATTCTTACTGTGAGGAGACTAGCTCCAGACTTCAGGTTCTTCCCAACCCAAGGCCCTGCCTGTACAAGGCTGTCATTTCTTAGCCACCAAAGCATCAAGGCGGCTAGATGGTTCCTGTTAGTGGTTCTGTGGTCTTTTGCAGACAGAAACACCATATTTCATGTTGGCGAAACCACTTTTACAGAAGATAAGGTGAATGAATACAAATGCCAATTTGTAAAAGGTGCCTTTTAGCCACAGATGCTAAATTAAATTTCCAGCAAATCCTTTTAGAGAGGGTCAGCGTTCATTTTCTATAAAATGTGGCTTTCTGAATTCAATATAAAAGCTTTCCTTTAGAAATCCCATTTACGACTTCCTTCCTCTCTCCTCTTCCCCCTTTCTCCACCACCAGCGCCCTCCCTTCACCACCACACTTTAATTACAGTGAGGGGGGATTAGTCAGCTCAAGTCTCTGGGGAGTTCTCTACAGAGCCATCTCTGAAATTAAACTAAAGAGAAAATGGCAGCAGGCAGGGAGCAAAGAGAACAGACGAGATTGATGGATTGATCTGAACTCATCAGATGAGTGTTCAGGACCACAGGGAAGCATGACAGCAGGAACGAGGAGAAAAAACTCTCCTGCCCTCTTCCCCCACCCTTACAACACCCCAACCAAGATCCAGACCTCACCATCTTCCCTGCCTCCTATGGACCCCTCCTTGCTCTCTTATTGATGCTTTTCAACTGAAAATAACAGGAGGGGAGGTAGAAATCACAAAGCAGCAGCCCACAGGAGCTGGACTGCTGGTTGCGCAGGTGAGAGCCGTATTTCTTCTATTCAACCCATTTGCCTGGGGAGATGCGGGCCCAGCACCCTGAGGACCCAGTGATTTCTCCTGCACCATTCCCTTTAATCTATCTACCTATCTATCTATCTATCTATCTATCTATCTATCTATCTATCTATCTATCTATCTAGGCCGCACCATGCAGCATGTAGGATGTGGGATCTTAGTTCCCTGACCTGGGATCGAACCCGTGCCCCCTGCATTGGGAGTGTGGAGTTTTAACCACTGGACTGCCTGGGAAGTCCCACCATCCTCTTTTAAAAGGAAGGGAAGAAGATAGATTTTCCTGGCTGAATTCTGCTAGCCCATGAGGGATCAGAGGAAGAAATGGGCACAATGGTGGAAGATGAGCTTGGATCCTCCTTCTATATAATAACTAGTATTTGCTGTGTGGACACCATGACCAGGCACTTTACATGTTAGTACATGTCATTCCCACCATAACTTTGAGGCAAGCACTTATGAATTCACTATCTGTGAAGAACAGAGAGATGAAGCGACTTGCCCAGAGTAAGTGGCGGAGCTCGTATTTAACCTCGGGTCTGTCTGACTCCCAACTCTGGGTCCTTCTGAGGGTTCTCTGTATCATCTCCTCATCAATTGCTTCATTGATCTTTGCTTCATTCTTACCTGAGATAAGGTCACTTTCTCACTCATGCAGGGATCTCAAACCTTATAAGTATTGAGATCTCCTGGAGGGCTTGTTAAAAACAGATGGCTAGGTCCACCCCAGAGATTCTGATTCCATGGGTCTGAGGTGGGACCTGCAATTTTGCTTTTCAACAAGTTCCAGGTGATGCTGACACTACTGGTCTAGGGACCCCCACTTTGGGAACCACTGCTCTAAGGATTTTCACATCTGCTTGGATGCAATGTTGCTCAGGGGCCATAGATAAGCTGGTCGCTTGGTATTTTTAAATCTAGATTTCTGGATAAATGGTACGATGATGATAATAATAATATAACTATAAATACCATTTATTGCCTACTATGTGCCAGGCACTTTACTCTTGGGGGCTGACTCTCCCCTACTGCTGTGATATAAACTCCATTGAGGCTCCATCAACACAAGAAAAACATCAAGTATTGACCTCTTTGGAAAGGCCAGCAGAGTACATTTGCAGAGGAACTGAAAAAGGATTTCTGGCTGAGAGAGGAGAACTTCCCAGGTAACAAAGGCACTAGACCTGCTCTCGGGATGGGGCACCGTGGGGAGATTTGCTTCCTGAGTACACATTCTGGAAGGCTTGAGCCCACCCAACACATTAAAGATAAAGAATGGAGTTACTGCATTCTGATACCAGAATATCATCCAGGGAGCAGAAAAGTGTGGTGTGTGGCGGGTGGGAGGCTGGGGTGAAGGAGTAGCTAAGACTCCCCCTCCTCTACCGTTCCCAGAGCGGGAAACAACTGTAGCCTTTGGCAGTAGGATAGAACTGCCAGGGGTACAGGACATGAACTAAGCAAATGATGAATCATCACATCCCTGTTCTCAAAGTTCTGTGACGATGTAACACTGATAAACTTTTCCATCCAGGTGGAAAACACAAAGAAGATTTCCCCGGTACAGGAAGACTCCCGGGGTGAAGAGAACTGAGTTGGCCTGAAGCAGGATGGTGGTTGAGAACCATGGGTGGCTCCGTGATCCTTCCCCACGTCTGCCCTCGCTCACCAGCACCCCTTAGTCAGTAGCAGAGGGAGGAGGCGTTTGGATGTAGGAACCAAGGGTGAGGTTTTACAAGCAGCTGAGAGCTGCTTAAGGTGGGGAGCAGGTGGAGGAGGAAGCAGGGGACCTTTTTTACTCACAAGGTTCGAATCTTCGGCATGTGGTTGAAGCTGGTGACCAGGATGCGGCTAATGTTGTTGTTATTGAGAGTGCTGCGGAGAGAGAGGAGAAACAGGTCAACAGGGCAGCAGCGTGGCGGGTACCAGGATGCTTATGGAAGGTGGGGAAGGGATGGATGTGACTGCAAGAGGGATCATCCATCAACAGCCATGGGTTAGTTGGTGCAGCAGCCGGAGACAAGTGGACGGGTCTCCAGATGATAGGAGAATCCCTGATTCCTTTTACAAGTGGGTCCCTCTTTTCCTCTGCTGCCCTCTCAGTACTCACTTACCTACCTGGAGCAATAAGGTTGCTTCCTGAAATCCTACTGTGTCCTGAGTGCTTCATTACAACGTCGCTGATTCCCACAACTACAATGCCCGTTACATATTCTTGTCCTCATTTTAGAGAGAAGGAAACAGATACAAAACATCTTGCTTAGCTGCACACAATCCTACAGGGGAGGCTTTATCCTTGTGTTATAGATGAGGAAGCTGAGCTTCAGAGAAGTAAAACTAGTTTTCCAAGGACTCACAGCTATTAAGCTGTGGACTTGGGATTTGAACGCAGTACTAGCTTGCTCCAAACTCCTTGCCCTGCCCGTTATACATACTGCCTCATACAGGATGCTATGTGGATAGGTTATTTTATGAGTATTTTCCAGCCATCTTCTGGCTCTTTAAACATATCTTGTCTGAAGTGAGTCTGTGAGCTCAGGGATTCGGTCTCTACTTGCTTGTGCCTCCCCGTGACCATGGATGGGGACTCCTCCAGTGCAGCATTGACACTGACTGGTATCTTTGTACAGGGAAAAGGGAAGAGAGGGATGTGAGCCCCATAAATGGACCAGAATGAAATCAGCCTGTAGGTAAGTACAGCCCTGGGCTTACCCTTCTAGAAGGACCTATTATGGGAGCCCAGGGAAAGCACGGCAGCCAAGGAAACCATGTGCAGAAGTGGAAATGTTATGTAGCAGAAGGGCCCGTCTGGGTCGGTTATTTCAGTGACTATGCAGACAGAGGCAACCGTTCGCGGCAAGACTGGATCTAGTTCTCAGCTCTCTGACCCACACCTGCCTCACTTTGCATCTCAAAGAGCAGGAGTTGGATACGGCCCATGGTACGCTCCTTCGTGATGGCCATTTGCTCCTGTGCTCCTCCAAGGCCACATCAGATGCCCTCTTCTCATCCTCCCCCTCCTCTTACCCTCCCACGGGGTCCCACTGGCCCAGGAAGGAGCCTTTCTTTGGAAGCCTTCACTGGTTAAACAGACTTCTTTCGCCCCTCGCTCTCGGTAAACACATTATCTTCCTCTTAAAACGCCCTCTAACATTTTCTATCTTAGGCATTACTACAGTCCCAAGGCCTGGTCCATACATGGTTCAGATTGAGTCTTATATGCCCTAGTTGTGTGGTCTCGGGCCAATGATCAACATCTCTTAACCACAGCTTCTTCATCGGCAGAAGGAGGAAGGCAATGGTTCCTACCTCACAGGCTGGTAAAAGGCTTAGCAGACAGTATGTGCTCAGTCATTGAGGCTCCCGTTTAACTGATGTTGGTGGAGAGAATCTAGTCCTGTCCTGGTCATTCCGGTTCCCCGCACACAACCCCAACCCCCAAGGGAATACCAACAGAGCTTTGTCTGGCACACAGTGGCCCCCATACACACCCCACCCCACCCAAGGGGCCCTGCACAGATGCTTTCTCCCCTGGGGACACTAGTCACAGCAGGATTCCAGGGACCACATACCCGTCACCCCAGGCTATTCCTCAAGGCCTTCGGCCAAAAAGGCCAGGAGGAAATCTATTTACACAGAGGCACAGAACTTAATACTTTTTCCTCCCTCCCCCCCCATATTTCTTCTGCACCTACCCTGTGTCTGGCGTTATTTTAGCCATAGAGTATGCTAGAGAGGAATGAACCAAATTTACACTGCCTGTTTCTGCCCACTCTGGGACTTTACTAATGCACCAATTCAGACACTGGACATATTATGAAGTTGAACCTACATAGCTATTTTGTTTCATGTGGCTTATCTTTTCTATAAGTGTGTATGTGTGTGTGTGCGTGTGTGTGTGTGTGTGTGTGTGTGTGTGAATCCATCCTATCTCCATCCACCCAGGAAGTGTTCAGAGCATGTCATCAGACAGGGTGGAAGAATCTGTCCTTCCCATTGGTCCGGGCTCTCCTGCCTTGGTAGGGAGTTTCCGAGGAGCGAGGGCTATGCTCCCCATCCCACCCCCTCTCCAGCGGATTAGGAATGCCTCCAGGGCAGAAACAATGCCTTCATTTCTGCTTCTATCCATCCCAGAGTTCTAGGCTCCACACCTGGGGGATACCTAGTTAGGGTCGTTAACTCACTACCAGACAAAATCTGAGTGTCCCCCTTATCTCTCAAAAGCAAAGAGCAAGAAGCCTTTGCAGAAAAGAGGCTTCCTTCCAAACATACCCAGCAACTCAACATCAGGCTGAGTTCACAGCCAGCCCTCATTTAGCTGAATATACAGTGCAGTTATATGCCGGGATTGGGTTGTAACTGCATCCGGCAGTCGTCCGGCAGCGATGACTTATTAATGTATGACTACACTGATATTTAAATGTGAGCCGTAATGAGGGCTATAAAACATTTATGATAATAGCAATTATTCCAGAACCAAAGTGACTAAACACAGTATTCAGACCTTCATGATTTGCTATGTGGGGCTGCCCGACCCAGGGACATCAGAGGGTTGCTAACCTCTTGGATGCTGATCTCCATGGCAGCTACAGTTTCTTTTTCCCTAATAAACACAGATTTATTTCATTTCCAATCTTGGTGGCTTTTGCCCATGCAGGGAGCACTCTGCTCTATCCGGTTCTTGTGTCCCAGCCTAAGCAGCTGGCATTTGACGGAGATGTCACTGTCATAACCCTGATGCAGAAGAGCAGAGTGGGTGAGCACGGCCTCAAAGGCAACGACCTGGTTTAGATTCTGCCTCTGCCACTTACGGCCCGTGCAACCAAGAGTAAGTTTTCATAATCTTATTAAATTTCCTCCTCTGTAACATGGGGCAAATAGCAGCACTGATCTCACAGAGATTTCCTGGTGATGAAACGAGATGGTTCTAATAATTGCCAACATTAACTGCGAGCTTATTTTATGCCAGGCAGGCACTGGGCTGAGGGTCCTACTTGCCATCTCATTTCTATAACCCCCCGATGAGGCAGGCACCTTTCTATCACCTCCATGTCATGGATGAAGCAAGTGGTGGTACCAGGACTGAAATCCACACAAGCCTGACTCCAGAAATGACACCTGCCTTAGTTGTCTAAGGCTGCTGTAACAGATTACCACACATTCTGTGGTTTAAAGCAACGTAAACTTATTCTCATACAGTCTGGAGGTCAGAAGTCTAAAATGGGTTCACGGGACTGTGTTTCTTCTGGAGGCCTCAAGAGGAGAATTCATTTCCTTGTCTTTTGCGGCTTGTAGAGGCCACCATATTCCTTGGCTCGTGGCCCCTTCCTTGTATCACTCCAACCTCTTGCTTCTGTTGTCACATCTCCTACTGTTCACTCTGATGTCCTGCCTCCCTCTTAAGAGGACCTGTGTGATGACACTTAGAGCCTGACTGGATAATCCAGGATAACCTCCCCAACTCAGGATTCTTAGCCATATATGCCAAGTTCCTTTTGCCACATAAGGTACGATTCATAAGTTCCTGGGATGAGGACATGAACATCTTTGGGGGGACATTATCCAGCTGACCATCACGCCCTTGAAACAGGGCATGGAAAGCACACTTGTTAGCACACTGCCTGGCTCATAGGCAGTGATCGGTAATTATTAACTATTATTATTGTAGCTTGTGTTTGTTTGGTCCTTTATGGTTTACAGTATACTTTCACATTCATCTTATTTGGTACTTGAAGCACTCTGAGGTTGAAATTATTATCCCCATCTTACAGATGAGCAATTTGAGGCTATAAGACATAAGAGACCCACCCAGGGTAGCAATGAGCTCCTAGAGGATTCAGGACTCACTACTCTTTCTTTTCACAGTTTCTCCCAACTTTATCATTGCCTCCTGTTTTCAGGGCAAGTTTGTTACTCCAGCAAAGATATTCTCTGTCATTTCCAATCAGGGACCCAAAGCCGGAAATAACTCAGCAAGCCTCCCATTGCCTCTTGTTCTAGAAACTTTCTTGAAAATTAATCAACAGAAAAAAATAAATGGTTTGGTCTGACAGTGACCCACCTCCACCCCCATTAGATGACTGCCCAAGCCTAACCTACGGTGACCTCATCAACCTCACCTTATTTATTACTTCCATTTCCTGGAAGAGTTTTGCTAGTTCTAGAATCTAGCTTTAATCTCACTGCCCTGTTCCTATTGAGAAGATATGCTTTACCCCAAGTCGCCCCAGTTGGAAGCTTTTCTCCAAGTAAGTGCTCTTAATTCAGCATTTTCCGTCAGGTTTCAGGCTCAAGTTCAGGGTCACATTAATTCTATGAAACTTCAAGACTGTCCTGGCCTCCCCTTTTTGTACCATGACAAGCTACTGAATAGGCATTTCAGTATGAACTAGAAATAATGCAATTTCCCCCCTATCGGATTTATTTATTTATTTTTTAAATTGGGGTATAGTTGTTTTACCATGTTGTGTTAGTTTCTACTGTACAGCAAAGTGAAGTGGAGCTCCCTGTGCTGTATAGCAGGTTCTTATTAGTTATCTATTTTATACATATTAGTGAATATATGTCAACCCTAATCTCCCAACTCATCCCACCTCCAACCCCCCGCTTTCCCCCCTTGGTGTCCATATATTCGTTCTCTACATCTATGTGTCTATTTCGGCCTTGCAAACTGGTTCATCTGTACCATTTTTCTAGATTCCACATATATGCGTTAATATACGATATTTGTTTTTCCCTTTCTAATTTACTTCACTCGGTATGACAGGCTCTAGGTCCGTCCCTGTCTCTGCAAATGACCCAGTTTCACTCCTTTCTATGGCTGAGTAGTATTCCAGTGTGTATATGTATCACATCTTCTTTATCCCTTTGTCTGTCGATGGACATTTAGGTTGCTTCCATGTCCTGGCTATTGTAAATAGTGCTGCAGTGAACATTGTGGTATATGACTCTTTTTGAATTATGGTTTTCTCGGGGTATATGCTCAATAGTGGGATTGCTGGGTCATATGGTAGTTCTATTTTTAGTTTTTTAAGGCACCTCCATATTGTTCTCCATAGTGGCTGTATCAATTTATATTCCCACCAACAGTGCAAGAGGGTTCCCTTTTCTCCACATCCTCTCCAGCATTTATTGTTTGTAGATTTTTTGATGATGGCCATTCTAACCGGTGTGAGGTGATACCTCATTGTAGTTTTGATTTGCATTTCTCTAATAATTAGTGATGTTGAGCAGCTTTTCATGTGCGTCTTGGCCATCTGTATGTCTTCTTTGGAGAAATGTCTATTTAGGTCTTCTGCCCATTTTTGGATTGGGTTGTTTGTTTTTTTTTAATATTGAGCTGCATGAGCTTTTTATATACTTTGGAGATTAGTCCTTTGTCCATTGATTTGTTTGCAAATATTTTCTCCCATTCTGAGGGTTGTCTTTTCCCCTTGTTTGTAGTTTCCTTTGCTGTGCAAAAGCTTTTAAGTTTCATTAGGTCCCATCTGTTTATTTTTGTTTTTATTTTCATTACTCTAGGAGGTGGGTCAAAAAAGATCTTGCTGTGATTTATGTCAAAGAGTGTTCTTCCTATGTTTTCCTCTAAGAGTTTAATAGTGTCCAGTCTTACATTTAGGTCTTTAATCCATTTTGAGTTTATTTTTGTATGGTGGTAGGAAGTGTTCTAATTTCATTCTTTTACACGTAGCTGTCCAGTTTTCCCAGCACCACTTACTGAAGAGACTGTCTTTCCTCCACTGTCATAGATTAGTTGCCTCCTTTGTCATAGATTAGTTGACCATAGGTGTGTGGGTTTATCTCTGGGCTTTCTCTCCTGTTCCATTGATCTGTATTCCTGTTTTTGTGCCAGTACCATATTGTCTTGATTACTGTAGCTTTGTAGTGTAGTCTGAAATCAGGGAGTCTGATTTCTCCAGCTCCTTTTTTCTTTCTCAAGATTTCTTTGGCTATTTGGGGTCTTTTGTGTCTCCATACAAATTTTAAGATTTTTTTGTTCTAGTTCTATAAAAAATGCCATTGGTAATTTGATAGTGATTGCCCTGAATCTGTAGATTGCTTTGGATAGTACAGTCATTTTTCACAGTATTGATTATTCCAATCCAAGAACATGGTATATCTCTCCGTCTGTTTGTATTGTCTTTGATTTCTTTCATCAGTGTCTTGTAGTTTTCTGCATATAGGTCTTTTGCCTCCTTAGGTAGGTTTATTCCTAGGTATTTTATTCTTTTTGTTGCAACAGTGAATGGGATTGTTTCCTTAATTGTTGTTAGTGTATAGGAATGCAAGAGATTTCTGTGCATTAGTTTTATATCCTGCAGCTTTACCAAATTCATTGATTAGCTCTAGTAGTTTTCTGGTGGCATCTTTAGGATTCTCTACGTATAGTATCATGTCACCTGCAAACAGTGACAGTTTTACTTCTTCTTTTCCAATTTAGATTCCTTTTATTTCTTTTTCTTCTCTGATTGCTGTGGCTAGGACTTCCAAAACTATGTTGAATAATAGTGGCGAGAGTGGACATCCTTGTCTTATTCCTGATCTTAGAGGAAATGCTTTCAGTTTTTCACCATTGAGAATGATGTTTGTTGTGGGTTTGTCATATATGGCCTTTATTATGTTGAGGTAGGTTCCCTCAATGCCCACCTCCTGGAGAGTTTTTATCACAAATGGGTGTTGAATTTTGTCAAAAGCTTTTTCTACATCTATTGAGATGATCATATGTTTTTTCTTCTTCAATTTGTTAATGTGGTATATCACATTGATTGATTTGCATATATTGAAGAATCCTTGCATCCCTGTGACAAATCCCACTTGATCATGCTGTATGATCCTTTTAATGTGTTGTTGGATTCTGTTTGCTTGTATTTTGTTGAGGATTTTTGCATCTATTCATCAGTGATACTGGTCTGTAATTTTCTTTTTTTGTAGTATCTTTATCTGCTTTTGGTATCAGGGTGATGGTGGCCTTGTAGAATGAGTTTGGGAGTGTTCTTTCCTCTGCAATTTTTTGCAAGAGTTTGAGAAGAGTTTAAATGGCATTTAAAAGACAGTCCATCTACCTCCCATTTCTCTCTTATAAAGCCCCTACTTACCCCATTATATATACTATATTTCTATTGAGACTAACCTGTATTCTGTCTAGTCTCTCTTCTGTTTTGTCATAATTGGAGCATTAATGTCTAATGAAAAGGGACTGTTTTCCATATTAAAATCATCTGCGTGGACAATGCTACTTCTACCAGTGGATCCCACTCTCTCTTGCTTGTGAACACTAGAAAGGGGGCATTAAACTTTTTTTCCAGGGCACTAGGGGATTAGTGCACTTACTGTTGCTCCTATAGCACACATAATTGAACACTGGTACCTGGACAAAGTTTGTGTTTCCCTGTGTTCCTCAGCTAAATACTGGGGCACCCAGGCAAGACAAGGGCTCCTAGTCGCAATGTATGTATGAAGCAGTGGTACACATACCAGTCTGTTCCAGGGGTTGGCAAACTACTGCCTACAGGCTAAAGCCCATCCAACGCAGCCTGTTTTTGTAAATACAGTTTTACCCATTTGTTTATGTACTGTCTATGGCTGCTTTCACATTACAGCAGCTGAGTAGTTGCAACGGAGACCATATGGCCAGAAAGCCTAAAATATTTACTAACTGGCTTTTTATAAACCATGTTTGCTGCCCACTGGCTGCTCTAGAACTGGGCAGTTCTGGTCCTGTCTTTGCCAATGATTAGCTGTGACATGCTGGGCGAGTCACATAACTGCTTGGTAAGGAGAGGGGATTAGGTCAACGACTTTCAAAACTTAAAGACTGTAAAACATCGGCAGGAAAGCCCCAGTGGCAAGTGGTAGGGCTGGGATTTAAAACCAGGCAATCTCACCCTAGAATCCACACTTCTTATTCCCATCCTATGCTCTCACCTGGGAAGCTGGGTCCCAATGCTCCTGGAACCTGTAATGCTGTGATGGAATGAGAGCCTAGCAGAAGGCCCTGTTCAAGAGACGGGGCAGGAGAACCCACCTTGGGGCGGGCAGGGAATGAACTTGGACAGTGGTTCTCCAGGTGTGGTCCCCAGATCTGCAATATCACCTGTGGACTTGTTAAAGATGCATATTTTCAGTATATGCATCAGGCCAACCTACTGAATCAGCAACTCTGGTGTAGGCCCAGCTTTGTGTGTTTCAATGAATGAGAGGATTCTTATGCAAGCTCAAGTTGGAGAACCACTGAACTAGGGAAAAGGCTAAGGACAGAGCCTTGACCTGAATGTGGAGGGCAGCATATGGCTGCCCGAGACGGAAGGCCTCTTGTGTGGAGAGCACAAGGGAGTTGGGTCTCTTCCTGTTTAGGGAGAGGCCCAAGTTCTTAAGTAGTACGCAGTCCTCAATGGAGGTGGCTGTGATCACTCTTAGAGAGGCCCGACTTGATTTCTGCCCCTGGCTCCCCAATGATCTCTCCGGAGGGCTAAAGTGTGGCTCTCCCTTGCATCACTCAAGAAAACCATCTTTGATCTGGAGGAGCTAAGTCCAGCTGCAGCCACACCACACTGGCAACCTTAATAAGGCTGACATTTCCCTCCATCTCCTCCGGTTAGGCCATTGCTTTGTCAAGCTGTGCTTTCCTGGCTCTGGGTGTAATCTGCATGTTGTGTGTCCATAACACTATGTAATTGGCTCTAATGCAGCAATATTATCTGTGAGCATGTATCACATAATTGCAAAACCAGGCATCCACAGTAAGTGCTACTGCAGTCTCCCAGAGTGCCAAGCTTCCCGGGGGTGCTCTTGGAACCCCTCTTCTTCCCCTCCGCACAGGTGGGGATCCAGACTCCTTGGGTCAGATAGACCGTCTTGGTAGCTTGGCCCATTCATCTCCTGTCTCAAGGCAGGTTGACTTCTTCTTAAGTCTAGATAAATAAGGTGGTTCCCTCTTTAAGGGTCACCAGGAAGGAGACTCTTGGTGGGTCATCAGCAGCCATGGCCATGGCAAAACGATGTCTTTTTAAAGTGAGTCTAGAGATTGATTCCCTGACTTGTAGTTACAAATGTGGGAGCCCAGTGGCCAGCACTCTAAACTCAGGAGACATAACTACCTCCCACAAGGCCTACATTGAATTCACAGGGTCAGGCACAACCAAGGTAGGCAGAATCATTTCCTAAAGAGCAGATGAGTGCAAACACCGTGGCTGGACCCCGTGGGAAATACCTAACTGGCTGCCAAGGGGGCATGAAAGTACAGAGGGGTTCTGGTAGCATGTAGACCTCAAAGGGAGGGTCTGTCAGGGCTCACCTCTACCTCTCCCTCTTGCTGTGTCAAAGCAGGACTGGCTTGTCCTGGTCTTGCTTGGTGGGTGTTGACTGACAGCCATCATGGTACCAGGAATCAACCGTGGTACCTACTGCTGATGACCAGGCCCTTCCACATGCTCCTGGATCCTGGGAATGTGAAAGCTGTTGGCTAGCTTGGCCCATTAGAATGTGTGTAGGTGGCATCTCTGTGGACTTGGCCCTGGGAGAGCACACACTGAATGCCACTGGGCCTACCGAGGTTGAGAGAGGCATCCCCAAGCCTCTCTCCCAGCCCAGGGTCTCTCCCCAACTGCACTGACTCAGTCATTTTTGGATGAAGTTCCCTGACTGTTTCCCTCCTATCAGAGCTGAACTTGCCTTTCTCACCCAGCTATGCACTGTTCTGATTTGGCTGGAAGCTCTGGGAAATTCCAGAAATCAGGAAGAATAATGTACAATAACGTGTCCTTTGAGAAACCTAAACTGATGTTATAGGTTCTCCCATGAGCTCTCTGCTTTCCTCCAATGAGGTGGACTAGTAAAGGCTACTGCTTTGAGGTGAGCTTGCCAAGATCTTCCAATAAAGATGCCCGTGATAATAACAACAACAATACTGATGCTATTGATCATGTTTTTGCTAATTGCATGCATTATCTCATTTAATTCTTCCAACAATCCTGAGATACTCTTGTCATTTCCACTTTGGACCCTGGAAAGATCAATGAACTCTGCCCCGATCACATAACAGTAGAGTTGTGGAGCCAATATTCAAATCCAGGAAAGTGTCACACCAGATCCTATATTTTTTATCATTACACAAAGCTGCCTCTTACAGGACTGCCTTCAGCAGACATCGGCCGTCCAACTTCCCTGCCATCCAAAGGTGGAGGTGAATCATACGTGTTAGTGGTAGACTCAGCCCTGCCTGGCTTTGATGTGGCAGGGACACAGGTGTTTGCATCCCTGTCAAGGCTGCTCAAAGCCACAGCAACACCCGACCCTCCTCTGGTCCCAGGAACAGAGAAAGCTCAGCATGGACAGGAGGAGGGTAGTAGAGGCTACAGAGAAGAGAGGGCAACCGTGGCTCAATGCCTTCCAAGGTCCAGGCTTGGCCGACAAGTCTAAGTGTTGCCAAAAGCCACCCCGACTGTTGGATTGGCCGATTGGGATTTTTCAGAACACCACGAAGAACCAAGAGTCCAGATCTGCTCCTTGAGAAAAGCTCATCTTTTGCCTGTTTGGAGCAGACAATGAGTCTCTGAGGGCAGATGTGGCAGGAGGAATGAAAGATGGAGGGAGAGAGAAGAGAGAGGAGGGTGGGAAGCCATCTCCCTTACGGTACCTGCTCTCCTGGACTATCCTGGGTGCTGCCTAATACCAATTTCCTTCAGCTCCCCGAGGACCGTTTAAATTAAAGCTAATAACCATTGTGTGGGCATATAATGAAAACAACTGATGCTGCACTGATTAGTCCATTACTCTCAACTGTTAGAAAACATAATGACCTCACAAGGGGCCTTATTCACTGACGTATAGCAGTCGGGCTCTCATCTGACACCTCAAATTAGCAGCCAAAGCAATAACAGCTGGGGTTTTTGTCTCAATATTTGTACCCGACTCTAAAGTGATTTGGCACTGGGTGAGCGTTATTTTTAAACACAGAGCTCTCACCGCCAAGTAACATTTTAAATGGTCTCCAGGTGTCATGTAAAACCTACAGAAATAAATAAAAAACAATCAGCTGCCAATTGGGGCCTCTGATGATATGGATTCCTTAACAAAAGGGCTTGTCTTTGGTTCTGCCTTCATTATACATTCATATTATGACAGGCAGAAACTCATCTCCATCCACCCAGCGGAGCCTCAGTGTTTAAAAAAAAAAAAAAAATGCCTGCAAAAGAAATGTAAAAAGTGGAAGGGCAAAAGAGAAAGATGAATCTTCAACTCCCACCATTGCTCAGTCAGATGCTTGCGGTGTAAGTATTCGTGATGCTCCAGTGTTTTCGGTTCCTGGATTCTGAAGAACGCCTTACTCATTTACTGAGATCATCACAGATGCTGCCTAGTGGTGATGCAGCATGATTCAACTGCGTCCCAATGACCAACTGAATTGTCAAATGTACCTTAAATGACAACATGAATGAGACGGCCTCAGTCTCCTAATTCTAGTTCATCATCTGTAAACTGGGAGCCTGGACAATCCATCTTGTCTACTATATTATTTAGAAACCAGGCACTTTCCAGTGTGCAAGATGTCTGCTGGGGGTGAAAGAATGACCTCCAACTTACATAACTGGACAGGTGAGTTTGTCATCGAGAGGGAGAGAAACAGGCAATTCCACCTCAGCTGCCTTTGAGCCAAGAAGAGAGGAAGAAGGGGAAAGTTCTTAAATACCCACGAACATGTACGCTAAGAGGCAGAAGACAGCACATCTGTTTTATCCCCCGCTGTGTAGGCAGGACCTAGCTCTGTGTTTGGCACAAAGGAACACTCAATAAATATTTACTGAAGGAACGGGTGAGTTTCCAAATGCGAAGGGTCATGCTTTTGGCATCTTTCGATAAAAAAGAAATTTCCACTCGAAACAGCCTTCTGGGCTGATCTGGGAGTACAAAGTCAATTGCCTACAGGAGCGAGGCTTGATAGCTGAGGAATGGAACTGTGTGTAAATGCAACTCGACTACTCAGGACCATCGCTTCTCATTTCAGAGGTCTGCCGCTACGCCGGAATATGGGTGCAGTGCCGCCAGTTTTCTCCTTTTGTTAAAGAGAAAGCCAGACATCTAGCATTTTTATGTGAAATCTCCTTGTTCCTCCATATTGGTGATTCAATCGCCTTAAGCAGCTAAAGTCACAAAGGAAACATACCCAGGGGCTGGATTTGGCTCGCAGAAGCCAGTTTTCAGTCTCTGAACCAAACGGATTACTTGAACAATATGTATCAAATATATATATTTAACATCTACATAGCACATAGGGGCTATATAAATAAATAAATCATCGAAGTATTTTAATGGCATTGTGGTGCTGTGTGGTTAAAGCCTTCTTCCCATACTGCATCTCCTGAAGGGCAAGCTCTGGCGGAGGCACGCTCCAGGAACCTACTATTCAAACCGACTACCTTTAAACGGTTGAAAATTGATATTCACTGCTTCCCCGCCACACACCATCATTACTTGGGGACAAAGAGCCCTGAAGAAGTGTCTGTTTATAGGGTAAAACTGTGTTCCACCAGGCCTGTGCGCTCTTGTCTGGTGTTTGTTCGCTACTCATCAGCTCTGTGGCTAAACACATAAGTTGTTTCTCGTGGACGGTTTGGAACTTAGCCACTTCAGAGCTGTTAGCAGAAAAAACTGTACAGGGTGCAGGAAGGAGGCTCTGCTCTTGGGCTGAGATGTCAGAGGGAACTTGTTTTTACCTGCTGGTGTTTGTAAGGGAAGGACTCTCTCAGGGAACTGGGTATAGTTTACACTTTGGGCTATTTAGGGTCAAAGATGGGGTCCCTGGTGCTTACTCATAGGGCCTTGGGTCACCCCTGCTAGCTGGGATCAATGATGCAGAATTTGATCTCTTCCCAGACTGCCCTCTGACTTGGGTACCAGTATCCCCCAAGCAGTGGCTGCAGGACTGGAAGGCTCTAGAAAGGGAGGGTGTGTTCCCCATGTTGAAGGTAAAATGTTCCCTCTGGTAAAATGCTGGAGATTAAGGGATGGTGAGATGGATAGGACATAGAGGCTGGCTCCACTAATCTTTGTTTCCTGCCTGCTAATATAGGGAAGGTTAGATGGCAATATACAGCATTAGATAACTGTCAATAGACTCATTTTCTGGCCTGGTTCGTCCGTGAAATTTTCCTATAGCTGTGGGCAAGTCACTTAACCTTTCTGGGGAGTTTCTTTCTCTTCAAATGAAGTAGTGGGACCAGTTGACCTCCAGGGTCTTCCCCCGGAGCCTGCAGTTCCATTCTCCAATTTCACTTGAGCTGATGTTGGCTCTAAAATGGCATTTCTGGAAATTGGAATAGTTTTCCAGAAGGCGGTGGAAGGGATTGTGGATGCCCAGATCTATCCAGGTCTGCATAAAGACAGGACATCTGACCAAACTCTGAAAGTTGCAACCAGCCCCCGCTGTGAAGCATTTGAAAATAGTTGCGCGGGTCGCCTCTTTTCCTTTCTCTCTTTACGCAGACACCAGGCTCAGCTTCTGCGGGGTTAATGGGCTTGCTTCCCTAACTGCCTGCTGCATCTTCCGCTTATGTATGGAGAAGGGATGGGTCTAGACAATGGGAGCGATTTTCCTACCTAGTTGACTTTGTGGAAGTCATTTGCAGAGCTGAGAGAAGTGAATAATTGGGATCCAGAAACTAATTCACTCAGAGAGGGTTTTGCTTTGATGGGAGATGGTTTTAATAAGCCTACTCCTGGGCTTCAGTGAAAATAGGTCTTTTGGGGGTATAAGATCCAGATGGTTAAATTAAGAGAGAGAAAGGGCAGAGTGGGGGGGTCAGGGGAGTGGCAGGTATTTCAAAGTATCTAGCTTTGGAAAGTATACTGTTTAAACACTGTGCTTATTAATGGATGTGAAATGGCCCCAGGGGTTTGGAGCAGGGTAGGCAGGAGAGCTGGCCTGGTGGGAGCTCTGGAGATTTGCAGAGGGCATGCCCTGTCCAAATGCAGTCCTTGCCCCCCAGCTCTAAACCTGCACTATCCGATAAGGCAGCCACAAGCTACGTGTGGCAATTTAAATTCATATCAGGTAAAATTAAATCAAGCTAAACATTTAGTTTCTTAGTGGCACTAGGCACCTTTCACGTGCTCAAGAGTCACATGTGGCTAGTGGCTATCGTACTGGACAGCTCAGATATGAAACATTTCCTTCATCACAGAGAGTCCTTTAGGGCAGGGGTCCCCAGCCCCCGGGCCGCGGAACGGTACCCAGCCTCAGCCTGTTAGAAACCGGGCTGCACAGCAGGAGGTGAGTGGCTGCAGACAAGCGAGGGAAGCCTCATCGGCTGCTCCCCAGCGCTCGCATTACGGCCTGAACCATCCCCTGCCCAGCCCCGACTCCCTTGCGTGGAAAAATTGTCTTCCATGAAACCGGTCCCTGGTGCCAAAAAGGTTGGGGACCACTGCTTTAGTGGACAATGCTGCTCCGGGGCATCATAGCCACATGTCAACCCAGGGTTGCCACAGCTTCTAAATATTCAAAGGAAGTTGAAATCATATACTTTTCTATAAAATTACCCAGGAGTTAAGTGTTGGGAATGAATTCTAATTTTTTTAAACATTGGAAAGACCAAAAAATTAAAAAACAGAAAGAAACCTCACATTGGCAGGTTTCATTCAATCAGTGGACAAAATAGAGCTGATAGCTGGGGTCCTCAAAAGAGAATGAGCTTGGGCTTCCCTGGTGGCGCAGTGGTTGAGAGTCTGCCTGCCGATGCAGGGGACACGGGTTTGTGCCCCGGTCCGGGAAGATCCCACATGCCGCGGAGCGGCTGGGCCCATGAGCCATGGCCGCTGAGCCTGCGCGTCCGGAGCCTGTGCTCCTCAAAGGGAGAGGCCACAACAGTGAGAGGCCCGCGTACCGCAAAAAAAAAAAAAAAAGAGAATGGGCTCTCTACAGCTTTTCTACAGTGAGTCCAAATATGGCCTTGGAGAAATAGAACCATTATTCCCTTCATCCCTCCTCCTCACCATCCCTTACTTGTGTGCGCCTTCAAAGATAGGAAGTGAAAGCTCAGGGAAAGGTAAAAACGATGCTCTGATTCTCCCCAGCTCTGTGTCTCTATGTCTCTTCCATGCTCTCCTCCCCTCCATAAAGCCAAGTGACAGGAGGGATCAATTTCCTAGGATCTTGGCTTTCAGGACCCAGTTCTGTAGAGTAATGGACTCTTGGCCATAGGTAAGCCAAGCCATCCAATGTTCCACACCCTGGGTGGAAGTGGCAGCATCAGTCATAGGCAGGTTTGAAGGGCGTTCAAGAGCTGATAAGGGGCAAGATACAAAAGGTGCTCAAACACTGGTCACCAAAGCCACTGTTGGCAGCTGGGGCATGGAGAAAGGGTGGTGTCTGACCATCGGCATAGGAGCGCCTTTTCAAATCAGCATAGAAGCTCTGTTTTGGGAGTGAACTGACCCCTGAATGCATTTGGCGGCTCCAAGACATTTCCTCACCAGCCACATGCTCCTGAGAGAAAACCCTCTAGAATATTTTTTTCAAAGATGCAAAGGTATTTTTCCATTTTGTTTTAGGTGGGACAAAGCAAACCAAAAGGCTGCCCCCAAACCTAGTTTGTCAGGCCAGAATTTCAGCCCAGAGACCTAGTGGCTGTAGTCTACAGCCCTTGGGGACAGCAAGACTGTTACCTGATTCCACCTAAGTGCTGCTCATAGGAGATGCTGACAGCGGGAGTCTTACTGATTCAAGACCCTTTGTTGGTGAAGAACGATTCAATGATCTTCACCATATCCTCTCAATTCAGGAATGAAGAGCAATACATTTTCAATTCAGGAACTAAACTAGCCTTTAGTGAACAGGAAAATGAAATAAAATGGAAAGGAAACCACTAGAACGCCCCAGATTCTAGTTTCTTGGACTATTAAAGGGCTGCTTTTCTTTTTTTTTTTTTTTTGCGGTACGCGGGCCTCTCACTGCTGTGGCCTCTCCCGTTGCGGAGCACAGGCTCCGGACGCGCAGGCTCAGCGGCCATGGCTCACGGGCCCAGCCGCTCCGCGGCATGTGGGATCCTCCCGGACCGGGGCACGAACCCACGTCCCCTGCATCGGCAGGCGGACTCTCAACCACTGCGCCACCAGGGAGGCCCAAGGGCTGCTTATTTAAATGGAAAACATTATTTTACATTTCAAAGAAATGTTCACTTTTTCCTTAAGCTGATGTTCTCAAAACCAAGTTTGTCATTTTAAGAGCTTGACTATGATCCAGCTCCCAGTCTGGGTGGCTATGAAGGAGGGGTGTGCATTTATGGGAAACCCAGTTCCCTTCCTAGTACTTTGAGGGTTGAATGGAAGTTAACTATGTTTTCTACAAAGTACAAATTTAATCCTAATTGCCTCAACAAATCGCAATTTGCAGCACAGTACCCAAAAAATTATATTCTGGAGATATTTTAAGACTTTCATTAAGCAGTGACAGTTCTATATTCAAAGCTATGTCAGGATTAAACACCCTGATTTGGAAGGCTGTTGAAACAAATAAAATGTTTACATCTCCCAGAGAAACCCAGGTGAAACATTTTGTAAATAAATGAAAATGAATCTTGTCTCTGTTAGAAAACACCAAATTTCATTGTGGCTATAATTTTGTTCATTATTAAAAAGAAAAAGAAAAAAAATCACCACTTAGCTAAAGGGATAAAAAACCCAAAGGTCATGTGAGAAATGTTTCAGTAAAATACTACATTGTTCAACATCTAAAATAATTCTGGGACAACCACAATCTTAGTTCTGTTCAGGGTCACGTCAAAACAGAGAATCTAGAGACTGGGGTGGGGTAAGCTTCGAATTCAGTTAATTACAACCGACCCTCTGCATCCACGGGTGCCGCATCCCGGATTTAACCAACAGCGGACTGATCCGCGGGGAGCTGGGATCCGCAGGATATGGCACCAGAGGATGCAGAGAGCCGACTGGTCATTTCAACTCAATTTGGTTCCATGAACTTTAACTGACCACCTAGTATGTGCCAGGTTTCCGCAAGGCAGTGAACAGTATAGGAGTATTCTCTGACTTTGATTTTTATGAGCGCCCTGATGGGGCATCTGTTAGACATACGACTGAGGTATCTCCTTTAATCCCCATAACATGCCTAAGAATTGGTATGAATGTTTCTCTTTTTCAAGGAAATGAACCCCAAACCATTCAATTTGGTGGAGCTGGTTTGGCAACCAGTGCTAAGGGAGGTCTGTAACTCCAACAGCTCAGCCTTTGCCTCCTGCCATGTCTGGGGCAGTCTCATGGAACGGGATGTGATGCTGATTAAGCTGACATCATAGGTTTAGATCTGAGGACCCTAGGGGGCAACTTTTCAAAAAGAACGTCTGTGGTTCCTGAATTATTCTCGGCATTTACTACAGTGAATAATCTCACTAATGCATATAATTGTTTCTCTAGGATGTACTTTTTTTTTTTTTGCGGTATGTGGGCCGCTCACTGTTGTGACCTCTCCCGTTGTGGAGCACAGGCTCCGGACGCGCAGGCTCAGCGGCCATGGCTCACGGGCCCAGCCGCTCCGCGGCATGTGGGATCCTCCTGGACCAGGGCACGAACCCGTGTCCCCTGCATCGGCAGGCGGACTCTCAACCACTGCGCCACCAGGGAAGCCCCTAGGATGTACTTTTTAATTTTAATTTTTTTGGTAGCAGAGCAGTTAAGTTCAGAGGATTGATACTGGAAGAGCAATCCCCTTCTTGTCCTTATCCGTGTAACCCTGGGCAAGTTATTCAACTTCTCTAAGCTTCAGTTTCCTCACTGGTAAAATGAGGAAATTACCAGGATCTACCTTGTAAGGGTGTAGAACGGGGTTATGTAAAATGCTGCATTCTGATATCTTATCACAGGGCCTGGAAGATAGAAGATGCTAAAACATGGAGGCTATAACAATAATTATAATATTGATAATAACTATACTAATAATTGGTATGATATCATTGCATTATATATCAACACATTATTATTATTTGTTAATCAGAGCATCTGGTTCCATACTCAGAGGAAGGTCATTTGAAGTGGAGGACACGCCACTACTGGCATTAAGCACTGGGTTTTCTGAACTGGACCAACCATGTCTATAAATGTCCCAACACCCAGTATCCAGCACCCTGCAGCTGGGACAACCACCCTGTGCTAGGAGAGTGAGCACACCCTGATCTGGGTATCAGGACTGGTGTCAATTTCTTTTCACTGCCTTCTTATATCAAAAAAGGACTTTCCTTTACATTCACTTTCTGTATCTACAAGTAGGGCTCAGGGTCAGGCCATGTCACACTTGCCCAGAGATGGTTCAATTAGAACCATGCTACAAGTCTGGTTAATTCCCATCACCGTTTTAACTCGACTCTCTTTTCTCTAAACGTGGACTGAAAGGGAGCTCATTACCCAGGCTGATGCTGGGGTCTAGGGAGCAAGAAACAGGGTGGGAGGTATTTGTCTCTTGCTTCTCATCATGTGAATAAACACAATTACAATTGTTTTAGAATCAAAGGGAATTTGGAAGCAAGCTCAACTCCTGAGAAGAACTTCCCAGAAGATGAGACATGAGACATCATGTCTCATGGGCACCTAATGGCTTCTGAGGTACCGCTGTCCAGTGTGGGAGTCTTCAACTCCCCATCACTTAGCTCTGTCTGTGCTTGTCTATTCAACAGTTCTGGTAAGCTCTCGCCTTTAGAGTTTGATCTGCCAGAGGACCTGCTCATTTAAAGCTTTACTGTCCCTAGTATCTGGCACTATGGTGGCACACAGTGCATCCTTGCTTCTTGGCTGGATTAAAGCAGGGGCTGCGTGGGCTGGCAGGTAACTGAAATGCGGGAAGGTCAGTGGGAAAGTGGAGTCTACATACCCCA
The DNA here is from genome assembly GCF_949752795.1 of Hyperoodon ampullatus. Taxonomy (NCBI): domain Eukaryota; kingdom Metazoa; phylum Chordata; class Mammalia; order Artiodactyla; family Ziphiidae; genus Hyperoodon; species Hyperoodon ampullatus. Next base: position 13,372,044 of record NC_136917.1, read on the forward strand.
TCTACGGAGGGTATGTGCTTTTCAGTCACAGCTGACCGTTGCAATGCAGAAATGCAGCTCAGGGTTGCCAATGTTTCTGGTTCACCAAAGTCCAAAGCTGGAATTCTGGACTTTTACAAAAAATAGCATCAATTTGCAATATGAAATGCTAATTTAAAATGGTAGGGCTTCCCTGGTGGTGCAGTGGTTGAGAGTCTGCCTGCCGATGCAAGGGATATGGGTTCGTGACCCGGTCCGGGAAGATCCCACATGCCGCGGAGCGGCTGGGCCCGTGAGCCATGGCCGCTGAGCCTGCGTGTCCGGAGCCTGTGCTCCGCAACGGGAGAGGCCACAACAGTGAGAGGCACACGTACCGCAAAAAAAAAAAAAAAAAAAAAAGGTAAAAAACACTCCACGGGATTAAAAATACCCTCATCTGTGGCCACAATGTAGTCTGTGATCTAGTTTGCAACCTCTGGTTTCGAGGGAGCTGAAGGCAGAATCTTTCTTTGATTCTGTCATGGACTAAAGTTTGCCCTCCCCCAACCTGCTAAATAATATAAAACATTTAATGATGAGGTTTGAAAGGACAACTGTGCTTAGGATCCCCAGTCTTACCAGGGGATTTCTTCTAAACAGCCTAACTGCCTGCAGGTGCCCACTGTGGGCAAAGAACATGGGATCAGGGGTCCGGAGACCCAGGTTCTAGTCCTTTGCTACCGCTAACTTGCTGTCGCCCTTGTCTAGTCTCCTAGCCAGGGCTAGGACTAGGGTGAGGGAAGTGGGGTGCCCTGCATACAAAATGTTAGGAGGCGGGCCCCACTCTAGTCCCGACCCTGCTCTCAACCTCTCTGTGCCTTATCTCAACAATAAGAGGTCATCCTGGAGACAGCTAAGGTCCTTCCAGAACCAGCCTATGATGATGTCACTGAACTTCCAAAATTGGTAAGTGACATAAATGGGAGTGAGGCTTTCAAAACAGCACTCGTGGGTTATCTGCAGACCTGTCACATCTATGTGAAATTTGGCCAGTACTAGTGATTTATCAAGGGCAGACCACTCATGGAAAGCACTTTCAGGATGTGTTCCTGACATCTTTAGCCTGGCATTTTTGGCAGCATATCTACTGAACTTCTGATTTGCTACAAGTAGTCAGGAGACAATGTCTGAGAATCTCTTCTCTTCTCCTGCAATACTGTTGAAACAAAATTAGTTTATTAACTAGGTTGTCTCATTTTTGTTTCATTTGTCCATACTCTTTATTTTTTTTCCATTAAACATTTTTCCGACCCAAGATGGCATGTCGGGGAGAGAGGAGCCTGGTAAAACTGGTGACGTGCCTGGCTGTCCTCTACCTAGCTGGCGGGGGCTAGAAACCCAGGGCTCAGAGTCCATCCACAAATGATTCCTGATCAGCCAGGGAAACGCAGTCTTGGCATGTTTGACCATGGTTTAAACACGCCTTACTCAGAGAAAACCTAGTACGCGAACCGCCAGATGTACAGATCAAGCAGAAATGAATGGTCCATGATTTGTGTAACAGAAGGGGGGCTGACTCACAGAAAGCAAGGTCCCTCAGTTAAGAACCTTAAGCTCCATACAGAAAGTTGGGGCTGTATTTTAGGGAGGTCTGGAGAACGGAGCACCGTGGAGTACCAAAATCAATTGGTGACGTCCAGAAGTGAGAATAAGTCATCGTTGGGACTAGAATGTAAGTCAGTGAAAAAGCAGGATGATTTTCTTTCCCCTGTGAGTCTGATTTACCTTCAACTTTGTGGGGAGCCATCCCTGGGTAAAGGGAATGACAATTTTACAAGCTGTGGGAGGCTCTGGCGTTCTCCTCAGCAGGACCACGAGTCACTGATAGCTTGCCTAGACCAGCTCTTGGGGCCAGTTCACACCACCCTGCAGCACACGTTGGCCATGATTCAGGGCAGCCAACACCACGAGAGCCTTAGCAACACAGACCAGAAAGGCAGCTTGGTAGAAGGGTTAATTACACAGGTTCTGCGGCTGGCTAGTTAAGCAGTTACTTGGCTTCTCTGAAATGGGTATCTCTCTGTAAAAGGAGGGTGACACTAACAGTTTCATGGAGGGGTTGTGAGGATGCAAAGAGATAACGATGTAAAAGTACTGCTTTTGGGGCTTCCCTGGCAGCGCAGTGGTTGAGAGTCTGCCTGCCGATGCAGGGGACGCGGGTTCATGCCCCGGTCCTCGAAGATCCCACATGCCGCGGAGTGGCTGGGCCCGTGAGCCATGGCCGCTGGGCCTGCGCGTCCGGAGCCTGTGCTCCACAACGGGAGAGGCCACAGCAGTGAGAAGCCCGCGTACCGCAAAAATAATAATAATAATAATAAAGTACTGCTTTTGGTGTTGGGTACTAGTAACTGCACAACAAATGCCAGCTATTATCTCTTGCTTTCATTCTCACTCCCTTTTCTGGCTACCTGAAAAGGGGTGGGTGGTGGCTCTCTTCCTTTGTCTACCATACTCTGTGCTGGACATCTGTCATTAGGCATGAGTCAAAAATGAGGTTGAAAAAAAAAATGAGGTTGAGGTGGGCAGATTTCACAGTCTTTCCCAATGTTGCACAGTTCCTACTGCTAGGGGTTCCCACCCAGACTCACCCCCTAGGTTCAGTGCAACAAACCTCAGACTGGATAGAGAGAGGTTTTATAGCATTTCCATCCACAGAAAGGATGGAATAACAGGGTGATCCCATGTGAAATATTTTCACTAGTAGTTTTTGTCCCTAAACTTAAGTTAATTTTGAGAGAGCTTTCCATGAGGTAATCAGGAGTCTTTCCTTATTTTGCATTTCCTGCTGCCTAGTGTCAGAGAGAAAACACACCTGAAATACTATATTTTGTCTTCTTGACTTGCAGACTTTAAAAGCTTGAGATACTTAGAGATGACCTTTGTGCGGATAGAGTGTTTTGAATTCCCTCCCGCCCCCATCTGTCTCTCTCTCTGAAGAATTTATTAAGTTAATGTATGATGCCCTCACTTAGTTCCTATTTATTATTTCATTGTCAAGTTTCTTTATGGTGTCTAAGTTGTGATTACAGAGAAGTATTATACAATGTCAATGCGTATATGAGATTTGGAAGGTCTGGGGTTAGGGCGGGGAGGTTCTTTAAATGGAGATGTCAGCTCCAGCCAATTTCAGAATGGCTCACCATGAAGATGGATGGTTCCAAAGCTGTGTGCCTCTGCTGGAAATTAAAAACCCATGGAATACCTGATTATGATTAATTTTAAGTGCTTAGCCATGTGAAGCCAAATGAGAGTGTCTTTAAAACAAAGATATTGATCTAGCTTTGTTTGGAATTGAGAAGATAAACTAATCAGATCCTGGGGGCTCTTTATAATGATGGGGAAAGAGAACTTTTTTTTTCCATCCTGGGTTTTTAAGCTTCAAGTTTGAGAGACCTGGTGTATCTGCATATAAATATATATTTTGATAGCAAATATCAGAGTAGAGAGGGGCAATCCAATTCTGTCCTGGACAGGAGTCTGATGGAGATGAGGGCATGGTGGGGAGAAAGTTAGGGAAGTGGAGAGGACATCATTTAGAGATCCCCTCCTATGTAGTATATAGGGCATCTCCTCTTAAAATTAAAGAAACAGACTCAGAGAGGTGGAGTGGCTTGGCCAAAGTGCCACCACATTCGGGATTCCACACCCAGGCGTGTCTGACTGTACAGCCCTTCCCTCTCCCCGAAGACAGCCTTCCTGGTGAGGCGAGATGACACCACTCTGAGTTGAGAGAACTAACATGTGGGCTGTCAGGTGGTCACAGCTGTTTTGTGGCAGCTGGTGACTTCCATTTCCTGGTCTCTTCCCAGGGAATTTTCTCATCCTTCTCAAGAAGAAGGTGATATGCTCCTAGCAGCCCTCTCTACAGAGGCTTCTTTTGCAGGCAGGGAAAATCGAGCCTACCCTTCTCAGCTCCAGCCTCTTGCTAAGAGGAGTCCTGGGTTACTAAATTTGGGCTGGCATCCTCTCCCTAGCAGACACACATTTGGTGCCGGTTCCGGGGTCAGAGTTTGGGTGCAGAGAGAGGTCATCCATCTTAGGAATGACAGTCTGACCTCTCTGGCTGTGGGTCCTGCCTTTTCTGTACCGGGAATTCTCGGTTTTCATCCGATTTCCAGCAGCTTGCAGCATCAGCATCCTCTTTGATTTCCCGTGATTCCTCTTGGAATTACCTTCCTCTCACACAACGTGAAGAGGATGTCTCCAACCCATTGATACTGTCTGCGGGGCCAGGTGAAAAGGATGGTGGAAGGAGGACCTTCCCTTATGGACAAAGGGACATTTTAATATACTTGTTCTTTCATTTGTTTGACATTTATTCATTCTTCTGGAAGTCAGAGATATGTAACCTGGTGACTACGTTATTTATTTATTTATTTAATTTTCAGGGGGGGATGCTCGACACATCCTACGTTTATCATTCTGGCTAGAACTGTAGCATCAGAATTATTTTTAGAAGCAAGCAGTTACAGAACTTGGAAAGGGGAAGTCACCCCCAAGATAAAGCAACCATCCCCTTCATTTTTCAAATGAGAAGCTGAGGGTCCAAGCACAGAAGGGACTTGCCCAAGGTCACACAGCTAACTGAGGAGCTGAGTCGGGACTGAACCGCATGTCTCCCGAAGCAAGTTCTGCTAGGCTGTATTGCCTTCCTCTCCAGGCTTCCCCAAATCAGGGACTGCTGGAAGTGTAGTTGGGGCATGTGGGAGAACAATCAAAATGTTTTCTTACACAATTCAATTTTAGTTTGAATGACCCCAGGATGCCTCCTAGCCGACTTTCCCCCTTGGAAATCAGGTGTCCTTAGCTGGACCCATCTGAAAATCCAGAACACAGAAAGGCAGCTACACAGTTTTCCTAGACAAGGTATGCAGCGTGGTCTTCTGCGGAGGGGTCCACCTCCTCTCATCTTCCCCCCAGCCCTTGTCACTTTAAGGTTACTGCTTAAAGTTTGGATTTAATCCTGAGATTGATCTCAAGTGCAACAGCAATGACTGGACTTTACCAGGCTGTTTGGCATGCCCCCTGGTCCTGTGTTAAAGTCCCTTTCTGATTCTGGGTAATTCCAGCCGACCCCCTGGTGCTACCCCTTTCTCATCTCCCAGACCTGTAACCTGCCTCTCCATAAGTAAGCCCACACTCAGGCGCTCCCTGATTGCTCTGGCAGGCGCTGGGGGTCTACTCCAGCCCATCTGTTTCACCCAGCAACAAATACCGTGGGAGCATCGGGGGAGAAAGGACTCAACTGAGACTTAATTAGCAGTAACCCCAGTTTGTGGGAGGAGAGAAATCCCACTTTGCTGCCTGCAAACACTTTGGCCAAGGTGAGCCGGAGGGATCTCCCGGTTCCCAATTTTAATAGCACTGCAGCAGAAGACACAGAAATGCATCCACACGGACCCCCCAGGCACACACACTCCCCCTCTCTCCTCCTCACCCGGACACACACACACACACGCACGCACATGCACACAAGGCAGCGATCGCAAAATCAACTCACAGGATCTCTAAATCACGTAGCGCTCGGAAGGCTCCATCTTCAATGCAGCTGATGCGGTTGTTGTCTAGTTGCCTGTGGAAAAGCAAGGGAAGAGCATGAAGGCTGAGTGGGGGCCGTGCTGAGGAGCTGGGCAGTCTGGGCCGGGTGTCCCTGGTCCCCCGAGCGCCTGTCCCTCCACCCTCGCCGGCTCTGCTCGTCCCCGCCAGGAGCTCGTGCAGAGCCAGCCTGTCTGCCACGCTGCTGTCTCTCCTCTCTGACTGTCTGAGGGAACTACACAGACGAGCGCACCAAAGGCTGTCAGGTCTCAGTAAATATTAATTGCGCATTTTTTTTTTTTAGGCAGAAGGGAGTAATTTCATTACATTAGGGCATCCAATCCATTACGAGCTCTTACCGTCATGTCACTGAAACAATTTCATTAAGCTAAAGGCCTGTAAATCATTGGAGGTCACTGCTCTGCCCTCCGTGACCTCCCAGAATGCTTTTTTTTCCCTCTCTCCCTCTCCCTGTCTCCCTTTTACTGGAAGTTGCAGTCTTCTGCTCTGACACAGTGCTAAATCTCAAGGCTTTATCTGCCCAAGAGCAGCGAGGGTGCATGGGGAATATACCAATTCCAAATTAGACTCAACTAATCTAATTTTATAGTCTTTTTATTATTCTAAGCACCAAATGTCTGTGGTGGTTTGATGCCTCTGTGCTTTGTTATGGGGCCCATCTGGTAGGTCATTCTATTGAAGTATTTTCTGACTAAATACAGATTCCCTCAAACTGCACCAAGCATCATCAACATTAAAGAAATTCATTGATGGAAGCGTTCCGGATGCGGGAAAAAAGGACTATCATTATTGCCTTAAAGATATACCACTTAAATTTAAATTGGGGAGAATTAAATGCACCTATTTCAGGACTTTTTTTTCTTATGTCCCTTTCTATCTCATGAGCACGGAAATCATGTCTTTTAAAAAGATGCCTTGGGCTTCCCTGGTGGCGCAGTGGTTGAGAGTCCGCCTGCCGATGCAGGGGACACGGGTTCGTGCCCCGGTCCGGGAAGATCCCACATGCCGCGGAGCGGCTGGGCCCGTGAGCCATGGCCGCTGAGCCTGCGCGTCCGGAGCCTGTGCTCCGCAACGGGAGAGGCCACAACAGTGAGAGGCCCGCGTACTGCAAAAAAAAAAAAAAGATGCCTTGACTAATATACATTCCAGCTGGGGACTGAGGTTATTCTAGTTGAAGGATAACAAATAGATTCCACTATCTCAAATGCCTGACGTGTAAGTCAGAAGATTTACCATGACCACACCCCAACTTAAATATCATCTATTTTATATATATATATATATATATATATATATATATATGTTAATTAAAAAAAAGATGTTATATAGAAAATGGTTATTATCACCACGTTGCCTTATATTTTCTGTGCGGAACACACACAAAATATAATTTATGCTGGGGGCCAGGAGAAAAGTGTGACTGGAAAAAATATTGTAAAGCGATTACACTCCGATAAAAAAAAAGAAAAAAAAAACAAAAAAGAAAGAAGTGTGACTGTGTTGAAAAACTCCCTCCTAGACTCCTTTTTCTTTCTTTTGTCTCAGATAAAATCAGCCCCTCTCAGGTGGAGGGTTCTCCTGATGCTGGAATTTTCACTTGAAACTTGTGCTGATCTATTCCAAGACAACTCTCTGCAGAAGATATGTCAAAGCTGCCGCTGGTAGCCCTCTTGGAGCATTTTATATTCTGCTGAAGGAAGGTGGAATTACAATTAAAATCCTATTATCACTGAAAAAATATATAGATGCAGGATTGCATAAATACGCAGGAAGGAAACACGTAGAATCAGAGTGATGGAGTGCATCACAGCAGACGGGCTCTGTCGCGGTCTCATGCGGAATGGAATCATCTCAAAAGACGCTCCCGATACAACACACTAGGTGTTTAGGATTACAGAATAAGCAGGAAATGGGTATCTCAAGAAGCAGAAGCACTCCGTAGGTTGACAAATTCTACATTTAGCGTTCAAAGTCCTTGCGGACGCCAAATCACATGGGATCTGAGTAGTTCCTGCTACCCTGAATTCTTCCCTTAACGAGAGTTTACTGAGTGGCCTTTCTGTAGAGCTCCTGTAAGCGTTGGGGCCACTGATTCCCCGCAAAGGTTCTGTTAAGGCAGCCTGCTACCACTGCCCAACTTCTAGATTTATCATCGTTTAAGGGCCAATGAATCAACAACCCTTGCTCCACGCCAAGGCCACCAAACCTTACCAAGCAGAAATGCAGTGGAGCTGGCTTTTGGCTCCAAGAAATTGTTCACTGAACATGCTGAATTCGGCAAAAATGGTACCATTGCCTAAGAAGAAAAGTACCTAAATCATCCAATTGGGAAGTCTGGGGTAGTGCATAGAGATGGCAGTTTGTGGTGCACCTGCTTTTGTCCAGACGTTTTAGAGAGGTCCTGGCTATTAGAATATTATTTATTTGCCAGATTTGTGAAGCGTTTTCTATTCCTTTTCTTTATGAGTGCACCAGAAACCAAACAGGATACTCTAAATGTACAGACTCTTACATGAAAAGTATGTAACTTGCAGGGGAGAAGAAACTCATAGAAAGAAGAGAAAAAATGAAGTGGTAGAAAGAAATTAAAAAGGGTTGGGGGGGAAGGAGATGTGCAAAAGATTTTAAAAAATCCACTAGTCAGTCTCCCATCAGGGTCCTGCCACTCAGGATACAGAGCGGTGGGGACAGAGTCTCTGAGAGGACCCTGCTCATTTTAAGGCTAAAAGCAGAGATCTCCAGTACATTATCAATTACGTGATGTTTAAATAGTTTCAGGGGGTGGCACAAGTCGACACCTATTTCTTCATGAATAATGGGGAAAACCAAGCTTTAATATAAGCGTCTCTGTGGGTGTATTTTATAGAGTATTTTGGAACACACGAAATGTATCAAATTTTAAAATATTTATGCTGAAGTGTGCTTTTCTAGAAGACATTTATTATAACCAAGATTGTCTCCTTTCATTCGAGCCACAGATAAACAGTATCCCTGCCTTGGTGGTCAGAGTCCTTCCCAAGATGCATCATTCATTACAGAAGTCTACAGGGGTAAAGGCCTGCAAGGGTCCTGTCAGGAAACGAAAACCCGAGTTACTTCACTTCCCCGCTATTACATCTCCATGGCACTGAGCATCAGAGTGTTCATGAAACGCTCATTAATTGTCTGCAATCAATTCTGATATTTCCCGCAAATAATCTAGGTCCCTAAAACAAAGTAAATACACCCTTGAATCTGACAAGTTTTTGTTTTCTTTCAGAATTACATCTCAGACACACACAAGTTAGTCCTGAAGCACAGGAGAGGGGAGGCGAAATAAAAGCAAACCCAGCATCTTTCTGTGGGTGTTGGGAGAGAAGTGAAACAGGCACATAGAGAACCTTCCAGAGCTAAGGCCAAAGCATTTGACTTAGCAGTTTGCTTCTGGGGGTGGATGGAGGCTGCCGACTATGCTCTAAGCTCTCAAGTCAAAGGTCGATATTGTGCCTTTGAAAAGACTCATGCAAAGATCCTCTTAAAAACAAATCAAAAAAGGGCTTCCCTGGTGGCGCAGTGGTTGGGAATCTGCCTGCCGATGCAGGGGACATGGGTTCGTGCCCCGGTCTGGGAGGATCCCACATGCCGCGGAGCGGCTGGGCCCGTGAGCCATGGCCGCTGAGCCTGCGCGTCCGGAGCCTGTGCTCCGCAACGGGAGAGGCCGCAACAGTGAGAGGCCCGCATACGGCAAAAAAAACAAAAAAAAACAAATCAAAAAAGCCCATTGCCCACTCCACACACCGTTACTCAGGAGGCAGGTGCAAAAGGAACTTCGGACACAGGAGCACTAAGAACTCAGCCATCTGAAAGTGCCTGGTAGCTCTCTTTCTATTTTTCCTTGGCAATAACAAGTGTGTTTTGTACTGCTACTGAACCTTTTCTTCTTCTTTTTTTTTTTTTTTTGCTTTAATCTTTTCTTCTTGCCACACGAAATAACCTACCCCCATGCCTTGCCTAGTGCCAGGGACTTCATAGCTGGTCACGTATGGCTGCAGAATGAGTCCTTCTAGTGCAAGTGTGACAGGGCTGGGCTCAAAATATACGGAAGGAAGCTCTAAGCCATGAGCAACACTGTCCTGGCTGTGGCCCTATGGCCCCAGCCCTAACAATAATGACGGAGCATTCCCTTCACGAGCACATGGGGGGCCGCCTTTCTGCCACACAGATCTCTGCTAGCCAGCATTTGGGAAGGTCGCTTGGAAGAAAGGGAGATTTCCAAGGGCGCAGAGTGAAGGTGAAGAGCAGGAAGGCAGTGGATGGAGGAAAGGTTGGCTGTTTATTTTTTGGAGGCGACTTTCATTGTCCTCTTACTTTATACAGAATACTCAATGTGATTTACACTCTCCTGCCTGTGAATAAGGCGAGAAGCCCCCAAACGTTCATGATATTAAATTAACTGCTCTAATTTCCCTGGGCAGCTCAGATTTCGGCAAACAATGTGAGTGCTAAAAGGATACCAGAGTCCATTTAGAGAGGAATCCTCCAACAAGAACTAAATGCAGACTCCCCGAGAGGAGCTTTCTGACTACTGTATTTTTATACCCTGAGAATATAAACAGGTCAGAAAGCAAAGTCAGCGTGAGTGAGGACTTAAAATAATCTCCACAAACAGCAGACAGGGAGATAGTGCTTTTGTCAGAATTCCCATTTGTAAGCATGATATTATCACAATTCATCTCGTTCCATCACAATTTCAAATTTCATCATTGAAGCAGGATAGAAATATTTTTGCAGTTCAAAAATGAAAAGAAGCACATCTAAATCCTTAAAAAGGGGTTTAAAAAAAAACTGATTACAGTATCAAGAGGCATCTATCTATCTCCCAACCACCACCTCACAACAACAAGAGAAGAAGGAAAATTTCATGATTTCAGTGATGCATTTGAGACTCCATGAGGAATACCTCGAAAATAGAAAGCTCCAGAAATAGGCTTTGGAGAGCTAGAAGAAAAGAAGAATTCCCAACTAGCTATCTAGATGCAAGGTCTACATACCAGGGTACACCTACCCAGATGCTCACTTCTCATCCTGATGTTCTGTGGGTCCCAAGTATCTCAGCCCATGCATTGGTAAACTTAGCCTCAGGGCACTGTCACTCTGGGCCCAAAATTCAGCTGCAGTGTTTTGCTATAGGACTGCAGCGACTCTAGCTGCAGTCCTCCTAATGCTAAATGGGAGAAGTAGCTGAAGTTCAGCACCCTTTGGAGTTAAGCAGTCTGCTAATTTCTGAGCAAAAGGATCTACATGAAATGCACAAAACAAGTGGAAGGGCTTCTGCATGAAATGCACAAGGGAAGCCTTACTAGAAATTCAAAGCAAGTCTATGGTCTCGGAATCCAACAATTAATGAACCTATAAGAGCAACTGAGTATTATTAGATGTTCACACTGATTAGGTACCGGGGTATAGAATGAAGTGTGAGAAATCCTTTGAAAATATTTGTAAGGTTACCACCTGTGGTTTTATATCTCAGTTATCTTAAAAGGTATAAGAGAATTCTAAAAACTAAACTAATTTGAATTTGTTTTTGATGAAATAGATATGTTCCAACATAAACATATTCGAAGTGTATTTCTTTTTCTACACCGAGGAGAAATAGAATGTTGCAACTGTGAAGGAAAAAAAAAAAAAAACAACCCTGGGAAAAAAAGAACCTGCTTTCTTAAAACAAGCCAGAAGACAAAACATGAAGTAGCCTTGACCTGCTATTCCATTTCTTCCTGTTAGCCAACTGTCCTTTAAGGAGAAAACAAGAAATCTAGTAGTGTTTCTGAAGGTTGCTTTATATGACAGTTTAACATTCTAAAAAAAAATCATTATTGAAGAACAAATTATAGAAGCAGTTGTCTTCTGCTGTCTGGGCTCTTCAAAAGAAACAAAATAGAGCTCAAGGTTATTTTAACTGGCAAAGGAAAAAAAATCGTGTTCAAAAGAAATGCATACACTTCATATAATTGAGTACTGGTCACACTTTGTAGGCAAATCAAACACTTGATTCAAGCCACAGTCTGCTAATGAATTGTCACTATCTCTCATCATTAAGGAGCTACTGTAATTCCACATTAAAACAACATCTCAAGTGAGCAAAAAGAGGTGAATCTATTATTTTGCACATTTTGTACACTTGCCCACCAGACCTAAGAATAACTGCATATAGATATGTTTACTGATCCATGAATTATTTATGTATCCACAAAGATTCTTGTCTATATAACTGACTTTATGCCTATTTTTCCTACATAATAATTACATGTACTATCTCCCTATTGTATGCATGTAAATGAAAACGCATATTATAAGATAGGTAAAGAAAGTGATATTGACCTCTGAAATTTAACATGCCTCCACCAGTTATACTTACAGAGATATTTAGATAATTAAGTGATTGTTAGCATTCCCAAACTTCAACCAACCAAATCTACTTTGCAAAGGACAGAGTCCTAGGTTAACTAAGGTCTCTGATCAGAACATCCTGCCTAGAACTTAGTTAAAAATTGAAGCATGGATCTGTTTTATCAAGCATCGTTATGCATACTTTGCCACATGGTCAGCATAATACCTTTTATTTAGTATATATCATACTGCTGTTTGACATATGCAACTTCTCAGCAGGAGAATAACTGCATCCACTCCAGTAGATGCTCCTGAAAGCCAGCTCTGCAATAATGCAAACACAGATGATGGATTAGCACTAAAGCGGCACGCCAGACCTTGGAGAATAAAGGCGTGTTTTACACATCACTGGGAAATATCAATAACTCCACTTCTGTGTTTACATAGTTTCCGGTTTGTCAGGGATTTGGCAAATGAATTTGTGCAGAAAAATGTGTGTGTGGGGGGTGGTTTTAGAAATCCCTGCAAATTAATTCAGCAGGAAGGACAGTTGTTGGGAAGAAGCTGAGCTCTCATTTATTCTGGACAAGTTTCAGAAACAAATCTCTGGCTTTTCTAGATAAAATAACAACAACAAAAACCAAGCAAACAAAAAGCAAATCAAATGAAGATACCCCATATTCACAATGAGAGAATTTCTTTTCTCAGCAACTTTTAGACCAAGCGACCGAGGAAGTTTGGTTATTGTTTGCAAAACGTGCTCTCATGTTTTGAGGCATGCCTCAAATCCAGCCTTTCTTGTGTCAACCTGATATGAGGACCAAAGGACTTTATAGCTAGGATGTCCAACTTGCCAAGGTTGGCCCAGAACTTCCCCCATTTTAGCACTGAAACTTCTGAGGCCAATCCTGGGAAACTCTTCCGTCCCAGGTAAACCTGATGGTTTTGCACCTTAGTGTATAACTCTGTTGGAAACATTTATTCTCAGCACATCATCCCTTCACCAATGTCCCTACACCTTAAAATGTCTGTTGATTCACAAACCTGGCTTTCAGTTATATCATCTCTAAAAAGCTCCACACTGCAGCTACTGTAAAATGGGCCGTCGCTTTACAAACACACCTGCAACTGGACTGGTGGGGGCCTTCAAAGTGGCTGAAATGTTCCAATGTGATTCTTAACCTTCCTCATTGGCAATTAAAATTTCTTTGTAAGAGGCATCCTTGCTGATGTCATGAATACTCAGAGGCCAAACAAATAAAAGGCTGTCTCCATAGCGATGGGGGGTCGGTTTGTGGTTTCCCTAGTTACACTCCTGAGTGATAACCATCTGGGGTTCCTCCCCGGCAGAGGGGAGAGGGAGTGAGAAGCTGGAAAGACGAAATGTGTTTTTGTTAACAAGGCTGAAAGTTATCTCCCATATCTCTGTGTTTTACTTCTTTTTAAATCAACCAGCACAAACTGTAGTGAGTTTTAACATTTTTTCACCCTCATGGGCATTTTGGAAATTTTTCCTTTGGACTCTAGGGGTAAATAATTCCAACTGTGAGAATATGACCCATAAGCACAGCCGGAAAAGAGTATTTTTTCCGATACTGAAGTGGCTGCAGGCATCGGAGCCCAGGTGGGACACTGGTTTTCATTCAAATATGGGATGGTAAGCAGTACTACTCTGGTCTGAAGTCCAGGGTCTCCCCCCAAACGGTGAGCCTGCATCACAGGAGGGCAGGGACGGCCTCCTAAGACCTTGAAAGATCTTTGTTTCCCTTTAAAAAAAATCCCATGGATCTCTCATGTAGAAATTTAAGACTTCCTTGAATTTAGTCACATTTCCAATTCTCAACATTTGCTACCAATTTTTCTTTTTTCTGCGGTATGCGGGCCTCTCACTGCCGTGGCCTCTCCCGTTGCGGAGCACAGGCTCCGGATGCGCAGGCTCAGCGGCCATGGCTCACAGGCCCAGCTGTTCCGTGGCATGTGGGATCTTCCCGGACCGGGGCACGAACCCGCGTCCCCTGCATCGGCAGGCGGACTCTCAACCACTGCGCCACCAGGGAAGCCCTGTTACCCATTTTTTATAAAAGGTAAGACGAGGGCTCCTGTAAATTTCTGGCCATGTGATTGATGTGATTCACATCTGCTCCAGTGGGCCTGGAGGGCAGAACATGGGGTCAAAGAAGATTATTCTGGAGTCTTAAGGTTCTGGGCTTGCTTGGGACTTGCCGCTCCTTTCTTCTGTCCTATTTCTTTCTTTTGGAATGGGACCATCTGGCCTATACCGGTCCCACCATTGTGTTTTGGAAGCACATATATATTTGATTTCATAGGTTCACAGCTTTTGTCTCAGAATGAATCATAGCTCGAGTCCCACCCATATCTGATTTAGGTGATATTTAGATGAGACTTTGGACTTGAGACTTTTAAGTTGAGGCTGGACCGAGTGTGGGTCTATTGGGATGGAATGAATGTATATAGCACGTGAGAAGGACATGAATTTGGAGGGGATCAGGGGCAGAATACTATAGACTGAATGTCTGTATCTTCCCCAAATTCATATGTTGAAGCCTATCCCCCAAAGTGAGTAGGTCATGAAGGCAGAGCTCTCATGAATGGGATTAATGTCCTTATAAAAGAGGCCCTAAAAAAAGGGCTCCCGGGCTTCCCTGGTGGCGCAGTGGTTGAGAGTCCGCCTGCCGATGCAGGGGACACGGGTCCGTGCCCCGGTCCGGGAGGATCCCACATGCCGCGGAGCGGTTGGGCCCGTGAGCCATGGCCGCTGAGCCTGCGCGTCCGGAGCCTGTGCTCCGCAACGGGAGAGGCCACAGCAGTGAGAGGCCCGTGTACCGCAAAAAAAAAAAAAAAAAAAAAAAAAGGGCTCCCTTGCCCCTTCCATCATAGCAAAAAGACAGCTGTTTAGGAGGCAGGCCCTCAGCACACACAGAATCTGCCGGCACCTTGATCTTGGATGTCCTAGCCTCCAGAACTGTGAGAGACACACTTCTGCTGTTCGTAAGCCACCCAGTTTATGGTATTTTGCTACAGCAGCCTGAACAGACTATGCACCATCCGTGCCCCCAAGTCTCAGTTTCTTTGTCTGTAAAATGGAGATAATAACATTTAGCCCAAAAAGAAGTTTTGAGTATGAAAGTTAGGAAATGTATGCACTCTGAAAATGTATTTGTGGCCTTGCTTAATTTTCTTTGCTTTGAAATAAATAATATTAAATATAAGAATTTGTCTTACATAATCTCAAAGGGCTCTTTCAGCTCTCAAGTTATGGCGCCTGAGGTCAATTTCTTAGGAGATTTTTAAGAGAAAGTTCTTGCTCATCTTACTCAGATCCTGCTGTGATTTGAGCTTATCCTTTTATCCCTTTTTCCTCCATCCCAGACCAAAGAATCTATTATTGAGATATTCAATATATTCTTTCTGGACTGAGGGCAGCAGTTCAGACTCACGTGCTTTTTGCACTTCCTCCAGCTGATATGAGATTGAAAGACAAGAAGCCATCAAAACCCTGTACGGAAGATAATACAAATTTTTCTCTTACCAGGACAATGATATCAATACAGGCCCATATTTACAACTCCCGTAGGCATGAACCACTAAGAAGGGTAATTACAAAATTTAACCCCATTTCTTCATGGCCATTTACAATTAATAACCAATCAAGTAATGTATTGAGCGCCTAAACTAATCAAATGCCACACCATCATCTATGGTGTATGATTTCTTCATCTTAACATTGCTTAATCTGTACACAAACCTTGAACGACTCCCTGCGGCCTTACGCTGTAACTGGTACAACAACACAACCACAATAATCACTGCACGTAGTACCTACTCACATTTAGTAGGCATTAAGTATTGAGCTGAGCATCTTCAATATCTTCTCTCAGTTGGGTCTCACAATAACACCATCCCTATTTTACAGAAAAGGCAAGTGAGGCATCAAGAGTCTCATCTCTAAGCTTGGCTTTGGACCCAGATCTGTCTACACCCATAATGACTGTAGGTGATGCTGTTTCTCTGTAAATGGCCCAGACTCCTTAGCATGGCATTGTTCACCCTCGCTATGCACCACGGGGGAGTACCACATACTCACTTCTGCTGGTCCTTTCCCCCTCCTCCTTTTGGGGAATCCCTTCCCCTCCATCAAGGCCCTCCTCAGGGGTCACATCCTCTATGAAACCTTCCTCCGCAAACTCAGGCAAAATGAGCCACTCTCTCCAAAACCTCCTGACCCTTGGGTCATCCTTCCATTAAAGCACTTATTTCACAGCAGTAGGACTAGCTGTAAACACAGGAGAAAACCAAGGTTCAGAGAGGTTATGTAGCATCTTCAAGGCAACTCGGCTAATAGATCAGAGAGTCAGGTTCACACCTGTCTTCCTGATCCGGGAAACTTAGGTCTCACCCTCCATGCTATCCCACCTCTCCCTGACTGTCAAAGTGCAAGGATGGGGAGCCTATAAAGTGACTGTGTGGACTTAACTCATTCATATTCGGATAGAAAGAGGCTGGTGAGAAAAGTCAAGGTTTGGTCTTGGCATATGTCACGGGGACCCAGTTGCTGTCATTGGCCTGCAAGCATTCTGACCCAGAAGATGGGAGGTGAGGGCAGTGCAGTCAATAGGGTCCCTTCACCTCCCCGGTGTGTCTCTGAATTAGATTCCCTGGGAGCCCTAGGCCACTTGACTTTTAGGATCATTGGAGAAACCAGGCTGATTTTAGCTCCAGTTTCTGGGGATAATGGGAAGGGATCTACACCCTAAGGAGATGCTACAATTCCAGGTCACCTATTGGGACTGATAGGCAGTCTCCTGACCAGGCTGGGATAGCTTAGTGCTTCTTGAGCAGGGGTGAGGCACATCCAGGGAAATGGCTCTCTCTGCCCCAGGCAAGTGGCAAATTGCACAGACTTTAATCAGTCCTTCCTGGGCCTGGCCTTCCCTAGTGTCACACAGGCTTGTCTTCTAAAGGTGTACAAGCTGTGGGTCCTGAACAACTGGGTAGCCCTCACCAGGTCATGTACTCAGATGTACAGGGTCAGTGGCCATTAGCGAGGTGTCACTCAAAGGTATCTCTGTGGCAGCAGAAGCCAATTAAAATGTGTCTTGTAAGCTCAGTGTAAGGGGATATCAAGGTCTTCCTGTAATTAACTGCTGAAAAAAGGGGCACCAAAACTCAGCAACATGGACAGTGCTGATAACTATATTCAATTCAGCTAATGCACAGAACTGAAATACTCTAGGAAAAGGCCAGCTTCTTTTTTTTGCTATGACTTGTAATGAAGAATGGATGTCTGCACTCATTGGCAACAGGAGAGCAGGGGCAGGATCTGTCTTGCTCACGACTGCACCTGCCTCACAGCCCCTGGCACATAGGAAGTGCTTGGTGCAAAACCCTAGGGGGGTCACAGGGAGGTACTGCTTTACACCCAGCAGGATGGCTATGCTCAGAAAGATGGAGAGCAAGTGCTGGCAAGGACATGGAGAAATTGGGACCCTCCTACACGGCTGGGGGGAATGTAAAATGGTGCAGCCACTCTGAATGACAGTTTGATGGTTTGTCAAAAAGTTAAACACAGAATTACCCGATGACCCAGCAATTCTACTCCCTAAGGATAAACTTCAAAGAACTGAAAACAGGTGTTCAAACAAAAACTTGTACACAAATGTTCACAGCACTATTCACAATCGCCAAAGGCAGAAACAACCCAAGTGTCAGCCAATGAATGAACGGATAAACAAAATGTGGTATATCCATACAACGGAGTATTATTCAGTCATAAAGAAGGAACAAAATCCTGATACATGCTACAACATGGATGAACCTTGAAAACATTATGCTAAGTAAAAGGGCCAGACAAGAAAGGGCACATATTGTATGATTCCATTTATGTGAAATATCCAGAACAGGTAACCTATAGAAACAGAAAACACATTAACAGTTGTTGGGGACTGGGGGTGAGTGGGAGAATGGGGAGTAGCTGCTTAATGGGTTTAGGGTTTCCTTGTTTTTTTTTATTTTTTTTGCATTATGCGGGCCTCTCACTGCTGTGGCCTCTCCCGCCGCGGAGTACAGGCTCCGGACGCACAGGCTCAGCGGCCATGGCTCACGGGCCCAGCCGCTCCGCGGCACGTGGGATCCTCCCAGACGGGGGCATGAAGCCATGTCCCCTGCATCGGCAGGTGGACTCTCAACCACTGCGCCACCAGGGAAGCCCTAGGGTTTCCTTTTGGGGGGATGAAAATGTTTTAGATCAGAATGGTGGTTGAACAACACTGTGAATGTACTAAATGCCACTGAACTGCATACTTAAAACCGGTGAGTTCTACGTTATGTGAATTTTACCTTAAAAAAGTTTAAAAAGAGGCGCTTTATGAGAGCATCACATTGTGAGAGTAATTTTCCTGTGACAACATCACAGAGAAAGGCAGGGAAGCCTAGGGCAGATCTTCTACAAGGCACAATCAGGCAATAAACCCAGTTCGGTCCGGTGTGGAATAAAATGTCTCGGCATTTGAAGAGCAATGAGAATGATGGAGAGAAACAAGGGGGATGGGGGGATTATTTATAGCAAATGTTAAAACTCCTTCTCCTAGCTGGCTTTGGGGACACTACCAGTCACTTTACACTTCGGAAAAAATAAAATTGGTCGAAGCCAAAGAATGAGGATGGTAAACTGGATGGAAGGGGGCAAAATCACCTGCTCGATTCCTAAGGCAAATATAAAATGTTGGGGGATTAGCCACTATTTTGTATTTTCTACACTACTGCTCTCTCCCCTCCATTGGTACCCAGCACAGATAACTCAGTAGATTGTGTTTGCATTTCAGCAGCTGAGTTCCTCATTTTCTTTCTGCCTGTCCTCAGATTGGTTCTTTGGCTTCCCTCTCTGAGAAGGCTGGAAAGGAGGCCTTGGCTTACCCTCATGGCAGCAAGAGAAGCATCTCTGACCAGAAATCCTTCCCTGCCCGGGCCTCCGGTATGGGTGGGCTATGGGAGCCCCCAGGCAAGGTTTCAGGGGAGGAGATGAGAATGGAGGCCAGGTGAAAATGGGGAGTCATTTCCCTGACTGCTTGGCTCAAATTCCCACAGGACTCTGGGGCAGCCACAGTGGTCTCACTGAGCTGAATAAATCCAGAAAAGTTTGATCAGAAAGAAGAGGTCAGAAAAAGAAAGGAGATAAAGGGCGGGAAGCCAGAGAGGCCCCTCTGAGATGGTTCCCACCTGGGTACTTAGGTGAGGGCCAGTTTAACCAATAAGCTTCCACATCTGGAGCTATTGTTTCTGGCTTTCTGTTGTGGCTACTGCTATTTAAGCTGGCCATATCCAGCCTGAAGGAGGTTTCTAATTTCCCTCCTGATTCCAGAAAAAGAAATAAGAACACTACACTAGGGGAAAAAGAAAAACAGAGATTCTCTTTTTCTCATTTGCCAGTAGTAGAGTTTTATCTAAGATTCTGTGGTTTAGTGGGGAAAATAAAAACAATTTGCTCAGGAAGCAGATGACAAGGATCTTTGACCTTGCTGGGTCATGGTCTAACTTCCATGGGCTAAAATTTCCCTATCAGTCAGACAAAGGGGTGAAATAGATGATTTCTATGCATCTCTCCTGAGCAGACATTCAGGGCTGCAAAATATTAATCCAGCCCCTGAATCCTCATATGAAGATTTCCTCATTTTGTTGTTACAAGGTACTAACCAAGGAGTGAGATTTTATTTTAATGCAGTATGTTGAGAATGTAAATATGAGTTTCCTCTTGTCTGGAACAGTTAAGACAGGAAACATCCAAGCATTGGAGGTCTGAACAGTGGGTTGGAAAAAAAATACAAGTTTGAATGAAATGTGGTATTACTCCTGCCAGACTGCTCCATGGGAGCCCACCAAGCTCAGATGTCCTCACCAGTGCCTATGGGGTGGAGATTCATGGAGCATGTGGTAGATAGCACAAGTCCAGCTCTCTCAAGCTTCTGGAAGCTTATGGGGTTAGAAATAAGCGGTTAGGCTGTTGCAGCTCCTACCTCATTTCCTTGAAATGTCCTCCTTTCCTGGTCAGAAACAGCATGTCTCAGAAACAGTCTTTCCTCCCATTAGTCACAGAGATGACATTTTTTTTGGTTAACATCTTTATTGGAGTATAATTGCTTTACAATGGTGTGTTAGTTTCTGCTTTATAACAAAGTGAATCAGCTATACATATCAGAGATGACTTTTGAAAAGCACTGAATAATTTTTACAGTGGTATCAGAAAGCAATACCACTGTAAAAGTGGATATCCCACATCTAACGGGGGTCTGAAAAAATGGGGAACACAGCCTCTGAAGGCAGAAGGGGAGAAAGCCATCCCGGGTGATACCCTCAACTTGAGTGACTTACCAAGAAGCTGCTGGGAGGTGCCAGGGCAGAGAATCAGTCTTCCAGGATTTTCCCAAGATTTGCCACTAAAGTATGTAAAAAATGGGAATCCTCACCCCCAGAAATAATCTTGGGACTGGCACTGCTTTTTCTGGCAAGTTCACCCTATTTTTACATCCCAGCTAAATGTTAGTTCCCTCACAACCCTTGGAAGTTGGACCTGAGGGGGGAAATGCATATTTCCAAGTCAAAGTCCTATTTTTCTCAGCCATTCAAACTTCAGCTGTGGAGTGTGCTGGCCTCTGTGCACAAAGTCCCCAAAGCAGCCTCCCTCACTCATTGGGCACCCAGAGCTCTCCTAGCTTCCTCAGCTGTTGCTGGTCTTCGGAGGCCTGAGCCCAATGGGTACAAATGCATGAGCTTGTGTCTTCTTATGCTTCCTCAAGTTCTCTAATTCATTTTTTCCCTTAGGAAATTCCTTTTTGAATTCACCACCCAAGGTTTCAATTTCCCATCCGAGGTTCTTCACATCCTTTCCTGGACACCCACATACTCAGCAGAGGACACAGCACATTTACATCCCAGTACACTTTGGTTCCTTTGCCCCCGGCCAGACTGGATGCAGGGGGTTCAGGATTCACGTGGGAATTGTGGAATGGGGTGACCGCTGCCATGAACAAGCCTTCTGTGAACAGATGGCAAATGAAGCTTGGGGTGGGATAAACCCAGTGATCCTGCCACAATGAGCGAAGCCATCTCTCAGGATTTGAAAACGGAAAAGTTGAACCCATCCGATCAGAGGAAAGGGTTGGATAGTCAGAGCTAACATTTCCTTTGTCTGTGATGGATAGCCACTTTGGAACTATTTCCTGTCCTGATTTTTCCTTCGGTCAGCACTGCAGGGGAAACAGGGGGTGGAGGGATGGTGTCTGTTTCTGTCATGATGTTCTATACGAACCCCTCCAAGAAGAGTGGAGTACTAGAGCTGTGTCTGTACAAAAGGTTTGCATTAACTGTAATGAAGCAAATGACAAAATCAATAAAGTGGGAATTGTGTGGCTGTCATAAAGATGATGTAAATCCAGGGTTCACGATGGTTATGAAGCTATTTAGAATTGTAATTAAAACCAGTACCATTTTTTTCAAGATAAAAGCCCCTTTGACAACCATAAATGCAAGCTACAGGAAATTTTCAACAAATATATTCAAAATTAATGTATGGCACAAAGATGGCATAAATTAACGGACAATAATCCATAAGCCCAGGCTTCAGAATGTAAGAGCACTGAGTAAGGAGATTTTGATTTCGTGTTTGGTTTTCAAGTGATGTGGTTTTCAATTTTAATCAAGTTAAAGCTTGGCAGAGCATTTAGAGACTCTGAATGAATGGCATATTTCTGACAACTACTCTTCAATGAGACTGAAAATGCTGTCTCTGTATTTGCACAACTTGAGATCTGACGGCATTTGCTACTTTATGCATCCCACATATTTTAGAAAAGAATCTAGCGGGGTGTGTGTGTGTGTGTGTGTGTGTGTGTGTGTGGAGGAGAAGATGACCTTTTTGTTTCATTCAGGAGTGGGGACAGGATGAGGTGGGGGAGAAAGGGGGTGGGATGTCCAGTCTTCCAGTCCTAATGAACTATCACCCTTGGACTTTCTTTCTGAGCCCTGATTGTAAACGGTAACACTGAGATTTCTTGGGAACATTACGTACCTACCTACCTATCCATCCACCTAACTTTAGGGCATCACTGTTTACTTTCAGATCATGAGCCATATACCCTATTATGGCCTTCAGTGCTGCTGAAGGAGATTCCAGCCGTCTGGGTGATTATAACTGTAGAGTCATAGAATCTCAGTATTGGGAGCAATCTCAGAGATCACCAGGTCCAAGTCCATCATTTTTAACAGAAGAGGAAAGTGAGGATTAGAGAGAGGGAGAGTTACTTAAAATCCTAAGATAGCATTGGCAGTATACTCAGGACTTGATCAAGAACACCTCAGGTCACAGTATTTGGAGCAGGAACAGTGACATACGATATGCCAGTGAAAAAAATAAGACAGTAAATGATGATTATATTGTATTGTCAACTCTGAAATGCCACTAGAATTCAGAGATGTTTGATTCTTTCAATCCGTTTGGGGCTTCAAGTATGGTGAGGAGATGGTTGGGGAAGGTAATAAATAGGAATTGAGGAATCCCAGTGATTTAGGGTTATATTCACGTTTTTTTTTTTTTCCTCATTTCTTGATGGCTTGACATCTTAGGGGGCCTTGCGGACTAGGGAGAGACTGCCACTCCTAGAGCTAGTTAATTCCTTGAGATAGTAAGCAATTTATCAGTGAGCCCATCTTTCTTATACAAACAAACCAATCCTGAGTCCCTACCCCCAAGCACCTCCTTTACCTAACTCTCACACACGGAGCAAATATTTTCCCTCCCTACATCACCCCAGGGCCAGGTACCAGACTACTACAAACAGCCTCTGTCTCCCAAGGCCCATTGGAATTATTCAGACGGGCCAGTCCCAAGCTGTTTCCCGAGCCCTGCCTTGTCTTTCCCAAGGAAACCGCAATACAGGCTGTGGTCTACGCACACCTTGCTTCCCTCTTGCTTCTGTCTCCTAACCCTGGTGCTTCCCTTTGTGGCCCTGCATGGCATGGTGTGCCTCACATTTCTAGGAGAACTCTGAGGAATGATGAACTTTTCTTTTAATGGCATTCACCTCCCTGTGTTATCACTCAGTCACCTTTAAGCCCTGGACATAGGACAAAGGGGCCCAGGTTTAGGTCACAACTCCTGCCCACTGTCTGAACGATCCTGGACAAGTTTAATCACCTCATTTTTAAAAAGAGAAGTGTGGACTCTATTTTCTTCAAGTCCTCTCTAGCTTGATAAGTCTATGACTCTAAGTAGAGTGACCTGAATCCTAAGTCCTCTGTTCAACAGGCAGTGAGGCAGGCTGCAGTACAGGAACGGCAATGCTGGCCAAACCACTTAGTATAAAAGCACAGCTCTCACTTGTCTCAGTAGTAAAATGGGCAAAGAAAGGAATTCATTTTAGGAAATCTAATTGCATTAAGGAGCTGATTCCAGAAAACGGCCTTGGATTGATAGTCTACTGAGATGCCTCGTCTCCTGCGATGAACAATCCAGCAGAGATGTGCACATCCACAACTCGATTATACTGGTTGACAGCAGGTTCCCCAAACTGCACAAGGACCATCTTTTTTTTTTTTTTTTTTTTTTTGCGGTACGCGGGCCTCTCACTGTTGTGGCCTCTCCCGTTGAGGAGCACAGGCTCCAGACGCGTAGGCTCAGCGGCCATGGCTCACGGGCCCAGCCGCTCCATGGCATGTGGGATCTTCCCGGACCAGGGCACGAATCCGTGTGCCCTGCATCAGCAGGCGGACTCTCAATCACTGCACCACCAGGGAAGCCCAAGGACCATCTTAATTGCCAGAAAGGCGCATCTGGGAAGCAGTTTCACAATGGACCCCAAAGAAAGTTGAATGCCAGACCTCACTTTAAAATGGCCCAAGACATGTAAAGAGGCTCCGGGGAGGTTTGATTCAAACCATTCAACCTCTGGGACACACAATAAGAAAGCCCCTCAAAATTCAAAGCAGGAAGCCTTAGCTTGGGAGCCTTGGGGTTGTTGTGTACAGGGCAAAGATGGGCCTTTTTTTTTTTTTTAAACAGTAGCAGCTGGAGCTGCAGAGAGAGCATCACTTAACGGGCTACAGGAGATGTAACTAGGAGAGATGGACCTTCTCTTTTGAGGGAAAACAATACAGGACCATTGCTAAAGTAGAGTTCAAGTTTAGAATCTTGGCTTTGTGATCTACATGTTTTCCCTGTAGCTGAGTAAGGCTGACACAGGACGAAAGGAATCCCTTGGGATATTTAAAATAAGGCATGGGCAGTAAAGGCAGGTTAAAGGGAATGGGGCAAGGAGATTCTGCTTAAGGGAATCTTTGGAAAACCCCTTTTGTTTGAACCCCTGTGAAATGTCTTCAGTTTTGAGTGCAGAAAACTCCAGAAACTGATTACAGTTAATTGGGGTTTTACTGCCTGGTGGGGTCCTCTTACTCTATTATTCTGGGCTGAATCATCAGCACCCAGCCACACCCTCCTCTGCATTCATTTCTGCCTTGTCTATAACTCCTAAAGTTCATTGAAGAGAAAGCTGGGTTTTATCTTCTTCATTGTCTGGCTTGGGTAACAATGTGCGCTGGGAATGAAGGAAAAGAATGCTACGCATGAAACACCCGTGGTATGAGACCCAAAGTGTTCACAAACCCAAATTAAATGCAGTCTGTTCACAGCACCACAAAGTCTGATTTGCTTGACAACTGAATAATGACTCAATATTTGTATCTTCCCAATGAATCGATGCATTGGTTGCTTTCAGTGACCACACAGAGCACACTGTGAATTTGGGTGTGGAGTCTTTTTTTAGAAAGACTCAAGCAAACATTTGCAGGTTTGTGAGCTGAATGTGCTTAAGTAGACAAAAACGATATTCAGTCAGTGATCTAATTGACATTTTACTCGGGCAAGAGAACTGAGGCCAGCCCAACGGCAGGCAAATTCATTTTCCAAAGGTCATGGGGTTGGCTGCTGGTGATTCGTTGTTGAAAGATATCTCAGAGCTGGTCAAGGCCACAATCAGAGATGCCCGTGGAATACAAATAATTCCCCTTATTCAAATCTGGCAGCCAGGACCACAGGTCAATGTGGTTGCACTTATGCAAATGGTAATCATCACAGTTTCCAGTTGAGGAGGGTCAGGGGTGACAGAGACAGGCAGCCTGGGGCTTGGCCAGCTCTAGACTCTTGTGAGTTCTTGCTTGGAAAAGCACTCTCTGGTATCTCATCCCATAGAATCAAGTGAAACGGGAGTGCTCCCATTCTTTGGGCTGAGATCAGATGGATTTCCTTAACTCACAGAGAAATTTAAAATATGTAATATATGCAAATGATAAAGGAAAGTTCAGAGAGCCTCAGAGTCCAAAGTTAAAAACAACACCCTCTCCTGCCCCGTCCCTCCAGTTCTGCACTTTGCTTCCCCAGCAGCAACTACTTTTAGAATTTTCTATAAATGTGTCCACAGATATTTCACATATCTAAAAGCCTATGGGAACAAATACAAGCATACTGTCTTAAAAGCACAAATGGTAAAAAACTGCACTGACTTTCCTGTCTTTTGGGTTCCCATTTATCAGCTTTGGATGCTGTTCTGTATCATCTATAAAGATCAGTCTCCAAGAGATGAATGGATAAAGATGTGGTATATGTATATATCTATAGCTATATCTATCTATCTATACACAGTGGAATATTACTCAGCCATAAAAAAGAATGAAATAATGCCATCTGCAGCAACACAGGTGGACCTAGAGATTATCATACTAAGTGAAGTAAGTCAAAGACAAATACCATATGATATCACTTATATGTAGAATCTAAAAAAATGACATAAATGAACTTATTTACAAAACAGAAATAGACTCACAGACATAGAAAACAAACCTATGGTCACCAAAGGGGAGGGATAAATTAGGAATTTGAGATTAACAGATACACACTACTATATATAAAATAGATAAACAACCAGGACCTACTTATAGCATAGGGAACTATATTCAATATCTTTTTTTTTTTCTGTTACTATACTGGACTATATACACACACATACACACATAAAACTGACTCACTTTGCTGTATACCTGAAACATTGTAAATAAACTATACTTCAATAAAAAAATTAAAAATTCATTTCCTAAATTACAGTAGCACTTTTTAAGTGCTCAGTAGCCATATGTGGCTAGTGGCTCCCATTATTTTGTGCTAATACAGAACATTTCTATTATTGCAGAAAGTTCCACTGAAGAGTGCTGGTCTAGAGAATCACAAAGAAAGAGCACTGGAAACATTAGATTAAATCAACCCTGAAGCTTGCCCTACCTCTGGACTTCCAGATGTGTGAACCAATATAAATGCCATTGTTGTTTAAGCCAGTTTGAACTCGGCTTTCAATTCTCTTCAGCTGGAAGTATCCTAGCTGATTAGACAATTAAGCTGTTTAAATATTAAAAATTAAGATATTTTGTGCAACAAATACAAACTGTGATTCTCTCATATGACAGCTCCCATCATTTTGTCTGGCCCTTCAGTAAGCACTAAAAGTTTTGGCCAATTAATAAAGGAATAATTAAGTAAATTAAAAAAATATCAGTCTCATTGCTCTTAACTGTAATAGTCCAATGAATGACATACCATGATTCATTTAACTAGTGTCCTACTGATGGGCTTTTAGGTGGCTCCCAAGACATTTTTTCTACAAATGATGCTGACATATACATCTTTTGGAGACTTATATAAGTTTACCTTTTAAAATAAATTCATAAAAGTTAAATGGATGGATTGAGGAGTATGTGTTTTTTTTATTTTAATAGCTGCTGCCAGACTGCTAGTTAAGAGGGTTATACCAAGTGACACTCTCACCGTTAGTGTAAAATATTGCCCCACACCTTTGCCAACTCAGTGTCCTATGAACTCCTAGCAAGCACTCAAGAAAAGAAATCTCTTTAATCACACCTAAATTTCATGGGAAGAAGTTGGATGCATGGTCCTGGCATCAAGACGGCTGTGGCTAAAATATATTGGTTAAGGCTTTCTTTCCTACCTTACGTGAGCTTTCTAAAACAATGGGACATAGGGCAGGTTTTTCCTACTCTGGTATTTGTTGTTGATGTTTTTAAGTAATGTATGTTCATTGCAGAAATATTAAAAAACAGGTAAAGTTAAGAAAATAAAACTACTCAGGTATTTACTCAAGAGAAATGAAAACATAATAAGTGAAGGTTCATGCAGCTTTATTCACAATAACCAAAACTTGGAAACAATTCAAGTGCCCATCAACAGCAGAATGGATAAACATACTATCATATATCCATACAGTGGAGTATTACTCAGCAATCAAAACTGATAGACAATACATAGGATGAATTTCAAAATATTATACTGAGTGAAAGAAGCTGGATACACAAGACAACATACTGTATGAGTCCATTTATATGAACTAGTTGTAGAGAGAAAACTACACAGAGTGACAGAAAGCCGATTGGTGGTTGCTGAGGGTTGAGGTCGGGGAGAAGGGATTGACTCTACAGAGATATAAAGCACATTCTGAGTGGTGATGACATTATGATATACTTGTAAAAATGCACTGAACTGTAGAGTCAAAATGGGTGCATTTTTTATTAGTACTTTTTTAAATTGAAGCATAGTTGATCTACATATTAAAATTTTTATACACATTTTAAAGGTTACTTTCCATTTACAGTTATTAGAAAAGATGGGCTATATCCCTCGTGTTGCATAATACATCCTTGAGCCTATTGTACATCCAATAGTCTGCACTTCTCACTCTTCCACCTCTGTATTGCCCCTCCCCCTGATCTCCCCACTGGTAACCACTAGTTTGTTCCCTATCTGTGAGTCTGCTTCTTTTTTGTTATATGTACTAGTTTGTTGTATTTGTTAGATTTCACATATAAGTGATATCATACAGTATTTGTCTTTCTTTGAGTTATTTCATTTAGCATAATGCCCTCCAAGTCCATCCATGTTGCTGCAAACAGCACATTTTCATTTTTTACGGCTAAGTAGTATTCCATTGTATATATATATATACCACATCTTCTTTATCCATTCATCTGTTGATGGAAACTTAGGTTGTTTCCATATCTTGGCAATTGTAAATAATGCTGCTATGAACACTGGGGTGCATATATCTTTTCCAATTAGTGTTTTTGTTTTTTTTTGGATATATACCCAGGAGTGGCATTGCTGGGTCATATGGTAGTTCTATTTTTAGCTTTTTGGGAAACCTCCATAGTGTTTTCCACAATGGCTGCACCAATTTACAATTTCCACCAACAACGTACAAGGGTTCCCTTTTCTCCACATCCTCACCAACATTTGCTATTTGTGTTCTTTTTGATGGTAGCCTAAAACGGGTGCATTTTATGGTAGGTAGATTATACCTTGATAAAATAGCATCTTGGTTTATGTCCTTCGGACTTTATTTCCCATGCAAATACATACGTATATAAAACTATAATCACATTTTTAAATGTATCTCCCATTTTATTTTTTTCATTAAATGGCTTGGACATATATGGCTCGGTAATTTGATTTTAAAAAGTCTTGATGACATATTGGCTAGATTCTTTACTAGTTTAATTTCTCATCTCAAACAGAAACAGTGGTCAGCTTCACCATCCCGCCCACCGCAGCCTTAGGTAGAAAATCATCCCGGTAGAGTAACCAAGTTTGAGGAAGTACTATAAATTTCAACGTCTCTTGTTTTAGATGCCTTTCTCTTTCTCCCTACACTGTGCGTGGACTAAACTGGCCTCAGGCAGATGGCAGCCCTCTCACTGCCCTGCTGGGGTCGTGTTTCACAGTACAGTGTAGTCAGCAGAAATGGAAAGCTGGGCCAGGCTCATCCACAGCTGGTAGGGCACTCACAGGGAGAAACCCAAAAATGCTCCAAAGAAAACCAGAGGTCCTCCCCCCTCCACTATTTGGGGAAACAAAAGCCTCAAAGGAACTGAAAGGGAGGCTTTGTTCTCTGGCTTTCTCCAGAGGAGGCCCTCCCACGTTCTGCAACTCACCCTCCAATGCACCCTCAGGACAGGGGACCTCCTCCACTGACAGCCTTCCAAGGGGTTGACAAATTAAGAGCGACAAAGGCTGGGGCATTAGGCACAAAGGGAGTCCATGCTAGTCACAACCACCGCCTCTCTCATCCCCAAAGGCACAAAGGGAAAGTCCAACATCACAACAGACACCTGCCTAGCATCGTGTGTGGGTAGGTCCCTCCCCCCACCTTTAATCCTCCAGGCTTTTAACCCTCATTTTAATTCTGGATGGATTTCCCACTATTGTTTTAAGAATAGTTAACAGTTTGAGTCAGATTAACATAGGTTCAGATTTCAGCTCTGCTGTGTGATCTCGGCAAACTACCTAACCTTACTGAGTGTACCTTTCTTCATCTCTAAAAGAGGGATAATCTCACCAACCCCATTGGGTTGTTATAACAATTAAATGAAATAATAATAATCAACATTTAAAGTGCTCGCTCTGTGTCAGTGCTAACTGCTTTATAAACATTGTCTGATTTAGGTAGTACCTTTAGTCTCCATGGAAAACAAAACGAAACAAAAAAACAAGCTTGAGAAGTCAGCCACTTGCTCAAGACCAGCAGGGAGGGCTGAGACTCAAACCCAGATTTCTCTCACTTTGGTGCTAAATCCTTATTCAGCATGTCAGTGGCTCTCAAACATAGAATCAGCTGAAGAGTGGATTAAAAATTTAGATTCCTGGGTCTTGACCCAAAATTATGATTCATTCAGTCATTAACAGGGCTCAGGAATCTGCATTCTTAATAAGGTCCAGGAGATTTAGAAGCAGGTGATTTTCAAACCACATTTGGAAACATGGAACGTGGCTATAATGAAACAGTGTAACTATTATTTTACAAATATTACTTTAAAAAAACAAAAGGAGAGACATTCTAGGGTGGGTCAGGGATAAAGGAAGGAAGGGGACTATAGGATTTGTGAGCTCTGGTCACGTCTCAAAGAACTGGCAATCTGTGACAGGGTCGAGAGAGTGTGGGCGGCGTTCGGGGCACAGAGACAGATGTGCACGAATTGAGTAAACAGTCTATCTAAATAAATAACCGCGACTCAACCGCCTGCCGATGCAGGGGACACGGCTTCGCGCCCCGGTCCGGGAAGATCCCACATGCCGCGGAGCAGCTGGGCCCGTGAGCCATGGCCTCTGAGCCTGCGCGTCCGGAGCCTGTGCTCCGCAACGGGAGAGGCCACATCAGTGAGAGGCCCGCGTACCGCAAAAACAAAACAAAACAAAACAAAACACAAAAAAACCGCGACTCAAGCTAAAGAATGTGCCAGTCCCAGGGGATTTGGAGGCTTTGGGATGCTTCAGTGAAGATGACCGCTGGGATGTGACTCTGAAAGAAGGAGAGCAAAGGCATCCACTTCAGGAATGGGCCAGGCCCATACCCTGATGCAGCAAACCCACTTCCCGGCAGAGCATTTGGCCTCAAAACACTATGGGACTTACCTCACTCTGTATCACAGACTCTAGGTCTATCCACCTCATTACAAATAGCTCAATTTCGTTTCTTTATACGGCTGAGTAATATTCCATTGTATATATGTGCCACATCTGAAGTAAGTCAGAAAGAGAAAGACAAATACCGTATGCTAACACATATATATGGAATTTAAGAAAAAAAAAATGTCATGAAGAACCTAGGGGTAAGATAGGAATAAAGACACAGACCTACTAGAGAATGGACTTGAGGATATGGGGCGGGGGAAGGATAAGCTGAGAGAGTGGCATGGACATATATACACTACCAAATGTAAAACAGCTAGTGGGAAACAGCCGCATAGCACAGGGAGATCAGCTCGGTGCTTTGTGACCACCTAGAGGGGTGGGATAGGGAGGGCGGGAGGGAGACGCAAGAGGGAGGAGATAGGGGAACACATGTATATGTATAACTGATTAAATTTGTTATAAAGCAGAAACTAACACACCATTGTAAAGCAATTATACTCCAATAAAGATGTAAAAAAACAAAACAAAACAAAACACTATGGGATGTGGTTGAAGGGGAAGTTCAAGTCACAGTCAGCAGTCTGGTTAGCGCAGTTAGCCACGATCCGCATGATACAGTTTTAGGAGTTTATGGCCCCCAATTTGTCCCTCTCCAACCGTCTTAATTGTCACCACTAGAGTCACTCTTTCAGGGTTCTTGGAGACAGATGGATTTTAACTGGTTTAAGAAATTACGGCACTACGAACTGCCGACCCATTAGCAACATCAGGCTATTGAAACATGGGGCTTCGGGACAAACTACCAGAACCTTTTGCTCACTTCCTATCCTGTGGCAGGCTCACCCAGGGAGGGGGAGGCACCTTCAGCTTGTGGTTGAATCTGACCCACAGATGGTGTGATCTGCCCTGAACAGTGGGGACGCTCAGTGTTTAAAAAGATTTTGCGTTAGATTCCAACATTTCAAAATCAGATGATTTCACACAGAAATCTAAATTTCTTGCTTCTTTCAGAAAAATGAAAAACAATTGTTAAAGCTGGGCCCATATGCATCCGCTGGAGCCAACCAGCAGTGATGCTTAGATGGAGCCCACCACCTCCTGCTACTCTTTACGCAGCACTCAGGCTGAGTCCAACTGTCATTTGTCAGCTCATGGGATACAAGTTTATAATCCCTTATTGAAGGGTTTATCTTCAACATACTGGATCAGAGAAAATTCCCAAGACCACCAAATCAACCCCCCAAACCCTCCCTTCTCTTCCAACCCTGCAGGCCAATAGCACAACTGCAAGATAATCTCTTTTTGCATCCGTGAAGGTGGAAAGATGTGTGGGGTTAGGGTACAGACTATTAATATTTATTGAGCATCTGCTTTGTGCCGAGCTCTAATTCTCTTCCACTTATCAGCTCATTTAACTTTTACATGAAAATGTACGGCTTGGTTAAGGGTAAATCATCTTCATTTGATTGAGAAGGAGATGAGGGCCCAGGGAGCAGCAGCAGTGCCCAACCAGCAAAGCAGAGAGAAGAAACCCCAGCTCTTGTACTGGAGACTGGGGATCTTTCCAGGGTAAGTGGCGGGTTGCTAATTTTTCCTTTGAGATGGCTCTGCACAGCAATGGGATCCTCTAGAAGCTTGTACGACTAGTGAAGCAGGCCTTCTGGGGACAGGAGAGCACATGTCATATCTAAGAGGGAAGCTGCAATTCAGCTCCAGTCTGTCGTTGCCAGGCAGGACTGAACATTGTATGATTTTTCCAGAGAAGCTGGAAATCCAGATTTTTCAAGCAAAACGTACAAAGAGGAAATAAAACCTATCTGCAAGTGGGATTTGGTCCACGGTTTTTGATTTTCATGAAATGCTTTTCTAAGCTTAAGCAGTATCGTATAGTGGTTACAGGTTCTAGATTTAAACTCTCTGGGTTCAAATCCGAGCTCGGCCACTTATTATTAGCATGTGACTGTGGGTAAAGCACTTCTCTGTACCTCAGGTTTATCATCTGTAAACTGGTGACAGTAATCATAAGGTTGTGATGGGGATGAAATGACATAATAGGTAGAAATGAATGACAGTGACTGACACATGGTCCGGGCTCTATAAGAACTTATTACCTGCCAAGAAGAATGAGTGTGTGAGGCTACTACTCCTTTCTTGAGAGAACCTCTGTTTATTCTGGGGGTGGAGGTTGGGGAGTAGATAGTGCTTCAGGTAATATGGGCTTTAGAGGGATCTCAGAACAAATACTCCATCCCTGTGCCCAAGAAATGGTATTGCCTCTAAGAGCAAAAAAAAGAAGTGCGAACTTCCATAATCAAATGCTAATTAGCTATAAAATTTCAGAACAGCTCCTGGACTATGCACCATGTAAACCAAGCCTTATTCACTGGGTACTTATTTGTTTGGCTAGGTAGTTTTCCTGGCAGACCCAGTACCTCAGAACTGATCATCGGCATTTAGAAGTAATTTAGGTTTGTACATTGTGCCTGGGGACTGGTTATAGAAAGAGCTTTAAAGGAGGGTGTTAACAATGGCAAATAATAGCTGTCGTTTTAAATGGACACATTGTAACACACTGTCCATTTACAGAGCTGAACGCTTGTGGCAGACAACCAAGTGCTTTACTCAGGCATGGCAGGTGCCATGCATATGGATTTGTCAGTTTCAGGATAACAGGGTGCTCTGAAATACCAGCTCCTACAAAGGACCACACCCACCACCAGCAGTGTCAAGGCTATTTCAGGCTCTGAACACCACCATCCTGCACCCTGCACAAACGGCTTCTCTATTTACCCAGCAAATAATTTTTTTTAAACATCTTTATTGGAGTATAATTGCTTTACAATGTTGTGTTAGTTTCTGCTGTGTAACAAAGTGAATCAGCTATATGTATACATATATCCCCAGATCCCCTCCCTCTTGTGTCTCCCTCCCACCCTCCCTATCCCACCCCTCTAGGTGGTCACAAAGCACTGAGCTGATCTCCCCGTGCGATGCAGCTGCTTCCCACTAGCTATCTATTTTACATTTTGTAGTGTATGTATGTCAAGGCTACTCTCTCACTTCATCCCAGCTTACCCTTCCCCCTCCCCGTGTCCTCAAGTCCATTCTCTATGTCTGCGTCTTTATTCCTGTCCTGCCCCTAGGTTCATCAGAACCATTTTTTCTTTTTAGATTCCATATATATGTGTTAGCATACAGTATTTGTTTTTCTCTTTCTGACTTACTTCACGCCGTATGACAGACTCTAGGTCCGTCCACCTCACTACAAATAACTCAATTTCATTTCTTTTTATGGCTGAGTAATATTCCATTGCATATATGTGCCACAACTTCTTTATCCATTCATCTGTCGATGGACACTTAGGTTGCTTCCATGTCCTGGCTATTGTAAACAGTGCTGCGATGAACTTTGTGGTACATGACTCTTTGTGAATTATGGTTTTCTCTGGTTATATGTTCTGGGATTGCCGGGTCGTATGGTAGTTCTATTTTTAGTTTTTTTTTTTTTTTGGCTGTGTTGGGTCATCATTACTGCGCGCGGGCTTTTTCCAGTTGTGGTGAGCGGGAGCTACTCTTCGTTGAGGTGCGCAGGCTTCTCATTACGGTGGCTTCTCTTGTTGCGGAGCGTGGGCTCTAGGCACGTGGGCTTCAGTAGTTATGGCACATGGGCTCAGTAGTTGTGGCTCGTGGGCTCTAGAGTGCAGGCTCAGTAGTTGCGGCGCACCGGCTTAGTTGCTCCATGGTATGTGGGATCTTCCCAGACCAGGGCTCGAACCCATGTCTCCTGCTTTGGCAGGTGGCTTCTTAACCACTGTGCCACCAGGGAAGCCCTATTTTTAGTTTTTTAAGGAACCTCCATACTGTTCTCCATAGTGGCGTACCAGTTTACATTCCCACCGACAGTATAGGAGGGTTCCCTTTTCTCCACACCCTCTCCAGCATTTATTGTTTGTAGATTTTTTGATGATGGCTATTCTGACCGCTGTGAGGTGATACCTCATTGTAGTTTTGATTTGCATTTCTCTAATGATTAGTGATGTTGAGCATCCTTTCATGTGTTTGTTGGCAATCTGTATATCTTCTTTGGAGAAATGTCTATTTAGATCTTCTGCCCATTTTTGGATTGGGTTGTTTGTTTTTTTGGTATTGAGCTGCATGAGCTACTTGTATATTTTGGAGATTAATCCTTTGTCAGTTTCTTCATTTGCAAATATTTCCTCCCATTCTGAGGGTTGTCTTTTCGTCTTGTTTATGGTTTCCTTTGCTGTGCAAAAAGTTTTAAGTTTCATTAGGTCCATTTCTTTATTTTTGTTTTTATTTCCATTTCTCTAGGAAGTGGGTCAAAAAGGATCTTGCTGTGATTTATGTCAAAGAGTGTGTTCTTCCTATGTTTTCCTCTGAGAGTTTTATAGTGGCTGGCCTTACATTTAGGTCTTTAATCCATTTTGTATTTATTTTTGTGTATGGTGTTCTAATTTCATTCTTTTACATGTAGCTGTCCAGTTTTCCCAGCACCACTTATTGCCCAGCAAATAATTTTTTTTTTTTTTTTTTTTTTTTTTTTTTTGCGGTACGCGGGCCTCTCAGTGTTGTGGCCTCTCCCGTTGCGGAGCACGGGCTCCGGACGCGCAGGCCCAGCGGCCATGGCTCACGGGCCCAGCCGCTCCGCGGCATGTGGGATCTTCCCGGACCGGGGCACGAACCCGCGTCCCCTGCATCGGCAGGCGGACTCTCAACCACTGCGCCACCAGGGAAGCCAAGCAAATAATTTTTGAGCACTGTGGCTGACCAAGTCCATCCTGCTGAGTCTGTAAGAACTCCCTTTCCCAAACCAGCCATTTCCTTGAGATGCAAAGCAGTAGATCTGGTGCAGGAAGCAGAAAGCCAAGATGGTACAGGAAAGCTGGCTGAACTCAGACCTGCCGCAGAGATCCCTAACCAGTCCCAAGGATGTCAGAAAGATTCCAGAGGCCCTCAGCCTCATTCCAGAAAATCTCTCTCAGTCAACATCCAACTCCCTCTTTTCCTTTCTCTGAAGGTGAGCCTAGCCCAGACCTCAACCTGATATCCAAATTCCAGGCACCAAGATCTGGTGTCACTCTGATCCCTCTTTTCTGCGGTCCCTCACTAGGCCCTGGCTTCTTGATTCTGCTCCTGACTTTTGTCTCAGTGACAAAGCTTCACTCCTCTCTGATGTAAGGGGGTCTCAAAGAATCATCACATTAAAGAATATGAATCAACCTGAAAGATTGTCTATCTAGTTCCAGTGATTTTTTAAGCCTTTTTTTTAACATAATACTCTTTATTACACAAAATCTCACGTTGAACCTTAATGTCTAAAAGAGACAATTTAAAACATTATCATTATTGAAAAGCTACTTTTTATTTGTGGCCTCTTGGAGTATTAGAGTTTCTCAGTATGCACATTGAAATCCACTGATCATAATGTGTCAATGACTTATTTTAACAGAGTCGGAAACTGAGACCAAGAGGTTAAGTGGCAGCCTGAGGGCAGTGTTAGTATGGGTTTCCTACTGCTGCCAGAACAAATTACCCCCAATTTAGTGGTCTACAACAAACAACACGAATGTATTTTCTTAGCATTCTGGAGGTCAGAAGTTCTAGATCAGTTTCACTGGGCTAATGTTGAGGCATAAGCAGGGCTGCATTCCTCCCGGGGGCTCTGGGGGAGAATCTGTTTCCTTGCATCCTCCAGGATAGGTGGGTCCTCATTCCCTGCATCACCTGGTCTTTTCTCTCTCTGCTGCCAGCGCATGTCTTCTTTCTTGTAAAGACCCTTCTGATTACATTGGGTGCACTGGAATAATCCAGGATAATCTACCCATTTCAAGATCCTTAATTTAATCACATCTGCAAAGTCCTTTTTGCCATGTAGTATGCATGGTCACATATTCTGGAGAATAGGATGTGCACATCTTTGGGGGGGTCAATCAGCCTATCTCAAATAGGCAGCAGTTAATAGTAGAGCTGTGACCAAACCCAGAATTCCTGGGCTCTTCGGTACTTTCTGAGTCTTAATGGGGACTGGGGGAGGGAACAGGGTGAGGAAGGTACACCTTCCTTTTATCTGAACTGTTTTGTCCCTGGCCTATTACAAGCCATAAACCAGAACAGGGCAGCCCCACTGGATGAAAGAAGAGGTGTGATGAAGTTAAAATTTTCAGAGTTGGGGTTACTTTGGAGCAGAACATCATAAATATAAGTTTTATTTTTGGGTATGTATTTGTCTAGGAAGGGAAGATTTAGTCCATTAGATATGATAATCTGAGGCACATTAACTCTCAGAGATGGAATAAAGGCAGCAATAATAAGTTATTTGTAATCTGCATAACAACACCATGATGGGAGTAATATTATTTCCACTTAACGTATGGGGAAACTGAGGCTACGAAAGAGTTATGTAATTGCTTAAGATCACATAGGTGGTAAAAGTCAGGGTTTGTTGACTCCAGGAAGCCTGACTGAGGAACCTGAATACTTAACCACCATCTAAACATCCTCAGAGTTAATTCAGTTTATACATAACCCCAGGGCTGGGTAGGTTCTTTGAATCATAGCTCTTCTCTGAAGGAGAAGAAATTGCTATATTTTTTCCTCAGGCTATGAGACTTTCCTGGTCCTGGCTTTCTTGCTGATTTGCTCTATGGCACTTAAACTTCCAGGGTGTCCCTTACCCTCTCTCAAAGAAGAAAAAAGGAAGACTCACACTGTTGAGTAAGATATTGTGAAGGGCTGTGAAAGATTAAGGGGTTTACCTGTACATTTAAAAGCTCATACTTCAGGGCTTAACAGAAGAGAGGGAGGGATGAATGGATGGAGCACAGGAGTTTTTAGGGCAGTGAACTCTCCTGTATGTTACTACCATGGAGGAGACCAGTCATTATACATTTGTCCAAACCCACAGAGTGAGCCCTCAGGTAAACTACGGATCTTAGTTAAAATGCATCAATATTGGTTCAGCAATTGCAACTAATGTACCGTACTAATGCAAGGTGTTCATGATAGGAGAAACTGTGTGTGGGGGCGTGTGGACAGGAGGCACATGGCAACTCTGCACTTTCCACTCAATTCTTGCATAAACCTAATAAAACTGCTCTTAAAAAATAAAGTCGGGCTTCCCTGGTGGCACAGTGGTTGAGAGTCCGCCTGCCGATGCAGGGGACACGGGTTCGTGCCCCGGTCCGGGAAGATCCCACATGCCGTGGAGTGGCTGGGCCCGTGAGCCATGGCCGCTGAGCCTGCGCATCCGGAGCCTGTGCTCCACAACAGGAGAGGCCACAGCAGTGAGAGGCCTGCGTACAGCAAAAAAAAAAAAAAAGTCTATTAAATTAAAAAAAGAAAAAAGAACTCACACTTTCAGACAATTTCGATGGTCTTCTGAGAAATACTGTCCCAGTGATGACCATCACAGCGTGCTTCTGCCTGGGATCTTGGCTGGTGCTGGAAACCACAAATGCTCTTCCAGTGTTCCCCACTGATCTGTACCTGCTGTTTCCTACAAGCCCTCACTCTGTGCTTGTCAAATCTCAGAGCTTTTCCTAGCTAACCACTCAGAAAAGCACTAACCGAGACTCCAGACTTGTCCTAGCCTTGCCACTGACTAGCTCTGTTGCCTTGAGAGAGTTCCTGAATTTCTTTGAGCCTCAACTTCCCCATCTATACCTAGAGGCTAATAAATTTTTCCCTAATGATCTGGCAGGGCTGTTGCATTAGTTAAACAAGGTAATACCAATGAAGGCTTTGGGCAAACCGTAAAGTAGTATTATGCACATATGTAAGACACACAGTTTCCCTATTTTACTTCTCACTAGTACTTTTTCCATTATATAGATTGGGAGACTGAGGCTCAGACAGGTAAGTCACTTGCTTAAAGTCACATAAGTCATAGCAGCAAATCTGGAATTAAAAGCAAATATCAAGTCTGACTCCAAAACTCATACTTTTAATCACTCCATTACATTGACTCCGATGAGACAAAGAATCAGAACAGCAATAGCTACTAGAGTCTCAAAGTATGATCTCTCCTGTAACAATCATCTCCCCTCTTCTTAAGACCCTTTCATTTCTCTTTGGATCTACAAATCTCCAGGCAAAAGCTCAGGTCAACAGTGTATGTCTCGGGACTTCCCTGGTGGCGTAGTGGTTAAAAATCTGCCTGCCCATGCAGGGGACATGGGTTTGAGCCCGGGTCCAGGAAGATCCCACATGCCATGGAGCAACTAAGCCCATGCACCACAACTACTGAGCCTGCACTCAAGAGCCCGCGAGCCACAACTACTGAGCCCACGTGCTGCAACTACTGAAGCCTGCGTGCCTAGAGCCTGTGCTCCGCAACAAGAGAAGCCACGGCAATGAGAAGCCCGTGCACCACAACGAAGAGTAGCCCCCGCTCGCCGCAACTAGAGAAAGCCTGTGTGCAGCAACGAAGACCCAACACGGCCAAAAATAAAGAAATCAATTTAAAAAACAAAAACAAAAACAGTGTATGTCTCATAGGACCGCTAAACCTAACTCAGAGGAGCCCAGAATCACTGTGCCTTCGTGCCAGGACACAGGAAAGATGTGATTCTAGTTTACATGCTTGTTGTAAACCCCTTGTTTGCTGTGCATTTAGTGCTCAGAGGGGTTAAATATCTGTGATGAGTTAAAAAAAGAATTTTGCCTACAAATAAAAATGTCCCAGATAACAAATTTTAGTGCTGGAGCCAGAATAATGGTCTCCATTATCCTGAAAAAACAGGAAGGTTTCTCTGGGCTGAGTTTTGCAGTTTGCTTTTATTCTTCTTTGCTCTGAGATGTCATCATGCTCTTTCACTCAGGGTTTTAGCCGTCCTGTTCTGAAAGTCACCCACTTCCTCATTGCTCATTGAGCACCTACTATGAACCAGGCATAAAACGAACTCTTCCGAATAAAACAGTGAGGAAGACAGACTCACCGTCTCCCTCTGCATAGCTTGCCGGCTGTTGGAGGGGGAAAGATGACTCAGAAAGAAGGCATTTAGAACTTAGGGTGGGGTGTTACGAGAAATATCCAAAGCCCAACAGAGGACCTCTAACACAATCTATAAAATGGTGTAATCTTGGCCTGGAAGGAGTTCTACATGTTGCCTATACAGCTTCCAATTCTAGGCGCAACTTCTGGGAAGGGGCAATTACCACCATCATCATCCTGCCTTTGGACAACACTGTATCCTATCTTTTTCCAGACTGATGGAGTCTAATTTACCCGTTTCTTTTATTATTGTTCTCATTGCAGAGGATTTACTTTAATAAATCAACTGGTATTTATTGAGCACTTACACTGGTGGCCATGGGGGCAGAGAGAGAGAGGAGTGCTCTAGGGGAGTATTTATCATATTATATACGCTCTTTGTGTATATCTGTTGGCCTCCCTCTGTGACGAGAAGCAGGGACTGTGCTTATTCGTCTTTTTCTTTGCAGGACTCGCTTTGGGCCTGGCGAGGGTAAGGGTTCAATGATGGTTTGTGGAAGGAAGAATGGAAAAATGGGGGAGTGGAAAGAAAGGAGGGAGGAAGGGAGGGGCGGGGAAGGGAGGGAGGAGGGAGGAAGTGGGGGAGAAGGGAGGCAGGCGGGGCAGGCAGGCAGCCAGGCAGGCTTCTGGGATCCCTGTCTTTAGACAGCTTATTTGGGTAGCACTTAGCAAACTGGGGTGCCGTCCAACTTCCTTCAGTAGCACCTCTGAACCCGACACACGCAGTCAGGAATGCAAAGAAGGAGAGGGTAGAAAACCTTCTGCACCTCGGAAAGGTGACGCGTCAGCATCCGCTGGCCTCCTGAGAGCAGATTTTCCCAAATCCCCCTTCCAAGACGCAACATCGCTTCCATCAGGAGAGGAAGGCACAACTTCCGTCCTCTGGCTCCGCCCCGCTAAGCCCTGGTGAACAAGCACTCAGTTCACCCGTCTGGTCGGCTGCCATGGCCTGCTGGCTTTCCCCCGTGGGTTTCTGTAGTTTGCTGCTGCCTCTTTAGGTCCGCTTTGCCTGCTTGATTCAGGACTATAAGCTTTCACCAACTGCACAAGTCTCCTTGCTGGCCACCCTGACTCCAGTCTCTGCTTCTCAGCGATTCACCCTCCCCACTGATGCTGGAGCTGTCTTTCTGCAGTGAAAATCTGATCCCACCGGTCCCCTCCTGAAACCTTCTCGTTGGATCCCCCCTGCCATTGCCATATGGATCAGGCATTCAAGGTCCTCCCTGACCGTCATTCCCCCATCTTCCACCTCCTGACTCACTAACCTCAACGCTCTTCACTGTTCTTCCTGCTCGCTGTGCTCCAGCCACAAGTCTCTGACAAGCCTCAACTCTTTCACATACCTCTGTCCTTTTGCATAGGTTGGTGATTTTTCATATGCTGTTCCTTCTGCCTGGAATGCCCTTCCCCTGGGTGAACTCCTACTC
The DNA here is from genome assembly GCF_949752795.1 of Hyperoodon ampullatus. NCBI lineage: Eukaryota > Metazoa > Chordata > Mammalia > Artiodactyla > Ziphiidae > Hyperoodon > Hyperoodon ampullatus. Next base: position 13,412,959 of record NC_136917.1, read on the forward strand.
ATCCTTCAAGACCCAACTCATGTCACTTTCTGAGTGAAGCCAGAATCAGGCCTGTCTCTCTGGGCTTTCCCACATCTTTGTCCTTACCTCCAATGGAATCCTGGCCCCTGTCCTGCAACCACTGATTTACTAGTCTTCCCCCTCACCACACTGTGAGTTCTCCAAGTGCAAGGACGGTGTCTTATTCTTTTTATAATATCATTTTCCTATTAAGCATTTTAACGATTATGCATGATTTCTCGTATGTAATAGGCCAACCACAAATACTTGAGGAACGGAAGAACAAATACATTCATTGGATTTGTTCTTAGTCCACCTTATTCTCTGCCATGAGCCATTTGGGCACTGGGGATTCCACAGTGATTGAGAAAGACAGGGTCCCTGTGTACACATGTTCATTCTGTGTGACATCCAGACACAAGGTGACAAATAGATGAACAAGATCATTTCATAGGGTGATAAGTGCTCTGAATAAATATAACTGGGTAGTGGGATAGAGAGGAAGGGCAGTGGGGGCTGAGGAGCTGCTTTAGACCCGGCCACTCTGAGGAGGTGATGTTTGAGATGAGACCTGAACGATTTGAAGGAGCCGACTGTGCGGAGGTCCGAGAGCTTAGCATCCCACGCAAAGGGAGGGGCAAGTGCAAAGGCCCGGAGGCAGGAAGGAGCTTGGGGTGTTCAGGGATGGACTGGAGCATGGGAAGCACAAGATGAGTGAGAGGGGACCCAGACTGTGTAGAGTCTTGCAGGGCATGACCAGGAGCGTGAACTCTGTTGCAGGTGCAGTGATGGAGTGAACGGCTGCTGAGATTAGCAGACAGAGATGCCACCAACCAGTGGGCACTTCCCGTCCCTCCCCCCTCCCTGCCCAAACACACACAAGATTACCGCCTGCTCATGGGGGCGGAGACAGCCCTCATTAATCTCAGGAAGCGGGAGGGCAGTGCAGCAACTCAGACTAACTAGGAAACACAAAGGCCGCCTGCCCAGCTTTGTTTTGAAACCGTCAGTTCCAAATTTTGCTAGCTGGCAGAGACAGGGGTTATTGATTTTCCCTTCTGGAATGCATGTCCTACAGAGTCCTCGCAAATAGAAACTGAAAAACAGAGGAAAACATAACTGCTGAGAAAGATAGAGCAAGGGGGCATTTTTTAAAAAAACAATCTATACTGGTTTTGTCTTTTTCTTATTATGCTTTGTTGGACTGTGGCTTGTCATATCTCTTTTTGTCCAATTCATTTCCCCCCTATCTCTATGTCTTACAATTATCTCTCTCTCTCTCTCTCTTTTCTCTCTCTCCCCTTCTTTTCTCACTGTGTCTTCCCCAATCCCTAGCATGGCATTTGCATATGGTAGGCAGGGAATACTGGCATGTCAAGTGTTGGTCTATCTACTGGTCAGTCTACCTGAATGCCTCTTTCTCCAGATCAATCTATCCATCTCATCTCCCTTTAAATATAGCACCTTTCCACCTCCCAGACAGGATCAACCCATAAAACCAGCTTTTAGTAATTGCAGAGAGTGGTATCCCTAGCTAATTACTTTCTCTTTTCTCTGGAGAAGCAGGAAGCAATTAGGGGCTTCGTTCCGCTGCCTGGGTAGGGCAGGGCACCAAATCCCTCCAGCACCAGTATTACAAGGTTCAAACACCCCCCTGGGTCCTTTCTCTTGCCTCTGACAACAGCTGTATGCTTGCCTACTTGCCTCTGTGAATCAGGCCTCCAACTGCCAGCAGCCTCCTTGGTTAGTCTTTCCTTTTTCCTGTTGCTAGCATGGCTGAGTAGGGAGCACTCTGGGTAGACAGCAACCCGGACATCAACCCTGGGTTGGGTGGGTTGGGTGGGTTACAAAGGGCAGGCTAAGTGCGGAGGCCTAGGCCCAATGGTGTCTGCTGACTTTCACTAAATTATACACACTGATCAAAACTCAATTTTGTCATCTGGAAAATGGGGGTAACACAGTCTCTTCCTTCTTGAGGGGGACTGTCAGGACAAGCAAAGAAAATGCATATCAAAACTATAAAATTATAAACAACAAATAGCCAATCCTTGATTTTCTCCTCTTAATGAAGCATATGGTATCATGAATAGGCCCAGTTGGTATTTCAAGCCTGACATTCCAATAATTTTTCATCTTCTCCTATTTTACTTAAGTAACAAGTAGAAGCGTGTTATATTCCCTGAGCTCACACAAGGTGATGGAGAAGGTTCGAGGGCTGGCAGGTGGTTTATAAACAGATCGATGACAGGGATGTGCATTCCTGAGGTTTAAAATTCACTACTCATCACTCACAAAAGAGACAATCTCTACAAGTGGGTAATTGAGGTCCGGTCGGAGGAGGGTGTTTCCTTAACAGGTTTTATACAAACTTAATTTCTGCAAAGCGTCTCGTATTTTACATGTACCGACGCATATTTAAATGCACAACTTCAGTCATCAACCTTTACCCAGATGCCTCCCTTCTTGAACTTGCTCCTCAGCTTGGGTCCTATACCTCCAATTACTCACACTTCATTTTCTCTTAAGGCCACAAGATTCTTTAATTTCACTCCCTCTTCGTCAAACCAGAGATGTAGCTGTGGTCACAGACCAAAGTCACATAACCAGTAGAAACAGGACAGGATGTCAAGGTCACCAACACAACGAAGACGCTCTGTCCACAATGCCTGTGGAAGACGTGACACTACTTTACACTCAGCTCATCCTCTTCCAGCCTGGTTCTTCCCCCGATCTTTCAACCTCTGTGGAGTGGGAGCTCCAAGAAGGCAGAGCTCACAGATACGTATCTTACTTACTGCATTTACCCCCAGAACTGGCATTTAGTAGGAGCTCAAAAAACATTCTGAGGGCTGCATGGATGAGTGACTATGGGAATGGGCCATGATTCTCTGTGTCATCTAAATATGGAACTTATCATTTTTCCCTTCCTTTCCCTGGCCTCTAGTAACTCGTGGATTGCCACTTCTCGTGCCTTGGTCCCCACTGGCGTCTTACCGGGGCTCCTCCTTTCATTCCTGACTCCGAGCCCTGATCCCTCACGTTGGACCACAGCCTCATCTCCCACCGCCCCCTCCTTCTTCCACTGTCTCCTGTCCTAGGTTCCTCTTCCAGGATCAATGTTTTCATCACGACCTTCCCAGATGGGAAGCTAGCCACCTTCTCAGTACCTACATCTAAAGTCCATACTCCTGGGCTTCCCTGGTGGCGCAGTGGTTGAGAGTCCTCCTGCCGATGCAGGGGACACGGGTTTGTGCCCCAGTCTGGGAAGATCCCACGTGCCACGGAGTGGCTGGGCCCGTGAGCCATGGCCGCTGGGCCTGCGTGTCCGGAGCCTGTGCTCCGCAACGGGAGAGGCCACAACAGTGAGAGGCCCGCGTACCGCAAAAAAATAAAAATAAAAAAATAAAGTCCGTACTCCTTGCAGGCGAGGCTCACCACCACCTGGTCCCCACCTCTCTTTCTGACCTGAACACCTATTACTCCGCGTCATAATCCCTCCACTCCCATGAGACGGCTCGGCGTAGGTCCCTTAAAACACACCTTGTATAGGTTTGCCTCCCCACTCTGTACACACTATTTGCCTGTTCATTCGGCAAATTCCAATCATCATTCCGGGCTCAGTGAAAGTTTTTACAATTATAACAACAAAAAAGGAAGACAGCAGTAATAGTAGCTAGAACTTTCTAAGCACCTTCCACATGCCAAGCATAGTACTGAGTTATTCATACACATCATTTCATTCACCTTCACAAAACCACTAAGAGGTTAGGTACAATTCTTATCCTCCTCTCCCTGTGGAAGAAATCTAGGCTCGGAAGTGTCAAGTACTGTACCCGAGGTCACAGACTCAGTACGCAGAACAGCTGGGAACCAGACACAGATTTATCAGATGGCCACCCTTTGGGCGACACTGCCTAAAGCTATTGTTCTTCTCTGAGCTCTGACAGTCCTTCATAATGCCTGGCCACTCATTGGACCATTTTGCTGTGGACTGTTAAATTATTAAACTTCCTCTCGTATGCACGTTTCTTGTCCCCAGTTATACCATAAGTCACCTGAGAATTACACTTCTGGGTCTTAGAAGTTCTGGCCCCCCAGAGTATGGTGACTGAACTGATTAGAAGTATAAAGTAATCAACCCCTTTCGTTTTGTTGGTTAATTCATCCTTTAAGCAGTGAGTGTACTCTCCTCCCCTGTCCCACTAGATCCTTGCTGTTTAGGACACACATCCAGGTGGAGAAGGAGGGCCTGTCCGTAGTTCTTGAGTTTGCGGACTCTTAACACTTTTAGCTCCTGAGGCCTTTGTGAAGTTGGAGACAGTACAGGAAAACAACAACAATAACCCCCCCCCAAACCCCAGCAACTATTGAGGACCACTGTGAGACTGAATCACTTTCTTGAGAATCAAAAATGTAGTTGGTAATTACACAGCCCTGCTTATCTAACACCATAATATGTTTTTTTTTTAATTAACTGGCCCATTTAAAATTAGAGTCATGAGATAGGATAGATATACCACTTTATGTATGTAAGATGTTAATTTAGGGCTCAACGATCAAGAAGCTGGTTGACTTTAAATGAGTCACTGCCCTCCTCTGGTCCTCAGTTTTCTCACTGCTGATCTGTGGGGTTTTCTTGGATCTGTAAGTTCCCCTCTCGTCTTGCTTTTCTGGGATGCTAATCAACACAACCTCTTAGTTTTGCTTTATGTGCACCATCTCGAGTCACATTTTCTGCAGCTTTGTCTGCTCCTCCCGGCCCACTCCTGCTTCTGGGCAAATGCTCCCAGATGAAGCAATAGGTAGCCTGCTGTCTGGAGTCCCTTGCAAAATGCTCTCTGTTCCCTACTCCCTGCACCCCAGATGCCTCTGCCCTCTGGTGTGCTTTGCATGTTAAACACCTAAAGCTTTCTGCTCGGTTCTCAGCAAAGGGGAGGCACATAGCTTGTATCAGGAAGCCAACATCAGCTTCCCGGCACGCCAAAATCCCTGCAGTACTTACAGGGAAAACTAAGAGCTAAAGCAGTTTTTTAAAAAACCTCCTTCAAGACTTCTCAAGTTGGATGCAAGCCTGTGGAGGAGGTCAGTGGGCAGAAACGCCTTCTCTGTACCCCTCTCCAAACACATGGGCACAGTGGTGTGGATAGAAAATTCAGGAGGCACACTCCTCGTGAAGGGAAGGGCCCGGGGGTCAGGATAAGCAGCAGACAGTGGGGGCCAGGTAGGAAACAACAAAGGCTATTTGGCAAGTTCAAAAGCGTGGTGATGGAACAGCTCTGCATCAGTTGCAGTAATGGGCAACGGAATCTGCACGTGATAAAATGACACAGAATTGCACATGCGCACATGTGTGCACACAGACACAAATGAGCGCGTGTAAAACTGGGACATCTGAAGAATAAGGTCTGTGGGTTGCCCTCCTGTCAATTTTCTAGCTTAATATTATATGAGAGTTATACAGGGTGTTACCACTGGGAGAAAACTGGGTAAAAGCGTACACAGACTAGTCTACTATTTTTGAAATTTCCTGTGAATCAATAATTATTTCAAAATAAAAATTAAGAAAAACCCCAAGCACCTCGTGCAGTAGATCTGGCTACGTCTCCCCATGATCCTGGGACACAAGTCCTGACGCTCCGTCATAAGACCCTATTACAGTGAGATCTTCACCATCATGATCTTCAGCATCTTTGTCTCCCACTTACAGAACACTTACTATGTACGAGGCACTAAGCGTTAAAAAAATTTTCTCGTTTGCACTGATACCCCACCAGGCTATCATCCCTATTTTATAGAAGGTAATGACCTTGGGAGAAGCTGAGTTGAGCCTCAGGCCCACAGAGCGCGGCCAGGCTGTGACTCAGGTCTGGGACTCTATGTTCATACCTGGGGACAAATCTCCAGAGAAGAACAAGACTCCCTGGAGCTGCCGTGGTGTTCGACGTGTGTTCCCTGGAAACCACTTAAGCACACCCCTCAATCTGTCTCAAAGGCGCCTGGACTGAGGGCACAAGTCACGGGGATACCACCTCCCTGTCCCGTGCCCCTCAGCCCTGCCCTGGCCGGAGAACCACATCTGCGGCGAAGCAACAAAAACATCACTTACAGGTTCTTCACATCTGCGATGCCTCGGAACGCCTTCCTCGGGATCCCCAGGATCTGGTTTTCGCTCAGATCTCTAAACAAGAAGAGAAGAGGCACAGGCATTAAGGACCCAGGCCCGGCTTTATCTGCATCTCATTATGATAACAAAACCCCTCTGGAGGCTGCCTCTGCGGTCAGGAGTGTTTGGGGGACTGTTTAGTCTCAGGCCCCAGGCTGCTACAAGCCTTCACATTGTTCTCCTAGCGATGGCCTTGCTGAAATGGTTACCAGGCCAGCGGCTCGCCTCCAGGGCGGGCTCTGTGGGTGGTCTCACACCTCCAGGCCACGAGCCAAGTGCTGGGTTGTTTGTTGCACACACACTACACCCAGTTCTCTTGTTCTGCCACCTCGCAGAGATGACCCCTTCCTCCGCCTCGCACAGCATCCCTCCCCCACCACAGGGTCAACACCACTCAATCTCCCATCTTCTCAGGGACTCTCTCTGCCTTTTTCATCTGAGATTGGAATGGAGCCTGGCCATCCTGACTTTCTGATGGGGGATGACCCTCTCTGCTTTTCTAGAGCCCCAGAGAGACCCCTGGGGGCCACCTGGATCGTGTTAGTGACAGGCATGATGAATTCAAATTGCATTTCCACAAATCCACCCAAAATGGGGGTCCCACTGCACCTCATTAGCATTTAGCAATGCTAACATGTTGCTCTGAGCAGGGAGGGGAAGGGACAAAGTGTCAGGTCCTGAAGCTGGCTCAAACCCAAGTCTTGTACCAGGGTCCCCTTTAAGAATCCCCAAAGCCTCAATATCTTTTCCTAAGACCCATTTTTTTTTTTTCATTTTGTTTTCCGGTTTTATTTTTTGCTGGACCAAACACATGCACTTGTTTTCATTCATACCCCAAGCTTGCTTGGGGTCTTAGTGAGTAATCAAGCATATATATGTGTATCAATCATATATATATATATATATATATATATATATATATATATATTTCCATTATTTTGAAAAGAACACAAAAACCTTCAGATATTAAGGTAAAAAATTACATACCCAGACACAACCACTGCTACCAATTAGGAGTAATATATATATAAATTTTACCAATCTGATCTCATAGTATGTAGTCTGTTTTAACCTCTTTTTTCGCATACTATATTGAGAACATCTGTTTCTGTCATTAACAGTACATGTATGCCAACATTTTTTTTTTTTTTTTTTTTTGCGGTACGCGGGCCTCTCACTGTTGTGGCCTCTCCCGTTGTGGAGCACAGGCTCCGGACGCGCAGGCTCAGCAGCCACGGCTCACGGGCCCAGCCGCTCTGCGGCACGTGGGATCTTCCCAGACCGGGGCACGAACCCGTGTCCCCTGTATCGGCAGGTGGACTCTCAACCACTGCGCCACCAGGGAAGCCCCTATGCCAACATTTTTAATGGCTGTGTATCATCCAATTCTATAGATGGCTATATGATCCCACGTCGCTAGGTATTTATTTACTTGCCATTTAAGGAAACACTAGGATAAATTTTCCTGCCCACACATTTTGAGGACACTTGTACAGCTACTTCCTTGGTATAAAGTCCTATAAGGAGAATGTGCTGGGTCACAGGGTAAACACGTCTTAAATTGTGTTGTCCTAGAGATGGATGGACACTCCCACACTGATTTTCCAGGGGCACCTAATCAAAAGCTATAGATGACTCCAAATATATTTGGAAAGAGAGGTCAGACGACCATCCTCCACTAAAACCTGGGCCCTCTAAATCACCATTTTGCCAGGAAGCAAGAGGAAACATAGGAAGCAGAAGAGAGGAGCCCATTTTTCTGCTCTCATCGGCTGAGCTGAGCGGGCAACTCTGAGTGGCGGGCTAAAATTCAAGACACGTGGGGATTGTCTGGGGCCACTGTTAGATACCAAGGCAAGGCTCAGAGTTGGGGTAGGGTGCAGAGATGAATACAGAGAGAGATCCTGGGGCTGAATAACAGGGTGCTCCCCATCTCAAATCCAGTTTCCTCTGCCTGCGACTGATATAAGTAAATTCAGATGCACAGTGACCCCCGCTGCAGGCTCCCCTGGCTGGGCCTGATTCAATGAGCAGGGCTCCAGCCTGGAGCCGGGGCGCTGAACAAAGCCCACGATGACAGTAGAGGTCAGGCAGTGTCACCAAGGCCACTCCTCTGCTCTCCATCAGCCTCCAAGAGAAGGGGGCCCAGGTCCTGTCATCGGACTAATGCAATTTCCACCAGGCATCTGGGCTAGACCCAAGGCTCCGGCAGCCACAATGGGCCCAGTCTTTTCTGCCAAGTGAAGACTGGTCTCCGGGACAGCAAGCCCCTGCCCGCTAGCCTCCCAGGCTCGGCTGCTAGTTTTGGCCGCTCTGGGAAACAGCTCAGGCCACACTTTTGGCAAACGGCTAATGATCAAAATCAGGGGCAGGTGGAGGAAACAGGAGAGAGCTTTAGAACGATCAGCTGTAAAAACGCTTGGAAGCCAGATGAAGGGGTACATATCCCGATTATGCATTAACCCTTTGAGTTTAAGGCACCACGGTATACTGAAAGAATAGCAATTGTATGAGGGTTCTGGTTTGCAGTGTAGTGGGATGAAGAAAGGACAGCTGTATCTAAGCAGAAAAATCTGATAGAGTTGCTGGGCAATCTCCCATGAAAGCGGTCACACAGACAAAACCCTGCACTTGGATGGGACGGCCACTTGGGTTTCCGTTCACTATTTTCTCGCTGTAAATATACCCAGTCTTTTTTTTTTTTTTTTGCGGTACGCAGGCCTCTCACTGTTGTGGCCTCTCCCGTTGCGGAGCGCAGGCTCCGGACGTGCAGGCTCAGCGGCCATGGCTCACGAGCCCAGCCGCTCCACGGCATGTGGGATCCTCCCGGACCGGGGCACGAACCCGCGTCCCCTAGCATCGGCAGGCGGACTCTCAACCACTGCGCCACCAGGGAAGCCCAATATACCCACTCTTGCTCCTACTTTCAGGAGACTCGTTTAAAGCACAGCTCTTTCCGTCTCCCTGCCACGGCTTTCCTCCTGCCACAATTGAGCAAAACAGTTGATTGTAGGGAATTTATCTGCTACCCATGACAATCTGCTTGTAAATTTTATTAATTTTATTTTCCATTGAGCCTCTCTTCTCTGGCTAACAATACCGCTGCCATCCATCTGCAGGATTGTATATTGATTTCATAAATACCTCCAGTGGGCTGACAAACTGACAGCTTTAACGGTGTTACTGATGGGGCGTGGAGGAGGGTTCAGGGCTGGGTGCTTCATTTTCGGTAACCGTCCCTTCACAATTATCTCGGGGCCTTTGTGGGGATTCCTAATAGTGTGTTTATCTCAGCGTGATGGCAGAGCATGGAGCTATTGTTAAGTACTATCCTTGAGAGAGACAAGAGCCACCATTTTCGGCTGACACTTAAATAAAAATAACAAAATCTATCCATAGTGCCCACGAGCTTAGCTCCGGCCAATTGCTTGGTGGGGGTTTAGTGCCTCCCTCTTCCTGAGGGAAAATGCTCAAAAGTGACCAGGGAAAGGGAACTTGCTTTTTTTTTTTTTTTTAACCTTAGATGAACGGGATGAGGTTGGAGTAGGGTGAGAGAAAGAATGGTGAGCTGGGATTTTCTGAGGAAATAAAGGAAGATGCCTGGTGGGAAAGGCCTTCTTGGTTGGGAAGTGGGGTTCCCGATTGGGATGCCTTTTTAAATAATTAGGATTCTGAAAGAAAGGCGAACTGCATTAGCTAAAGTGCTTTTTCCTGCTTCTGGAAAATGATTAACCGGCTGATTATTCCATCCAAAAACACCAGACCAGAGAGGACTTATTAAGGAGACAGTAAGTCAAATAGGACTTGGCAACAACCAATATATCCCCCTTCCAGCCAACATCCCCCCCTTTTTAATTTACTAAAATGCTTTGGACACAGATTAACTTTCTTCGCAAATTTATTATTGCTTCATCTACCTTGAAACAGGGACTGCAGACGCTTTGATAAATGGATTGAAAGGTTGTCTAGTTCCAGTGGAGCTTTTGAAATGCTTCCCGGGGCTCTCCCTGCAATGTCAGACATGCTTTGTTCTCAGAGCAACAGTGAATGACAATCCTCACCTTCACCCCACCCCTACCTCCCCATGTTTACCAGGCAAGGCAAGAAGCAGGAAAATGCTCTCCTTTTGCCTCTGGTGGGGAAAATGTGTTTGTCTCGGTCACCTTCATGCTATCAGAAAGTCCTGTCTGTGTTAAATGGCAGTTTATGGCTCCTAGAGGTCCATGTCGAATTATTCCGGAGGTACAGAATGGGACTTGGAAGCTCCTCCAGAATTGGGGAATTCTTGTGTGGGAAGTGGTTAGAGCCACTTATTAGCTGTATGATCACACAAACTACTGAAATGCTCTATGACTCAGGTTCCCCATCTTTACAGTGAGGCTATTAATTTTACTGATCTCTTGCAGATTAATACTGAGGATGACATGAATTGGTATGTGTATACTTTGCACAGAACCTGGAACCCTGGAGGCATTCAGTGAAAGGCTGCATGTACTTCTTGGACTTTCCCTCCATTTAGCCCTGGATTTGCATCGCTGAAAATGTCCCTTTTCACTATCCTCAGGACATATGCCTACAACTCTGCTAAGAATAGAACATATAAACATTGCTAATATTCTTTCCATAAAGTCTGAGGGAGGTTAAACTTCCTCTCATCTATCATCTAGATACAAGTATCTATATTTGACTCTAGATTCTTTTGGATAAGACAGGAGAGCTTGATTCAGGAATAAAGTTCTGTCTTAGGTTGGGCTCGCTCAGATACAGATGCTTGGCCAAGTGATGGATTCACAAAGTAATCCTGGGAGAGGCAAGTAAGGGATGGAAGAAATAGGATGGAGAAGGAAATAAAGGACAATTAGGTAAAGTGCTGGTCTTAGCCCCAAACCCTGGGAGCTCCTGTCTCTAACCAAGGGATCTGGGTCTTTGTAGCCCAGCATCAGACAGTCCTTGGTTAGACCACCCAGGAGAAATGCAAATTCCCTGGCTCTGCCTGTTCTCCATAAGGCTGGATGAAGTGACACTAGCAACTCAAGGACAGGTTGCTGAAGAAGTTCCCAGCCATGACTTTCAGCAGCAAAGTCCAAAGAATCAGGAGATGGGGTCAATGTCAGCAAAGGGAACCCAAGGGATCCAAACCAAAGCATTTCATAAGACGGCTTCAAGGTCAGTTTTCCTAAATCAGGAAAGATTTTTTTAAAAAAATCTTTAATCTCAGAAGATTAAAAAAAATCACCCCCGAAAGATGACATATCCAGGATCAAGGATCAAGAGGCCATGCATGGTAGGGGTTGGAAGCAATTGAGCAAAGAAAACTGGAGCAACTCAATCGGTACCTTCTTTACCTCCCCAAACCCTTTGCACTAAGACCAATCAAGTGCCTTTTTCGTAACATTAAAAAGAAAAAATCCATCAACTCTTGAGTAGCCAAGCTAAAAGAGGGGATGATCTAAAAGCACTTATATTTAGAATCCTTTATTGGATTTGGGATCAGGGCAGTGAGTTGCGACTCTGATTCTCTTTGGCCTGAGTGTGTATTAAAATTACTTTCCTAGTCACTCACGGCCTAGTAGGAAGAAACCGCCCATTGGTGCAGTAGGTATCAATCCAGACTCATTTCATTTCTGATGGATAATCTATGAATCTAAAATTTCTTGGACTCTCAATGCTACCATCCTATACAAAGCTGAACCTTGATCCCCTACCCCCAACTCCTCAAATATGGTAACTATGACACATCACTCTGCTCTAGGAACCAAAGAGAAAGATATTGTTTTGCTTACCTTATTTTATACGGCAGGAGGGACAGACATGCAGGAAAAATCATTCCCAGGGGATTCTACAATGTGGGCTTCGGGGAGGATTTATCTTAAAAGGTAAATCTCTTGTGCAGGCGATTTACCTTAATAAGCAAGATTATATGTTTGCAGTTGGGTCACTGTCAAAACCAAATGAGCCCCAAACATATGTCCCAGCTAGGAAGCCCTGGTACCTCCAGCTGAGTGTCTGGTTAATAGCATCCTCTGTCTGAGGGAGATTACAGTGGAGTACCTGAATCATTTCCTGCAAGAAATGCCACCTATCTCAGAGACCCAGAGACTCAAAGTATCAATGGGGGACGAAAACAATGATTTCCCACTGCTCCAGCTGGGTTTCTAATAGTTCACGGCAGCAGGAGTCGACACTGCCTGCTCCCTGGGTGTGAAAAAGTTACTGAATGAAACATTTCAATAAGAGCTCCTTCCACTGTGCCTTCTTTGATAAGCTCATTAGAAAAGTCCTAGTCAGAGCGTTCAGGTGTTTAATATTGGTGGATTAAATGCCAGTTCAGATTCTTACTTCACTCAACAAAAAAATGAATTGAGCACCTACTACGTGCTTCACCTACTGAGACACAGAAGTGAACAGAACCAAGCTTCTGTCCTCCTGGAACTTGCATCTCATTGACCCCAGATACAAATAAACAGACTCCTTTATATGAACATAAACATCTAGACACCTCAAAAAATAAGAGCTGTGGGCTTCCCTGGTGCCACAGTGGTTGAGAGTCCGCCTGCCGATGCAGGGGACACGGGTTCGTGCCCCGTTCCGGGAGGATCCCACATGCCGCGGAGCTGCTGGGCCCGTGAGCCATGGCCACTGAGCCTGTACATCCGGAGCCTGTGCTCCGCAACGGGAGAGGCCACAACAGTGAGAGGCCCGCGTACCGCCAAAAAACAAACAAACAAAAAAAATAAGAGCTGCAGTTTCACTCTTTTTTCCTTTTCAACAAGAAGGAAGCCTGTATCTAAATTCACACTGCAAGACTGTTCCTAACCACCAAGGAAAATAATTCACAGTTTTGTTTTACTCGAGGCCCAAAATCTTTTTTGGTTTTTAGGAGGCAGGGAAAGGGAAAGATGCCAATCTGAATCACTGGGACTTGCAGAGACGCAGATTTGTTTCATCAAGTATTTTGGATTTTATCTATCTATCTATCTATCTATGGCTGCATTGGGTCTTCTTTGTTGCGCGTGGGTTTTCTCTAGTTGTGGTGAGCGGGGCTTACTCTTTGTTGCAGTGCGCGGGCTTCTTACTGCGGTGGCTTCTTTTGTTGCAGAGCATGGGCTCTAGGCGTGCAGCCTTCAGTAGTTATGATGCACAGGCTTCAGTAGTTGTGGCACAAGGGCTTAGTGTCTCTGTGGCACGTGGGATCTTCCTGGGCCAGGGCTCAAACCCATGTGCCCTGCATTGGCAGGTGGATTCTTAACCACTGTGCCACCAGAGAAGTCCATGGATTTGTCTTTTAAAGTGGACAGTTTGATAAAAATCAGGACAGCTTGAAAATGTTATTAAGAGTTGCCATGGCACAAGGCAGCTGTTCTCACAGTGGGGCTCACCATCTACCTGATCAGAATTTACTGATGATACTTTCAAAAAAATAAAGATACCTGGTTTTTAAAATAATTTAGATATGATCATGGTGTTGTGTTTTGATATATTTGCTATGTTATTATTGTCCTTTTCATTTATGTCTTTATCTTTGAGAGATACATACTGAAATAATTAAGGATGAAATGATGATGTCTGGGTTTTGCTTCAAAATAATATAGAAGAGGGAGAACCAGGTAGAAGTATAGATGAAACAAGATTGGCCATGAGTTGATACTTATTAGAGCTGAGTGATGGCTATAAAGGGGGTACATTTATAATCTGTGCTTGACTTTTACACAAGAGTGAAATTTTCCATAATAAAAAAATTTTAATGCCAATTCCTAGGACCCATCCCAGACCTACTGAATCAGAAACCTTGGGAATGAGTTCTGGACACTTTGGGCAAGTTTGAGAACATGGGTAGAATGATTAGTGTATGTGATTAGGCGTTAAGTTCATGTTCTAGCCGCGTGTCTTTACAAGCATTAATACAATTCTCTAAGCCTCAACTTGTACTTCTGTGATATTAGGATAAGCATTATAGATAATGGACAAGCAAGTGCTTTCTATATCTGAACGCAGGATATAAATGCACATCACTATCTTCATTTCATTAGCATGAGGTTAACAAACATAGCATCCTACTTCTTTATGTATCTAGTCTGCCTGGGTCCAAGATGCAAAGGCCTCCTGTGTCTCAGGTGTGACCCTGCTGGTGTCGGGCGAAATGCCCATTGGATAGATAGGGACGTAGGTAGGTAGGTAGGTAGATAGATAGATAGATAGATAGATAGGTAGATGGTCGGGTAGGTAGGTGGATGGATGGATGGATGGATGGATGGATGGATGGATGGATGGATGGATAGGTAGGTAGGTAGGTAGGTAGATAGATAGATAGATAGTTAGATAGATGATAGATGGATAGGGTCTCCTTACAGGGGGAGGCCCAGATGGGCAGAGTGACAACATCTAATCTATATTTTAGAAGGCCACTCCGGGGCCCAGTTTGGAGGCTGACCTAGGAAGAACTAAGAGTTCACGGGTGGTTACACCCCTCCCTGGGACCTCAGAGATATGGCAGAGGCAAACCAAGCACTTTGTCCCTCCCAAACGTGCAGGTGAGACTCTGCTTGACTGAGATGAGGACATTCCTGGTGGGGCCTCACAGACAAGTGATTTCCTACAGTTTTCTAGGAGGGCTGCGATCTCGGGGAGAAATCACTGGAGGGCAGGTAGTGAGCCGGACGACGCAGCCAGGCTGAGCGGCAGATCTAGAGCCGTGACTGCAGATGAAGACCTGGTGTTCAAGCACAGCGGAACTTAAGGATCCTCTGAGGGGCTGAGGGCTACGAGCTGCTACCAAAGGCTGCAAATGGAGTGAGGGTTATTGGTTTACTCTCTGAGTAGTTACTAGTGTGGGCACCCTTTCTGGGCAGTCGTTCCAGAGACCACAGATTCAAATGTATTAGGGTTTTGCAGGTTAAAGCAAATGAGTAAAGCAGGCTGAATGTGGATAATAATAATAGTGAGGGGGTGAGCTAGGGGAATGCAGGGCCCATTTAAATTAATTTCCCCCAAGTCAAAACCAAATAACCCTCTGTGCTGGCCAACAAAACACTTCAAGGGCTGAAGGGTGTGGAGGCCAGCACCCTTCCAGGGAAGACCCACTAATTCTAGAACAGTGCTGTCCCATGGAAGTATCATATGAGCTACTGATGCAATTAAAATGTTTCTCTCAGCTGCATTAAAAACAATAAAAAGAAACAGTTGAGATGAATATTATAATAAAGTATTTAACTTAACCTGACATACCCAAGATATAATCATTTCAATATGAAATCAATATGAAAATATATTAGTGAGATACTTCACAATTCTTTTTTCATACCAAGTCTTCGGAATCTGGTGTGTATTTTATGTACATCTCAGTTCGAGCCAGCCATCCTCTAAGTGCTCCATGGCCACATGCGGCTGATGCCTATTGTATTAGACAGTGCAGTTCTAGGGTAAGGCTAGGAGCTGGATGCTGTAGCTATGTGTCCACTCATTGCCGAGAGAGAGAAAGAGTTTTAGATGTTGGAGCCAATCTAAAGGAGCCCAGTGGAGGACTGCTTGGTGGCGGGGGCACAGCGGGTGGGTTTGGGTTACCAATAGGAAATGTGGAAGGGAGCCAGTCAAGATAGAAAGTTCTGGACTCGGGGAAGCAAGTCATGAATTGAAATATTCCAGTCATTCAGCCATCCCTCCTGGGAGCAAAGAATCTCCTTCTAGCCATAGGACTTAATCTGAGTCTTTCCAAACCATCATCCTTCTAGGGCTGACAGGATATAACCAATACTTCCAGTCCAAATAGAAGCTTTTTGCATTTAATTATCATATGCAGCTCCAACTAAGGCTCTTTGTGTTCATGAAATAGCATTATATATAATTGACTGATCATCTCCAGCCAGTGGTACAGAGGCTTAGCTTCTCAACAGTATACTAATCCCTGGGATTATCACAATTTAGTGACAAATGAGTTACATTAGACGGGATTGGGGAGTTCTAATCATCAGCCCAATTGTGCCTTCTATTCTGGTCCTGACTTCCCTGTGCCACTAAATGGTCCAGAAAACATCACCAGGATTCCAACTACTGGCGTCTGACTTGAGTCTGTGCGTTCATCACCAACGTACCCTTCAGGGAGTAAAACTGTGATTCAGGTATCCTTACGTCATGTGCAGAAATCTGGTGCTGAAAATCATCTGATCCTAAGGATCTAATCAAGTACCTGAGCCAGACCCCTGCCAACTTTTTTTCCCCCCGACAACGAGATGTTTTGTTTTGATTTGTCAATATTGGTTGGGGTGGGAGGAGTGGTCCACTCGGTTCAAAAAGATGGAGATTGGTGTTTTCTTATTTTCCTTTGTTTGAAGCTGTGTGTCTGGCCAATGGAGTTTGGGAAAGGGAACCCACTTCTGTGCAATCCATCCTCCTCCCTGGCTGACATACTGTTCCTACCCCCTCCTTCCCCTCCGTCCCTCTCTCTTGGCAACCCTCTGAGGCTTTCGTCCCTAATTTGATTGTCGTAGCTGACACTGTCAATCTGAAATCCAGTAGCATGTCTAATGCTGGCTGGACAAGGGGCATGCAGAAGGAGTCGAGGGAGAGGCAAATTCATCTTGAGAAGTAGCTTTATGTAAATCGATCCTTTGGCCGAACGCTGGAGCCAAGCATTTGCTGATTAATTGGAGAAGCGTTCTTGTCTTCTTTAGAGAGATGGCCCAAATGGAGTCCGCTCTTCTTCACAAAGACATTCCCATGCCCAAAAGCCTTTTGCAATTAGGAGATGAAACCTTGCGAGTGAGGGAGTGGGGGGAGCGTTTATGGAATTTTTCTGAAATGAAGCGTGTGCACTTGGCCTGCCTCGTGATTAATTGCTGACCTGAGTACCCTCATTTGCCTCCCAGACGGTGTCCTGACAGTGAAAGTTCTGAGGCACAGCATCCCATAGGTGAAGATTTGCTTGTGCACTAATCAGCAAAAATGAAGAGGGTAGCTAGCGTGCTTTCTACATGTGTTTTTCTTGTGGATTCCAAATGTATATTTTCAGTTACCGCTTGGGCCCATTTCTGTTAGCAACAGAAAGGAGGGAGTGCATCTGTAATGGACGCAGTCCCCTTTCCATGTCTTCTAAACTTTGCCAGAAAAAGAAAGCTCCAGCGAGATGGCACATCATCCTCCAGGGTGGTCTTTTAACTCCGTCCCAGGGCACTGTTTAACTTGCCTTTACCAAGGTAAATGAGGGGCCTGCACACAGGTAAAGTGAGTTTGGATCTGGAAAGACTGCTTGCTGCTGCTGACCTACACGCTGACCAGAGGTGGAGCTGGTCAGGTCACATGGTCTTCCCCACTGTCCCCTCCCTCCCCCACTAAATTATCAGCTTCACGTGGTCAGGGACTTTTGCTAAGCACAAGGCCTGACGCATAGCTTAAAAAATACTTGTTGAATGGATAAAAGAAATAGTTGAAATGATTTCACGCCGTTGCCTGGTTCAAGGATGATAGAGAATAAATCTCAAGCTATGAGGATTTTTTTTTCCAAGTCCAGTTTGTCCATTTAGATTAGAAAGAGCTCTGGCCTCTTGTTGTAGCTTTCCACCTCCACCTGCCTGATGGAGTATCATGTGTGTGAAGTAACGCCACTAGAATAGGCTTGCATTCTCAGGAGCCACAGATAAATTCTCCAACTGAGAAGCGTTTAGTGAGCTAAGCTGAAGTGTGGGAATGAGCAATTATCCTGGGAAGGTAGGCTAAGCAGATGAATAATTAGGTTTTGGGGGGACAGAGATTAAACCTGGCCTGAGAGGGTGCAACAGATTTGGAAAGTGGATTCGACCCAGAAAGGGGCTGTGTGCCTGACAATGTTTCATCTCCCCACTTCTGATTTCTGGCACTCGTGGAGACTAGGATAATATAAGATAATGAAACTCTGGCTGTCGAAGGAGACACTTTGAGCCTCAAGCTGCAGGAGATGTCAAAAGGGGATGACTGGAGGTGAGGAAGTTTTGATGATCTTTGTGATAATCTGCTCTGTGATCAGTCTCCTCACCGCCGAACTGTCTAAAAGATCTGGAAGCCCTCAAGGAGCCTGAGGATTTGCAGAAGTCAAGTCGGGGGTGGGAGAGGAGGAAGCGGAGGTGGGAAGGAGAGAGGCAGCCCAGAGCAAGCCGCGACTGTAGTTTGGGAGCAGTTGAAGCCACTGTCCAATGTCCACCCCGTGTAACCTTAAATGTTCAACTTGATGAGGAGGAAAGAGTTCTTTGCACTTTCCTCTGGATGCCGTGTGCGTGCCTGATGCTAAGACCAACGTTTTGTGGACTGAACAACTCCTCCCTCCCACACTTAAGGGGATACAGCACTGGGGTTACTCTTCTGCGATCCATCCTGTTTTCTTGAAGACCTGGGAGGCGGCAGGGGCAGAGGAGGAGGCTCAGCTTTGGGCTGCAGCCGTCCAGAGGCTGGAATTTGGAATGCAGGGCTGCAGCTCAAGGAAATGTGCCTTGTATATGCCTGTTCTTTCTTGTAACTTTTCAGAACCCCATCAAACAAGTGAAATCTCTACGGTGAAGGTGAGATGCTATCCCAGGGGCCATCTGCCAATAAAATCAATGTGGTTTCAGAAAGGCTCGAGATTATCTTCTACCGAGGCAGGAAAGCAATTCAGCAAGAGCTCAGCGCTCTGAGTTGCAAAGCCAGCTTCTGGAAGCCCAGTGTTAGATAAAGTATATAGCAGCTTAAGGCATTAGGCTATGTTAATACTATAGAAGCACATTTCTCATCATGACCCTTGCAGCTATTTACTATTCCACTCAAAGCAATTACAGTTATTGCTAATAACTCACACCTGTGGCTGTCCTGGTATTGAGGAAAGGAGAATAGATGCTGTTCTCTGGCTTATTTATGTAAAAATAGATGCAGTTCAATAGATTTACACCAAGTTTGAAGTTAACACTAATATTTAATCCCAGACCTGCTTCTGGCCATTTAGCTTGAAAGGCACCAGACAAGGGATGTGAGCGCTGGGAGAACCCAGCAAACCGCAAAGATGACATTAATTAGTGACGAGCGTGAGACTGCCGCCACTAGTCTCATGCCAGATACAATAAACTCCCCTGTCCCAGGCAAAGAGGACAGGACCTCCACAGTAAGAGGTGGGGGAGGGAGAGGGAAAAAAGGGGAAACACCTCCCTGGCCTCTCTGAGACTGTGCAGTGATTGCAACCTGAGCCACACTCTTCCTGGCAACTCAACTCCTTTCCTTTCATACCTGAGCCCAGAAGTCCTGCATATGGTCAAGGTCCCGGGAGGCAGTGAGGCACAGTATCAAAAACATGGCTCAGGTGCTTGGAAGACCTTGGTGTGAACTCCAGCTTTGCCTCTTGCTAGCTGTGTGACTTTCCATGAGTAATTACCCTGTCTGAGCCTCAGTCTCCTCATCTGTAAACTGGGGACAGTGAAGTGTCAGGGGATTATTATAAAATGCCTAATGAGTTCAGAGCTCTTTGCTTGTTGCCATGGCTCATCATAAGCACTTAATAAATACTAATTATTATGAGTGCTGCTTGCATCTGTTCGAGTCTGCAAACACTCTGAGTTGAAGACAAGAAAATCCCTGCCTCCTTTGTCCCATAAAATATTACACAGGAACTGTAAAACAGCAACTCAAGGTCAAGCTTAATATCAAAGGAAGCAATAATTGTGTTCCACTCAAAGCTGTGTTTCAAAGGTCCTGCAGGGAGACTCAATCTCTTGGAATCTCCCAGGCTCTCCCGAGGATGGAGAGGGTGGGGCGGCAGAGAGAGGAACATAGGTGAAAGCTGCACAGCTCTCTGTAACCCCCTAGGAAGCTGGCTGGACATGGCTGGCTGTGCAGTCACTGCTGTGCAGAGGAGAACTGGGCAGGAGATTTCCATCAAGAGGAAGAAGAAGAAGGAGAGCCAGAAGGCAGCTGGTGGTACAGCAGGGAGGAGAGGCTAAGATCACAGCCCAGGCAGGGTTCAGACTGGGAACTGGCCTCAACACAACACAGTTCTGGGCTGAGAGCAGACTGTTGATCCAGCTGCCTCTGCACAGACTCAGAACAAGCCAAAGTAGTCCTCCACCTTCCAAAGGAAGCTGGGGACTTGCGTGAGCTTCCAAGGGGTCCAGAGCCATGCAGGAAACAGCCTTCATAGGAAAGGCTGAGATCAGTCAAGGTGGGAAGGCCAGCTGACTTTGCTACTAAAGCAAATTCCCGGGCTGTGGTTAGTCTCCTGAGAAGAGACTCTTCACCACCCTGTGAAAACTGTCCTGGGGCTTTTACATTTCAGTGAAGGGTCACCATTAATACAGTGATCACCATGTACCCAGGGAGTTAGGTGCTGCAGGTCAAAGCTAAGTAACTGAGAAGACACAGTCCCTGGGAGAGGACGACTTGGGACAGCAAGTATGACGTCACCTCTTAGGAAATGAAGGCCACCTGTGCAGATGGAGCCGGCTGCTCGAGGCAAGACCGTTTTCCTATCCCAGAGTGAAGGCGGTTGCTCAAGGATCAAGGGGGTGGAACCAGAGAGGCAGCCTCTGTTATGCTGCTGTGGAGGCTATCATGGGTTCTACCTCCATGAATGAGAGATCTCCTCTGAAGTCAATGTTGGTGGGCAGGAGAACGCAAGCAGAGAGGGATAGAGATGGATAGATAGATGGATGGATGGATGGATAGATAGATAGATAAGATACGAGAGAGAGACACAGGGAAGAGAGAGAGACATGGAGAGAGAGAGAGAGAGAGAAAGACTGGCAGGCAGAGAGACAAAAACCAAGAGGGAGGCAGGGAGAAAGAGACTGACACCGTGAGAAAGAATAAAACTAGAGAAAACAAAAGAAAAAAGAAAGCCAGAGAGAAACCCACATGCATAGAGATAGTCACTGCATAGAAGAGACCGTGAAAGGCACAGACACACAGAGAAAGAGAGCTGCATAGGTATGAGATAAAGAGAAACAGGATGGAGGCAGGTTCGCACACACATAAAGGAGACGGGCTGAGAGAACAAGAGACGAGAAAAGCAAGAGGAAAAGGATCCGGCGGAGGCCAGCAGGGGTTTGTGAGGCCGGAAGACAGGCACCTCTCCGAAAGACCCCAGGGTTTGGGCTTTCCCACAACCAGGAGACCAAGAATGGGAGGGGGTCCGAGGCCTCTCTCGCATCCAATGTGGGAGGCTGCTCTAGGGCAAGGAGGTGTCATCCTCCCTGTCTGGACCCTTCCCTGAGTTCACGGCTCCATCTCCCATCCCAGCCTTGTCCTCCGGGACAAACCCTCCTCCCCCAAGGAGGGGAACTACGCAGACCAGGGGAGGGGCTGCCAGGGCTTCTCCTAAGCTCCCATCTCTAGCGGGTCCAGTGCTTCCTGTCTCCCTCAGCTCTGGAAGCCAGACACAGGGCTTTGGCGGAGAAAACTTGTAGAGGTTTCAAACTTTTTACATTACAAAGCGAGTTTTTAAAAGCTCCATAAAATTTCAAGGCACATACTTAATGTTCAAATGGCAGAATACATCGATCCCTGCCCATCCTCTAGTATCTTAAGTTTACCCAGAGGAGCATTTTATTTAATTAACTTGGTGCTTTATTAATATAAATATTCTCCTATTGATCATAAGAGGGCCTGACAGGCATTCGAGCTGGGTATACATCACCTTCCCTCTGAGCAACGCCACTTAGAGGAGGAGCTGGCTCTGAATCAAGGAAAGTGGCAGGAAGTGGTCCCCTGGGATGTCAGGCGCGGATGAATCTACAGCATTTTTATGGAGGCAGTCTTTTCATTTTTTTTAAGATCCAGCTCCTTACTTCTCTTAAAGCAGAAAGCATATGGAAATGAGATATGAAAATGGTCTTGGCTTACATGTATCAATTAGGCATGTCAATACCTTAATTAAATCGCTGAACGAGATTTATACCAGTGAGTATGTTTTATAGTTATAATAGCTTTTTTGGCTACTGTTCAAAATGTCAAATACATTGTAAAAAGGGGATTTAAAAAAGACATAATTGACATTCTGAACCGAAGCCAGTTTTTTTCTTCCCTTCTTTCTTTCCTCTTTATTCATGTAATTTTGGAGAATATATATAAAGTAATGGACCTTAGAATGGATTGGGTTTTTAGACGTCTTTTTTATCCTTCAATTCTAATCCATTTTATCAACTTTTCTAAGCCTCAGATCACTGAACCTACTAACGCCCCTCACTTTCTTCTGGGCCTTTGGAGCTTGCTTTTTAATAATCTATAACTGAAGCTCCCTGGCTGCACCCACAGAAAAGAAAACATACTCTCTGCCCTGACGAACAAAACCCCAAACAGGGAATAAGGTTAAAAGGCCCTATGACGTGAGAAGGCTATTACTATAACATCAAAACACTCAGGTAAAAGTGTTCTTAATCTCTTATGTAAAAGCCTATTCTCTTTAACTTATGTGGCAAAGAAAGTAAAGATTCTCCCTCCTTTCTCCTTATACTCTTTTTCTCTCTGAGCTTTTCTAAATCATTTTTTCATTTATTTCTAACCATGACCTATTTCCCTAAGGATAGAAAACCGAGAGAAGACCTTCTAGATACATACAAAAAAACACAAAAAAGGAAGAAGAAATGGTCGGGGAAGTTTGCACTCCTGTCATGGATTCCTCCCAATAAGTCAGAGACAGAATGAGCGAAGCTGCAAGTATTGCCATGTCGGTTCAAGGTTATTATCTAACACTGCGAATGCAAAAAAGAAAATGAAAGAAAAAGAATATACGTGATTTGGGGGCACTCATCTGAAATGCACAAGTGCACTTCAAGTCTTGGTTAAATACTCCAGTCCTGAGATCTCAGCCAGGCCATGGGTTGAACGCTGCCCTAAAGCAGGGTGACCAGAGGCAGGAGGTGGGCTCCCCTTGGGCTTTGTGCTCGATGATCCCCCTGAGGCTCTGGCCTTTGAGGACTGTGTCTGTGGCCTCTCAGCCTTTCACAGCCAAGCTCCTCCCAATTTCTGGGGAAGAATGACACCAAACAGAGGCTCCAGAGGGAAGCAAGAACCAGGTCAGTCCTCCCATTCTGATTCGCTTTGCTGACATGATCTGGCTGAGATTAGGGGAAAGAACTAAATACCGTGACCATTATTGGATTCTATTCAGAATAAAGCATCTTTGCTCAGAACCTATGATTCTTAACAAATTTTGGAGCCCAAAGATCCAATCTTCTTGGTTTACAGACGGCAAAACTGAGGCCCCCAACGAGAAAAGATTTGCCCAAAGTCACACAGTTTGGGGCAAGAACACAGGACCCTGACTCTGTGGACAAGGCCCCTGTCCTCCTTGTGGGTTGTTTCTGTTTAATATCAATAGGGGGGCTTCCCTGGTGGCGCAGTGGTTGAGAGTCCGCCTGCCGATGCAGGGGACACGGGTTCGTGCCCCGGTCCGGGAGGATCCCGCATGCTGCGGAGCGGCTGGGCCCGTGAGCCATGGCCGCTGAGCCTGCGCATCCGGAGCCTGTGCTCCGCAACGGGGGAGGCCACAACAGTGAGAGGCCCGCATAACGCAAAAAAAAAAAAAAAAAAAAAAACAATAGGGTAGGACAGGAGGGAGGTCTGGGTGCAGTAGCTGTCATTTGCCTGGTTACCAGGGGGCACCCTGGCTGATCCAGCTACCTGCGCAGGTGCCCTCCTCCTCTGCTCTCTCCGCGACACGTGAACTGCTTTCCTGATGCTCTGCTTGCATTTAAAACGGGTAGTCTTTCCAGATCCATCCGCCCATCCAACAAACATTTATTGAGCACTTACTATATGCTAGACACGGTGCTGGGCACAGGGGCAGAGGGGGGTGAACTAGCTCTCTGTTCATGCAGCTTATAGGGAAGACAAATATACGCCAATAATTGTTCAGATGAGCATTTATAATTTAGACACTATGAAGAAATACAAGATGCTTGTATGATAGGAACATGTTTAATAAGAGAGCTCAACCCATACGAGACAGCCAGAGGAATGAAGCTCCAATGGAGACACGAAGGATGAGGAGGAATAATGCAGGGGAAGAGTGTTTGTGGTTGGAGTTCGGTGTAATGGTTCTCAAAGTACAGTCTCTGGACCAGTATCATGTGGGAACCTGTTAGAAATGCAGATGCTTGGGATGCAATCCCAGACGTTCGAAGTTAGAACCTCAGTGGGTGGGGAACGGCCACCCGTGGAGTTTTCTCCCCAGGGAAATAATTGTTTTGTTTTGTTTTTTAATTTTAGTGGAAATTTAAAAACATACATGAAAGTAGAGAGAATAGTATAATAAACATCAACTTCAACAATGATCAATATTTTGCTCATTTTGTTTCATCTATCCCTGCCCCTCTCCTGCCCCCACACTTTTTTTTTTTTTTCTGGAGTATTTTAAAAGCAAATCTCAGACATCATGTCATTTTATTTATATACATATAAATATATTTCAGTATGCAATTCTAACCAATAGGAACTTTTAATTTAACCATCTAGCAATTATTACACCTAACAAAATTAACAGTCCTTATTGTTTGTAGTCAAGATTTAAACAAAGCCAAGGCACTGCATTTCAGCTACCTGTGTTTTAAAGCCCTTCTGGGACTTCCCCGGTGGTCCAGTGGTTAAGACTCCATGCTCTCAATGCAGGGGGTCCGGATTCAATCCCTAGTCAGGGAACTAGATCCCGCATGCTGCAACTAAGAGCCCGCATGCCACAACTATTAATAAAAGAACCCGCATGCCACAAGGAAGATCCCGTGTGCCACAACTAAGACCTGGTGCAGCCAAATTAAAAAAAAAAAGAAAAACAAAAACCCAGCCCTCCAGATGATGCTAATACCCATGGGAGTTTGAGACCCACTGGCGTAGAGCATGCTGGGAAAGAGAATGTGTGGGGAGGATGCTGAGATGGTAAGCATAGGGCATGCGTGATTTGAGGAGCAGACCAAGGTGAGCGTGGCTCCAGTGGGGCAGGGAGAGGGTAGTGGCTGGTGGGGTGCTCGTTGGGAAACAGGAGGGGATGGCAGATGGGATCTGGTTTGGACATGATCCAAGGACAAGGAGAGCCACTGAAGGCTTTTAATCAGGGGAGAGGACAGTTCATTGAATGTTGATGAGAACCTCACAACGAAACAAGCAGACCAACAGGAATAGGCCTTCCTTACGCTGATTTGGAAAGCCAATTAAAAAATAACTGATATTTTAACTAATTCACATTTACATGTAAATTTTCATTTAAAAAGCCACAGGCTGTCACTCTCTCACCATATGCTTCTTCCCCATTCCATTCTCCACAGTGAGGAATAAGCCCTGAGTCTCCATGCACACGAAGTGGGGCAGGAGAAGAACGGACAAAGAGCGCAGGAGCAGCCGGGCTCCCTGCGGGTGTGAGACGGGCACCCCTGGAAACCCCGAGCTCTTGCTTCAGTATGTTCTCCCGGTCAGGGCTTTACTTGTTTTGGTATTTTGGGTTTCATTACCAGAGGGAGTTAGGTCCCATTCTCCAGGTGAGAGGACCATAATCCCAATGTCACAGAAAGCCAGGGCAGAACCCCTGAATCCCTCGCTCTTTGTTCTAGCTGCCCAGGCAAAAAGAGTGCACTTGGGGGCATGGAATGAATGACTCGAGAGTTAAAGTGCATTCAGGCCTGGCTGCACTGCTGTGCACGCACGGCTGGAGCACAGTGCCCTCCTACTGGCCCTTCTCAAGGCGCCCACCCACCTCTCCTCACCTCTCTGTCCTCACCCCTGACCCCAGCTCTACACTAGCTATCCCTTCCTACTCTCCATACACATCAGTCATGGTGCTTCCTCCCAGCATCTAGTTCAGTGGGTTTTAAATTATTATTTAAATGCAGAATTGTTTTGTTGAAGGGGTGTCTCCCTAGTACCTACAAATTGGCACTTGCCCTCTACCTCTACAAGGATTAAATCATGAGCTGCTGCGGCTGCTGACTTTCAACACTCCCTGAAAGGAATTCAGGGTGGAGAGCAGAGATGAGGCGCGCTGGGAAAAACTGGCAGAACAGGTCTTCAGATAGTTAGATATTTTCAGGAGCCGATGTTATGAGCCCAATCCTTGTATCTCCTCATATCTAGAGAAGCACTAAGATCCTTCATGGTGACGTCTGCTCCTCATGACTAGCAGGAACCTTCACAAGACTGGCAAAAACCTTCTGCAAAAACTATGTTCTTGGGACTTCCCTGGTGGTCCAGCGGTTACGACTCTGTGTTCCCAATGCAGGGGGCCCGGGTTCGATCCCTGGTCAGGAAACTAGATCCCACATGCCACAACTAAGAGCCTGCATTACCCAACTAAAGATCCTGCGTGCCGCAACGAAGACTCGGTGCAGCCAAATAAACAAACATTTAAAAGAATGTGCTTGATTGCATGTACTCCCCCTTCACCAAAATCACATATGTACTAACCTTCTCCCCAACCTCTTCAGGGCAGTTTCTCAGAGCTATCTGAAATGCTGTCTCCCAGGCTACAGTCCTCATTTTGCCCCAAATAAAACTTAACTCGCAACTCTCACATTGTGCTTTTTTTTTCAGTCGCCAGTACCCCGATGTACAAAATAGATCTCACTGGAGCTTCTCTGACTGAAGTGGTGGGTTGACATGGGAGCCCAGTGTGGTTGTACCCCCAATAACCCAGGGCACTTTGACACATTTTGAATACTACCAACCCCCTCAATTTACTCAGGAGGAAGCAGTGTCCCAAGGGTCAATGCCTTGTCTGAGGCACTCAGCAGAGAGGACCCTGAAACACCTACCTTTAATGTTCTACTGCCTCTCACTCCGTTTCCAGAAGCTTAGAAATGTTCAGGTCAGGGGGAACTATCCTCAGTGAAGACTCAGTTTTACTTCTTCCGAACTTGCCTCCTAGTAACTAACTTGGGGACCACACATTCTACATAAGAAAACCCACACTTCATTTCCCTCATGGCCTTTCCTGCTCAGTTTGCATGGGGTAGAAGACTAGTGAGAAGATGGCCAGTGAGAAAAAAACCCCAAATAGCTGAATTCTCCATTCCTGATCATCAGTCTCTGTGTATTTACAGCTGTGAATCAGAGCGCCCCTCAGAGAGAAAGTTACAGAATTGTAAAGTTCTGACTTTTACCTCCTCTGCGGGGGCTAATCCAGAAAACTTTACTTTAGAAATAATAATTATAATAGCAATGATAATAATACCTTGCACATACTTAACTAGCACTTAACACGGTGCTAGTATTCTTCTAGGCATTTTTGCAAAGGTTTCAATTTCTCTTTCCTATCAGAACACAGAAAATAACTCCCAGACATCACTGCAAAATGCTAATTCCAGTTTTGGGCGCAGGCATAATGGCAGGAGGGTGAATTACAATGGAGATAATACATTCTGACAGACACGTGTGCATAATTAGAGGAACCCATAACAAAAGGGATCATGCCACTGGTCTCTGGGGAAGGGCAGTTCCTCTGTGCCATAGTTTTGGCAGCACAAGGGTGCCCTGGGCAGGCACAGAAGTTCTAGATAATTCTGGGGTTCCTTAGGGTTAAAATCTGATAACCTTCGTTAAAAAAATAGGGACTTCTAGACCCTGCTCATTGACAGCAATGCATCTATTGGGCACCATGTCATACTAGGAGTCATGGCTTAAGTTTGCACTCATATTTAGAGAAATAAACATTTGATGAACACCTACTATGTGTTCACTCCAACTTTGAAAACGATGATGAGGCAGGTACGGTTGTTCTGATTTTACATATAAGATCATCACAGTTCAAACACTAGGCAACTTGCCCAAGGGCACACAGCAAAGAGGAGCTGGGATTGCACGTGTCTGTCCTGACTCCAGAACCTTCTCCTGCCCTTGCCAAACCACAACATTTCCTTGAAGGAGCCTGGTTTGTCACACCCATCCTGCCCATCTTCCCCCCACCCCTTTCTGATATCACCCAGTTAGAAAGAAGGACACACTCAGGTAGGTACCCATGCACAAAGAGATCATGTCTAGACTTTTTGACCTTGGAAAGAAGATATAGCCTCCTAGTTTAATATTGTCAATCATTCTGTATTGTATTATTCTGTCAATTATTGAAATAGTATTTTATTTCACTATATTTCATTTATTGGGGTAATGCTAAAGCTTTGGCATTAATGAGGTGCTGGGGGTACAAAAGAAGTTGAAGAGGTAGTCTCTTTCTACAAGATTTTGCCTGATGTCCCATGTCATGTAGCATAAATTTGGGCATGGAGATTGGTTTCTGGGTAAGTCCTTGGTTGAGGCACTGAGCAAAGCATTAAGAGGGGGAGAGAGCTAAAGAAATACAAGTGTCCTGGGGGATTCCCTGGCGGTCCATTGGTTAGGACTTGGAGCTTTCACTGCCGTGGCCCGGGTTCAATCCCTGGTGGGGAACTAAGATCCTGCAAGCCAAGCAGCTGGGCCAAAAAAAAAAAAAAAAAGAAGAAGAAGAAGAAGAAAAAGAAATACAAGGGTCCTATAAGGACTTAGCTAGAGTGCTAGAAACAGCAAGCACAGAACTCAAATTATCAGCAAGTCCTAATTTCTGCCCCACATCCCTCAGAAAGCAGAAATAGTGTGTTTTCTCATAAGGAAAAGATCACATTCCTCTCCCAACCTTACCCCTATATTTAATTTATTTTAAAAATAAATTTATTTTTTTTTGGCTGCGTTGGGTCTTCGTTGCTGCGCACAGGCTCCCTCTAGTTGTGGCGAGCGGGGGCTACTCTTCATTGTGGTGTACGGGTTTCTCACTGCGGCGGCTTCTCTTGTTGCAGAGCACGGGCTCTAGGCGCACGGGCTCTAGGCGCACGGGCTCAGTAGTTGTGGCTCGCAGGTTCTAGAGCACAGGCTCAGTAGTTGTGGCGCAATGGGCTTAACTGCTCTGCGGCATGTGGGATCTTCCCAGACCAGGGCTCGAACCCGTGTCCCCTGCATTGGCAGGTGGACTCTCAACCACTGTGCCACCAGGGAAGTCCCACCCCTATATTTTAAAATTCAAGAAAGGAAAGAATGGGAAAAATATCTTAACACACCATACCATTCCGTTATAGTTAAAAATACAGAAAGGGCTTCCCTGGTGGCGCAGTGGTTGAGAGTCCGCCTGCCGATGCAGGGGACACGGGTTCGTGCCCCGGTCTGGGAGGATCCCACATGCCGCGGAGCGGCTTGGCCCATGAGCCATGGCCATTGAGCCTGCGTGTCCGGAGCCTGTGCTCCGCAACGGGAGAGGCCACAACAGTGAGAGGCCCACATACCGCAAAAAAAAAAAAAAAAAAAAAAAAAAAAAAATACAGAAAGGATTAAAACGGCCAGACCACATTAAAACTAATGACCGGTTGGTACAACCCTTCGTTGCCTTGGTGTTGCCCATTGTCTTCAGCAATAAAGAAACATCACAGGCAATTTATTGGGAGTTATTCTCAAATGAATTGCATTTGCTGAGAAGAGCACATTTAGCATTTGGTGATTCATATGTGGGGAACATTATTGCTCTGGTAAAGAGCTTAGAATAAGTGAGATTTAGAGCCCAGGGGATAAAAAAACCTGATGGTTTAAGTTTAATTGAAATTTTAAAAAGCACGCATTCATTATGTGTTTGTGCGTGGTTATGAATCTGGATAAAAGTGCATCAGGAAAGTTTTGTCTAGATCCCAAATCATTAACAGGGGTTATCTCTACAGTGAGGAGAGGGATTGGGAAGAGGGTAAACAGGGAATTGTCCATATTTTTTTTTCAATAAAAACAGAGGAGGGGCTTCCTTGGTGGCACAGTGGTTGAGAGTCCGCCTGCCAATGCAGGGGACGCGGGTTCGTGCCCCGGTCCGGGAAGATCCCACATGCCGCGGAGCGGCTGGGCCCGTGAGCCATGGCTGCTGAGCCTGCGCGTCCGGAGCCTGTGCTCCACAACGGGAGAGGCCACAACAGTGAGAGGTCCGTGTACCACCACCCCCCAAAAAAATAGAGGAATAGAAGAATATATGGCCCAACATATACACTTTATAGCTCTTGATATTTCTGTATTTTAAATGATTTTTATAACAGTATTCATAGGTGATATGTGTCTACTTGAAAGTTAAAATTGAAGGGAGTGATTACACTTCCAAGAGCTCCTTTTTACTGCTCCCTTCCTCACCAGGTAGTTTAGTCTCTGCCCTCCAAGTGGCTGATGCCAGGCCCTTTGCTCCACCAAGCTTCTGTGTCCATGCAGAAGCACAGCTGCAGGTCAGCTAGGCAGGGTGGCCTTGGCCCTAGTACCTCACACTAAAAGGCAGATCATGGGAGCATAACTGCCTGCTGTCCTTTCTCCTCATCTGTGTGGCTGGTTTATCAGGATGTAAATGTATCTACAGCTTCCCAGTTGGAAGACCTTTCTTTCTTATTTTCTTTAACACCTGTATGCACACAGATGCAACATTCTTCTTTTGAAAGTTACTTTTCAAACTTTTCCTTTCCTTTTTTTTATTATATAGGGAATAGAAAAGACATCTTGAATACTTTGTTAATCAAAAGGCAAGTTATTCAACTGTATTAAAGAAGGATCATGTAAATGCAAAGAAAAGGCCAGGAAGGTAGCATGCCAGCAGATGAAGTATCATCAACCCTGAGTTGGAGGCTGTGAGAAAATGAGTGACTTTTTTTCTCTGTGATGATTGGTCATGGCCACTTTTGCTCCAGTGACTTTAATGATGGTATTATACTTTAAAAAAGTAAGGAAATTTATGTATTATTTTCTAAGAGCAATACATATATAAAATAAAGACTTTTTAGAAAATATAGGAAGGTAGAAGCAATTACCTATAATCCTTGTACGTGAAATAACCACTGTAAACATTCTGCTTATTTCTTTCAGTCTGTCTTCTATGGATCCATCTGTGTGTGTGTGTCTGTGTGTGTGTGTGTTTATATACATATATATGTAAATGAATATATAAATAAATATACATATCGAGAGAGAGATGGAGGAGAGGCTTAGCTTTATACTCTTTTTTTTTCACTTAACATCACATCGCAACCTGGGGGGCTATGCACGCACGGGGTGGGAGACAGAGGGAGACTTTTTATCATCTGTATCATTTGAATTTTGAGCCATTTAAATATACTGCCTATCTTCAAATAGATTAAAATGTAATTCCCCATTATATTTAGCCTTTTCCCGTGCTACTGCCTTTTGTATACTCATCTTTTTAAGTGGCCACATTATACTCCTTGCAAACATTCTGGAAGGAACAGCGACCATGTCAGTCATCCCATCAGTGGTGGACCAGTCCCCTCGGTCCCCCTGACCTTCCCACACCCTTGCCTGATCTCTCCTTAAATCTGCCTGAAGAACATGCGGTCCACGGCTTGGTCTGCAGAGACGGAGGGCAGGTTTCCACCAGAGCTGATGTCACTCTGTGGAAATGAAGCCTGCTGTCAAGAAGCATAAGTGGTGCAGGAGCACAAGAGATGCCGAAGAGCCTGAATGAACAGTGCCACCAGTTCCCAGACCTCCCATGACCGCACTGCTGAAGTGAGAGAAGGCAGAGCTCTGTGGATGGATCTTTCCTAAGGCGGCTCCAGGGACTTCTTCCTCGTATGACAAGGGATTTTAGGACACCTGTAATCAGGGTAACAAACTGTGCAAGGAAACGCAGCAAGGACATGCACTAAAAAAATGAAATTCTGAAGACCAACAAACATGGCTCATTATAGATCCTTATCCTGAAATAGTATAAAAAAGCAGACCAGATAATAAAGTTCACTGCAGTTTTTCTAACCATGATTACCCTAGAGCATGTCTTAAGAATGATAAATGTTTTCAACCTCTATTTCAAAATAAAAATGCTTCTCATGTAAGACCTATGGAGGAATGGCAGTCATTTCTGCGCAAGAGGCTCCCCGCAATGCTAGTAACACCTACTTAACCCCTACCTTGACTTTCAACCTCCCTTACAGATACGAAGGTGACATGGAAACCACATCAGGGTACCCACCCTGTCTTCTTGCCTTTTCTCTCAATACACTCAAGGGCTTTTCTACACAAACTCGTGTCATACACACAGACTTCTGTCCTGTGGTCACACATCCATCATGCCCGTGTGCTTATGTGAATAGAGAGCACCTGAGATAGCAAGGGTCACTCCTGGAGGCTGTCCTCCCACAGAGGACCAATATTTAGGGCACAGTCTTACTTCTTGTGGATTCTCCCTCTGCCTACAGCAGCTGTTGCAAACTAGAGTTTAATTTGGCTTGCATGTCCTCTAAAAAAAAAAATCTCAGCCAACATTTTAAAACTGGGAGATTTATATAAACATCTGGATTTGGGGCTACTCTTGAAAACTCTGAAGAGCCACCCATTTAGGCCGTCTCTCCCACTGCACAAAGCTCAGCGGCAGCTGCCCTCTGTGGAACGGGCAGGCAATTTTTATTTCGAGTTCAGCATCGTCCACAGAAGTCCCCGTTGCCTCCTAACCTTGAGGTCCCTGTGTCCACTGCCATTTGTCATCAGGCTTGCATTGTTGTTTTTCTGATCGTAGAGAAATAATTTTATTACACCTGCCCGTTTCACTCAATTACTTTACTTGAAGGCATTTGTGCTGTAATCCCTGGCCTAGAGTTTTGAGAATATGGCCTGAAGATTTATTTAGGCGCTATAAATGGTAAGAGACACAAAGAACAAAACCATGCCTTCTGCTTTTTCCTCCACTGTGGCGATTGCCCTAACTCAGCTCCTCCTGGCATTAAAACCGGGTTTCTGGTCTGGGTTTGAGCACATTCTAAGGGACTGATGCTCGTGGTCCCCTGGGTCAAGACTCTGGATCCGTCCACCTAGACCCGGTTGTACTTTCCAGCCTTTCCCCAAAGAAGCCCTGCCTTCCCCTTTGCACGATCTGCTTTAAACCCATTAACTTAATCTGTCACAAATGTGCAGCATTCCCTTTCTTGTTAAACATGGACAGATAGGTACATGATTGCAAAGCTGAGAGAAGCACATAATCAAATGATTTTGTGCAGAACCAAACCATCTGGGCTGAAAACAAGCTTCTTAAAATAATTTTTTCTCCCCTTGATGGTGGATCACATTAGAGTATTTAACTCTTTGGCTGGTCCAGTCTAGCTATGCAGAGGAAGTCTATTTACTTACACGGTAATGATACTAAAGGTTCACTGTAACTTAACCTCTGCCATCATAGAAAAATCAGTCTCTAGACTAAAAGAGCGAAATGAGCAGAAGTTCCATTACATTAGCTTTTACTCCAGTTGTTTAAAGAAATATTTTACCCATAGATACACATACACACACGTTTATATAATCACCTATGCACATTCATATGGTGACACATTTACACACATACATGCACGCCTGGCCATGCATAATGGATGGATTAAACCATCACACGACACTTGCAAAGTTAGATGGTGATAACAAGTGCGTCTTTATACTTGATCAAAATGACCTCTGAGAACAGAACCTCTTTCAAAACAGTTTATGCTTTGTATCCTTCACGAGGGCACCTGGAGCCCTACCTATGAGACCAGGAGAAGTCACAGACCTCACCCCTATTTTGTAAAGAAAATACTAATGAAACTCCTAGACTCTGGGAAATGGAGAGTGCAGCCTGATATTTTGCACCGGGTAAAAGAGCAGAAGCAGAAAAAGCTGTGTTTAAAACCAAGCAGCTTCTCCACTGGTTTGACGAAAGCCTGCCTCTTCTCTCTGGCCCTGTCTCTCAAATCAGCCTGACTTCCCAAGACAAATAATGCACGTTAATTAAATACCACATGATTATTAAAAACACTTGTGAAGAATAATTATTATGTCTGCAACAGATATATGTATGTTAGACTGCAGTGCATACTTTTGATAATTTATGGAGTATCTGAGCTGTAGCTATATCCTATTAGTTTCACCCTTTTCTTTACAATCTCCAAATGCTGGTATAACTAGTGCACGTGGGAGAACAGCTGCATTGTGGATTTAAACTTATTTTCTCTCACTTATCATTAGCTCCCAGTGAGTATGCTTTTAATGAAGAGTCTCTGATTAAAAATGGGGTTTTGCAAAATCTACATTAAATGCATGGCTTAGGAACTGTTTTATAAAACAGTCTCACCACACGTAACTCTTGTTAGCATAATGAAAACATATACATGCATTCTATCAACAGCAATAAGAAGTGGCCATCATTTAACCATTGTCAGGCTACCTTTCTAACGAATTCCAGCCCCTGATTTCAGAATAAAGGAGGTTTACATTAGGTGGTGTATTTGATGTCAGGATTATAGTGGGGAAGGCCGGCCGCTTAGAGTACATAGCAAATTCAGGTTCAAGTTTGAGATGTATCATTTTTTAGAGAAACCTTTTTCTTACTGTGTCTTAATTCTCATCTCACTTAGAGAGTCTTCGAGAGGATTCGATATAACAACGTTTTAAAACTGCCAGACTGCACGATGCTGGCTGTGCTGGAACAGCTTTTTGAGTTGACTTTCATTCACACAACAATCATTACCATTTATCAAGCACTTAGTATGCACCAGTTTTTTCACCTTCTCCCTATTTAACAGACAAGAAAACCAAGGATCCAAGAGGTCAGGGAAGTCTCGTGTCACACAGCTAGGAAGCAGAAGAGTGAAGTATTGGAGCCAGACCATCTGACTTTGAAGTCAGATCTCTTTACCATGTGCTGCCTCTACCCTTCCTCTCTTGTGATTTCTCTCTCTCTTCCCATACATACCCCAGAGCCAGGAAAGTCTGGGTGTGTATTATGAACAGGCTCACCGCTGAATGTACATTATACCCTTTAATCCTCACAACGTCTCTGCAATATATTTTACACATTTCACAAATGTGCATCTATGCATCTATTACACTTGATTTGGCTTAGAGATTCCACCCCTCCCTGTCTTCAGATAGGAGATTCTCTTCTGGATTCTGAAGCACCCAGAGTCTAGAAGCCAAGATCAGCATTTAATTCCAGACTGGCTGCTACTATCGGAGTCATGTGAGGTCTACTGGCCTTTTCTCCCTAAAGGGAGCAAGCTCCTTACCACTTGCGTGTCCCCACCCCACTGTACCCTGCTCAATGCCCAGCAAGCACCTCCAGAGCTCGGTACATATGCACAGGAATGCAGTTGGTTGCTGTTGATCTGAGAAGCACTACTGCCCATTTGTTCAGTGACCAAAAGACCAGATTTTTAAACCTGCACCATTAGCTTTCCCCTAACCCAGCTGCTTTATTTGAACACTCAAATTGGCTTATAAACTTAGGATTTAACAAATTAATGCATGTCCATGATTTTAAAAAAATAAAGATATAAAATAAGTAAAACCACTATCTTTCCCCCCTCACTCTGACCTCTAGTCTCTTCCTCTAAAAAATATTTTCTTGTGTATCCTTCTTGAAAAATTTTATATACATAGTGGCATTTATCCATATTATTTAAAACTGGTACAACTGAGAAAATAACATACACACTGTTCTACGTTTTTCTTTTTTTAACGTAACGGTACCTTTTAAACTTAAGTGTACCTTTCCCATATTTGCGCACGCAGCCTTAGCTAACTTTTAAATGACCATATATTAATTCCTTTATAGATGGATGTGCTATGAACTATTAACTGGTCCCTTGTTGAATATTGGTTCCAGTGTTCTGTGGGGAGGGTGAACTTCAAGACATATATATTTTGAAATATTTTGTGAATATATCTGTTAGAAAAATTCCTTGAAGTGAAATTGCTGGGTCTAAAAGGATCGACACACTTAAAATTTTCATAAATATTGCCCAAGGGGGCCTCCAAAGAGGCTGCACTAATCCTATTTATTTTGAGTAGTTCACATTGACTCTGTAGGTCATAGTCCCCAAGGAGAGCCCTGAACTAGAGCTATTGCCATGGGCAGCATCATAATCCGCCCAGGGTTTGGGAAAAATTTAATCATGGTCAGAGATCCAATGGCAGCAGTATTAAGCTGTCATCTGCACGTAGAAAATGCAGAGCACGTATTGAATGTGCACCTTCCACTAGCTGCTGTCCTGTTACTTAGCCTTTCTGGGAAGAGCCTCTTGGCAGCTGAGGATGAGCATGACAGTCCTCCTGGGAGGCAGGAAACGTGGCTTCAAGCCCCAACTCTCCTCCTCACTTTGCTTTTTCACCCTCAGCCAGTCCCTTCTCTCTGTACTTTAATGTCCTTACTTATGATATAAGGTAGGCTTGGGGTCACAACCTCAAAAAACGGGGATGAGGCAGAGAACTTAACTCGGTGGCTGGTGTAGATGGTCACCAGCCAGGGAGCACATGCCCGTCTAAGGACTGAGCCAAACTCCATGCCAGAGGACTCGGGGGATGAACGTGTGACCCACTGTCGCTATATCCCCCAGTGCCCCATGGGAATCCAAAAATAACAGATTTTATGCAACATTTCTAGATTTCTTTTTCTAGATTTTTAAATGCTAGAAGCTGATTTAAAAACTTAAAAATTATATTTGATATTTAATATTAAAAATCCATGAGTTCACAAATATACTCAAAAAGAGAAAGTTAAAAAAAAAAAGAAAGGAAAATTCACTTGTCACCACTATAGAATTCTATTCTGAAAACTGGTAGTTAAAGAGAAAGAATCAAACATTTGTCTCTAGGAACTATAGGAACCTGTCTGTAGGAACTGTATCTCAGGGTAACCAAATGGTCCAGGTTTCTGAGTTTTTCTTTACATATGAATTCTAACTAATAGATACAAATAGAATGGTAGATAAAAGTCATTTTGCAACCTCCAGTTAAGTAACTGATCCAGGCAACAGTCATCAATGAATGCTAAAATCATTAAGTTATAAGTTGACTCAGGGTGCCAAATTATTAGTCACAGATGATTGCTGGTGATAAGGGTAGAAAAACAACTTTACAAAAGAGGGATCGGACTGTAACCACCTAAACCCATGGATCAGCCTCAGCATGAGAACAGTTAAACAATGTTAAGTGCATCCTGAGATACAATGTCACTCATATTCTTCTCAAAAAATTTAAACCTGAATCTAAGCAAGCCTAATTAACCAGTGGCTAGAAATATGGGGGATAGAGGAATATGTTAAACTACAGCCTGCAGAAGCCATCAGAAAAATCCAGAAAGTGGGGCATGCTTCAGGATCTGGTTTCTTCCACAAGTCACTGGCATAAGGGGAAAAAAAAAAAAAAAAAAAAGAGGAAGCTTCCAGATTAAAAGCAGAGAGTAATGTTTTAGACCAGCACCATCCAGTGGAAATATATGAGCCCCCAATGCCAGCCACAAATGTAATTTTAAATTTTCTAGTAGCTGCATTAAAAAGTAAAAAGAAACACATGAAACATATTTAATAATAAATTTTATTATGCCCAATCATATCCAAAATACTATAATTTCAACATATAATCAACATAAAATTGTTAATGAGATATTTTACATTCTTTTTCTTGTACTATCTTCGAAATCCAGTGTGTATTTCACACTTATAGTACATCTGAATTCGGACCAGCCACATTTCAAATGCTCATTGGCCACATGTGGCCAGAGGCTATGGCAGACAACAGCACAGTTCTATCTAGATTGAAAGAGGCATAACAACTAAATGTGATGCATGAACTGTGTTTGGTCTGTAGTTTGAACAAACCAATTGTTGAAAAATATTTTGGGGGTAATTGGGAGACGTAATTTGGACTAGATATCGAATGATATTAAGGAATTATTCACTTTCTTAGGTGTGATAACGGTGCTGTAATTTTATAAGAACATATTTTTACTTTTTAGTGAGGTATACTGAAATATTTCGGTGTAAAGTGTCATGATGTCTACAATTTACTTTAAAATACGTGGGTAAGACAATAATGGCTACTCACAAATAGCAAAATATCCATAACTGTTAAATCTAGGTGGTGGGTATACAGGGGAATCTCAATTTAAGTGACCTTTACGGTCTCTTCCAGATGAGAAATTTTAGGATGCCAGTTGCATCTCTGCCTTTGAATTCCACTGTTCGGGGAAAGAAGAAGCATATACAGCAAGCAAGGAACTCTCACTTGAACAGGGCTTTTCTCCTCTCCTCTGCAGGGAAAACCTAGGAGAACCTACAGCCAGGGGATGCTGCCTGCCGAGCCGGGCTCCACAGAGCTGTGGCTCAGGCAGCAGGACCCAGGGAAGTCAGGCCCTCCAGGCACCCAGCGTGTCACTTACCGGACTCCAGGCAGGACGCATCCAGCCCTGTCCTTCATTAGCGCTAATGGAATTTCAAGGTCAATGACCAGTCATAAATACCAGCCCTAAATTAAGTGTATCTGAGGCTCCTTGCCCAGAGGATTTTTTTCTTTTTTCTTAAAAGCCAAGTTGCTTGGGAGATAGGGGAGTGTGAAAAATACAGTTAACCTTTCAAGATGAAAACATTATCAATTCTATTGATTTAGATCATACCTCGCTTCCACTTAACTCATCACGAAGGATTGCCAGGTTTAGAAATAATGTATTTCTCAGTCTTATGGAGTTTTTTTCCTTTCCGTCTCCTCCCGCAACCCCCACCCCCACGCCCCTCTCTTTCTCCAGGCAACTTTTCTCTCAGCTCCACTGGGGAAGCCTCATACAGGAGACTGACTGGGGTCTGGCTAGATTGCTGACAACACCAAAATGCCGCCCATCTCACCCGTGGTGCTTTATATTATTGATAGCGGCTTCTTTGCCTGTCATTTCTCCCCTTCTCCTTCTGAACAGCTGGGAATACCCTTGCAATCCTCGTCATACAACATGACTAATATGTTCGGCTTCAGGGGTACAAAGGAGATGGAAATAAATGAAGGGATCGCTAAACAGGAGTTTTTCTATCCCTACGGTGGGATGATGAGTAACTAGGAACAGACAACCACGTGCATCGCTGCATAATAATCATCAAGTTGAGGGCCTGAGAGACTCTAGAAGAATCTGACATCAACACCTTATCTAAGGTCAATAATATAGTGAGCTTAGGTTCCAGGGCCAGAGTCAACAGTAATTCCTAGCTAAGTCCTAGCGTTA
The DNA here is from genome assembly GCF_949752795.1 of Hyperoodon ampullatus. NCBI lineage: Eukaryota > Metazoa > Chordata > Mammalia > Artiodactyla > Ziphiidae > Hyperoodon > Hyperoodon ampullatus. Next base: position 13,452,087 of record NC_136917.1, read on the forward strand.
TCACACCACGAGGCTTACGAGCCAGGTTTTAGCAGCTCCCAATCCCTCCTGCTCAGCTCTGTGGGATGTTGTGCCTTGGCTGTATACATCAGCTTGTTTCCTCGCCTACTTCTGAATCTGCATGTGGCACTACAGGAGAGGAAAGAACTGGTCTCCTGACATAAATCACAGTCAAAGCCCTATATTTGTTTTGTATTGATACTCCATGCTGAAGAATCCCAGCCAGAACTCTAAACAAGGCGCATCTTGCTGCAGACAGGAATGACAGTTTTTTATAAGATTCTGTCTGTATTGAAGAAAGATGGCCATAGCCCTTCTACCATGCCCTTGTGGCTCCCTGCCAGCCTTCTCTCTAAATCCTGAAGTCTGTTGTAATGTCTCCTGTTTCCCAGCAAAAAAGAAAAGTTCGGCATTGCTTTTATGTCCATCTTATCTCTGGAAGCATACCCTCCACTATGGAAGGTTTTGGTGTATTCAAATCTAATTCCTCTTTGGAGAAGCCAAGGAAGCCTTTGCAGGGCTATTGTGTAATTCTTTTATTCCCCAGGCTGAAAGACTTATTAGCTTTATCAAGCTAATACAATCTCTCCCAAGACAGACTAACCCTGACTTTAAACAATCTGTGAATAAATAGCCGAGGCTTCCCCCAAGTCTCTTTCCATTCATCTGTGCTGAGGAATGAGGGAATATGGATTATCGTTTTGGTTACAAATATATTTCTATCTGGAGGAAGATCTACGAAGGGCTTAAGTCACCTCTATTAATTTAAAGTCTCCAGTTAGTCCTGAAGAGTTAAATCCTCTCTCTTTTTTTAAATATCCTGGTGCTTCAAAGGTGTTATATTAGACAGATGTCACATTGATATAATAAACAGCAATGCCAAATCTAATGAATTAAGGGAAAAGAGAACCACATGGTGAGATTTTCAGATGAAATCAGGTAATGACAGGGAAGAAAAATGAAGCTGCATTTAAAAACGGATTGAGAGTCCAAAATTCAAGGGGTGGAAAGACTCATAGCAGGAGAAATCTCACCTGTGCACTGCATTCATCTTACATATATATGCATTTCTGCCTGATGTCCTGACTTGGGCAAAAGAAAAAGAAAATGAAATGTAAAGGCTCCCTAGGGCTAGTAATACTTTGGTAAAGGAAGTTCGTATATCAGTTGTCACTGAAGGCCTCAGCCATGTTGTCAACAGCTGCACTAAGGTGAGAGTTTTTAGAAGATATTTTATAAAAGGTCTGTGAACCCGATTTATGTTTCCAACCACTTCCTTGCACTTGCCATTAATTATGATCGGGTGGAAGAATTCAGCTCTCAGCGGTTTGGATCCAGGGATGAACATGTAGCTACAGCCTCCCTAAGCATCAATGTGGAGTGCCCGTCCGGGCCTGGACCAGGGATGGTTCTTCCTAAAGCTCTTTAGAAAAGGAGACGTCACAACTTCAGCGCTGCATTCAAGGTTACACACAGATGACAAAGCTCGACTTTTTGTCCAGCTCAAAGACATCTGGCTTTAATATGTGCCAATTCATTTTTTCTTAAAAATGTTCTGCAGACACATCAACACCCTTCTCAAAACAGAAATCAAAACACCCTCCCTAGGACCACTTAGCCATACCTACCCAAATAGAAATTGCTTATGCCCTTTGCCCAGCCATTCTACTCCTAGAGGTTTATCCTATAGATGACTTAGAGTAATGTGCAAAGATATATGCACAAGGATGTTTACTGCAGCATTACCTTATCAATACCAGAAACAATTTAAATCTCTATCAGTGCTTACCTGGCTACTGTTAAACTAAATTATGGTGCATCCAGACAATAGAACACCATGCAGTTTGTCAAAAAAGAGTCATGTCCTGACATGGAAACATAGCCATGATATATTGTTAGATGAGATAGCAAACTTCAAAACCATATGCAGACTGATTCCATTTGATCATGCATAGAAACATTCTGGAAAGACACCCAAGCTTTTAATAATGGTTACCTCTGTAAAGAGGAAGTCAGGACACGATAGGGACTTTTATATTGTAAGATTAGGTAATATGTGATTTTGATTTTCCTGGTGGTCCAGTGGTTGGGAATCAGCACTTCCACTTCAGGGGGCACGGGTTCCATCCCTGGTCAGGGAACTAACAACCCACATGCCGTGAGGTGTGGTCAAAAAAATAAAATAAAATAAAATAAAACAACAGGGGCTTCCCTGGTGGCACAGTGGTTGAGAGTCCACCGATGCAGGGCACACGGGTTCGTGCCCTGGTCCGGGAAGATCCCACATGCTGCGGAGCGGCTGGGCCCGTGATCCATGGCTGCTGGGCCTGTGCGTCCGGAGCCTGTGCTCCGCAACGGGAGAGGTCACAGCAGTGAGAGGCCCGCGTACCGCAAAAATAAATAAATAAATAAAACAATTTTTTAAAAAGATCCTCTGCTTTAAAAAAAAATGTGATTTTTTTTTAAAAAAACAAAGAACATTGTTATTTTTATAATTAAAAACAAAAAAGCCCCTTATCTAATAAAGATAGAGTCACACTTTAGACTTTTCCAGATTAAATACCACCAGGTGCTTTAATTTGTCAACTCTAATAATAGTAATAATAATAATAATAGATTATATTTTGGATTCTGCATATTTATTATTTAAGGTTTCTTCCTCACTGATAAAAAATGGGAACATACAAGCAAAAACCTTCTTCCATGCCGCATTTTAGTGACTTACACTCAATTTGATATGATTCAGTATGCTTTCTTCTATTGAAAGACCTTGCTTTGAGGACAGTCAATGTCAATGATCAGCACAGAGTAAGTAATTCTGAGGGGTTAAAATCAAATGGGGTTTTGGCTTCTACTACCTGGAAGTGACTGTCATTTTTTTCCAGCAGGGATCTCTAGTACCTCGAGTGTCCCAAACAGCAAACCCTCTGTAACACTGACCTTGATTCTGGACAATAAAGGACTTTTGGTGATCTGGTTCCTTTTGGGCAGAATTCTAGAAGAGGACAATAAAAGCCTACAAAATAAGGAGGTCAGCCCTGCCTTCGGGAGAAAATACGCATACTTATTTGATTAATTTGGTTTATATTTGGAAGTCAAAGATTTCAGCCAGTTGGAGCCCCTGGTCCCTTCATGCCAGCCCTCCATCCCCCTGCCCCCAGGGTCTGTCAAGACCCTGAATCTATGAACTTCACCGGGGTGCTAACTTCCCCTCTTCAGGATGCCTCAGTCTTACAGAATCACAACAGCTTCATGCACGGGGCCAAATCTTCGGAGAGCAAGAGCAACAACTTAACTAGAGGCAGGGAGGATAATCTCAGAATGAATTATTCACCAGTGAGACCATCAGGGCTGCACGGAGAGAATACAGATGCCCGCCGTGGGGCTACATCTCACCAACTTCCTTATTCAGTTTTAATGCATCTTTCCAACCCTTGTGAATCTAGTGTACGTATCGGCATTCAGGGAGCTTCCGCAATGATTCCAAAACTGCTGCCTTCCCGCTCCATCTTCTAGTTCAAGCTTACTTCTCTGAGGGTCGGTGAAGTCCCTTCTCTTTAAATCCATTTTTGTTTAAGTCAGTTTCTCTGTCTGTTTCTGTCCCTATCTCTCTCCTTTTTCGGCTTATTTAAACTGAGTCTCTCCCTATCACTGAAACAACAACAACAAAACAGGAATCACGAACACCACCCACTAAGTCTTTCATGTTGCGCTCACTGATACATTAGATATAAGCCATTGCATAAATACCCACACACATCTCTCATTCATTCATTTATAGACTTTGGAATAACTGCAATCTCACCATCATGATGCACTGTTACGCTCCTTCAGTGGGGGAGTAACTTAGCATAATGGCTGAATGCAGAAGCTCTAGAGTCAGAGTGCTTGAGTTTGAAACCCAGGTCTCTGATTTAAAATCCTAAATTTTTATTTCTCGTAATCTGTGTATCTGGACATCATCTGTCACCTGACTTGTGAAAGGAAAAACGATAGGGAACCTCTATCTAAGAGGGTATTTTTTTCTGCACTTGATCTTGCACAGAAAAACAGCTTTTCTTTTTCTTGTTCTTCTCTGTAATCTTCTGGAAAACTCTCACAATCCCAACTCTTCATGTCCCAAACTGCCCTTAACGCCTTCACTCAGAGTCACGTACACCGGGGCTCATCCATTCACCTCACGTGCAAGACGAAGAGGGCCATTTTATGTAGTAAAGACATATGGGACAAGCCAACCTCAAGTTCACATCCGTTAAAGCATTTCTCTGTTGGCAACATTTTTACAAGCCTCTCACAGCTATATGCTTAATTAAAATAAAAGGGTGATACACACCACTGCACCAAGTCCTTGCTGATGTAGAGGAAGGGAGGAAGAAAATGAGTGCATTAGTCCCCCTTTATTAAAAGAGTTATTTCAGCATGACATCTCACATAAAGACTAACCATTAGCAAAATTAAAAATTAGGTGAAGTTGATTTTGGGAAATGCACACATTAGTGCTTTCCTCCTGCCTCTGGCTGCATCTCCTCCGGTCCTGTCCCAGCTTCAAGCTGCCTACCTGCCCCACCCACGTGGCATTCTTGATCTTCAGTTCCCAAATCTGATTATCATAATAATGAAATGACAAGCAGAAGGAGAACTGTTTGTTTATAATTTCTGCCTAATACTTCCTCAAATTAAATAAGAAAAAAATAGTCAGCTTTTACTGAGCACCTACTATGTGCCAGACACTCTTTGAAGCTTTATTCATAAATGCTTGCTAAATTACTTAAACCACTCTTAGGGAGTGTGGGGAGTGGGAGGCAATATTAACTGAACACTTGCCACTTTCTAAATGCATGATGTGAGTTTTCTCTTTTAATACTCATACTAACCCTGCAAGGTTAATGAAATGAACCCCATTTCACAGATGAGCAAACTGAGACTTTGAGAAGTTAAGTAACTGGCCACACCCTGCAGTGTTACTAAGTCAAGTGCAAGGTTTCAAACTGAGGTCTTCCTCTTTGCAAACAAGATCAATCCAATATAGAACACAGTAGGAGGAGGGTGGGAACTGACATGAATAAAAATCTGCAGAGAAGACCTAAATACACATTTCTCCAAAGAAGACATACAGATGGCCAATAGGTACATGAAAAGATGCTCATCATTGCAATTATTAGAGAAATGCAAATCAAAACTACAATGAGGTATCACCTCATACCAGTCAGAATGGCCATGATTAAAAGTCTACAAATAACAAATACTGGAGAGGCGTGGAGAAAAGGGAGCCCTCCTACACTGTTGGTGGGAATGTAAACTGGTGTGGCCACTATCAAGAACAGTATGGAGGTTCCTCAAAAAGCTTAAAATAGAGTTGCCATTTGATCCAGGAATCCCACTCCTGGGCATATACCCAGACAAAACTACAATTTGAAAAGATACATGCACTTCTAAGTTCCTAGCAGCACTATTTACAATAGCCTAGACATGGAAACAACCTAAATGTCCATCAACAGATGAATGGATAAAGATGTGGTACATATATACAATGGAATATTACTCAACCATAGAAAAGAATGAAATAATGCCATTTGCAGCAACATGGATGGGCCTAGAGATTAACATACGAAGTGAAGTAAGTCAGACAGAGAAAGACAAATACCATATGAAATCACTTATATGTGGAATCTAAAATATGACACAACTGAACATATCTACGAAACAGAAACAGACTCAGAGACATAGAGAACAGACTTGTGGTTGCCAAGGGGGAGGAGGGGTGAGGGAGGGAAGGATTGGGAGTTTGGGGTTAGCTGATGCAAACCATTATATACAGGATGGATAAACAACGAGGTCCTACTGTATAGCACGGGGAACTGTATTCAATATCCTGTGATAAACCATAATGGAAAAGAATATTAAAAAGAATACATATGTATAACTGAATCACTTTGCTGTACTGCAGAAACTAACACAACACTGAAAATCAACTGTACGTCAATAAAATTGGAAAAAAAGTCTGCAGAGGTGGGAGTGTGCACGGTGCATTCCAGGAGGACGAAGGGATTAACCAAGACCAAGGGGTCCTGAAGGGGAAGAGAGAGAGACCACAGTCACAGAGAGGGGCTGGGCTGTAACTGCAGATGTTTGAAGGCCAGGTTAAGGCCATGAGCTTTAGTTTGGAGGCAGTGGGCACCCATCAGAGGTTTTTAGGCAGCCTCACTAAAGAAGTGCTTCATGAAGGTTGATCAGGCAGTGATACATAAACTGATTACAGGGGATGCTGGTAAGGAGTCTGGGCCTGAGACTGGGCTGGACTGGAGGGGCCACTGAGAATGATTAAGAAACTGAGGATGCTGCTTGATAAGGGAACTATTGCTATCCTAACTCAGGAACTGAATTGATTCGGATAAATATTTTCAGATACCCTTACCACTTGAACATGTATCAAAAGTCTCTCTATTTGAACTAGGAATGAAGCAGCTGTGGAAAGCTAGGATATTTGTATTTAAAAGGCATTGAGTAGCTGAGTTGACAGATCAGGTACTTAACGAGATGAGATTAGGACTCATAGGAAAAGAAAAAAATCAAGGATGATTCCAGCCGGGAGTCTTCACGACTGGGACAGTGAGAGTGAATCCATGAACGGAAGAGAGATGCCTGTACTGAGAATGTTTTGAAGAAATGGTTTGCTTTAACACATCATTAGATGGAAGAGTAAAAGAAGGGTGAGCAAAATGACCCCCAGAACATTCTACAAGCCAGAGACCTGGGTATCAGTCTTTTTTTCTTTTCTTTTCTTTTTTATTATTCTTTTTTTTTAAATTGGGGTATAGTTGTTTTACAATGTTGTGTTAGTTTCTACTGTACAGTGGAGTTCCCTGTGCTATACAGCAAGTTCTTATTAGTCATCCATTTTATACATATTAGTGTATATATGTCGATCCCAATCTCCCAGTTCATCCCACCCCCCAACCCCCGCTCTTCCCCCTTTGGTGTCCATACATTTGTTCTCTACATCTGTGTCTCTATTTCTGCCTTGCAAACCGGTTCAGCTGTACCATTTTTCTAGATTCCACATATATGCATTAATATACAATATTTGTTTTTCTCTTTCTGACTTACTTCACTCTGTATGACAGTCTCTAGGTCCATCCATGTCTCTACAAATGACCCAATTTCATTCTTTTTTATGACTGAGTAATATTCCATTGTATATATGTACCACATCTTCTTTATCCATTCTTCTATCGATGGACATTTAGGTTGCTTCCATGACCTGGCTATTGTAAATAGTGCTGCAATGAACAGTGGGGTGCATGTGTCTTTTTGAATTATGGTTTTCTTTGGGTATATGCCCAGGAGTGGGATTGCTGGGTCATATGGTAGCTGGGTTTCAGTCTTGATGTTTCCCTCTCCTTAATTATCTTTTTTTAAATTGAAGTGTAGTTGATTACAATGCTGTGTTAGTTTCAGGCATACAGCAAAGTGATTCAGTTATACATATATATTATATCTATTCTTTTTCAGATTCTTTCCTATTACAGGTTATTATAGGACATTGAATATAGTTCCCTGTGCTGAACAGTAGGTCCCTGTGGTTTATACATTTTATATACAGTCGTGTGTATCTGATAGTCCCAAACTCCTAATTTATCCCTCCCCCTCCCCACTGTGTCCTTTGGTAACCATAAGTCTGTTTTCTATGTCTGGTGAGTCTGTTTATGTTTTGTAAGTAAGTTCATTTGTATATCCATCTAATCACCAAGTTCTTTTTTTTTTTTTTTTTTTTTTTTTTGCGGTTCGCGGGCCTCTCACTGTCGTGGCCTCTCCCGTTGCGGAGCACAGGCTCCGGACGCGCAGGCTCAGCGGCCATGGCTCACGGGCCCAGCCGCTCCACGGCATGTGGGATCTTCCCGGACCAGGGCACGAACCCGTGTCCCCTGCATCGGCAGGAGGACTCTCAACCACTGCGCCACCAGGGAAGCCCCAAGTCCTATTATTTTTACTTCCCAACATCTGTGCAATCCACTTCTCTGTCTCCACTGGCCTAAGCCACCATCCCCTCTTCCTGGGCTGCTCAGACCCCCCTGCTCTCTCCAATCAACTCTCCACCTGGAAGTCAAAAGGCTCTTTTATAAACATGAATATAAGTAGGTAACCCCCTTCCTAAATATCTTTTAAGGCTTCTCAGCGTACTCAGACTAGGCCCAGCATCAGCAAACTATGGCCCGTGGGCCAAATCCATCCTGCTGCCTAAATAAAGTTTACTCGAGTACAGCCATGCTCGTTCATTGATGCATTGTCCTTGGCTGCTTTTATGCCACAGTATCAGAGTGGAGTAGCTATAACAGAGACACTCCAGCCCTTTACAGAAAAAGTCTGCCAACCACTGGATTAGACTAGAGTCCTTAACATGGACCATGAGGCCCTGCACAATCTAACCCCCACCTACTCCTCCAGTCTCTCTTTGTACCACTGGTCCCTTTGCTCTTGGTACTTCATTCTGGCCAACTTCCAGCTGCTCACAGGGCCATAGACATGGAGCTCCATGGTAACATACTGGCATGGCCCATGGAGCATCCTGATTCCACGTGTTTCTGGGAGATAGGTCTTTTACACTGAGGGCACTTTCAGCTCTGGTCTTCATCTGGCTTCCTTTTCCTGTGTCCTGCTTCTCTCCCTCCTGTGGACTGGAGTCCAGTACCCTCCATCTCTATCAATCCTTCCTCTTTAAACCCTCCTTTTAGGAGAGGAGCCCAAATCAACCACTGCACCTCATTTCAACTCAAGCCAGTATGATGAATGCAGGAACATTTTAGTTTTGAGCCTAACTTCTAAGTGAGAAAGTCTTTTCCCTTTTTCAAAACATTCCAGAGATCAATGAGCAGGTGGGAGGACTCAGCAGAGTGGAGGGGAAAAGGTAGAAAATCCCTTCCTTGCATCCCTGAGATTCTATCATAGAGGAAAGCAGTGGCCTCCTCCACCAAGGTGAAGATCAGCCTGAATTTCAGATTCAGGGTCAGCCAGTTTTTACTGAGCATCTTCTAGGAGCCAGGAATGGTGCTAGGAACATTTGCTTGTTATTTTGTGTTGTCCTCCTAAACCTGTAGACTAGTCTGGGACTGGTTGCAGGTGATAGGAGGCACTTCTAGAGAGTTTAAGCAGGGAGACCAACAGTTTTGAAGCAACTATCAATTTTGTGGCAAATGGGATTAGATGCTTACAAACCTGTTGGGTGTGCTGGAGGAGAAGTAACCAGGGTGTGCCTTGGGAGTAGACTGCAGCAATAATACTGCAGAACTGACCAGCCAAGGGAGCTACTTCTATGCACAAGCTGTGGAACCAGGACACAACTGCCCCTATTGCTGCTTCCAGAATCAGACCCTCTTAGCTGCCATGTGAGGATTTGGAAACTACATCCAGAGATGCTGGCTCCATAGCCATGCCCTACCTGCCAGAGCCACACCAGCAAGGTGGATCCCTGGCAGGCCTGCTCTCTTCCCGCCTAACTCCATTCTGGATTCCAGTCTTGTACAAACACATCAGATGGAAGATATTAAATCACCCCTAGAGCCCCAGCTGTGGGAGAGTCTGGGAATGGTCATTTTTAGCTTTTCCATCTCTGCAGGATAGGGACGTACACAGGGAAGGTGCTGGGGTGGATGCTGAGTAAGGTAGACTGTAGTCTCTGTCTACAGTCAGAGAAAAAAAGGGGGGGTTGCTTCCCTGATTCTATAGAAGCAGAAACCAAGGGTCCAAGGGTGACGTGTTCAGTCCCAAAGTCAAGTCCAGGTTTGCCAACTCTAAGCTCCATTACTTTTTCTAATACAGGGAAAGAAAATGTCATTTGTTATATTCAAAGGCAATAACCAAGTGAGGTCTTGGTCCTCTTACTGCCAAAATGACACATTTTAGAGCTCAGCTAGCTGCTGGGAAACGGATTCAAAATCAGCTGGCAAGGGTTAGCCCGTGAACCGGAATGGGTAGAATCTGGAATCTCTACCAGCTTTTCCAGCAACTCACCATTCAGAAAGCGATTTGCACAGGATGTGTTTCATCCCCTAATGCGCTCAATGGCAACAGTGTTTTTCTCCAGGAGCAGTGACTCAGAATTCAGGATCATCATAAAACTACAAGCTATAGTTCCCAAAGATCCAGATGTCTAACTCCATCTACCCAAGTGGAGGAGAAGGGTGGATATGATGCCCTCAGAAGAAGCTCATTTCTCTAGGACGGAACATAGGTCTCTGGTTTGGGGGACTGCAGTTTTCTAGGAGTGAGTAGATGTAGTTAGCTATGCAGTTAGTCATCACCACTGCCTTGGTTTCAGCTCCTGCCACATCTCAACTGCATCATCACAAAGCCAGTTCCCTGGGAACCCAGCTTCGAGTTTCTACCCTTTGATTCGTCTTTCTTGCTACCAGACCTGTATTTCTATAATCTAGATCTAACTCAGATAATACCCTGCTGAATAATCTTTTAGCTTGTCATTGCTTAAAAGATAAAGTCCATTCAGCAGCAACACAAAACAACCTAATTAAAAAATGAGCAATGGGGACTTCCCTGGTGGCGCAGTGGTTAAGAATCTGCCTACCAATGTAGGGGACACGGGTTCGATCCCTGGTCCGGGAAGATCCCACATGCCGTGGAACAACTAAGCCTGTGTGCCACAGCTACTGAACCCATGTGCCACAACTACCGGCGCCCGTGTGCCCTAGAGCCCATGCACCGCTACTACTGAGCCTGTGTGCTGCAACTACTGAAGCCCGCACGCCTAGAGCCCGTGCTCTGCAACAAGAGAAGCCACCACAATGAGAAGTCCATGCACCGCAACAAAGAATAGCCCCCGCTCACCACAACTAGAGAAAGCCCATGCACAGCAACAAAGACCAAATGCAGCCAGAAAAAAACAAAAAACTGAGCAATGGACATGAATAGACTTTACTCCATAAAAGATATATAGATGGCTAATAGGCATATGAAAAGATGCTCAACATCACTAATCATTAGGGAAATGAAACTCAAAACCACAATGAGATATCCCATCATCCACTTTAGGATGGTTACTATTAAAAAATTTATTATTTCCTAATAATAAGTGTTGGTGAGGATATGCAGAAATTGAAACCCTTGTGCACTGTTGCTGGGAATATAAAATGGTGTAGCTGCTGTGGAAAACAAGATGGTGGTGCCTCCAAAAGTTAAAAAGGGAATTACCTACCATACGACCCAGCAATCCCACTACTGGGCATATACCCTGAGAAAACCTTAATTCAGAAAGAGTCATGTACCATAATGTTCACTGCAGCTCTATTTACAATAGCCAGGACATAGAAGCAACCTAAGTGTCCATCAACAGATGAATGGATAAAGAAGATGTGGCACATATATACAATGGAATATTACTCAGCCATAAAAAGAAACAAAATTGAGTTATTTGTAGTGAGGTGGATGGACCTAGAGTCTGTCATACAGAGTGAAGTAAGTCAGAAAGAGAAAAACAAATACCTTATGCTAACACATACATATGGAATCTAAAAAAAAAAAAAAAAAGGTTCTGATGAACCTAGAGGCAGGACAGGAATAAAGACGCAGGCATAGAGAATGGACTTGAGGACACGGGGAGGGGGAAGGGTAAGCTGGACAAAGTGAGAGAGTGGCATGGACGTATATACACTACCAAACGTAGAATAGGTAGCTAGTGGGAAGCAGCCACATAGCACAGGGAGATCAGCTTGGTGCTTTGTGACCACCAGGGGAGGTGGGATAGGGAGGGTGGGAGGGAGACGCAAGAGGGAGGAGATATGGGGATATATGTAAATGTATAGCTGATTCACTATGTTATAAAGCAGAAACTAACATACCACTGTAAAGCAATTATACTCTAAAGAAAAAAGGTGGGGGGGAATTACCATAAGAGCCAAAAGAATTGAATTGGGTATATCCCCAAAAGAATTGAAATCAGGATCGTGAAGACATATTGGTACACCCATGTTCATAGCAGTATTATTCCTGATAGCCCAGGGGTAAAGGGAACCCGAGCCTGTCAGCAGATGGATGGATAAACAAAATGTGATATGTACATACAATGGACTATTATTCATCTTTAAGAAAGAAGGACAGGCTTCCCAGGTGGTGCAGTGGTTAAGAATCTGCCTGCCAATGCAGGGGACACCGGTTCGATCCCTGGTCCAGGAAGATCCTACATGCCGCGGAGCAACTAAGCCCATGTGCCACAACTACCGGGCCTGCACTCTAGAGCCCGTGAGCCACAACTACTGAGCCCGCATGCTGCAACTACTGAAGCCCGTGCACCTGGAGCCCTTGCTCCATAACAAGAGAAGTCACCGTGGTGAGAAGCCTGCGCACCACAATGAAGAGTAGCCCCAGGGGCTTCCCTGGTGGCGCAGTGGTTGAGAATCTGCCTGCTAATGCAGGGGACACAGGTTCGAGCCCTGGTCTGGGAAGATCCCACATACCGCGGAGCAACTAGGCCCATGAGCCACAATTACTGAGCCTGCGCGTCTGGAGCCTGTGCCCTGCAACAAGAGAGGCCATGACAGTGAAAGGCCCGCACACCGTGATGAAGAGTGGCCCCTGCTCGCCGCAACTAGAGAAAGCCGTCACACAGAAATGAGGACCCAACACAGCCAAAAATAAATAAATTGATTAATAAGTAAGTAAATAAATAAAAAACAGTTTCTTAAAAAAAAAAAGTAGCCCCTGTGAACCGCAGCTAGAGAAAAGCCCGCACACAGCAACAAAGACCAAATGCAGCCAAAAATAAGATAAATAAAATAAATAAATTTATTTAAAAAAAAAAGAAGGAAGGACGTTCTCACACATGTTACAACATGGATGAACCTTGAGGACATTACATTGGGTTGGCCAAAAGTTCGTTTGGGTTTTACCATAACACCTTACCAAAAATCCGAACGAACTTTTTGGCCAGCCGAATACTAAGTGAAATAAGCCAGATACAAAAGGACAAACACTGTACGATTCCACTGATGTGAGGCATTAGGGTAGTCAAACTCACAGAGACAGAAAGCAGAGTGGTGGTTGCTAGGGTTTGGGCGTGGTGGAGGCATAGGGAGAGCTATTATCTAATGGACATAGAGTTTCAGTTTGTAAGATGAAAAGAGTTCTGAAGACATACTAAACACTATTGAACTGTACACTTAAAAATGGTTAAGATGGTCAATTTTATCTTATGTGTCTTGTACCACAACTAAAAAAAAAAGATATGAAGTCCAAGGCACCTGGTATGGCATTCAATGCCTTAGACCAATGGGTTCCAACCTGCTGTTCTAGCTTCGCCCCCTGCACCTTGCTGCGATGAACTATACTGGCCATTTCGGAAGCTCATCACACCCTTCCATGTCTCTGGGCCTTTGCTCCAACTGTTCCCTGGACCTGGAGTGTCCAAATGTTTGCCAGACAACCCCTCACTTACTCTCTTGACTTCTCCCTGAGTTTAGAATCAAAGCCAACTCTTAATTCTGAGTTTAGAATCAAGGCCCTTTGCTATTTTGCCCGTGGGCCACTTGCCCGCTTGCACCCTGTTCTACAGTCACATAGGCCTTTTTTCAGTTCCTAGAACACCCAGTTCTTTCCTGCCTCAGAGCCTTAGTGCACACCCTTCCCTCTGCTTGGAACGCTCTTGTGCCACCATTCCCATGGCCGGTGGCTTCTTACCAGTATGTTTCAGCTTCACTCTTCAGAGAGACCTTCTCTGATTGCTCCACATAGAAGGGCCCCCATCCTCATTCCGTAGCTTCTTTCCTTCAGGGCGCCTGTCAGAACTTGCACTGGCATCACATACCTCCTTGACCATTAGGAGTCTGCCTCTCTTGCCTACAATAATGTCAGCTCCATGACATTAGGGACATTGTTCACTGCAGTGTTGAGTACCTACTACTAACTGGGTGCTGGAGGCATCACCATCAGTCCCTGGTCAAGTGTCATTCCTCTCCGACGCCTGTCCCAGTCATCCCAGCAGAATGGATCCCTCCTTTATCTGGTTTGGTCTGAACTTCCTTCAACTGCTAACTCATCACCTATCACATCGTGTTACCGTTAGCGTGGATGGGCTATTTCTCACACCGGATGGAGAGCTTCAAGCCAGGGAATCATACATTATTAATCACGACATTCCCAGCACCCAGCAGAATGCTTGGCAAATAGCAGGTGCTCAGTAAAGGTTTGTTTAATGTGGCATTTTCCAAACTTTTGTCATTTTTTTCGCCTTGAAGATTTCTGTCATATTTACTTACACTTTCCTTTAAGTTGGCTCACATTTAAAAAATTATTTAAAGAGGAAAAACAGTCATACCAGTAAAATCAAGAGTTTACTGTGCTCATGTATTTTCTCTATTACACATTAAATTCAATGCGTAATAATAAATTAAGACTTTTTTTTTCATGTACCCCTCAATAATGCTGACTATCATTCTTTGGAAAACACTGGTTTAAAGAATGAGCACCTTGATTCCATGCCACTCTGCTGTCCCTCCAGGATCTCTGGAAAAGACTAGATTTGGGCCAAGCCCAGGAAAGCAGGCACCAGAGGCTGCTGTGTCTATCACCTCTGTCCACCTTTCTTTCCCCTGCGTAGAAACCTGGCCCACAGGGACATTTATTGCCCCTTGTACATGCTCAAGTCTTTCTAGAGGAGGAAATGCCAAACATAATTTAAAGATCTCTTCTGTTAGACATTCTACATTCTCCTTTGGAGGATTTCTTCTCATTTATTTATTTTTTTTAACATTTAAACAGTCAGGAGTGAATCTAAGTAATATTTTAGGTGCTACTTCACTTAAAATAGAACTTTTAGAGCCAAAGCACTTTCACACCTATTTTCCCATTTTCTCTTCATAATATCTCTTGATGGAAGCTGGGAAATGGGTAATATTTTACGGGCGGAGAGAGGAACCCAGGCTGAGCTCATCTGAGCACCTCTGCCCGAAGTCACTGGGCTGGTCGATGGCACATATCTTTGACTCTTAGGATAAGACTTTTTTCAGTAGGTTATATGTCATTGGTCTGGACCCAATAATAAATAATAATAAAGTATTCATTAAAAGTACTGGATAGTAATAATGATAATATGATAGCTAATACTTGGTGAGTGTTTGCTATTTCCAGGCACTGTTCTAAGAACTTATTCAAAGCTAACAAAGATCCTGTGAGTTAGGTACTCTTATTGTGCCCATTTCACAGATGTGGAACCCAAGGCTAATAGAGATTAGGTCACTCACTCAAGGTTATACCAGCATGTGCTTCCCCACCCCACCCAATGTCCTGTAATAATAATATTAAGCATGGTTACTATTGTCATGGTTGTTATCAGGGGAAGAGCTAACATTTATGGAGGGTTTACCTTGTGCCAAATGCTGTGTTGAACATGTTACGTGACTGAAATCATTTAATCATCATGACAGTCCTATGAGTAGGTGCTATCATGACCTTCATTTTACAGGTGAGGAAACTGAGGCCTAGAGGGGTTAACCAACCTATCCAAAGCTGTGTTGGCAACTAAACAGTGGCAGAAGCAGGGTCAAAGCCAGGCATGCTCTGGAACCAGGACGAATGAGGGTCAGAGAAGAGCAGAGAGAGGGGAGATTCTGTACAACTGGAAATGAGGCTTCCCAGGATTAAAACTTTCCCCAGTTACCCTGGAGAGATAGCTATCTCTATTGACTGGCAGGTTATTTATCTGAAGTATATCTGAGAAGTCCATTTGTGCATGAAGAGACAAAGCCTGGTTCCTATGGGGAGGGGAAATAGCTGCGGAGACTGTCCAATAATTCACTCTGCCTCCTGGGCTGTCATGGAAAGAAGCTGCTGTAGAATATGGACCACTGGGAAGTGACCGAGGCTGGCCTCCACGGCAGGGGAGAAGGCTGCCTCCTCACAGCCAGGCTTTATTCCGTGGGTTTATTCCTCCCTGGGGACCACACCCGCCTTTGCTCAGTGTCTACACTTAGGAAGGCAGGTGTGGAGGAGACATGGTCAGGCCAGGGACCTGCAGCACCAGTCAGTCTCACAAGACAGAAAAGAGGTCCTAGTCAGTGTTACACAGGTGGGGCAAGTGGCCCACCTGCATCGCTGGGGAGAAGTGATGTACAGATTCCTGGGCATCATCCAGATGAATCAGCACCTGCAGGGGCAGGGACTGGGAATTTAAGAGCTCCCTCTCAGCTTTGAGAACCCATGGCTGCATCTTTGCCTAAAGAAAAGGTGGCTGAGACGTGGGGAGAACCATCCACTGCATGAAGGGCCATCAGGGTGGAAGAGACGAAACCCTTTTTTTTTTTTTTTTTTTTTTTTTGGCGGTATGCGGGCCTCTCACTGTTGAGGCCTCTCCCGTTGTGGAGCACAGGCTCCAGACGCGCAGGCTCAGCGGCCATGGCTCACGGGCCCAGCCGCTCCGCGGCATGTGGGATCTTCCCGGACCGGGGCACGAACCCGTGTCCCCTGCATCGGCAGGCGGACTCTCAACCACTGCGCCACCAGGGAAAGCCAGAGATGAAACCCTTTTTAATTTTCCCTACACATCCCTGCCAGGGAAACAGGTGTACATTTCATCAAACAATAAAATGGGCAGACACCCGTGGAGGCTGAACGCGTTATTGTTTGGGGCTCTGAGGCCAGGCGAGCTGGTTTCCAATAGGCAATCTGTCACTTCTCAATAAGTACAACACTCAGCCCTGTAACTGCTGTTGCTGTGATTAACAAGGAAGTTTGGGGCACTGCCCTCTTCCCCCTCGGGTCTAGAAACAGAACCCTGGGGAGCATCAGCAGCTGACACCTACAGCTCAGTTCACATGAGAAGCTGAGTTCCAGTTCTCGAAATTCTCAAACCAGGAGTCCCCTGGAGGCCTGATCCGCCTAGCACTGTCCCTTGTCCTGTTTCACGGTGCCACACACCATGAGCAATGTGCCTCCTGGGCAATAACTTGTGGGCTTTTGGGCCCATGAAAGATATAACATCTTATTTCAGAGGATAAATGCTGCAAATCCACAAGGAGCCTGCAAAGCCTCCTGGAATATCATGGGCCAACAATGCTGTTGCCCGCCCCTGCAAATACCGTCTCCTGCCCTGACGGCTGACAGCCAGCCTGGGCCCAAAGACCTCCATGCCCCTGGCAGGGAAAGCCTGGGAGACCCTCAATAATTGTCTCATTGGCAGTGCCCATGATTTGGCAGGAAAGAAACACAAACATAGATCAAACTCCCCAAGGCAAGTCAGAGCAGCAGCCGAAAAGCTTCCCCAAAAAGAGAAAGACCACACTTAATTTTATTTTGCCTTTTCTTATGTTATGTATGGAGTTTAGACTGCCTCTTACCCGATACTTTCCTTTTCAGAGAAAAAAAAATCAGATGGAGGATTTGAAATAACACATGATTAATTGATTGACTGACTGATTCATTTATCCATGCATCCATCCATGTGTGCATCCATGCATCCATCCATGCATCCATGCATCCAAGCATCCATCCATCCATCCATCCTGCAAATATTATTGTACGTCTATTATGTGCCAGACACTGTGTTAGGATCTGAGGATGCAGAGGTGAGGAAAATAAAGACATGGTCCCTGGCACCACTGAGCCTAAGACTGAAATGGAAGAGAGACCGTTCTCCCATCTGCCCCGCCACAGAAATGTCAAGTCACAAGTTCAGAGTTCTGATAAAAGTTCTCTCTGAGAAGGAAAGGCACAGTGTGTCTGAGAGCATATAATAAGAGGTGTGTCCGAGGCTGGGTACGGTGGGTGGCACTGGGTGGTCAGGGATCTCACGGCCACAGGCCCAGCCTCCTGGCTTCAGTAGCTCTGCCCCGACATTGCGCTGAGTGAGTGCAGGTGAATAAAACAGAATGAAGGTTTGTGGTCGGCAAGTTTGCAGCACAGGTGTCTGTTAGCACACACTTCTGCACAGGGAGAACTGCCCAGGACACGCTGATCTGAGATGACATCACCTGCTTTAATAGCTTCCTGGAGATGTTTTCACCATGTATCCAAGCACTGGAGCCAGACTTTAAAACGTTCCTTGACACTTCTACTCTGAGCCACTGACCTGCAGGGGAGTGAACCTTGTCCATCTGCCAGGCCTGTAGCCATTGCAGTGATCCTGGTGGGATGGTGGTGATTTCAAATATGATGGAATCAAGACCACATGTTATCGCTGTGGATCACAGGCTGGTGAAGAGAGGGGAGGCTGCCTGCTGCAGAGGAGCCTGGCTGCCATATGCCAGGAGTTCCCCGGCAGGTGGCCAGGACCCTTTGGGACCATTTCTCCCAATCGAACCTCCAATCCCAACTCCCTACCCCATTCCTGACACTTTTCTTTTTGGTAGAAAACATCATAAATTTGCAAGTTATTCTTCTGGACCAGATAAGAAGGAGAGAAAGGGGACGAGGAGAAAAAGACACATATGCATGAGTTTCTTCTCTGTAGGTGTCTCTCTTCCTGGGCCCCGACCTATAAGGAGACAGAAACAGCAGTAGTTCCTGCTGCTTTTTTTTTTGGTTGGCAAAATTCCTTGCAGATAGCAAAGCCCTAGTGTATACTCATCTGTTAATCAATCAACATGCATGATGTCGGCAAGGACCTGCCCAGGGACACCCCATGAGGCAGCATGCTGAGTCACCGACAAACTTGGTGGGAAACAGCACTGCGGTCAGATCCCAGCTCCTCCATATCTAGCTGTGTGACTTGGGCCAGTTCATACCCTCTGGGTCTGTTTCTATATCTGTAAAATGGGGAAGCCTGCCTCCTAGGGCTACTGTGAGAATTGAGCGAGGTCACGCACGGCTAAACCAGCCCTACCTGTGTAAAGCCTTCATTCAGCAGCATAGACTGCGATCTGGGTAGCGCCCCCTAGAGTTGAACACTGTGCAACATGCATAGCCTTATGTGGGAGGCTGGTCCACAGCAAGAGCTCAATCACTAGCAGCTGTTATTATAGGTTGCTATCCTTGTCTTTGGAAGCTGACACTACAACAGAGCCTTCCACATGAATAACGCCACCAAGCATACCAGGCAAAGTGGGAGAACTGCCAGCTTATAGAGGTGACAACATTCACTGTCAGTGGATAAAGAGAACCTCACGGATAGGAGAGACGGCAGCTTCAGCAAAGACTCAAGGCAAAGATGGGCAGGTATGTCAAATAGAGCAACTGGGCTGAAGTGGGAGGTATTTGATCATCACTAGCACATTACAAAGGCCTTTCCAGTCTGCTAAGTGTTTCTGAGCAGCATCTCTGCTAATTCTTGCAATTACCCGAGGAGGCAAGAAGCGTGATTGCCTTTTTTTTTTTTTTGTGGTTCGCGGGCCTCTCACTGTTGTGGCCTCTCCCGTTGCGGAGCACAGGCTCCGGACGTGCAGGCTCAGCGGCCATGGCTCACGGGCCCAGCTGCTCCACGGCATGTGGGATCCTCCTGGACCGGGGCACGAACCCGCGTCCCCTGCATCGGCAGGCGGATTCTCAACCACTGCGCCACCAGGGAAGCCCCGTGATTGCCTTTGTAGGGATGACGAAATTGAAGCTTTGAAGAGCTGTGCCCCTGCCCCTAGAGAGCATCATTAGTGAGTTCTGGAGCTAGGACTTGGGTCCAGGGCCTCTGGCTCCAAAGCATCCATGTGGGTAAAGTGTCAGAGAGAAAATAACAAGGATAATCTGCGGCCAGGCCCTGGAGGTCAGAAAAGGACCAATGGGAGAGCTGGGATTATACTGAATAAGCAATGGGAGGGAAGCAACATCTT
This sequence comes from Hyperoodon ampullatus, assembly GCF_949752795.1. NCBI lineage: Eukaryota > Metazoa > Chordata > Mammalia > Artiodactyla > Ziphiidae > Hyperoodon > Hyperoodon ampullatus. The sequence goes on from NC_136917.1 coordinate 13,471,844, forward strand.
TCAACAGAAGAGTGACATGATAGAGATGTTTCTACAGGATGCACTGGGCCAGGATGGGCTGAATGGCATGTGCAGGGGGGAGAGAGGCAAGGAGGAATTCGGCCTTCATTTATTATTCAACCAATGTCTACTGAGCACAGTGCTGCGCTGTGTGGCTTGCCTCATCCCCTCCCTTTCTGACGGGGAGTTTGCATTCTGCTCTCTCAGGCAGCAGTGGCTCTAGAGTTCTGACAAAGCTGGGAACCGCAGGACTCCTGGGTGGGGAGGGGCTCGATGTGCCTCCAGGAAGCTCACCGGGACTTCAGCTCTGTTACCCTCTAAAGAGATCCACTTGCCAACGTGGGCAAGGCCACCTGGTAGATGGCACAGTGCTCATCACCTGCGAGAGCTCCCCAGAGAAATAATTAACCTACTGGGAGCTCCTGCTTGAAGGGAGAGACGGGAGAGAGAGCAGACTGACGATTCTGAGCCACCCAAGCCTGCTTTCCCTTCCTGCTGGTTGGGATTCTGCTTAAACAGCCCGCCTTTAAATGATCTACTCCCGATTCACATTTTCTCTGCACCGAGTAAAACTACAGGAGAGAAATAGCTCATTCATTCAACTAATAATTATTGAACCTATTGTGGGGGGAAACAGAGGTCAGTGTGACAAGGTGTGCCTTCAGGAGATGTCAGGCTGGTGGGAGAGACGGGCTGATCCCACATCACAGTCACGGGGAAGCAGGAGGCTGCGGGAGCACCCAGGACAAGGGGGAGGCTTCCCGCTAGCACTGACGTTCAAGTTCAGTCCTGAGAGAAGAGCAAAGTCAGCCTTTGAGACGAGGCCAGTGTGGTTTAGGAGGGCAGAAAGCCTGGGCAAAGATCTGGAGGCAAGAGAGTCTATTTTGGGAACTAAAACAACAGCAATAAATAATGGCTAATTATTCTTAAGCCCTTATTGTGGGCCATGAGCTATGCCAAATACATTATATAGATTATCTCATATATCTTTAAATGCCAAACAACAGAAAAGAATAATAACTTTGTGAAGATCAATCTTGCCCCCATTTGGCAGATGAGAAGTTGAGACTCAGAGAGGATAGCTAACTTGTCCGAGGTGACCTGTTAAAATACGGTGATGTCGGCATTCAGATGCAGGCCATCTCCTGCTGGGTCCAGAAATGGAAGAACCACGCTGTGCCTTCGGGGCCTCTCTGGCCCACCCTGCTCCAGGAAGCCTGCAGGGATGATCTGCTCTTACCCTGGTTAGCTCTGGATTCCCTCTTATCTCCACCACAAGATAGCCTCTTCCTCAAAGTCAGGGCTGCAGCCTCTACCCTGTTGTTTTGGTGTGCCTGTTCACTCCTTTGTTTTAATTCTCCCACAGCAGCTAAAGAAGTATTTGTTGATCGACCATTTTTTTTGTCCCAGTGCCGCACTGATGAAATGATCTTTTTAAATGACAAAGCCTGGTGGGTCTACCCATGCAGCTAACTCCGGTTGAAAGGGAAGTCTGACTGTGTTTCGGCTTTCATGGTGTTTTCATAAATACACAGGGATGTAGGGTTATGATGAGGGGTAGGGAAAGAGAGCTTCAGCACAAATCATGACATTTTGTTCTGAGCTCCTAGGGCCCTGGAGAGATTCAGAGAAATCCCATCACAGTGCTCACAGACCCTGTGGTGTGGTTTCTTTGAGAAGCATCCTTTGTATTTATGTCTGATTTTTGTTTAAAGAATATTCTTTCCAAGATGGCAAACATTAAAGAAGCAAATCTGTTTGTATTTGTCTGGCAACTAATAAAACGCATCAGACTGAAAGCAAATTTCAAACAATGAAACGAACCTGGCCTAGCAAATAAAGGCTCTGGAATCCCATAGTTACAATTAGTTTCCCCTACACAATTAGGCATGCTTAGCCTAGTGAGGACTACATGGATGGGAAATTAGTCAGTTGGAAAAAGGAGATTCTAAAGAAAGCTGCCCGCTGGCACTAAGGTACTTGGATCACATTACTTGTAGATGGGAAATCAACAACCATCAGACCAAGACCAAAGATGGGGCCAGCTCATTCACATGCCCCTCCTGGACCACAGCCTTCCCACTCAAAACAAGTGGTCTTTGCAAAGACCTCCCAAGCCATAGCGTCCACCCAGAAAGAATCAATGTCCACCAGAAGGGAAGAAGTTAACCCTATGAGCAGCTTAGATCATACTGGAATAACAAACACACAGCTTTCCTTGTCCCAGGACTACCTATAATGCCTTGCTCCAAGGCTAGGATCCTCAGTGGGTGCAGCATGGTGTTCCGTAAAGGGAGTGGGCTTTGAAATCATTCTGCCGTTTAGTCAATCAACACATATTTATTGAGCACCTACAAGGTTCTCATCCCATGCTAGGAACTGGGGCTACAGTGGTGAAGATGTCAATGTAATCCTGCTCTCCTGGAGCTTCTAGTTTGGTGGAGGTACCTGGAGGTGAAAAAACTACACAAGTAGCTCTGTAATTGTAACTGGGTTTAGTGCTGTGGAAGTGAGCTTATTGCACACAGAGGTGTATATGGGAGCAAGGGCACAGTCAGAGAAGGCTTCCTGGAGGAAGGGACATCCGAGTTGGGGTCTGAAGAATGAGTAGGACTCAACCAGGTGGAGTCAGGGAGAAACACCCATGGGGCTATGGGGTCGGAAGGAGTCCACATATTGGCGGGACACACAGGGAGCACAGGGGCCGAGGGGATGAGTGTGGTGATGACGCTGGGGTGAAATCAAGCAGGCCACGTGGAAGGACTTTCACTTCTGCCCTAAGAGAATGGGGGAAACCATTTCAGTGCTTTAAGCAGGAGAGCGAGAGGATCAGAGGTGCATTTTGGAAGAAAGACACCAATTCCGTGGAGGATGAGTTAGTCAGGGACAAGAGTGCAGGAGGAGATATTTAGGAGGTAGCAGTCCAGGCAAAAGGAGGTGGCAGCCTGGCCTTGGATAGTGGCAGTAGGAAAAGATGAAGTGGATCGATTATATGTTGTAGAGATACTCAACTAGACTGGTGAGATATGGGGTCGGGGTAAGGGGGATGTGGTATCCAAGATGCCATCAACCTTGTGTGGCTGGATGGGAGGTTCTGGCTTTCTCTGAGCCTGGGACACTGGAGGCAACTGGGATTGGGGAGGAAGATACAGACATGGGTGAGGATCCCAGGCTACTGCTCTAGGATGACTCACTAGCTGTACGACCTTGGGTGAGTCAGGTACCTCATGTTTTCTTTTTTGAATAATAGGAATATTAACAGCTACTTTTTTTTTAAGTATTACAATAAACTTTGGTGTCCACTGGGAATCTTTCTTGGCAACACTATAATTCAAAAAGATACATGCACCCCTATGTTCATAGCCATATATATATATATATAATGGAGTACTACTCAGCCATAAAAAAGAATGAAATAATGCCATTTGCAGCAACATGGATGGATCTAGAGATTACCGTACTAAGTGAAATAAGTCAGTCAGAAAGATTACCATATTACGTGAAATAAGCCAGTCAGAAAAAGACAAATACCATATGATATTACTTATATGTGGAATCTAAAATATGACAGAAATGAAGTTATCTACAAAACAAAAACAGACTCACAGACATAGAGAACAGACCTGTGGTTGCCAAGGGGGAGGGAGAGTGGGGGAGAGAAGGATTGGGAGTTTGGGATTAGCAGATGTAAACTATTACATATGGGATGGATATACAACAAGGTCCTACTGTATAGCACAGGGAACTATATTCAGTATCCTGTGATAAACCATAATGGAAAAGAATATGAGAAAGAATATATATATGTACAACTGAGTCACTGCTGTACAGCAGAAATTAACACAACATTGTAAATCAACTCTACTTCAGTAAAATACATTTCAAGAAAAGAATAAACTTTGATGTCCAACCCGGTGGCAGGTATATAAGACTCTAATAAATGATAGCAGTTATAATCATCAGTGTTTTTTCCTGAAGCAAACCATCAGATTCACACTAAGTCTCCTGATCAGAAACACCTTAGATGGTAATTCTGACTTCCAGAACGCAAGTATACCACAAGGACATAATCCTAGGGGGTTCCAGCCACGTCCGAGACACTGTAGGTCTGTATATTTACCACATTTTCCTCCTCAGAATATGGCAATAAAGTCCTTGTTCTGGCGTGTTGGAGCAAAGTACTTGCAGGAAGGGTGAACTTCTAAATTCATACAATTTGCTGTGGTTCTATGCATGATGAGAGTACATGAGGTGTATTCTGCTAATACTAGGCAAAAAAGCATCTACATTTTTCTGTCGGCATTTAACTGTCAGGAAGAATGGATTTTAGCACCTAACTTTTATAAAGAATGTTGGATTCTAATACATTAGTGTATGAGAGAAAGGGGCATTTAACAGGAAATGGTGAGAAATGCATATAAAGTGCTCAGCAGGTCGCCTGGTACCTCGTAAGTGACAAATGCATGGCAGCATGATTGTACTGCTGCTAATGCTGATATTGTCGTGTTCTGGAATAAACCTCGATATATGAGCACTGTAATTTATAAGAACCCCTTTTCAGGGCATTTAGACACTAAGATTTGATTTTTAATCTCCTCTCTTTATTCTGCTTTATCCCTTTCTCTATATAATAATTGGAGCTGAAAACAATCTACCCCAGGGTGGAAGACAGAGATACTTGTTCAAAATGGAAGACATGCTACACCTCCAGATCCACCATGGGACAATGACATGAAAAAACGTTCTCACTGGGTGTATGAAACCCTGTAGACACAAAGGAATAGGGCACCTGGGGGGAGGGAGGCAAGGGACAGGAAATAAAGGAGAATCCAAGGCAGACAAATCAGCAGCAGGGCAGGTAGAGGCACCTGAGCAACGAGCCGGCTGCAGGTGAGGACTGGGATTGATGAGAGGGGTCTTCAGGTAACACACTGTGCTTGGGCACATTTCACCATGGGAAGTCAGCAACATCTGTCCTCCAAATTGCTATATTAAAATAGATAACAGGGAAGAACACGAATGTATACCTGGCTTAGGAATTTCAGCTAGAACTGCTGTCTAGTGAGCATCCCAGGAATACAGTAAAACTTGTGGATTCTCACACTTCAGAAATTTGGAATTTTTGCTAATTCAGAAGGGCTTAAGATGATCTAAGTATATTCTATGCAGAAAGCCTTGGTGAAACAATATACCACTGAGGACACAATGGAGACTTAGAAAAACCAAACATTCAAAAAGCACATCAGACAGCTTTAAGCAGTCTTCTTCTGTAAAGCAAGCTGTCCTAAGCATCTCTATTAGTCATTATTTGCTTTAGGATATTTATAATTTTAAAATGCAGTGAAATTGATCTTTTTTTTTTTTTTTTTTTTTTTTAATTTTGCGGTACACGGGCCTCTCTCACCCTTGTGGCCTCTCCCGTTGCGGAGCACAGGCTCCGGACGCGCAGGCTCAGCAGCCATGGCCCACGGGCCCAGCCACTCCGTGGCACGCAGGACCCTCCTGGACCAGGGCACGAACCCGTGTCCCCTGCATCGGCAGGCGGACTCTCAATCACTGCGCCACCAGGGAAACCCTGAAATTGATCTTTTAAAATAAATGTTCTATAATCAAGAGTGTTCACAGATGCACGTTACAGGCATACCTCAGAGAAATTGTGGGTTCAGTTCCAGACCCTTGCAATAAAGTGAATATTGCAATAAAGCAAGTCACACACACTTTTTGGTTTCCCAGTGCATATAAAAGTTATGTTTACACTATACTGCAGTCTACTAAGTATGTAATAGCATTATGTCTAAAAAAACAATGTTCATACCTTAATCAAAAATACTTTATTACTGAAAAATGCTAACCACCACCTGAGCCCTCAGGGCATCATAATCTTTTTGCTGGTGGAGGGTTTGAAACATCCCAAGAACTACCAAAATGTGACACAGAGACATGGAGTGAGCAAACGTTGGTGGGAAAATGGCGCCCACAGACTTGCTCAATGCAGGGTTACCACAAACCTTCAATTTGTAAAAAATGCAGTATCTTCAAAGTGCAATAAAATGGGATATGCCAGTATCTACACTTATGCAAGGCACTTTGGTATACAAAACCAAAAGTAACATTTAAGACCACGTTTTATGCTGTTAGCATTGTTACTGTCCCTATATTAATCATAATAATAACACTTGCCATTTATTAAGCACTTTCCTTGTGCCTGGCACTCTGTTAGCGGTGTTTTCATGCATTATTTAACTGTATTATCCTATGTTTATCCCTGTTTTGCAAATGAGCACACTCAAGATTCGGGGTTAAGTTAAATAGCCGTGGTTACCCAAGGAGTCGGTGGCAGAGAGGGGATTTAAACTGGATGGGACTAACTCTGGGGCCGCCTTCTCAGCAGATGGTAATGCAGTGGGGGAAGGATAGGATAAAAGCTGAGTTAGACTGTCAGGCAATAAAGGACGACTGTCAGATGAGATGCGGGTGATACATGCTAACGGAGGCTAATAGCCCTTGGTGAGTGCCACTGGCTGGTTTGGTAATAACAGGCTTGTTCTGTACAAGTCTTCATCTTGGAAAAGTATGATGGCTGCCCAGGGCTTAAGAACAAGAAGACTTAAATGATGGAATGCTTCTGGATGGTGCTTCCATAGGTTTGTCATCTTGAATGTCTGATGTCACCAGTCCTTCGTGCAGAGTGGTGATTCCAGAGAACATAGGTGATCTCCCAATGCTGCAAATCAACTGTTAAGAAGAACCACATCCTTGAATGTATTTACCGCTATTTATATTCAAACGACATCACTGATAGCAAAGAAGGGGGAAAAAAAAAGAAAAAGAACCCAGAGTCTCCTAGACACATGAAGTTATAAAGTACTTTTTATCATCTCTGTTTAAAAAAAAAACTCGAAGCAACTAGAGTCTTCAGATTCTTTTACAGCCTGGCCTATTTTGCAAACACCAACCATCCTACTAAGGGTATCAACAGTACGAGGGTGATTTAGTCCCAACCTGGAGATGGGAAATAAACTACTAGTCAGGTTGCATTAAATCAATCCTGAAATGAATCTTCCAGCTATCAAATCTGGGCTTTTCAGGACAGTTTTATTTGCTAATAAGCCTAATAAATTGAAAGCTGCCAAGTGTTGCTCTGAGACGTGTTCCTTGAAAAGTATAAATGATGTGAAAATGTGGGTTTGCAGCAAGCAGACGTGGCAAAAGATGGGGCTGGGAAAAGGAACGTGGGCCCTGTGTTTCAGTGAAGCTCTGGCTGGTCTGCCCCGTCTCCAGATGGAACCACTCAGGATCCCCCAAGGACTGTTGTCATTCCTGAGTGAGTTACAGGAACAAGTGAAACCCAAGACTCTCCTATGACAGCAAACTAGCCCACAGGGCTTGGACAGTTAAAACCTGGTCAATCTTAACTTTTGGAAATCTTTGAAAGATGATATTCTTGTTTTAGCCTGTAGTTTGCCTGCTTATTTGTTTCTCATTATTTTGGTTTGAGGCCTTTTGAATCACCAGGAATTTGTCTACAATCTAATTTCCTTCCACTTTTTCTGGCCTCTTACAAAGTTGGGGATAGATGCTTTTCTCATCTCCCATCTCTACCCTGTTTTCTAATGAATTCAGTCAGTGACTGAAATGGAAGACGTCAGGCCCATTCATCTCTAGGTAGGAAGAAGAGCGGAGTCGCATGAGAGCTGGGTTCAAACTCTGGCTCCACATACTACCTATGTCAGGTCATTTCATCCTTCTGAGACCTGCTTTTCTCAACTGCCTAACAGGAATGAGAAGTGCTATTCCACATGGTTGTTTCTAGTATTAAATGGGATATTCTTTGTAAAGTGCTTACATGGTGCCTGGCACGTAGTAAATGCTCAATAAACTACAGCAGGTATTGTTTCTAACATTGTACCTGAGTACTGGTGCCCAGTTGGGGATACAGTTCTCCTTATCATAACTTTGGGGTTCAAGGTTTGTCCCAAAGTGGAGAAATGGAAATCCAGTTTCTGACTTGCCTCTTTCAGGTAAATGAGTGAAGAATTCCAATTTTTCATGGTAATATTTTCACCTATCCAGACTCAGGGATCCTAGGGCACAGAATTTGCAGTTGGGTAAATTGAAGGTCAAGTGCCAGGTCTACTCGAGTATGTTACAGAACTTCCCTGAACATAACTGTCCTCATCTGTACAACGGTAAGACTAAAAATATTTATCTTGTGATGTTTGTCAGGGTCTAATAGGTTTATTTATATGGAAAGAATCTGCAAATTGTTAAGTTTTAAACCTATTTGTAATGTCTTCTTTTAGTATCTAGCACTGGGTCTGGTATATAGCAAGTAGTTGTTTGAGAGGTGGTCAACTTTCCCTCCAATCCACCATATCTGCATCATTTTCAAGGTAAGTAGTTGATGTGTGGAAGGAGGAGTACGGCAGGGCTAGTCTCCAGGGAGACCACATGACTCAGGGTGGCCAATGTGAATAGTGCATCCCCCAGAAGCAGTGACTGGTTCAGGGATGGGCACATGACCATGCCAGAATAAGTTTCAGAACTTTTACAGGATCTATTGGGGGGGAAAAATAGCCCCTTTTTTTTTTTTTTTTCTGCCAAACTCCATGCTGAAGTGATAAGTATAGAAATACTGGGAGCCACCATGTAGAAAAAGTCCCAATGACATTATTGAACTGCTAGGTCCAGCCTTGCCTGAAGCCCTTAAATTTTTAGTTTTTTTGTGCCAAGAAGTTTCCTTTTCTTTCTTTCTTTTTTTTTAAGTCATTTTTAACCTGGGTTCTACTACTTGCAAATGAGAATCCTGACTATACTTCAACAGTTTATATTGGTTTTGTTTATTTGCTTGTTTTTAACCTTGCTCTGTAAGATAGACGTGCTTTAGGGAATAAACATTTGTATAGCATGTTGTATCTGTGTGTATTTCTTTTTGGGGGGAAGCGGGGGTATATAGAATTGTTGGTCTGCAGCAATCTAGATTTCTGCTTATGCACAAACCTTTCTTTTTTGCAAAGTTGGATTCTTCCCTAATCTTTACTGTAACTATGCTATGAATATAGTCACTTCCTGGGCTTCCCTGGTGGCACAGTGGTTGAGAGTCCTCCTGCCGATGCAGGGGACATGGGTTCGTGCCCCGGTCCGGGAAGATCCCACATGCCGTGGAGTGGCTGGGCCCGTGAGCCATGGCCGCTGAGCCTGCGCGTCCGGAGCCTGTGCTCCGCAACGGGAGAGGCCACAACAGTGAGAGGGCCGTGTACCGCCAAAAAAAAAAAAAAAAATAGTCACTTCCTAAATCTAAAGCTTTTTTGATCATTCCACATTCTCCTTGACCTTCCGTGGGTGTCTTGAATTGCTGATCACCAAATGAGGCCATAAGATGTTATCAGACATAAAGGGACCGACTGGCTGGTCTGGTTGTGCCTCTCAAAGCCTCTAGTTTTGCGGGGTCACCAGAGTCTAGGATCAGAAGGATAAAGAGATGCCATCTTGCTAGCCAATGCTTGACTCTCGGTGGTGGCTGCTTGGAGGTCAGTTTTTTTTTTTTTTTTTTGGCCGTACGCGGGCCTCTCAGTGTTGTGGCCTCTCCCGTTGCGGAGCACAGGCTCCGGACGCGTAGGCTCAGCGGCCATAGCTCACGGGCCCAGCCACTCCGCGGCATGTGGGATCTTCCCGGACCGGGGCACGAACCCGTGTCCCCTGCATCGGCAGGCGGACTCTCAACCACTGCGCCACCAGGGAAGCCCCGGAGGTCAGTTCTGAGATGTGTTGGAAGTCCAAGCCCAGGCCAAGTAGAGAAGTGTGTGATGGTCCATTAGCAATGTCTGCAATGGGCTTAGGAGGAGGAAGTGGAGGCACTGCTGACCCTAACAGACATCAGGAGCTCAGATTTACCTACTTAGAGTTTTAATTCTTACCAGTTCACCCAGAGGAGTTTGGGGCCCAAAAAACTGTCATTAAGTCAAATTATAAGAGATCGATTGGTAATTTACATCTTTCCACTGATGTTAATATCCATGTCTCTAATTCCAGGAACTTCAGAAGGGACTCGGGCGCTTATTCTAGTCTGTCCTAAAAGAGGAGAGACTCTAGTGAATATACCAGAAGGAGGGTTTGGGGTAACCCCCAAAGAACAGTTCCATGATGTGTTCTGTGTGCAAAATTTTCCTGAGCTCAGGAAGAAGAAGAAAGTATTTAGTAACTAAATTAGCTGCTCAAAACTGACATCTAATTCTCATGGCAAATAGAGGAAGAAAACTGCTCTCAACCAACTTGGTGAATCCAAATATTCAACTGCCGTGAGCTGAACACATACTTTGTGCTTAAAATACATATATAAACTGAGTTCACATGTATTTGTAGAATGCTAGGCTAGGAATAGCAACTGTGAGTGGTAACCTCAGTTCTGGGACCATCTAGCTGGGTGACCACAGATTAACCTCTTTGAGTCTCAGTTTCATGATCTGTAAAATCATTATAATAATGCCAATTTATCCCACAGCGCTGCTGTGTGGGCCAAATGACAAATGTGGAAGTTCTCTGTAAAGCTATGAAACATTATGCAAATGCAAGGTATTATATGGGCACACACTCCCTCTATATGTGCACATATACACAGAGTTTATGAATAATATATGAGCTCTGTGAGTCTCAGCTCCACTCTGATCAATAATCTCACCTCCATGCTCACACGGAACATTAGTGACAAACATCTTGGATTAGTGTTTTGACAATGACTACAATGGCACTAAAGAACAGTGTTGAAAAAAGGAAAACAAACAGGAAACTGCTGACAGTGGCTTTAAGCCGCAAACTCTATCTGAACAAAACTCCTTGGCGAATCCCTAAGCAGTAATTCAATAAACAAAGCCATTCACTCAGTTTTACCCCCAAAGTCCTTGGTGGCCCAGCAGTGCACATTCTGAAGGTTCACTTTGTTATGCACAGTCCCCCATCCTCGGACTAATCTTTTTATAATGAACTTAATCCAGTTAGAACTCCCTAGAATGGCCACGTGTCAACGTAATTGGATAACGGCCTGAGATTTTGTAATTATTCCTACTCTTCAAGCAGAGCTGGTTTGAGTGTGCCCAGCCTCTCCTCCTAGCACTGACAACCATTTCCCTAGTGACAAGCTAATGCTGAGGGGGAGAGCGTCAGATGAGCTCTGTCCTGGGGGTTCGCAGGAGGAAACTGGGATGGAGGGAAAGGGAAGAGTGGTGGAGAGTCAGCTGCTCTGGGTAGACAATCTGTCTCTCTTAATAGGCTACTCCTTGCACTAAAGAAACGCAGACTTTGAAAGGCGTAGGTGTCTCTGCGCCACGGGGAAGAACAATTAACCCAGTTGAGAAAATGGTTTTGAACAATTTTGCAGCTGCTCGGGCACTGCGTCCCGCCTCATTTTCCTCTTTACCTTTCCCCCCATCGATGCACGCCAGGCTCGCCTCTGTTCTCCCCAGTGCCCTTAGACATAAGACACAGAGCCTCTTTGGGGCACTGGTGCCAAAACACTCTGAAAGAGGAAGTGCAGGTTGAGTCGGCGATTATGGAATTAAGATGCCAAAGTGTTCCCTGAAAACAGAAAATTCAAATGCACAATCACACTAAAAGGGTGCCTTTCCAGTTTGTTCCTTGAACGTCTGTGGGTCAAAGTCATTAGCAAGTCTAGGCTTGGCCTCCCCAAGCTATTTAGTATGGGGACTTGATGACTCTTTAATATCACATGGGCCTCTCCTGTGTATCCCAAACTTCCCCTGAGTTGAGTGTGTCGGTCCCACTTTAATAAGCCTGTTTCAATACTTAGAAGGGTCTGTACCTCCCATCATCTAAAGGATGCTGATGAAATAGAGATGAGCGTCAGACCCCTAACTGGGAAGGACCTGTGATGCGAGGGGAAAGGAGGAGGAAGGAGGGAAGAAGAGGCCCCCAAGGTGGTACCTCTCTCCAGCTCAGCAGGTCTGCAACACCGATGCTTAACTTGTGCAAAGTGAACGGAAACCTGGTAAAACCGGCACTCACGTAAAGGGAACGAGACTGTGGTGAAACTAGCTCCCACGGCTCAAGAGCCACACCACACTGACTCATATCAGGGAGTCGTCTTCATAATCTACAATTGTGAAATCTCATTCCAGGGAAGGAGACCAAAAGGAGATCAAAGGCTTCCTGACTGGTATTCACTGTTAGGGCAAGGGAGAGGCTGACAAATTCTGGCCTCCCTCTGAGGGTCTGTGCCTCTCCTCTCCCTGCTTGGAGCCCAGTCCACACGCTTTCCTTTTAACATGTTCTAGGTCTGCTTTCAGTTATTCCAAATCTATCAACACTGAGATAAGGAAAGAAAAAAAAAATCCCCTGACTGCTTTAGGGCTAAACTCCGGTGCTTCCTCTCAACACAGGGATCGAAACAGATGCATATGTGGCTCGGTAAAGCGGCAGCCAGCGACTTAGGAAGCTCAAACCAAGTGAAGAAAAAAGAGGGCATTGGTTCTGTTAGGTCTGGGCCAAATCACTCTTGATTCGTTCTAATCTCTGTACTAGTATTTATTTTCATGATTGGATTAGAGGCATGCTTTTCCTCCCAGGCTACGGCCTTGGAAGGTCCTTTGCACACTCTTTCTAAATTTCTTGTTGTAATAATAGCTGCACTATATATATTAAGTTTTATGTACACTCTGCTCATTTAATTATTACAGAGATGTAAGGAGTCCCATCTAAGGTAGGTGATGAAACAGAGGCTCTGCGACGTGAGACAACTTCCCCAAACTCACCCGGCTGTTTAGAGGGAGGCTGGAGTCTGGGTTTCACCCCCACACACGCTGGCCTGGAACCCTCTCCCACCACTGCTGACTTGCAAGCTCTGCCTGAGGGCCTGAGAGCCAGGAGGAAGGGGGCGCTCGGCTGAGCCCAGTTCTCTTAGCTACCCCAGCCTCTTTGCACTCAAGAATCAGCCCTGTCCCAGGGCTGGCAGGACCAGAGGGCCTTGGTGTCACCACAGCCGCTATCGTGGGGCAGCACTGTTGGCTTGGGGACACTGAGCATCCCCCCAACACCTGCACATAGGTCTGGTCCTGCCTTTTCCTACCAGGCCTCCCCCAAGAGGCAGCTACTTCCAGGGAGGGTTTTTCATGGTCCCGTAAGTGCTCCCCAGCACTGTTCACACAGCACAACAGTGACATCCAGGGGAGAGGCTGGGTGATGGCAGGGACTACCTGGCCCCAGCTTCTTCCACAGGTTTTGGGCTGACTTACAAGCACACAGACCCTGACTCATCACGGGCTGGGCATCTTGGGGCTTGTGGGTCAGCAACCCCTCCCCCCCCCTGCAGCTTGCCTGGGGTCCTTCTACACTGACTACATGCCCTCCCCCCAGCCTGGTCCTCACCCTCTCATTCCCACCTCATCCCCAGCCTTTGCTCAATGACTCCAGCGTTTAGGGAAGGCGTCTTTAACTTGACCTAGTCGGATACATATCAGCTCCCCCCACCCCTCAAACACATCTCCATTTGGGAAGTCTTTTTTTTTTTTTTTTTTTTTTGCGGTACGCGGGCCTCTCACTGCTGTGGCCTCTCCCGTTGCGGAGCACAGGCTCCGGACGCGCAGGCTCAGCAGCCATGGCTCACGGGCCCAGCCGCTCCGCGGCATGTGGGATCCTCCCGGACCGGGGCACGAACCCATGTCCCCTGCATCGGCAGGCGGACTCTCAACCACTGCGCCACCAGGGAAGCCCCGGGAAGTCTTTTTATCAGCACCACCTGAGGACAGAGAAGTTTCTGGAACTAAAAATGAGCTCAGTCCTTCCCTCAAAGAAAAGTTTTCACAAGCAAATGGCAAATGTGCTGGATGTCTTATTATTACTATTATGCCTCTATCATTTTATCATTCATATTCATTGTGCTGTTCCCTTTGGCTTGATCTGCACAAAGAAGAGTAAAGGTTGTCTATGGAAGCAAGGAACAGTCACTACACATGGAGAATGAGACCCTAAACACACATGCATGCTCGTACACACACACACACCCACAGAGAGAGAGAGAGAGACAGACAGACAGACAGACCGAGAGAAATATGCAAGCACTGAAACATCTAAACAGACACCAGGGACAATACAAATGGAAAGGTTAAAAGCAACAAGAGAGAAAACAGATCCTTGTCTCTGCCAGGGCCACTTTCTTGGGGAGTGTGTGGGCTGGTGTCTGCCCATAATGGTCCATGGCCTGTGGGTGTTGTCTCTGCAGAGTGCACTCAGGATGCACCCTGGATCCCTCAGGAGCTGGGGGGAGAGCTGCCACCTGCAGCCTGGGCCCTGGGTCTTTACTCACAGTCCCCTGCTTGCTACCTGCTTTGGCCAGGAGGTGGCAGGGCAGAGATGCTGTGCAAGACTGAGGCCCAAAGAGGCAGCAAAAAAGGGAACCCAGCCTGGGATGATGAGCCCTGGTCCTTTGTGCCCTGGACCCCTGCCACCACCTGTCCAGGCTGAGTGAAGCTTCAGTGCTACTGGTGTTACCACTGGGGCCAGTTCCTCTGTATACTTTGTCGGGTTTGGTGAAATCCTTCTCCAAGTATGTGCCCCATATCCGGGGCCAGGGGCAGGGTGAAGCCCCCAGGCCTGGGCAATGGGGAAGGAGCCTGAAAGGTTGCTTGCATCATCCTGGGAAAAAGGCAGGAGGGAAAGCACAAGGGCCCAGCTGCCGGCTTCCTCTCTCCCCCGACTGGACGGTCCACCTGAGCATCACGCCTGCCTTGTCTAGGGCCTTACACAGTGCTGGGCACAGGTGCTCAAGCACTATTTGACTTGTAGTCATGACTACATGAGGTGTTGGAGCAGCTGAGGTGAGCTGTCGTTTTCTGGGTGTAGCGGGGAGAAGCAGAGAGGGAAGGAGCTCAGTTTGGAGCAGGCAGGATTTAGGTGCAGATAGAGTTCAGAGCCAGAGCCCGTGGGAGCTGCGGAAGGACACACAGCTGCAGGTAGCAGCTTTCTCTCAGCTCCTGAGAGAAATGATCATGAAGACTGGGTGACACTTCACAGGTTTAGGTGGCGGAGTCCCCCTCTCTGGAGATTTTTAAGAAAAGGAGAATCTGGCAGGAAAGTTTCAGTGGCTTGATTTGCTGCAAGATGCAGGGATAAGAGCTTCCTTTTTCCATTAGCAGGTATTTTTTCTTGCCTGTTCTTGCTCTAGAAACAAAATCTAGCCTGAGCCTAACACATACAACAAACAAAAGGGACGAGTGTGATTGAACACGGACAAGGCCAGAGCTCAGCTATCTGGACCACCCCCTGGCTGTCATTCTCTCCTCAAAGGCATTGTGTGAAAATCCCAGGGCTCTGCTAACATAGGTTTGGAAACTGTTGGTGAGGACAGATCATCACGGCCCACAGAATTCCTAGCTGGTCATCCACTGGGTCAGTTTCAAATTCATCTTCCTGAGCTCTCAAGGGAGGGGTGTGGAGTAGACCAGCAGTTCCCACATCTGGTTGTTCTTCAGACGCCTACACCCCACCCCACATCTCCAGGATCAGAACTTCCTGGGGCAGCACCTGAGCAGCTGTATTTTTCATAAGCATGTCTGGGGATTCTGACGATCAGGATTGGGAGCCCCTGGACAAACTGACCTGTGAGATTCTCCTCACCTGCAGGACTTCCGAGGCTCTGCAGCTCTGCTTTTAACCTGGAACAAACCTGACTGGGTTTGGGTAAGCTATGCTTCCCTGCCAATAATGTATCCACAGAGCAGAGGCCACAGAAGGTCCAGGCAGTCATGGGGACCATTCAGCATCTCGATGGACATTCCAAGAGGAACCACACCATGGGAAATATAAAGCAACGGGGCCACCGATGAAGGCTCATATCTGTAGTATGTCACCCACATGTGGCTCCGAGAAACTCCAGCCCCTGGAACACATCACAGGAATGTGCTTGCTCTTGTTATAGCCAGCACATCCTCCGGAGAAGGCTTCCTTTGAGAATCCTCCAAAAGCATGTGCTATGACTATATACACATGAGGCCAAAAACAGCTGACCAGACTGGGTAAAAAAAAAAAAAAAAAAAAAAGCAAAAGCAAAGTGCCAAAGTGGAGGGGAATCTCTGCTAGAGTTAGGTACAGAAGTCAGTGTGTAAGGCAAATTTATAGCTAGTTAAAATTGCCCTTGAAAATCCCTTAAGTCACCCATAAAACACTGCATTGGATGGCTTTGAGTATACAGTTCCGTATAGTAATATATACATGTTAATATATAAAGCAGGACAGGAAAACTTTTTCTTAAAGACCCAGATGGTCAATATTTTAGGCTTAGTGGGCCATACAAACTCTGTCACAACTACCTGATTCTGCTGTTGTACCAAGAAAGCAGCCACAGCCATACAAATAAATGAGCATGGCTGTGTCTTAATAAAACTTTATTAACAACAACAGGAAGTGGGACAGACTTGGTCCCTGGGCCAATTCCCCAGGCCAGAGTTTTTCACCCTCCATTATACAATATAATAGAGGGAAGGACCTATTTTATAAAAAATATCTGTCTCAAAACTACCGTATATGGATGTGGAGTGGGAAGAGAGGAGCTGATTTGTGTTTTCTGTCTCAGGGTCACCAGGGCATGCATTGACCAGAACGGCAGGTGAAATCACCCAATATTAAATGATGTATTTGACTCTCACTGCTCAGCCCACAGAGCTGAATTCTGTACGTTGACTCTTACCCTTCATAACTCAATATACAAATATATAAATATAAAAACACCAAGCCTGTTTATTATTTTTTTTCTCATTTCAATTAGTTACACCACATCCCAGAGGTTTAGACTAGGGCACATCTAAATCATGGGTGTCAGCAAGGGGAAGTATGAGAAAAGTCAGGTTCTATCCCTTCATCTAGGAAGATGGCAGACACCAGGAGAAAAGTCACCCCAGGGTAGGGCAGCTGTTGGTGTGGGGAGGGGAGTGAGGGTTTTCTTACTGCCAACATTCGGCAAGAGAATAGCACCACTCTGTTTGTTTGCAATGGTCAAAGTGCAAAAGTTCTTGTGAAAGACTTACACATACTTGGCATAGTATGTAAGGCAGAGTGACTTACTGTCAACACTGGTTAAAGGAAGCAGTGATCCCTAGATGTGAACAATGCTTATTAAGAAAAATATCATTTCAGGCAATGGGAAGGAGCTGCACCATTCGATGGTAAAGTCCAAGAAACGAGCTCTTGGCTTACTCCTTAGAGAAGCAAGCCCTCTTTATGATAAGGGGGTCCTGCTGACCAGTGGGCTGACCCCTGGTTTGCCCTGATCTGTCACTCTGTCGACCCCTACAAAACCATCTCATGAAGAGAGACCTCCACCAAAGCGAGACGCAGAGCCAAGAGTAAAGAGACCCACGACTTAAGTTCATAGACGCACAAGGCTGTTCCAGATGTGGGAAATACGCAGCACAGCCCTGACAAACCTGCCTGGAAGGTCCCTCTTCACTGTTCCCCCTCGTCCCTGTCTTCCAGACTCAACACCGCGAGCTCCACCTTGCCCCACTGCTCAAACCCATCTTGAATTTCCTGTTGTTTCCTGGGGAAGTAGGAGGCAGCTCCAAAGACTTGGGAAATAGATTTAATGAGAAATATTCCCCCCAAATTCCCAAGTTCTGTGGGTTATAAATGAGGCCATGAATCCCGGGGCTTCCCGTAATATTTCATTTATAAAATAAATATAAAGAAAAGAAAAGAATATAAAATACAAATAAATAAAGTATTTTGTAATATTTTTATTTGAAAAAGCAAGAAAGGATGTTGGAGGCATAAATAGATGCAAAGACCAGATTTTGACCCAAGTCTGGTTAAGAGGTAAGGTCTCAGTCCCCCTCCTCCTGGTATTCCCAGCCCTCCAGCTGTAAGAGCTTTATTACTGGAGTTCAGCACGCGTTTACATTCCAGGCTGATTGTTGGCACCAGCGTCACATTTGGTATTACTTCCCCCGCGTTGCTGCATTCCTCCCCCCAGCCCCCACCCCGGCCCCGCTCCAGCTCCGCCTCCGTCACCCCCGAGAAGGAGAAGTTCCCGAAAACAATCTTGAAGGCCTGAGGGCCCACTCTGTGGGCAGCAAGAGGAAGATGAGGAGAAGGAGAAGGAGGGAGAAAGAGGAGGAAGAGAGGGAGGAAGAAAAAAATGGCTAAAAGGGTAGAAAAAAATGACAACAAAGGGATGAAGGAAATATTACAGAGAAGGAAGAAAAGACAAGAAAAAGGATAAGAAGAAGAAGAAAAAAAGTGAGAGCCAGCAAAGTGAATGGGGAGGCAAATCCCACAGAAAACACGATTTCCTTCCTAAGAAGCTGATCCAATTGGAGGATTTCTTTGCTCTGACATCTTCTGCGTAGAGGTTTAGGTCTAACCCAAATGGATGTTTCTCTTCCCATTGCCATGGCTGTGAGCAGATTGGTACAGCTTTCATTCATTCATTCATAAAGCTTGTGTTTCTGAGGAATTACTTATACCCAGGTCATGAGGGTCATTGTGAGGATTCAAAGAAATAGCAAGTGCTTAGCAGAGGGGCTGCCCCCTAGGAAGGGCCCAACAGCATCTCAGCAATTATTATCACCCCAGCTACTCCTCAAGGAGCCTACAGTTTAGTGGGGAAAAGGGGGAAAATGAAGTGAGAACATTATCTGTTTTCTCGGCCCATGTCTACGCACGCCCGGTCAGAAACAAACTCGGTCTGTTCTCATCCGCAACGTGAAGAGCTGCGGTAGTTAAATGAGATAATTAGTGCAAAGCACTAAGCAGGTCTCCAGGTACATGCAAGCACAGCCTGTTATCAGCAATGCAGGGCCCAGTGCCTGCACCTAGTAGATGCTTGATATAACCCCACAGAAGGGACGTAGGTGCTGTATGCACACTCATTCCCACATTCTCTTCTGGGTCCCCTAATTGACTCTCAGCCCGGGGAATTGGGGCAACAGAATCAAACATTCACTGTGCACAAAGAGCCCTCCTACATAAATATTTATTTGCCCTTCAAAATGTTTTCTCTGCTGCCGCCGGCTGAGAACCAAAGAAACGCTATATTTAAGCATCCGAGTTGACGGCTTCTAAAATGCAGCCATAATGGGCCCCCAGATAGGCTCTGCCTGTGGAGCTGGGAGCTGAGAAAATTTTACTTCAAAGGTGTCATTTCTGCTCCAGGGAAACAGGTGTCACTCCAGAGCCCAACAATTCGCTGAAAATGGTCTTATTCTAGATGATCGAGCATAGCAAGGAAGGAAGGAGGCAGGAGGGTGGTAGAAAGCTTTGCCGATTGCTTCTGCAAAGGAGTTAACCTTGGGCAGGGTGTTCAACCCTCTGGGCCCTAACTGCTCACGCATAAACTAGGAAGAATAATCCCGACTTTGCCGGGCTGGAAGCAGCACAGATGACGGACACTAAATAAGAGAAGTGCAGCTGGCACATAAGGCTCTCCATGAATGCTGGTTATTATTTTTATTTATTAGAAACAGTGGCTTAGGGACTTCCCTTAGTGGCACAGTGGTTAAGAATCCGCATGCCAATGCAGGGGACACGGGTTCGAGCCCTGGTCCGGGAAAATCCCACATGCCGCGGAGCAACTAAGCCCGTGTGCCACAACTCCTGAGCCTGAGCTCTAGAGCCCACGAGCCACAACTACTGAGCCCATGTACTGCAACTACTAAAGCCTGCGTGCCTAGAGCCCATGCTCCGCAACGAGAGAAGCCACCGCAGTGAGAAGCCTGTGCACTGCAACAAAGAGTAGCCCTTGCTCGCTGCAACTAGAGAAAGCCCGCGCGCAGCAACGAAGACCCAACGTAGCCAAAAATAAATAAATAAATAAATGTATATAAAAAAGAAAAAAGAAACAGTGGCTTAGTTTTGTTTGGGGTTTGGGGAGCAAAAATGGTAGGAAGCTCCTTGAGACGAAAGGAAGGATATTTCATTCTAATGCCTTCAAGATGCCTGTCTCACAGTTTAAGTTGGTTAACACTCTGCAAAGTAGGTTCCCAGAGATAATGATTCTATCAGTTAATTGACATACTACTATCAGGGTATGTCACCTCCAATTTACAGATGACAAAAGCAAGGTTTGCAGGCAGGATACGACCTTTCCAAGGTCATTTGAAGCCAAGGTTCTATGTCTCCAAAGCCTAAGAACTCAGGGAGTTCAAACCCACGTACCAGCGGGGGCCAGGCAGGTCAGGAAGAAGAGTGACGTGGCCACATGTAAAGCCATTGTTTGGTAAGATGGAGAGTTTTAGGGCTTGCTTACAGGGGGCAGTTCTTCTAGCTGATTGTTGCCAGGAAAGAATATGGGCCAGGGTGGCCAGATCTTCTGATTTTCAAGCAAAACAAAGACTCTGGATTTCTAATGGCAACAACTTAAAAAAAAAGCACATGCAGATAGATGAAAAATGAATATTAAAGATTATGCTTAAAACATTGGAAAAAAAAAAAAAAGCACATGCACCTATGTGTCAGATCTGAGCTGAAGTCCTCCCGGTTTCTGCTCCCACCCTCCCTCTCTGCCTCCAAAGACTTCAGAATATCTCTGGGTGTTCTGGGGGAAGGCCTGTTCCCAGGCCACGCTTCTCCACCTAGTGACACTCCTGTCCTTCCCACAGTGTGTGGGGGGGCCCAGCTCACCAGGTGTTTCCTATTTAATTTTGATGTGCGGGTTTTAACAAGAGCAATTTATAAGTCTGACATTGTCAGTGGTGGTCTGAATGGCTTCTCAGACTAATACAAAGGCTGCCAGAACCCATTAGCAAATCAATTGGGTAGTGTGGTGTTTTTGAAAAGAAAATCATTTTTCTATTTTTGCAGGTTAGACAGCACTGCTCCCTGGAGGCTCCCGCAAGAGGGACTCCGGGTGGCTGCTTTCTCTAAGTTGTGAGTACTAATGGTTAGGACTAAACTGCTTCCTGCTCTACTGCCTCTCCCCTCCCGTCCCTGCCCACAGCCTCAAGCCTGTTTACTAGTTCAGGTTGAAGCAGTTTATTCAGCCCCTTCTGGGGGTCAGGCTGTTGTGCGCCCAGAGAGATAGGAGATGCATTTGAACATGAGCTCAAAATCCGTGGCCCCGACTGTACCCTGGCAGACACACTCCAGTACCGACCACGTGGCCAGGTGAGCGTGCAAGGGACAAGCTTGGGAAACATCACCATTGGACCAAGTTCCCAAACTGTGTTGGGCCCAGAAAGAACACTAAGCTTTGGGCCACTGCTGAAGGATTCAGTGTGAGAGTGGGGATTATAGAGGCTGTGTGTCGAGGGGAGGGAGGGAGATGAGACCAAGCAGAGCCCCAGCAAGGAAGAACTCGCTAATGATGAGTCTGTTTAAATTTTGTTTTGTAACATGTGATGAAAGCTTCTTTCCTGCCCCTTTACCCCTTCCAATAAATCCTGTGGGAATGTCTCCGTTCGTGGCTAAGATTTCAGGTTTAGGTATGTGACTCCTGCTGAGTCTGATTTTAAGTTGCTAAAGAAGCAAGAGGGACCAGCCAACGAACATGTGGGTTATTTCCATGCCAGCAAAATAGCAGGGGCAGCGATCTGCTGCTCTGGGGTAACACACACTCTGCAGGCAGCCACACCATGTGCACGGGCATGAAGCCTTCCTGGCCCGATGGCAAAGTAGAAATAGTACCTGTCTGAGAATCTGGAGGCCTAAGTTCTAATCCTGGCTCTTGCACTAGCTTGCTTGTGACCTCACGCAGGTTATATCTGACCCTGGACCTCAGTAAATGAAGGCGTTGGCCTACATCCTGGAGAAGCTAAAGTCTCTCTTAAGAATAACATCCCAGCTTCTGACAGGCGTTCAAAGCCAGGTGGAGCTCCTCAGGCGAAAGAGGCTCTGTATTAGTTAGTATGACTGCAGGCCAAACCCACGTAAGCAAGTCCCCCCACACGTGAAAACCACCCTGGAGAGGCCACTATTCTACATCATCTGTGACTCTGTGGGATCAAGTGTCTGTAAGTGGAAGAAAAAACAAACAATTACGTTTGTTTCAATTATGACCGACGCCCCGGGAGAGGCCCCGTCCTGGCTGTCCGGAGCAGGTGATCTCCCCGGAATGAATCCTGAGGTGTAGGGACCAGGAACCCGTCCTAGTGATGTGGGCAGAGGAATTCAGAGCCTTGAGGACATGGCTGCTTAGTTCTTCTGCAGCTCCCAGGCCTCAGCTCTGTCTGCCCTGTGCCTGGGAGTCAGTCTGGAGCTGCTTCTCCTGCGTTCAGCTCAGACATGAAGGACCTCGGCTGTGGTCCCCAGCAAAATGAAGACATCTGGCCTTAGTGGGAATCATGTCACTCCAGATGATAACAACAAAGAACATTTACTGAGCGCTCTGCCTGTGCCTGGCGCTGTGATATACGCTTGAACCCTTGCAACAGTCCTACGAGACAGGAACTATTCTTACCCTCATTTTAGAGATGAGGAAACTAAGGCACAGAGAGGTTAAATAACTTGCCTACAGTGACACATGGGTAGAAGACAGAGCCAGGACTCAATCCCAGGCAATCATCTTCCCAAGCTCTTCATTTTAGCCACGTATTATACTGTTCCCCTAACATGGCCGGTGGCTCTAGACAGAGTCAGGAACTCTGTTGCGTATTTTCTATGCTCTTGTTTAAATGTGTGCCTTCCCAGAGCAAGACAAGTATCGTATGATATTGCTTATATGTGGAATCTGAGAAAAAGATAAAATGAACTTTTTACAAAACAGAAATAGACCTACAGACGAAGAAAACAAACTTTACCAAAGAGGGAAGCGGGGGTGAGGGATAAATTAGGAGTTTGGGATTAGCAGATACACACTACTATATATAAAACAGGTAAACAAGGACCTACTGTATAGCACAGGGAACTCTATTCAATATTTTGTAATAAGCTATAAGGGAAAAGAATCTGAAAAAGAATACATACATATGTATTTTCATACATATGTTTAACTGAATCACTGTGCTGTACACTTGAAACTAACAAAGCATTGTAAATCAACTATACTTCAATTAAAAAAAAAATGAGTGTCTTCCCTGCTGGATTAGAAACTCTAGGAGAGCAGGAGCCGTGTCTTACTTATTCACCACTGCACGTGTGGTGCCCAGAAAGTACATGGCATGTAGTAATGCTCAGTGAACCTCTGGTTTATAATGCAGACACAAATAGATGTGTGAATAAAATCCAGCAGGTGAGAGTTAAAGAGCAACACCTCCCCCCTAGAATTCTGAAAAGAAAAAGGTTAAATACATTTGTTAAATGCCCACTTATTTGCCAGATATGGTGCAAAATGTTTTACATGATTGGTTTCTTTAATTGTCATAACAACAAGGGAGGTACAACTTCATCCTTCCTTGGGGAAAACTGAGGCTCAGGGAGCTTAAGTAAATTGCTCCAGATCATGCAGATTTAAATGGCAGAGCTGGGATTCAAATTCAGGACTATCTGACTACAGAACAATCTGTGACTGTGTGTCACGTGAGTCCAAACTTAAACAAGTCCTGGTCAGAGATACCTTCTTAGGCTTGGATGGTTTGGTTTGGGAGAAAATAATCACCACACAGTACAATGTAAACAACATAAAACTGAGTGAGTATCAGAAGTTGTGGATTTTAAGCTTGGCACGTTTACTAAATTAGTAAGTTTCTCCCCTGTCTTGGACCATCTGTAAAATGAGGAGGCTTGAGCAAAGGATCAGCAAAGTACCTCTCAATTTTAATAGTCTATGACTCAATGGAAGAAACAGAGCCCAGAAGAGAGCCAGGAGATGCAGCAGTGGTCTTGGGGATCTGGGAGCAGGTGATCTCTCTACGGCCCGCTGGAGGTGGTGATAAAGAGGACAGCAATGAGAAGGCAGGTATGATACCCTTAGATTTTTTTTTTTTCTAATTTCCCATCCTGCGTGAACGCTGTGAGGCTTCAAAGCCCTTGAGTCATTCAGACACTCACTAGCTCAATGTCAGGAAGTGGTGGCTGTTTCTTCAGCGTCCCAGATAATGCTAAGATTTTAAGAGAGAGCCAGTGATACAAAGCCAGGTTATGACTACTGGAAGGAAAATACCTGAGTGTTTAGCAAGGATTTGTAGTCATGGAACCAGAGAATACTAATAAAGTCAGACCCCTAGAGCACTGGGAGATAGGAACTGGGAGCTCAAAGAGATGTTTTGTTTGGTACAAATGGTACTTTAATAATAAAATATAAGCTAAAACCCAAATATCCAGATTTTCTTAGGGAAAAAAAAGGAAAATCTGAAAAGTGTGGGCCTGCATTCCCACATGGTAAATACTGGATAGAGCTGAATTGGGTAAGAATCTTGTTATAATAGAAGACAAGGAAAACCCAAGCCAAATACCTGAAAAGCCAGAGGGAGATTAGAGGGTAAGGCTGGTTAAATTTAGAGCCTAATAAGGTCATCAAGGACCCTGTTTCTTTCTGCCTCTCCTTTCTTCCTTCTAAGATATTAGCTTCCTCATAAAGCTGGCTTCCCTCATGGGGGCAAAATGGTAGTTACGGTTCTAGACTTTACAACTGCATTCTGTAGAACTGAGAGGGAACCAGGCTTTGTGTGTCTCACATTTTCCAGCAAAGACCCCTGAGCTTTGGGCTGATTGGGCCACCTTGGCTTTGGGAATACCATTCCATGGGTTGGCTTAAACCTGGATGACCTGAAACAATTATGATAGCAAGGTGTACAGGATCCTTCTGATTAGTTTATACCAGTCAGGGGCATAGCATGTGTCTTGGGGTGGGTCCCATCCTAAGCACATAGCTGCTACCCAGTGGGGGGAGAGCAGGATTGATGTCAGAGAGACAGTCTCATTGTTCGCTAGATCCTGCTGTCCCCCTTGTTGGCTACCTGCTCTCCAATTCACCATGCTCCCCATCACCCACGACTGTCTGACACCTGGCTCATTTTAGCCGTGCTTCCCAGGTACTGGACAATGAGTCGAATTAGAGGGCATGAATTAATGCCCTCCTCTCCTCCATTAAATGAAAGAACATGTAGGTGCTTAGAAGCACACAAAAGGCAAAAGCGTTGAGTCAGAATCATTTTACAAATGGGGAAGTCAAGGCCCAGGAACCTGGGACATATTCCACAGTCGCAGGTCAGGTAGGAAGAGCTAGCTCCAAATGGCAGGGCTGAGCCAAGAAGAGAGCCCAGGGAATTTCATGCTGTCCCCATGGTGGCAAGCCTGATGTGGAATGAAGCTGAATGACTTACTGTCCACTTGGACGGGATCAATTCCCCGCTCAAGAGTTAACTTTCAGTCCATGTATAGATGGAAAGTGATGGAGAAATCAAGTTAGTTCAGTTTTGATGATCAGAGGCAGCCTTTAACATATGCATGGCTGGGAGAAATCCCTGTTTTAAAGGTGAAATCTAGTGCGTTTTTTTCCTGCTGAGGACAGGGCTGAACTAACACAAGTTGGTAAAAAGCTCCCACACTGGTTTGTAACGGCATCCCAGGTTCCCACCGCTGAGCAGTTCCGGGAGCTCCAGGTTTGAATATGGGTGTTTACTGAGCTGAACTGCAGAAACAGGCATGAACACAACTCGATGGTTTGACAGTGGAGTCAGCGAAATTACCAATCAATGTATCGTGAATATAGGACAGGTAAGTTTCTACAATGATATTAGGTCAGGAAAGGTGGGCAAAGGAAAATCCTCTAGAAGATGCTGGGTACCCCTGGAGTGGAAAGGGGCACTGGACCTGGTTGGGGGTAAACAATGAGACTGAAGAGGAGGAATCCAAGAGGGAAGAGGAAAAGGTGCTGGAGCTTTATTAGTTTCCGGAAGTTAACCTTGCTTTAAGAAAACAAAAGGCACTGCACTAAGGAAAGATGCTGGACTGAGACGCAGAGCAGGCAGTATGGCTTATGGTAAGAATCTGTCCTAAGAACTCACAATTTGCGCTGTAAAGGTGGATGGTAATCTAATGAGCCTTTGACCTTGAAAACCTTTAGTTTCTCACCTGTATAAGGGGGAGTCAATGGCTAATCTATTACATCTTTTCCTCAGAAAATCTTCATCCCAGAAAGAATTGTCATCACCCTCCCCCACCCCACCCCCTTCCCCTTTCACTGTTAAAATACCCCGTCAGGGACCAATGCATCTTTGATTGTATAAAAGCCCTGGCAGAGGGGAAAGATTACTCAGGTGTCCACTGCAAGAGGAAATAGTCCCCAGAGTCACTCATTCATTAAAAAAAAGTACTGTATTTAGTTTCAACCATGTTCTAGACACTGTTTCAGTACAAAGACGAACAAACAGAACAAAACAAAAATAGAATCAGTACACAAGCTATATACAGACCTGGCCCTGTTTCCTGCCCCAGGACAGATGAGGCAGCGGGGGTGGAGAGTGAGGGCCAAGATTAATCAACGGCTAATCAACAGTAATCAAATAATACAAGGCAATATAAAACTATAGGAGTGCGCTTCCCTGGTGGCGCAGTGGTTGAGAGTCC
Source organism: Hyperoodon ampullatus (assembly GCF_949752795.1). NCBI lineage: Eukaryota > Metazoa > Chordata > Mammalia > Artiodactyla > Ziphiidae > Hyperoodon > Hyperoodon ampullatus. The sequence continues at coordinate 13,498,289 of NC_136917.1, forward strand.
GCCTGCCGATGCAGGGGACGCGGGTTCGTGCCCCGGTCCGGGAGGATCCCACATGCCGCGGAGCGGCTGGGCCCCTGAGCCATGGCCGCTGAGCCTGCGCGTCCAGAGCCTGTGCTCCGCAACGGGAGAGGCCACAACAGTGAGAGGCCCGCGTACCGCAAACAAACAAACAAAAACTATAGGAGTAATAAGTGCTTTGAAAGAGAAACAAAGGGTGTTGTAGGGATTTAGAGAAGAGAATATGGGTTTAACTAGGAAGCCAGGTGTTTGAGCTGAAAACAAAGTGAAGAGGTATCAGGAAATAGAGCTCTCCATGCAGAGGGAACAGCATGGACAAAGGTTCTGTAGCAGAAGGAAGCAGGATGGGATGGTAGAATTGATAACTAGTTCAGTGATGCTGGAGAAAAATGCAAGATGATTCTTGGAGAAAAGTCAAAGGCCTAACTATAGGGATATTTTGTACTGTGTTGGAAAAGTTTACCTTTATCTTAAGAGCCATAGGGTACCATTTAAGGTATATGTACGTGGGTAGGTATGTATGAGTGTGTGTGTGTGTGTGCACACATATGAGAGAGAGAGAGATGGAGAGAAAAGATGGCTCTGGGTATTGCATGGAGCAGGGGTGGGGTGAGTGGGTGGGGTCAGGAAGGTATGATGAGGCCACAACAGCCTGTGATTTTGCTGCGACCTCCAGTGCCCAGGACTGCAGTGACTAGCATTCTTCCTGGGCAGAGCTATGGATTCCGATGCTCTAGAATCCCTAGTTGTCCACCTGCTCAACTTCTCCCCGACCAGGGATCTCTGGCCAGTTTCAGTACCTGTGGGGAATTTCAATACCCTTCGGGGTTAGGGGCATCTCTCTAGTGGCTGGCCATGCTGGAGACATGGCTTCCAGATGTAGAAAGCACATGCATTCTGCTCTTCAGATAGGACCAGATGATGAAATTCTGCCTTGGAAATCAAACAACACACACACACACACACACACACACACACACACACACACACACACACACACACACACACACACACACACACACACACACACACACACACACACACACACACACACACACACACACACACCAGTCCCCTGCATATCTGTCAGAAACCTTTTCCTGGACAAATGATGATTTATGGGAGGCTGCTCTATTTCCCTCCTTTCTCTTGCTCTATTTTAGGAGAATATATCCAGACCATGTGTTTTTGCTTAGCCTGACACATTCCAAGCAAGCTTTCTGTTTTCCATGTACGGGTGAAACGTCCTCCCTTAAGAAGTAGAAGGGAAAAGAAGAAAAAGAAAACGTAAGCCCCTCTGCCCCCATCTTCCCTGGATGCCTAGAGAAGGGGCCGTTATCCACACACTGGGAGACCCAGGGAGGGCCCCAGGACAGCCTGAGCCACTGCTTTCATGGCCAGATTCTGGGGTGCACCAACAGATGCCCCATGTTTCACAGGATACCCTACTTCAGGCAGGAAGACAGCTGGGAGGGAGGAAAGGTGCCCCAATGGCCTTTCCCTCCTCAGACTCACCAAGCACTTTCCCTCCTCTGAACTGCAGTTCTCACTGCCTCAAATCCTCTACCTCACATTGCTGACCTCTCACCTCTCTCAGGACCCAGCTTAAATGACACCTCTACCAAGCCACCTTCCCCCCCGAGACTGCCCCATCCAAAGGAAGTCCCCGTCACTTCTATCTCAGCACCCTGCTTCTTCTATGGCAATGATCACGTAGGGTAATTATTATATTTAGTTCTTACTTGTTTTCACTTCTTTCTTTCATCTGGCTAAGGGTAGGCAAACTATGGCCTGTGGGCCCAATCTGATCCACTGCCTGTTTTTGTAAAGAAAATTATACTGGGGGACTTCCCTGGTGGCGCAGTGGATAAGATTCCGCGCTCCCAATGCAGGGGGCCCGGGTTTGATGCCTGGTCAGGGAACTAGATCCCACACGTATGCCGCAACTTAAGAGTTCGCCGCAACTAAGGAGCCCTGGAGCCGCAACTAAGGAGCCCGCCTGCCACAACTAGACCCAGAGCAACCAAATAAATAAATAAACAAACAAATAACTAAATATTTTTTAAAAATTATATTGGGATACGGTCACTCACGCTCACTTCATAGACTGCCCAAGGCAGCTTTTGCCACAAATGGCAGAGGGCAGAGTTGAGTTGCTGTGCCAAAGGCCATGTGACACAGCAAATGGACTTATTTACAAAACAGAAACAGACTCACCGGCTTAGGAAACAAACTTATGGTCACCAAAGGGGAAGCGGGGGGGAGGGATAAAGTAGGAGGCTGGGATTAACAGATACACACGACTATATATAAACTAGATAACCAACAAGGACCTATTCTATTGATAGCACAGGGAACTCTAGTCAATAATCTGTAAAAATCTATATGGGAAAAGAATCTGAAAAAGAATAGATATATGTATAACTGAATCACTGTGCTGTACACCTGAAACTAACACAACATTGTAAATCAACTGGACTCCAAAAGAAACGAAGAAAAAGACCATAGGGCTTTCCAAGCCTAAAATGTTTACTCTCTGGCCCATTACAGGAAAAGTTTAGTGACCTCTGTGTTAGACGGCAAACTCCATGAGGGCAGAGACTAAAAAAACCTTGTCTTTTTAAACAGTGCATCCCCCGTTGCTAGCCCAGAGTTTGGCCCGTATTTGGCACTGGATAAGTATTTGTTGAAAGACCCTTGCAAATGTTAGGCTGAGATTTGCTGAGTCAGTGACAAGAGATGAGCTACATCTTTAAACCTCAGAATCTTGTTTCTGCTTTGTTTAAGGCTTGCCTTGTACTTAGTTTGGAGTTGAAAACCAGGAGAAGATAACTTTTGTTCCATAACATAGTGTCCTTAGGAAAGAAAAGGTAAAGTTTTAAGAGGAGAGAGAGAAAAAGAAACCCTCAAACTGGAGTTTTAAAGACCAACAAAGCCATAAATATTAACAATTCTGATTTATGAGACCACTGAGCGTTGTCCCTCGTTACAGTAGCAAGCTGGAGGTGGGCAACCCAAATGGAGAGAAATGCAAGGGGCTGGAGAAAAGGGAAAAAAAATTCATTAGCTTGGTTTTTCTCCAAGTGCGCAAAGACTTTCTGCTGATAAAAAGTGAGCATTTGTGTAAATCTTAAGTTAATAAAGCATTTGGGAAAACACTTTTGTAAGCACAACCAAGATTTTTAAAGTCATCCAGTCATGGGAAAATATTAGGAACAATTTCACTGGGCTCAGGGATGGAATACTTTGAGTACTGTAATTTGATCAGAGATATCCAATGCGGGTTTATGTAAGGGAGAGTTTAATACTTAGACTGCTGGAAATAAGTTTCCTTGATAAATTACTACCATGAAAGATAAAAGAGAGGCAGACATTTACATGCACTTCCCGAAAGCCTGGAGCACAGTTTCACGTACCTATGATGGGATGTTAGGAGACTGCTGAATGCATCGTGCCCAAAATGAACTCATGTCATTTTTCAAGCCGAACAAAAAGTAAAAAGCCAGGTGAATTGAGTGAACTTGACTGTTTATAAATAAAGCAAAAGCTGAAAAAATGTAAAATCATTCAGTTCAACACAGTCAAACTTTGAGAGTTCTGGTCACCTAGTAGTATTCGTTTCATATCTTTTGGCCCAAATATAATGGAGGCAAAGATGTAACATAAACTAGGATGGACACTGAAGAAACAGCAGTCAATCTGTGTTGTTAGGAGCTGAGCCACCTGGGGATCAGCAAAGAGGGACCTCTGTACTGTAAGACACGTCTGCTCTTCACCACCCACACACCACAAAGTACACGTCCCTTAATAAGTTCCTAGTGGAGAAGCCTCTAAAAGCTAGGTATCATTGATGGGTCCAAAAAAAGCCTGGAGATCATAACTGGGCCCAGAGCCAGGACTAGGGTGAGGCTGGTGAAGGGACCAGAACCCTATTCAATGAGACTGCTCACTCCCAGGGGCCAACCCTACATGTACACGTCCCCCAGAATGGTCGCCTCCTTAAATGGCATGCCCTGGGCATCGTGCTTATCCCACCCCAGTCCAGGTGCCTCATCTTTTGTTTTCAGAACAATTGAGCCTGAATGGATCACTCTCAAAGAAGAGAAATCGTGATTTCCTTCATTTAGAGTTTCGTGAAAGGGAAAAATCTTAAGATGCTAAATACCTATTAGAGATAAAATGGTAAGAACAAAATTAAGACATAAGCTCATTCTCCTAACATTTAGGAGATAAGTAACACATTAATTAGTTGTGAAAATATGCTCACTTTAACAAGGAAGATATGACACCACTTTAAGTAAAGCTGAAGCAGGAAGATGAAGTCTGAGACCATAATAGCTAAGAAGCAAAGACAGGGCGTTTCTCTTTTGACTCCTGCACATGAACTTGAGATAGCTCTAAAACACTAAATTACTTTGTCCATTCTAGACAGTCCCAAAATATATAATTGTGACTTGCATTGCATTTTGACCGATACTAAGTTAGCTCAGGAAAATATGATGCATTCTGCCTATTCAAGCGTGGTCCCTATGGATCCCTTGTTGGTGATCCCAAATGAGCTTCGTGCCAAGAGCACTTTGACACACCAGTGTTGCAAATGGATATGACACGGCTACTCTGAGCACAGACAGGATTCTCCTCTGTCACTTATCAGCCATGCCACCTAACAGTTCACTGTCTTTCTGAGGACAAATCTTCCACTTGATTCCGAGTTGGCACTTCTCATTTCTAGGTAAATAGCTCAATCATCCCAACTGGAAGGTCCTGTAATGTGTCTACCTTCCCAAGGGTGAGCTCGCCCCGGCTCTCTCACTCTGTCTGCCCTTACCCTGTTTAGCTGGGGAAACAAGATCTGCCTTCTAAGTCACCCAATGGCGAGGTCTCAGAACTGAGGATCTCAACACGGACAAATAAGCAAGAGCATGTGCTTCCCTTATCAGAAGCAGGCCTGAGCCTAGGTGCTCGTAATGTGCAGAAATGCCTGAAGAGATGTTATATTGATTATGAGATACAACTGTGAATTTTATTACCTTCTGGGAACAAATAGGAAACATAAAAGCAAGAGTTTTGTGCCAGATGTAAGAACTAAACGCTACGGTTATCTGATTAGCATTAGAGACACGTGCTTTGAATGTGAAACACTTGTAAGTCTCCCCAGGTGAGCTCTCCATCTTCTCTGCACCATTGCTGTCAGACTTTTATATGCCTGCTCTTCTCAAATGGGACCCAGATGAAGTTCAATTTTTTTGCCTGGAAGAGACTGAGGTGTTTGGTGGATTTCTTTATTTTAAAGCCAGGGTGATTTTTAGAAGAGAAAGACAACACTCGGGGACCTTGCTTGGCATCATCAGAAAGTAGGAGGCAGGAAGAGGGCAGAGAGAAGTCGGTGTGATGCTTCCTCTGCCTGTATCACCATGAGCCTGTTAGCCGTGTGCACTCTTCTTTAAAGTGTCAGTTCCGATCACAGAAGCTAGCTTTTTTTTGTGTGTGTGTGGTACGCGGGCCTCTCACTGCTGTGGCCTCTCCCGTTGTGGAGCACAGGCTCCAGACGCGCAGGCTCAGCGGCCATGGCTCACGGGCCCAGCCGCTCCACGGCATGTGGGATCTTCCCGGACCAGCACGAACCCGTGTCCCCTGCATCGGCAGGCGGACTCAACCACTGTGCCACCAGGGAAGCCCAGAAGCTAGCTCTTGATTCTACATATTAAGACTGACAAGGAGCGAACCTCCCAGTCACTGCCACTGCCCAGACATTCAATGCATTTGTTTACATGTCCTTTGATTTCCCCAAATCTACCTCCGGGGGGCTCCAAATGTCCCCAGTGACTAAACCTGTTCTGCCTGAAGAGTGCCATGGGGGGTTCCAGGAGGAGTTAGGTCGTGGTGTTCTTTCAAGACTCAAATTTTAACAGCGTCATCTTCTTTTCTTAATGATGATACTCTGTGAACATGAGGATGGGGAGAGACAGATGCTCACACTCACTTCTGGAAGGAATATAAACGGGTAATGCCTTTCAGTTGGGCAATTTGGCAATATATCTCCACAGCTCTTAATGTATGCATAACCTTTTATTTAGCAAGTCTGCTTGTAAGGAAATCATCTGACAAAGGTACAAAAAATTACATGTACAGGGCTGTTCACTGGAGCACTTTTGATGATGGAAAAAGCTGGAAACCACCTAAACTTCCCAACTGTAGGAGCTGGAGGTCAGGGCCCATCACTACAATGGAAGACCAACGGCCATTTAAAAGGAGGATGTTATTCATAAATGTAGGCCAATGCTTTGCACACATTTTTAAGTGAAAAGGGGGTTCTCCAAAGAGTATACAGAGTGTAATTTAATGCTATAAATATACATGTGTGTGTGTATGTGTGTGTGAGGGAGAAGAAGGTCTGGGGGAAAATTGCACCCAAATGTTCATAGTGATTATGTGTAAATTATTTTTATTTTTTGGCTTCTCTGCAATTTTTGTACGGTGAATATATAACACTTGTGTAATAACTATAAAAAACCCTCGCATTCCTCTGGCACTCCCAATCTCAAATCTTTGAGGGGTTTTGCACGACCTTACTTGCACCCGTCTTTCTCATAGCTCTACTGCTGTGATATTTGATGTGGTCAGCCTTCCTCGGCAGGAAGGATAACGTACTGGTTTCCCACTTTGCTTCCTCCCATGGCCAAGCTGGTGGAAAATATGAGGTCTGCGCTCTCACTCTCTCACCTCCTGCTAGCATCTCTGTGCTGGCACTGGATTCTCTTCCCAAGCCTTGCGCACCTGCTCTGGCAGGTGTTCAAATTCCTTCCTCACTGCACTCCCTGAGCCTTGGAAAGAGAGTGGGTTTTGAAGATTCCTCGCCACCCTCTTCTCTGAACATAAAGATAAAGAATCATTTCTCTCTCCCCGCCTGTTAAATACGGCATTCCTTCTCTCACAGCCTATCTCCTCCTCTGCTTGCCCAGGTCAGCAGAGCTGAGGCGAAGGCTTGTCACCATCGTTATCAGCAAGCTTTCCCACTCTGTTTCACCCCTATGCCCTTGCTCCGCCGTTACTCTTCTTGTGTCTCCCTACACAACCTGTAAATCTTCTTCTTTGCCTGCCCCTGTTATCCTGGAATTTCAAACTTGTCTCTTTCCAAATATGGCTGGGCTGGGAGCTCCAGTCTCCACGCTTGGACAGCAGCAGGCTCCCATCCCTGTCATCACCCTGGCAGACACCAGCCTTCACTGCCAGCGTTGTCAACAGCATCCTTGGAAACTCTGGAAGATATCTTTGTGCTTGGCTCTGCTGGGTGCCCTACAAAGGAAAATTTCTGCAGACCTAACTGTATACTCTTTTGTAGAACTTGTCTTCAAGGAGCATAAAATCTCATTGGGGAGATAGGACATAAACCTCGACTTGCTCATCTATAGCCATGCGGCTCCCACCTCACCTGTCAACCCAAACTACTCACCTGAAGTTAGAGTAACTTCTGCGTTTACCACATCCATCTCCTACTTCATAGTGTCTTGGCTACACACCTCTGTAGGTCTTTGCCCTACTGACCATGATCTCCTACATGAAACTCAGGAAATTTAGAGGCTATGACTCAGCTGGCCTTAGATTTGTCTTAGCTCTGACTTTCTAGCTGTGTGACCTTGGATGAGTCACTCTACCTCTCTGATCTTCATCTATAAAATGAAGACAACAATGTCTACTGTGCTCTGATGTTTTTAGAAGCCAAAGATAACCTAGCTGGAATCTGTAATTGGGGCTTTGCTTTCCTGGTTTAGAGAACTTTGATTCAGAAAAAATATCCAGAGCACATTTTCTTTTCAAGAGACATTAAACTTGAAATCATCATCATCATCATCATCATCATCATCATCATCATCACATTCATCACCATCATCATTAATCATAGGGATGCGGAGCCATTTTCTTCTCAACCAGTTGAGAAAACAAAGACATTTGCAGAATAAAGTGAAAGAACTGTTGTTGTAGTTTTCTGTTTTCGTTTATCTTACTCCCCTGAGCTGATTCTTCTGTTTTCTCTTTAAACAGACACAGTGGAAGCAGTTAAATGAGCTCAACCTGAATACAGACAAGCAGGAAGTCAGCTTTAGGTTGTGATGAATAAATTATACAGAGGGTTTTGGCTTTAAATTTCTCCTCAGTTGATGTGTTATACCTTGAGCCACTGACTGCCCAGGCGCCAGCGTTTAACTGGACAAAAATAGACACAGCTAACCCGTGCAATCCGTGGCCGGCCGTAGGCTGGTGAGTTGGCTTCTCCATCACCCCCAGCAGAGGGCTTTGTCGGTTTGTTTTGTTTTCCTCCCGTTCAGGGAAACAGCAGCCAGAATAGAAGCCTCTTCTTCTCTCAGGTCGTCCTGAGTACAGCCCTCCAGCTCTCCTCAAGAAAAGCAGCCGATGGGGCTGCGCTGCTCCATCTGGCTGATAGACTCAAACACATCTAGAAGGTTTTCTGACACGTTAGGAGTTGACAGCTTGATAAACGGGAAGGAGTCTCCCTAAATGTGTCTGTGACAGGTGCGGTTTCTATGAACTTGCTTTCCTTCCCTGTAGCAGCCCCAGCTCCTGGGGATGAGGACAGGAGTGCTTAGCTCAGGCTCTCTTTGGGGTCCTCGCAACAACATTTCTCACCACGATAGAAGATTAGTTAACACTCTATTTCTTCCTAACCCTCCTTCCGTTGAAAAATAAGACCAAAAAAAAATATCCCAAACAAAACCAAACTCTTCTGAACAGAACTGTGTAAGAAAACCCAGAAGCAGAATCTTTGCAGAGTCCAGTGCTAAGCTGACTTCCATCTACAAATTACACTGCTTACAGCAAGTAAGTTATAGCAACTTAAAGCACTTTTTGTGGGTTATCTCAAACTCTTGCACCCTCACCTGTTATTTTCTATGCAGTTTTTTACTCCCACCCCTAAACCAGCAGTACCCTTTTTTCTTTTGAATAATAATTAAAAGCCGATTGTCATCACTTCCTGGCTATGTGACCTTGGGAAGGTTACATCACCTCTCCAGGTCTCAGTTTCCTCATCTGCAAAATGGGGAGCCGTTTATTCAGCAAATATCTCTTGAGCACTTATTTTGTGCCAGGCATTTTCTGGGCATCACATCTGTGTTGGTGAATCACGCCAAACAAGCCCCTTACATTAAAAGGGCTTGTATGCTGGTGGATCATTACAGGACCCACCTCCTTTATTCATTCACCCAAGAATTACTAAACATCTTCTACAGGCCAGACACTACTCTAAATGCTGAGTGAGTCAATGATTAGAAAGGCAAGTTTCCTGTTCTCGTGGATATTGTTTGTACGGAAATCCTGTGGGAACTGACTGAGATAAAGCAAGGAAAGGTGCTCAATCAGAACTGGCCTATTCACTATATGGTGACCCTTGTTCTGATCATCAGTATCTTCATTACTGCCATGTGTGAATCACCTGCGATCACAGGGCAGTTGCCTTGGACACAGGGTCCTCACGTTCTACGTCTGCCTTAGACGCCAGTAAGATTGGGCAAGTCTAGCCTGTGAGGACAAGCTGGCCAGGTGGTTGCATTGCATTGCAGGGACCAGAGAGTCATTTCCTCCATGCCCCTGCCTACGTGGCTGTAGCTAATGGAAACTAAAATAGATTTTGGAGTTTTTTCTTTTCCTTGACAATCCTGCCCCTTCCCACCCCAACCTAGGACCATAGACTTTAACATTGCATCTCACGGTCAAATTTCAACTTCAGCATCCACATTTCCCGCTGCCCAGGATGTCTGTTTGCAATCACTGAGAAGTGGATTTTATTTTTAATAAAAAGTGTTCAGGGCTTCCCTGGTGGCGCAGTGGTTGAGAGTCCGCCTGCCGATGCAGGGGACACGGGTTCGTGCCCCGGTCCGGGAAGATCCCACATGCCGCAGAGCGGCTGGGCCCGTGAGCCATGGCCGCTGAGCCTGCGCGTCCGGAGCCTGTGCTCCGCAACGGGAGAGGCCACAGGAGTGAGAGGCCTGCGTACCGCCAAAAATAAAAAATAAATAAATAAATAAAAAGTGTTCAGTAAATATCTGTAGAAATGAAGGCGTGGGAAAGGTGTTCAGATGCTCACAGCAAGTGAGCAGAAAACCAGGGCATCCCAGAACCCTCTGCTTCCTAGAAATGTCTGTTCTGAAGCTCTTCTTTGCCCTGTGGGGTACCCCCAGACAGCCCCCTTCCACCTTCCCTTCCTAGGGCAAGACACTGTCCTGGGTTCCAGGACTACTTCAGGGAATGAGAGAATTGAATCCCTGCCCTCCTGGACTTACAGTTAGGGACATAGCAAACAAATATGACTACATATAAATAAACTGCAGATTAAGACGAGTGTTACATAGGAAATAATCATGGTGATGGGGAAGAAAGTATGTGGAGAAGGCCATATTAGACGGGCTGCCAGGAAGTCTCTCTGAAGAGGTGGTGACTCCTGATCTGAGACCTGAAGTACGAGAAGGATCCCGAAGTACAAGAGGCTGAGAAGACCTCAAAGGGCATTCCTGGCAGAGGAAAGCACAGTTGTCCTCCCAGTGGATTGGGAGAAGGGTGAGCGAGGGGCAGAGAATGGTCTAGGATGAATTGGGCCGGGAAGGAGCAGCCAGGGCATGCATGACCTTGAGGGACCAGGTGAGGACCTGGATCCAACCTGCCTTGCTGGATGGACCGGTTGAGGGGAAAACGGGGGGAGAAATCAGAGCACAAAGAATGACTCCTAGGTTTTTGACTGGAGCAACTGGGTGGACTATGGCGGACCCTTTTCCCAGGTCTGCTTTAGGGCGGTGTTGGTGAAGGTCTTACTCTTGGACCTCAGTTTCCCTACTTGTTAATTAAGTGCCTTCTGGAAAGGAACATCCCCTCTCTGAGCTGCAGTTTCCTTATTTGTAAAAGTGGTATAATAACACCTACCTTTAGAAATGTCATAGAGACTAAGCGAGAGGACCTTTGTGAAGCACCCAGTGGGGTATGTACTCACAATGAAGGTTTCCTGACTGCTGGCTCCCTTCCTCTCTCTTCCCTTCGCTGTCTGCTCTAGACTCATACCTGTGTCTGCCTACTTTTGCTTGGGGTTTGCTTGTGCGCTGGGTGTGAGCGGCATGCAGCATCTCACCCACACCTCGGGGCAGCTGTTGTCACTCTGCTCTCTCCTCCCAGCCACGGAGTCAAATGCATTCTTTCTCAAGTCCTTCCTTCACCCCATGCCGTACCACAAATATTCCCCACATGGAGTTTTAAGGTCTCTTCTCCTCTCTAGGTGTCATTTCCTGGTAAAAGCAGAGATTAAGAAGTGTCTGGCTGAGCCGAAGTGCTGGCAGTGATTGGGGCATATTTTCCTTAGATGACCTTTGCAATTCTTTCCAACTTAAGGATGCTAAGCTTCAGCAGAACATAGATTCTGGATATTGTCCCTGCAGAGCCCGAAGGAATGAAGGGGCACAGACAGGTTCCTTCTGTCCTGTTTCCGTGCCTGTCATGAATATAACTACAGTTTTCTAATGCTGTTAAATAGCATGATTGATACATAATTCAAATACCTTACAATGCATCCATTTAAAGCATACAATTCAATAGTTTTTAATATATGTACGAATATGTGCAACCGTCACTATAGTCAATTTATATTTTTTATCTCCTCAAAAATAAACCCCATAGGCTTTAGCTATCACCCCATGCCCCCATCACTGTCCTCCCCCACCGCCCTAAACAGCCACTAGTCTACTTTTTTTTTCTCTATAGATTTCCCCATTCTGGATTTTCATATGAATTGAATTATGTAACACATAATATTTAATGACTGGCTTCCCTCACTTAGCATAACGTTTTCAAGATTCATCCATGTGGTAGCATGTATCAGTACTTCATTACATTTTATGGATGAATAATATTTCATTATATGGATATACCATATTTTGTTTATCCATTTGTCCTTTATGAGCATTTGGAGTGTTTCCACTTTTGGGCTATTATGGATAATGCTGCTATAAATATTTGTGTACAAGGCTTTGTGTGGACATGTGTTGGATATGTGTTTTCATTTCTCTTTAGAAATATCTTTTAAAAACTTCTCTTTGATTAACTTTTCGCACTGTTAGGATGTTAATAACCATTATCATAACAAAGAATATATATTGTGTCGTTAGTTGGAGTTAGGAACTATGCTAAGTTTATCTCTTTGAATCCTCATAGGACTGGCTTGAGATAGGTATGTTTTTATCCCTACTTTACAGATGAGGAACTTGAGGCTTATAGAATCTAAATAACATAAGAGGAAAGAGAAACTCCTAGAGATCAACCAGGTTTGTTTCTCTTCTTAGGAGAACCAAACATGAAAGACATAGACGGATCCTGAAACATTTTTCTTCCAAAGGGTTACATGCCCTGTGACACTAAGACACCACTCACCTGCCCACAATTTTATATTCATTCTTCCAGAAAAGAAATTATATTTGCCTCTGTACTTTGCATCCAAAGCCACCTACCTGTTCTCTAATGACTCCAATATAGAAAAATATTGCTACAAAGACTACAAAAATAAATGTATGCATCAACAGATACAGACTCTAGGTTTGTCCCATAACCCAGATAAAACTATGGTCCTAGTGGCCCAGTTTCTACATAGAGTTATATGTAAAGAAGTAGTTGGGCAACCACAGATGGTTAAATGGGAATTCTAACATTTATTTGAATCTCTAAAATTATACTTATCTGGAGGAAGACCTTTCAGACGCCCTTTCTCCTGATCTCCATGTGTTATGTACTTCCCTCGGGGATGCTCTGTATACTTGTACTTGCAACACACCCCATCCCTCAGTCAATCTTGCCATGTTACTGCCTTTCAGGTCCTGTCTCTCTACTCATTCTCCAGATTTCACATTACAAGAAAAATAGGAACTAGGTTGGTAAAAACAGGACTTTCCTTTGGAGAGTAGGAATCAGGGGAGGCAGCAGGGAATGGTGGAGCAGAGAAAAGTAAGCAGGCAGAGAAGGAGGGAACTGTTACATATAATTACATTTTCTTCTTACAACGCATTCATTTTCCACTTTAGTTTTTCATTAGTAAAAATGGGAAAATTCTGAGTTGTTCAAGGGGTCCCACCCAGATCACATGACTAATAGATTACCATGAAAGGCAAATGGATACGTAAAATGTCCCGTGCACATGAACAACAGAATACTAAAATGAATAATTTACCTAGTTTTGACTAGAATGCAAATGGCTGACATTACATGGATAGCTGATCTTCATTATTTGCAGATTCCATCTTTGCAAATTCTCCTACTTGCGAAACTTTCTTTGTAACCACAAAATCAATCCTCACCATGCTTTCAAGGTCATTTATGGACATGTGCAGACAGGCAAAAATTCTGAGTTGCCCAATGTACACATGCCCAGCTAAGGTCAAACAAGGCCATTCTCTGCCTTCTTGTCTCAGGTCTCACAATGTGGCTGGAGGTGGAGAGTCTGGGGGCAGAGCTGTGCAGTGCAAGATCTGCTCTCAGGCTAGTATGGGGTTTAATCCCAACCTTGGCATCTGTTTAGTGGGGTGGTCTCAGGCAATCCACTTAATACTTCTAAACCTTGTTTTTCCTTTCATAAAATGGAGAAAACAGGATCTACCAGGATGCATTGTTTCTAGGAATTACGATGATGATTTATGTGAGGGGTGTGTGTGTGTGTGTGTGTGTGTGTGTGTGTGTGTGTGTGTGTGTGTGTGTGTACATACTTCCCCTAGGGGCAAACGATTCAGTATTCACTAAATCAGTGTTCGAGGTGACTTTGTAGTCTATAACTATTGTGAGTAATGAGAATCAACTATATATTGGTTTCCTGGACCTTAGGTGAGTTGGATGATAGAAAGGAATCTACACTCCTTCTTGGAAACTAGCAGAGGGCTGGGTGTTCTGCTTAGGACTCATCTGCCCAGGACTCATAAACTCAGATTTTTGTCTGTTTCTCTATAAACATCACAAAAACGTAGACATGGCAGACCTCAGACTTTAAAGATCATCTGTCTCTTTTCTTTCTTTTTTTTCTTACCATGGACCCTTTATTTAAATGAAATCTGACATGAAACCCTTAATATAAAAATCAGATAAAAGTAGAGCTGTATTCTTGCAAGCAGGGGCCCAGGGGAACCTGGAGTCTTGACAGCTAGGAATTTCCTCACCTCCTTTCTCCCTTCCCCACTCCAAAAGGGTCTCTGGGGCATGTGTAGAGAACCTCATCAACATGTGTGAAGACCACAAATTTGGTCCAACAGCCTCATGGTCTATTTGAGTAAATTCAGCCTCTGAGAAGTAAATCCCCTAAAAGTGTACATTTTAAAAGTCCTAAGGAGTAAGGCCTCCAAGTTGTGTAAGATGGTACCATCCTGCCAAAGTTGTCTCCCTAGGGTATCAAATAGTCAACCAAGACCTGCCTCTAATTTACCTTCTGTATGTCCAACATACATGGCATCTAGAACAAGAAGGATTTTTCTTGGTTCACAAGGAGGACATCACAAATATTAGCTGATTTCAATTCTACAATGGGATATATTCAACACTTCGTATATAAATTCTGGCTGTTTGTAATCCAATTCAATAATATCAAAGAGGAAAGGTTAGATTTCTAGTTCACAGGGCTTTCATGAAAAGTACAGATAATTGTGAAACTGTAATTATAAAAGTATCTCATTCTCCTCTAGTTTGGAACACTTTAAATACACATTTTTGTAAAAGCTGGAATCTATTTATTCACCTACTTACCTATCTAAATATTTTCACTGAGTTTGTTCTAAAGTTTGGAAAATTACTATCCAGAGAGGTCAAGTGTCTTGTTCAAAGTCATACAACTAGTTTGTAGTGGAGCTAGACCCAATCTGAGGTCTTTTGCTTCTTGGTTCACTACTTTCTCCATTCTTGATATTATTTACTGAAGTCACATCAGTAAGCACATCTGCCTTACGAAACAGAACTATATGGCTTGACGAAAAGAGAAAAATCCTTTGCTGACCCCATCGTCTTTCTAGTTCAGACTAGATCTTGGCCTCAACTACTCTAGGGAAGGCTGGACCCCAAAAGAAAACAGAATTTTAAAAAGTAAGTTCCCTTTTTGGCTTTTGAGTTTTGAAGGGACCACGTTCTGGAGATTTATGAGTGATTTAAGGGATTTTTACAGGTACATGTGATTATACTGCTGACTTTAGAACCAAATGCTTGCATTCAATGTACTGTATTGTATTTCCCTCCAAAATAGTTCCACTTAAAGAGCCTGTTGGGCTCTGGAATCAACTGGAGAGAAGAGGAGAGGCGGCTCTTTAAAAATAGCTGTTCAGTTACCTCTAACCTTAGGGAGGGGCTGTCACCCACTTACTCTCTGTCCTGGGCCCTGTGCCTGGAAGACTAAGGCTTGGCCAAACCAATCTCTCCTCTACCAAGGTACTCCAGCTGCCCAGCTCACATGAATCTGATCCCAGCTGCTGCAGGGGCTTCAGGAAATCCCCAGAGGAGGTGGCTCTGATATTCCACCTGCTAACACACCTCTAGCCTCTCCTTTGAGTATGGGGGAAAAGGGAGAGTGTCCCCTGTAGAAATCCTGCTCACCCCTCTTGGCCTCAGGGGGCTGGTCTTGTGGAGGACCATGCTCTTTACCAGGGTTGGCCACACATCCCCATGGTGTCCTCAGACTGGTGCTCTGGAGAGGTAGAAAAGTCACTACAAGGAACAAACAGACGCTACCTTGATCAGAAATGCAGGTACATGTAGGATGGGACTTCTTAGACAGAGGACTTCAGCATACCTGGCAGATGCTGTCCAGCCAGTCCCTCCTCAGCCTACACAGGAGGACGAGGAGGAACAAAGGAAGAGGCTGCAAGATACGCCTCACTCGCCGGGGAAGCCCTGTGTTCGCCCAGTCTCTCCAGTGCCTGGGGTCGGGGCCAAGACCAGGCTCTTCCCAGTGAGTTCTGGTTTGAAGTCCTACTTCTGCTAAAACGGATCAGTTTATGGATCATCTGGCTGATCCCACATGTGCTGCTCCTGTCACGTACCACGTCACCCCATCCAGGAAACCCAGCCTCTTTTCCATCACTTACGGACATCACATCCATCCACCCACGCACAGACACACACACACGGAGACACACACACACACACACACACACAGATACACACAGCATTTGTATACAATGCAGACTGATGTGAAGGCTGTGGAGACAGAGGGAGGTTTAAACATGAATTTGAAGCATCTCTGTTCTTAAAAAATTCAGCCACCTTTCTGCAAGGCTCCACTTCCTGCGTTCTTCCCTGGATTCTCTCTTTTGTTTCTCTCTCTCGAAAGAGTCCTCTAGAAACCTGTTCTTCCCCGCTTGCTCCCATTTCATTATTCAGGACGATTTAACTCAGCTGAATCCCCACCTCCAAGGGGAGGTCCTACTTTTGCAATGTGTCCAGATCTATGGGTGGACACATTCATTCTCATTCCCATAAGAAGAAGGCAACAGGACAGAGATGAACTTCTACAATGGATTCTACTTCGGCAAGAGGCAAAACATCTAGGGTTGATGTTTATTTTAATAGCAATAAATCTCTCTCTGTGAACCACCAACTTCAGCCTTACCCTGGCTTCGTAACCTCGTGACCACCACCGAGAACACTGTCAAACACTGTGGGTACCAGGCGGCAGCTATGGTTCTAAGCGCCCTTCATTCACGTCTCATTCGGTCCTCAGCGCCTCACGAGGCAGGTGCTGTCACTGTCTCCTTTTATAGGGAGGGAAACTGAGGCTCAGAGAGAATATGTAACTTGCTCAAACTTCTTCTTCACTCTTCTGCAGGTCACTGATTCTATTGTCCCCCACGTGGCTGCAGAACCAAACTTCCTGAGAAATTGAGGACCCAGAATTCCCAGGTGGATGCAGAGGGGGTAATGAATGGGGCCCCATATGCTGTGCCTATCACTGCCTAGACATTGCTAGAGAGTCTTTTCAACCTCAGAAAATGCGGCATTCCACGCTAACCAATCATTTGAAATTCCTGCAATAAATAGAAAAAATAAACACGCAGCTGGGGATATAGTTCAGCTAATGTCGCTCCCAAATGAGGCTGATTCCAGATAGAAAGCAGATTTTCATATTTACTGTATGTGACAGCTGGAGGAATTAAATGAATCATCTGTCTACCTCCATCGCCTCATTCCTCCTGTGCTGTATGTATCATCCCTGGGGTTGTCTGTCTTCCCATTCCGGGAAGATAGATCAGTGTAGTTTCAATGATTAATTCCATGTTTGGATCACAGTAACACCAGTTCCAGCTCAGTGACCTGCAGTTCCTATTGATTTAAGTGATGAATTATCTACCCCGCATTGTATTAGTAACTTTATTTAGTCTCTTATTCCTTCTGCATTCATGCATCAAAATAATAAAGCACTATTCACAGGCTAAAAGGACCTGTTTCGGGCTTCCCTGGTGGTGCAGTGATTGAGAGTCCGCCTGCCGATGCAGGGGTCACAGGTTCGTGCCCCGGTCCAGGAAGATCCCACATGCCCTGGAGCGGCTGGGCCCGTGAGCCATGGTCGCTGGGCCTGCGCGTCCGGAGCCTGTGCTCCGCAACGGGAGAGGCCACAACAGTGAGAGGCCTGCGTACCGCCAAAAAAAACCCAAAAACAAGTACAAAAGGACCTGTTTCCCTTCTCACATTTCCCAGGAGGATGAAGCCCATGCACACCAGGGAGGTAATTATGCAGATCTGGGGATGGGGCTGAGTGTTTATTTTGCCTATGAATTATTTATCTCAGCTGTGAATTTGGGGGAGGGTGTGGGACAAGGGATCTTGAGTGGTGGCAGGGATCTGAATGGGGCTGAAAGAGGCCCAGGAGGGAAGTTAATGAAGACAAGAGTGGAACCTTGGAAATTCCAAGGAAGTAAAGTAGCTTCAACTCCAAAGGTCGAATTTTAGGAGTCTGTCTGTTCTGATACTGACAGGAGGATGGGTGTGGGTGTGGTGATGGTGGTACCATGAAGGGAAGGAGGCAAGAGAAGAAAGCATCACCAGTCTCTTGCAAAAGCCTGTGCACTGTCAATAGCAAGCCCACCTAGCAAGGTCAGGTCCTAGGGAGGCAGAGAACTGTGACTGTTTGGCTGAAATCTGTTGGCTTTTGACTGCCTACCATCACCTTCCTCTTTGGATAACAGCACACCGACCTATTACCTGCTGAGGAATCGCCTTTCCCTGCATACAATCTGGTAGGACAGTTCATCAAGATGCCCTACTGTTTCACGGCCAAATGAATCGCCCAAGCTGAACCCATGAGATTCTCCTTCCATGGCATTTGAATTACATGTAGGCAAAGGGACCAAAAAACTGAATGTAGTTGACCTCCTTTCATTAGCAGTGGTGCCTGGGTACAACTGCTGAGCGATCGCTGCTCTCAGGACCCTCTGAAGGTGATCAATGCCTGTCTTTGTAAGCCCTGTTTTTCAACCTTCTCTTTGATTCGAGATGTCCCACCCCAAATGCTTTCCAAAATCCCCTTTTAACTAACTAGATTTGCTTATGTTTTGTTGCTTTCAACCAGAGAACTCTGGCTAACCGGCCAAAGGACTTGGCTTTATCTGGAGTGTCACTGGGCCCTGAGAGATGGGAAGAGGAAGATGCTAGAGATCTTCTCTATGCCTCTCACCCAATTAAGCAACAATCTCACAAATGGGGAAGGATGGGCACGTGGGAGGTGAAAGCATTCCTCTGTTCACTTTCTCATTCAAACTGAACCCAACTTTCCAGCCTTCAGGATTCCTGTCAGGGCGACTCCCAAAGTTAGGGGGGCTGGAGAGACGCTCCTACCCCACGCCTGGCAACCCCACCTGAAGGGAAGACCTCAGTGTGGGTTGCCTGGGGTCAAGCACCGCCTATGAGTCAAAGCCAGAGAGGAAGGAGAGACATCCCAAGACCTCCCAGCTTGAAAGGGAAAGGGAGGATGCTGAATGCAGAGAAGTTTCCATTTGCAGACAATCGGAGGATTACCTGGGTCTCGTTCCTAACTCGATTACACCCAGAAGACAGTGGAAGGAGGCCTCACCTAAGGCTGCTCCCAGTTTGTGACTCACAGCCCTCGAGGTGGCCTTGGTATGAAACAGATGTCACGACTGTTTTATTGTAGTTCCCAACTGTCCCAGTCGCCTACCTTCATTCATCTGATTCACACACGAGAGCCTTTGGCCTTCCTTTCCTTTTCTTTTCTTCTTCCTCCCTCCCCCATTTGAAGAGCACAGGACCTGCGGCGGGCAGGGTCTGATTCTGCCGGTCAGCCCAGCCCCTCACAAGAACCAGAGCATGGCCACAGCCACGCTAGAGAAATGAGTTCTTCCTCTTTCCCGAACTTCACCAAATAAGGAGAAGAGTTCAGAAAACCACCATGATTAGATTATATGGAAGAGGGTCAAAGATTAAAAATCCACTGCCTCTCATTATTAGAGGAGGGATGACAGATTCAGACCAGAGCACAAAAGAAAATACATTATTTCAAAACAGGATATGAAACCCAGTCCCAGGTGATTAGTCTCTGTTAAGTAAATTTACTATCTAATCTTTTAACTGTCTCCCGAAATTGCTGGTCCAAGACTCCCTCCCTCCTCGGTTGGAAGCTCAACCTTGGGCGGGTGCTGTCATCTGCCCCGAGCTCCATCAGCACGTTAATGGAACTGGGACTCATCTCCGCGGGGTGGGGTGGTGTGGGTGCTGGGCGGAAGGGGTTGGAAGCAAAATGCACCTCCTAATAAAAACAGGATGTGTGCACCACAGACCAGCCCAACTGGAGGAAGGACAGGGATGGAGGGCGGGGGAAATTGTCCTGGCTTTGGTTTCCAAGCCAGGCCCATCAACCAGGAGACTATTCTTCTACATCGCTTTGGGCTCATCCCGGGGAAACTAGGCTCCCCTCTCTCCACGCAGCCCCGAGGGGCCCACATGCCAAGGAATCCCATGCTCCCGGACTGTTCTCAAACCAGACCAACCTTCAAAGCTTTGATTTTAAATGAATGCTGCTTTGCAGGCCAAATACCGCAGGCCTGTGTTGGGACCCAGAGAGCACAAGATGTGCACTTGGAGGCCAGATAGGCTCACTGCACCATCCAGGCGATGAGAAAACAAAGAGAAAACAGGACACAGTGAAAACGAGGGTCTGTTTCTCAATATCTTTCTTGGCTTGGGTGCCACTGTTGACCCGGAGAATATGAATCAGAGAGGTGCAGGATCTCAAACCCAAAGCAACGTCTTCCCGCCTCTATTTACCAAAAGGAACTCTTTTATTTTTTTTCCCTAGGCTTCACTATTTTCTCATCGTCTGTTTAGTCTAAAAGGCTGAACTATTGCACAAAGAAAGTTCTCTCCAAAAATGAGTTTTCCAGAGAGAGCTCTTTAGACAAGGCTGGTGTGTGCAGTGCTCTCCACAGCCCGGAGAATGGGGCATGTGTTTAACACGAGTGGGGCTGAAGCAGAGCTGGACTCCCTGAAGGATTCCCGAGGCGCTCTGTTTGTGTGATTTACCCCTTCTGGAAAATCCAAACATACAAATGTGCCTGCTGCAAAGCAAGGGCAGATGGGGGACTTAGGTTCCCAAACAAAGCCAACCGCACACCGCTCACCTCCTCCGGGGAGCCTGGCCAATTTTAACCTTTGTAGGTTTCAAGCGAACAGATTGAAACCTGTTGGGGAGGTGCATGTCCTTTTGCTGGGCATCAGCGAGCATCATTCCTCTCTCTCTCTCTCTCTCTCTCTCTCTCTCTCTCTCTCTCTCTCTCTCTCTCTCTCTCGCTCCTTAGCCCTCAGCACGCTTCACCACAGAACCCTGGAAGAGAGGGAACTAGGCAGAAAGGGAATTCCCTCAGCTCCTGGGTGTCAGAGCTTCACGCTGTCATCTTGTTCATCAAGGAAGCAAAAACACACAACTCTTGAGTCCCCGAACTTCTAGAGAATGGGACGCAACGCTCAGAAGAACCCAAACTCTATCTAGTAACCATTTGTTCACAGGGGATTCTATTCGCATTGCAGAAGAGCTAAGACCAGCTCTGTGTGCCTTTGAAATTCCGGCCCCAACACGTTGTCTCCCCGGCATAAATTGTACTACGGAGCCATGCCCGGGTTTGAGACTTGTGTGAGAGCTGATGGAGGTGGCAGACAGAGTTAAAAGCGTGTGCTCGCTCACATGTCATCTGTCCAAGGGGACGGCTGCTTCCTAGGAACTGTGCTCAGGGCTTGAAACCCATGATTTTAGCTGAGCTTCAACGCTGAAGTCAACGCTTTTACTTTCCTCCCTCTGCCATATGGAGGCAACTGAAGCTCAGAGAGTATCAGTCCTTAACAAAGGTCACCCAGCAGAGTGCAAGTTAGGACCAAGGGCTATCTTTCTCCACAGTCCAAGGTCTTGTCTCTTCATATTGACTTGGCCAATATGACAAGGCTTCCAGAAGGCCCCAGAATTTTAAATGCCCTTTGATCCAGAGCTTACCAGGCTATGGACTTCACCTAAGAAAATAATCATGAAGGCAGACAAGATATATTTACAAGGATGTTCAGTAACACTATTGATAACAGCAGAAATTGGGGAGAAAAACACGGTATTGGTTAAATAAAGTATTATATCCATATAAGAGAACATGATGTCGTCATTGAATCACTAGGCTAGAAGACTATTTAATGACATGGGAATGTTTATAATGTCAAGTGAAAAAAATGAATGTATGATCCCACGTCCATCAATAAAGTAATGGATAGATCCATTTTCGTATAGCCACACAATGCAATACTTCAACGCTATGGAAAAGAATGACTGAGTTCCAGACAAGCACTGACTTAGAAGGATTTCTTCTTTTTGCTAATTTGCACTTTACTCCCAAACATATTGTTTTTTAAATAAGAAAAAAAGGATTAAAAACCTTTTTCAACAATCGTGTGCAGGGCACTATTTTTAGAAGCTGTCTCAGTCTATGATTTTGTTCAGTGTGTGATGATGATATTATACATGAGCAAGGTTGCTTTTGTTTATCAATATGTATGTAGTTTGAATCACATTGGTTGATTCCTCAACGTGTACTGGGCACACTGTGGGAGATCTGACTATGCAACAGGTCAGATCTTGGTAAGTGGGGAGATCCGAGGGAGGTGGGGTTCAGATCTGCATAGAGACAGGGTGGAAAAGACAAAGAACCGTGATGAGGCTTGGAGGCGTCAGGAAAGGAGATGGGAGGATAATTCCCTCCTCAAGAACATTAGTGCCAGTGCATACAGTGGCTGTTCCATACCCTCCCTCATGCCCATGAAACAAAACAAAACTAAACTAAAGTAAAGCCTCAGGTGGCAGGGCCAGCAGCCGAGAGCAGGCCTAATCATCTGGTCCAGTTCCCAGCCAACGCTCCCTGACTTTAATTATTACAGATCAAGATGAACGGGGTAACCCGGCACCCCAGGCCCTCCTGCCCTTCCCCCTCCCGCCCTGTACTATAATGACCATAAGTCTTAATTTCTTCTTTGATCAATAACTCCATGCCTGAATTCTAAAGATACATCATCATCTGCTCTTACTTTCCTCTGATAAATGGTTTGAATCATTGTCGGCCACATTATTCCTAGAGCCCTGGATCGCTGTATCAAAGGCATCTGGTTGCTCAAGAAGCTTCTAGGACCCTGGATATTTAAGGGCACTGAAGGTTGGAGCCAAGACTGGAGTCCCATAAACTTTCAGGGGATCACTGCCAGTCCATGAACTTTTGATTACTGGTCTCTGAAGACATAAACACAGAAGCTAAGAGTAAGTTACCTAGAAACTCTTAGAACAATTTGGCATTGCCACATTCTAGTACGTGATGCTAATCACCTATACACACCCTTTCCATAACCAACATGCACAGGGTTGTAATTATTTTTCCTTTTTCTTATTATGTGTATTCTGATTATACTTTTTTCAAATGTCATTCTATGCCTGTTGCATAATTACGTTTGGGCCTCTATTTTCTATGTCTTTTTCATTTCATTTTTCTAGTAAGTCATTTTTATTATATTTTACAAATGCATTAGTCTATAGATTGGAGATTTTCTTTTTAAAAGAAAACAGTCCAGCTCCACAGATAGTTTGAGAAGCACCAGGGAGGCATGGGCTCAGTCCTCCTAGCTTTTTTGATTAATAGACATAATCAAGAGTTGAATAGAGCTGGCATTTGGGGTAGAGCTTCGTCTTCGAGTAGAACTCCAGCTGGGTGGCACTTTGAAGGATCATTAGGGCCTTCTAAGAATCTCTTTGGACGAAGCCGATGGGAAGGTCAATGGGCTGAGAGAATTCTGGAGCGTAATCTCCTTATTTTGTGCTGAGGGACTCAGGGTTACAATATCCTTTTCTCAAACACAGTCATTACCCCCGCTGCACCCTGCCTTTTTGCAATTTCCCTCAAACTTTCTGGCTTGCATAATTGTGCTCAGCAATATTAAATTTTTATTTGAAACAACCTTTGCGACACGAAAATTTATATAAAAGTGGGGGAGGGGAGGATAAGATATTGCCTGTAGCTTTGACTTCCTTGCTCAGCTTCCTCTGAGAAAGAATAGTCATGCATTTTTAGCCATGCTATCAAAGCCACAGAATAATCTGAACTGCAAGGCGAGAACTGGTCATACTGCTGTCCTGGAGACCTGGGTGAATTGATGACACCGTCTCATGCGACATTTCCATCTGCATTTGAGATGGATTTGAACGTCAAAAGGCTAAGTCAGACTTCCTGATATCTACCGGCCCCAGAAAACTCAGCGATCAAAACATCACTCCCTGTGCAATAAAATGCCCCTTGCTTTGTAGGGATCTTACAAAGCTTATCCCCCAGGTAAACTCCTCAAGATTACCTAAAGCCAGGGATTTCCCTGTCTGGTGCCAATTTATCTTTTCACATAAATCAACAGTAGGCTAGTGCTAAGGTTTTCTCTGCCTAAGCCCTGCAATCCCTTCCCCTAGGATGGGAGCAAATATCTTCTTCATCAGAAATATTGCAGATCCTGAGCGGGGCTTTGATGTTGCCTTATTTCTCTGAGGCTAACTTTCTTTTGAGGAGGTGGCACAGGATGGTGGGGAAAGGCAGAGGCCTGAAGGCTATTCCCTGCTCCACCACCTCTCAGCTGTGGGCCCTGAGGGAAATCACGTAACTTCTCTATGCCTCAGTTTCCTCATCTGTGAAATGGGGAACATGACTCCTAGAGTTACTGTAAAAAATTAAATTACAAAGTACTTAGAACAGTGCTTGGCACATAGTAAATATTAGCTGCGATAACCATTTAATTGTTTAAGAGGGTCTAAGCTATTTCCAAAAGGTGTTTTGAGGTGCATCATATGGACAGAGAAAGAAAATTTTTCCTTTTTCAAAAGAACCAAAATACCCAAATTTGAGTCTTGGATCAAAACTACTTTAGGAGCTTATTGCCATATTAAAAGGAGACCAAGGAAGAAAGGAAAAGGAAAAGAAAAAAAGAGAAATTGATAGGAAAAATAATGGATAAAAGGAGGGCAAAACATTAGAAAATGCACTTGGGACAAATCAGTATTTCACTTGACTTTGAACCTGAGAACCAAAAAATTAAAAATAATAATAGTAATAATTAAAAATAATAATAGCAATCCCAAGGTAGGAGGGAAACAGACAAATACCAAGTGACTCTAAAATGCTGGTGAACACAAATGGGGCAAGAACCCAGTGCCGGGACTGGCTGGGTTGTCAGGGTCTGATGCAGAACTCTTCAAATTGCATCGCCGTCTTTAACAACGGAACTGGTTATTCAATCTGAATTTCCTAAATGAGAGCCAGCTACCCCATCTGAATTGCCCAAATTCAATCAAGTCACCTGGTGTGCTTCCTGTCAATTCCCTCTCTCAGCTGGCTTTTTCTTTTAACCACGATGGCCTCTGATCATCATGAAGTTAGGGCGGCCCCGCTGTTTGTAAAAGGCCAGCAACAGGAGAACACTCTTTGCAGTCCCTGGGAAATAGCCAGGTGTGACTGCACGGGGCCACATTACCTCTTGCTGGGAAAATGTCAGGGTAACTCTGCAAACCTCTTGCTTGCACTGCTTTTCCAAGAGGAGGGGCCCCATTTATAATGTTTTCTATTCCTTCATGGACCACTTCTAGAATTCCAAGGAAAGCAACTGGAAGATGATGCTGATCTTCAGTTAAGTGTTGATAAGATGTGAGTTAAAGGGGAAATTTGTATAGAACAGAAGAACATCTCAAACCTCTGTAGACTTAGCCACCCAGGGAGGGGGCTTGTCAAACAGGAAGCTTGCTATTCCCCTGACCCCCACCCCCCATTCTGAACCACGAGGTCTCCAACAGGACCAGTGCTGCACTTTCAAGCACCTAGATGATTTTAATAATAAACTTTAAGAAATAATGAACCAGGGACTTCCCTGGTGGCACAGTGGTTAAGAATCTGCCTGCCAATGCAGGGGACACAGGTTCAAGTCCTGGTCTGGGAAGATCCCACATGCCGCGGAGCAACTAAGCCCGTGTGCCACAACTCCTGAGCCTCAGCTCTAGAGCCCACGAGCCACAAATACTGAGCCCACGTGCCACAACTACTGAAGCCCGCGCGCCTAGAGCCCGTGCTCCGCAACAAGAAAAGCCACTGCAATGAGAAGCCAGTGCACAGCAACGAAGACCCAACACAGCCAAAAATAAACAAATAATAAAAAAAAGAAATAATGATCCAGAAACATCTCACACAGAAGAGAAATGCTAATATGAAAGCAGCAAGAAACCATAAAGGACAAATCTAAAACTTTCAGGTTTAGGTTTCATACAGTGACAGTGACTTGACCCTCAAGTGCCTTCCCTACTAGATGAGATGTCTTTAAGACCAGGGATTTTCAATATTGCACCTGCAGCCCCTGGGGCCCCATACCCTGAAGGAGGAGTTCAATTCCTGGGCCAGGAGCTCAACTGCAGCCTGAATTCACTTGCACTCTCTCAACAACCAGCTCCGGAGTCACAACCCAATTCCCTCAAGAGCTGCCATCTGAGCTGGGCCAGGAATAGGCCATTCTGGGCTCCAAGGTTATACTGCCCACTTTTTCCCCTGGATTCTGCAGGGTCTTAGGAAGTAGAAAGAGATTAGCCTTCAGCAATCTCCGCTTTGCTGTCCTTAGAAGAACAAAGTAGCAGTTTGGGTTCTGTAGGGGGAGTCTGTATCCCAAACTGAAGGGCAAGACAATGGTGGCGGGGTATCTTTGATGGATGGTTTATCTCCCCGGCATTTCTTTCCCTGTTTTTTTATTTCAACAGTCCTCCTTTTTGTTGGCAGAGCCAGTCTTCCTCACATTTTAGTTCCTGTGCTTGGGTGGGCAGAGCGTGGCCCTGGGCTGAGCCAATCAGAGCTGCTCATTGCTCCATCCCCTGACCCAGCTGGAACCAATGGGAGGGGGTGTGTTGGCAGGAATGCTGGAACAAAGGCAAAGGCAGGTATTATTCTCTGCTCAAGTTGAACCTGAGGGATGTGAGGTCCTGAGCGGTGGTGGCCATCTTGCCACAGCGACGGGAGTGCTTGTCTGCAATGCAGAGAAGATTAGGGCAAAGGGAAAGTGAGCAAGAGAGAGAAAGACAGAAAAAGAGACATCTTGTAGGGTGTCCGACTCCTGGGCTTTTCAGATCCATGAGGCAATCATCTTTTTTTTTTTTTTTAATAAACTTGGACTGGCTTTTCCTAAAACTTTGTATCTGAAAGACACCTAACCGATTCAGTAAAGTTTTTAAAAATGAGCTGTCCAACCTCAGGAAGAAATCACTCCTTTCATGCTCTTTGTACAAGATGCTGACACCGAGTTTTCCCCATGAAGCATCTACGTTCAGTTTAGGAAATCAGAATACATCATAGAGCTCAGGTCGTTGACATCTCTTCTTACATTTTATTCTCACCACTTCCCCTCCTACAGTGCGAGATGCTATTTAGGTAAATCCCATGAGGTACAGCAGCAGTGGTGATGCTCATACAATAGAGGAGGCGGCTGAGATCAGGAGAGGTGAATGAACTTCCCCAAGGTCAATGGATCCATGAAGGAGTCATCCTGCTGCACTTCCTGGGGGTATGGATAAGGGGTCATCAATACTTGGATGGTGGGGTCCTTTTCTCTCCGGCTGCATGGTCCTCCTCTCCCCCTGTAGTACAAAGGCAGCTCTCGGCCCACATTGGTAGCTGGAGGCAGAGGGCTTTCAACATATTCACCATCCAGAACTTTGGCATTCAGCCCTCTGTCTCAGTTCCCAGCACCCTCACCCATCTCTCCCCTGCACAAACCCTCCTTTATCACTTGTGTGACCTTGACTCTTCCAGACATGGGTGAGCGTTGCCCTCCACGTCCGCGCCAGTTCTGTTTGCTTCCACCAGCAAACATGTCGCGATTTAGCACAGGCTTTGAGTCAGAAGAACCTGACTCTCACTTATTATCCATACGACTCTGGGTAAGTAACAACCTCTCTAAGGCTCAGTTTCCTCACCTATAAAGTGAGGCTCATAATAATACAGATCTCACAGGGCTCTTGCAAATTAGTGAGATATATAAGACCCTTAGCTTAGGTCTAACTAACAGTAGTAAACATTGTTAATAGAAGCTACTGAATAATGTTTATTGAGCATGGACTCTGTCAGCACATCATTTCATGGTCACTAAGCTGTAGCTTGTTCTGTTTATCTGATACCTTTCTTCTTTTAAAATTTATTTATTTATTTGGTTGCACTGGATCTTAGCTGCGGCAGGCAGGCTCCTTAGTTGAGGCATGTGAACTCTTAGCTGTGGCATGCTTGTGGGATCTAGTTCCCTGACCAGGGATCGAACCCGGACCCCCTGAATTGGGAGCGCAGAGTCTTTCCCACTGCGCCACCAGGGAAGTCCTTAATTCCTACCTTTTCACAGAGTGCTTCATATCATGTCTTCCTCCTTAATCTTTAATCCTGAAAACTCTAGTTCTCTCTTCCTCTCTACCCTGGATTCCACTGTATTTGACATCAGAGCCATTCTGTGACTTGTATTCATTCTTTATGTCCATCAAGTGAGTTTCTCCCATATATTCAGGATGACCCATTTTATGTTCATCTTACCTCCAGTACAGACAAGTGGTCAAGGCCATGAGCTTTAGGGCCAAGCTATCCTGGTTTCAAACTCTAGCTTTTTGTTTTGTCACCTTAAAAAAGTGACAACCTCTCAGTCTCAGGGTCCTCATCTGTAAATGATAACAATACCGACCTCTCAGGGTTGCTGGGAACAGTTTAGGAGATACTGCCTGCAAAGTGCTAAGCATCTTCGTCTATCACGTGGAATCAGCAAGTTCTCCCCGTGTTAATCTAATTATAGTCTTAGCTGCGCAGCGTTTAGTTTGCTGCCTCTTAACGGGTAGGAGCTGAACTGATCTGAACCCAGAGGCATTTCCTTCTCTGTGGTTACCTGCAGTCTGCCACATTCCCTCTTTGGGCCACAAGGTGGCAGCCTATCCATTATAGAGGAAGCTTCTATTCTCGGAATACTGGGAGAGGACGCAATGATTTCTTACGGAACAGAGACGACTTTTCTTTTTCCTTTTTGGGGATGGAGGGGGCAAGAGTGGACTGAAAACCCTCACAAGCTCCTGCTTAAATTTTCTGTGCGTTTAATATCGGTGCACAGCAGTCCGAAGAGGCACAGCAAACAAACATATCAACCAAACTTGAGGGTGTTACCTTTTAGGGAACGAGGTTGGCACCTACCCCCTCGTTCCCTCCGCAGACTCCATCAGAAAGCCCGCTGGGCTTAGAAATACCCTCTAGGCTGGGCTTCCCCTAACCCACGTCTATTTTACGGTGTCAGGGAGGCTGATGTAGTGCACCGTAAGTGCCCCTACGGTCACTGTTTTGTCCAGAACTTTCCTGGTTTTAAAACAGAAAATCCCGTGTCCTGGGAGGTGTTTCAGTCCCAGGCAAAGTGGGACGGTTGGTCACTCCAGGGCATCTCTCTGCCACACAGCTCCTCTAACTCCACGACCCGGTTTTCCTTTTTCTCTTAATGACATGGGTGTACAATTTGCCAAAGCCCTAGAATTCTGTAATTGTATATTTGGAAGGGATCACAGACAACATTCGGTTTCCTAAGGATGGACAGGATGGAATGGGCTTGCCCAGGTCCCGTGACTTGACTGGCACGGAAGGATCGATCCAGAACCTTGGGTCTCATCCACAGCTCTTTCCATGGGCTTCCAGTCTACTCGGAGCCACAGGATACAGAAGGAGGGGGTGTCTGGCTTCCTGGCCACTCAGAATAGCTTCTGGAAAGTAGTAACCTAGGGCAGGACGCACCCAGGGAGACTAGAAGCTCTAACTCAAAGCAAACTTCACCCCAGATGCTTAAGGGTGTAATTAACGTGTTCCTCAACACACATATGTTCTATATGATGGGAAGGGGAGGGTTTTAAACTTAACCTGGATGGCAGCCCTCACAGACCTCGCTTTGGTAGGCTGGAGGAGGATTAACTAGGAGATTCCCACCCGGGGGCCAGCAGGGCAAGAATTGAGTCGCGAATGCCTTTCTGGATTTCGCCTCCAGAGAAAAGAATGCACCAGCTTTCTCCTGGAGTCTATTTGGCATGGCCCATCTCAGCCGTGCCAGCCGTTTGCCCTCCTTGTTCACTTCAGAAAGCCAAATTTTCTGGATTTTCATTAACAAATCCTGCTGAGGCAAACTCCCACTCTCCACGTTATCACACGTTTACATCTCTACCGCCTCAGCCCCAGCACTAAATTGATTTGCCTCAGAGACACACCACCGAACTCAAGTTTTTTTATTAGAAAGCTAAGCTGAACGCGGGAAAGCTTTGCAAAACAGGATAGAGAGAATGCCTCTTTTACAAAGCCATGAAGAGCAGGCAAATCCACTCATGATTGAATATGGTAAGTATACTTATATCTTTAAGAAATGATTCTCACAAAATAAAATTCTTATTAGTAACAAAACCTTTCAGAAATTGGTTTTCCAAAACAAAGTTTGCAGGAAATGAAAGCATCTACATGAGGAAGGAACAAACGCAAGCAATTCTCCTACAAAATAGATGATGAACTGCAAACTCAGATTCAGCCACTTGAAAGGAATCTGCTAAGAACACAGTAGAGAGCCTTCTAGCAAATCTCCTGTGGGATTTGCCACACTTGTCTCCCTCCCCAGGGTCAATAAAAAGGAGAGCCCAACCAGGGGAAGGCTGGGGGGACAAGTCACAGCTAACCTCTCTGCATCGAATATAATATAATTCCACAAGTTCTACGGTGAGCTAGCTGAACCCTAAAAGAGCTAGGGAAGTCTGAGCTGTAACCAACCCCCACAAGAATGGAAGAGGCTGATACAACCTAATGCAAAGCCATCGGGTAAAAGACCTGGAAAAGGAAGGGGTCTTCACTGCCTCCAGTACTCCACTAAAACAGGAGGACTGGAGAGAACAGGTGAAGGACCAGATCACCAGCTGGGTGACCGGAGCTTCATCCCAGGGATGCCAGACACCAGCAGAGGGACCCTGAACAAGTTATTCATTCGCCTGCCTGGGATACGATTTCCTTTTCCTGGAAGCGATGGGGTCAGGGTCAAGCCCCTCTGAGGTCCCTTTTATCTCTGACAGTTCTGTGAATACATATGTAGCTGGCACACAACAGTCAAGAGGTAAAACTGAGGAGACAAGAAGCTCCAGACCCATTCCCTCAAAATCCCAAGGCCGCTTCTCCCCCTCTGTATGCGGCTTCAGAATACTGTCCTGAGCTCCCCTAAGCAGACCTAGCCGTGGATCCCTAAGCACCTTCCCCTAAAGATGTGGAGGAGATGGGCTGGACCAGGGAATTGACCACAGTCCCAGCGAGCAGAGATGGGCCGGCAGGATGTCTGTCTTCTGCCCTGGCAGCTGTGGCCTTGTGGGCATCTCGGTCACGAGCACATCCTCTTCCACAATCTCCTTTCTTGCCTGCCCCACCGCCAGTCAACAAAGGAGAGAGCAAGAGGGGACCAGGGAGGGTGGGACAGGGTGAGAAACTCCAGTCCCAGCTCCAAAACGGTCAAGGAAAGCCTTTGTTTTCATGTTAGACATTTTTGTTTCGTTTTGTCTTAAATGATACAGATCCTGTGAAATCCTGTCTCTTCCCTTTCCCTTTTCTATCTAGTCTTCTATCTCCCCGTACCTTCCACCATCACCTGGCAGCCTTAAGAACATTATCTTTATTACATTTGATGAGACTCAACAAGTTGAAAACAATGATGTCCCTGTCCCAGCCAAAAGCCTGAAAAGCATGGCTCCAAAAGGGGAGTCTAGGGGACCCAGGGACAGGGTCCCTCTAGGGTGGATCACTGCTTTTGTCTGTCAGCTGACCGCTGGTTCAGTCTGGAGAACACACTCTGAGGAAGCTTCAGGAAAACAAACCCTTAAGTTCTCCTTGGAGAATGCTAGATGTGAGAGTTGGTACTAATAAGTGTCTCATTTATTGACTATTTGCTAATAAATGCCAAGCCCTGTGCTAAGCACTTAGGTACATTATCATCTTTCATTTGCCACCGTTGCCTTGTGAGATGGGCATTATCATCTTTATTCTGCAAATGGGGACAGTGAAGCTCAGAGAGGTCAAGGAATCTATCAAAAATCACACAGCCAGCAACTGGCACAGCTGAGACTGGAACCCATATCTTTTTTTACTGCAAACCATGTGCCTTTACTAAACACTAGATTAACGTGCTCGCTTCCCAACTGAGTGAACTAATGATGGTGGATAGTTATGTGAGTGGTTACTACGTGCCAAGGACTGAGCTGAGTCTCCTCTCATCCTTCCGAAAGACTTATAAAGCAGGTGCTATTCGGATCCCCATTTTAGAGCTGAAGAAACTGAGGCTCAGGGGGTTCAAAAGGAAAAAGTGGTAGGGCTAGGATCTGAAGAATCCTGGAATCCTGCTCTCAGTAGCACATGCATGGCCTGGCCCCCCCTACCTGCCTGGCAGTGAAGGGAACAGAGGGCCTGCAGCCCCAGGCTCAGGACGGACACAGCAGCCCCAGGCGCCGAGGCTGGGTCATGGTTGTCATAAACCATGGCTGTCCACCTTGGCTTTTTGGTCCAGCAGCAAACCTGCAGCCAGGTGGTGGGATACACTGTGCCATGGTGGTCTGTCCAGAGAACCAGGAAAAGGCTTGCCCTCCTCTCCTGATTCTGCCTGGGACTCTACGAAGATCCTCTTTAGTCTCTGAAGCAGGCAGATGTTTACAAGAGCCTGTTCTGGAAACCTGAGAGGAGAAAGCCCCTGTCTCAGAGAGGCCGGCCCTGCCTGTCCCTCCCGCTACAAACCCAGCCCAGCCTCCTGCTGCCTCTACCCCCATCCTTCCCTCTCGACTCGGCCTTTGCAATTCCCAGCTGCTTTTGACCCAGGAGCCTGGGAGCAGGGGTGGGGACCACGCTGTTGTGCGTCCCTTTCAGGGCCTGAGAGGCCCCTGGCTGGCAGACACTCCTTTTTTATTTAAAAGCAAAGCAAACAGCCATATAAAAAGGCCCATATAAGAACTCAGTGTGCAAGTAGGACCTGCCTTGGGCAAAGTTCTCTAATTTTCCTGGAAATGTGCATTTTACCTTTTGGCCCAAAGCCATGGCTTTTGCCTCTGGACTTGCCGCTTCCCTGCCTCCCTCTCCTGGGCCACCGTTCAGTGGTTGAGAAATTGCCCCTTGCAGAAAAGTCAATGACCCCCTGCATTTTCTTCGGGCGCTTTAGGAGGGTCTAGGAAAGATTTTTTCAGTTTGCTCCCTTTCCAGCCAGACTCCATGGGAGTTAGTCCCACACAGTGCGAGGTGACCTTATGAGTTAGGAGCAAGGGGCTCGACGGCAGATGCGAGGACCCTCAACTACATCCAAAAGAGAAAACAGAATTCTGATGGCTCAG
The DNA here is from genome assembly GCF_949752795.1 of Hyperoodon ampullatus. Taxonomy (NCBI): domain Eukaryota; kingdom Metazoa; phylum Chordata; class Mammalia; order Artiodactyla; family Ziphiidae; genus Hyperoodon; species Hyperoodon ampullatus. The sequence goes on from NC_136917.1 coordinate 13,531,254, forward strand.
AATCCTGTAGAATTCTGCTGAAGGTTTGCTTTCACTTTTTGCAAGGGCTAATTAAGCTGGATTTGTAAATGGGTTTTTATTTATTTCTTCCTGTGGATATAATTATAGCTTGAATCCTGTGGATAGAACCTCTAAAGCAGTTAGTGGTCTTCAAGCTCTTTTTTAAAAAGCAGTGGAGGGCTTCCCTGGTGGCACAGTGGTTGAGAGTCCGCCTGCCGATGCAGGGGACACGGGGTCGTGCCCCGGTCCGGGAAGATCCCACATGCCGCAGAGCGGCTGGGCCCGTAAGCCGTGGCCGCTGAGCCTGCGCGTCCGGAGCCTGTGCTCCGCAACGGGAGAGGCCACAACGGTGAGAGACCCGCGTACCGCAAAAAAAAAAAAAAAAAAGCAGTGGAACCTTCTGTCAATGAAGCAGTACGCAGAACCACAGCATACAGAACAGATGAAAACAGAAGTTCCGGAATGGAGGCAGAAGGCCTGGAGCCTTGGCCACTGGGCTTCCCGTTCCCCTGCCCTTTTCGTCTGGACCCCTGACCCCTGCCTCAGTCCCTGATGTAGTCCATGGAACCTCAGGGTTCCGAGGGATGCAGTTTGAGAAACACTGCCCTCTATGACTGAATACTCCTTGGAGCCTATTTTCTAGTGGCTGCCTGCCTCCCGGGATTACTGAACATAGAAGAACTGCAGTTTCAGAGCCCAGTGTCATTAGCATTTCCATTTCTTGGGGTTTGATACAGTGCCCTCCTTGTACTAGAAAATGCCAGTGGGTATTAGCTAAGGCTCTCGACAGGCAGAACAATGACCACCAGAGCTCGGCGTGAGCTTCAAAGAGTTCTCTTGACTGGAAAGGGGGACAAGGTGCAGGATCTCCCCCGAGCCTCTCATGGAGGGTCAGCCGCTGGGGCTTCAGTAGGTGGGTGTTTGGGGGCCGGGAAACCCACGTGGGTCTGTCGGGCCCCTGATGAAAACAGTCCTCCTGTGCTCACTCTAAGCCTCAGGTCTGACATTGAGAGATTTATCTTCCTTCTCCGAGTGAAAATACACATTTCCTCTCCATCTCCTATGGGAGTGAGGAAACCCGAGACGTCTGCCAAGTGCAGAACAGCCAGGTCCACAGGGAGCTGCCAACAGGAAGATGGGACCGAGCAGGACTTGGGGCTCCGTGCTCTGGTCCAGGCTCCTGGGGTGGGGGAAGAGCTGGATGCATTCGTCTGCATTTACTCATGGCGCCCACAGGTGAGGATCCTACCCTTGCAAAAGCCGAAAAATCAGACTCCTCCCGCAACCCTTCTGAAGCAGGCAGTGCCGACAGGAGCCCACCACAGAGATGTGGAGAACGACGCAGCATGAGGTGAAAGGTCAGGTAACAAAATCCCCCAGGTGGGCGATCTCCTGTCCATCCTCTTGAGATGCCCTCATGACCTGCTCTGTATGTGCTTTCATCATAGAAGTACTTTCCATTTTTGGTGACTACGTACTTTTCCACCTCCTCACCACGATTGATGACAAAAGGTTTTTGTTTTCTCACATACTTTCTAAGTAACCAGGAAAAAAAAAATCCTGACTAAATGATGAAAGTCAGAAAATAAAAACAAGAAAAAGTGATGCCTGGCACAGAAAGCCACCACCTCGCGCCTGGGCAGTGCCTGTCTTCCATGCTGCACCAAATCCAAAGCCACGTAAGAACATGATCAAATTGTCCTCCCTCTTCCCACTCTGGCAAAGCCCTCGGATTCCTCTTGACGTCGTGTTATAATATAAAAAAAAAAAGAAAGCAAAATGAAATTTATAGAATGCAAGTTTCTAGCAGCAGCTGATGGAGGGTTTTTTGAATCAGCTAGGATTGAAGGGCACCTGTGGGACGTGGAGGAGAAATCAGAGGCTGGGGTTCTCCTTCTGACTCAGCCCCTCACGGGCTACTGTGTGGCTTTGGGAAGAGGCGAAGGAGCAGAAAAGCACTTTACCAGACTGACTGCAGACACCCTTGTCCCAGAGGCGCTGCAGTGGGAAGGCTCCAGAACCCCACGACCCGTAAGATTCATGACGCTGAGGAACAAACGGGGCACATGGAACCCTGGGTGCTGGGAGAGATGTGATGCGGGTTCAAACCCTCTTCAGGACTTTCTGGGGCATATAACAAATCAAAAGGCATCTTCCGGATCCCTACAGAAAAAGAGCCCTAACTTTTACATCATCTCCCACCTTTACTTTCCACACTTCCATATGTGGAACTTGCTCGTACCCTATAAGGTGGAAAGGCACCATCCCAGGATTCAGTTATCTGTCTGTCTTGGTCTCCTCCCATTCCCAACCAGATTATTTATTTATACATCCATACAAATCCCACCTCGCCTCCAAACTTAATAACCCGTCCATCCCCTGGTCAACATGGTGACAAACACAATAATAATATTTAATGCCATTAAGCTTCTTCATGTGTCAGCCTTCCTACTTTGCATGTGTCTTATTTAATGCTTATAACAAACCTAGGAACTTAGGAGCTATTATTCGTCCCATTTTTACACGAGGGAACTGAGGCACAGAGGAACCGGTGTCCTGCCCAAGATCATATAGTTGATAGGGGAGAGAGGCACGATTCAAATGAATGTTACCTAAGAGCCCCATCTTTTTTTTTTTTTTTTTTTTTGCGATACGCGGGCCTCTCACTGCTGCGGCCTCTCCCGTTGCGGAGCACAGGCTCCGGACGCGCAGGCTCAGCGGCCATGGCTCACGGGCCCAGCCACTCCATGGCACGTGGGATCCTCCCAGACTGGGGCACGAACCCGTGTCCACTGCATCAGTAGGCGGACTCTCAACCACTGCGCCACCAGGGAAGCCCTAGAGCCCCATCTTTTATGCACACCCCTCAACTGCAGCATGCATGCTACACCTTGGGATATTCACAGTGCAACCAAGCATGGTAAGAGCACACACAGCAGAAAAGTGTTCCCAAAGGAGCTCTTTAGGGCTGGGCTATAAAGGGGGGCGGTGTGGACAGGACAGGGAAAATTAGCCACTTGGATCACCCAACAGAGCAGAGACTCCAAAAGTCACTTATTCTCCTATCAATTAATTACATCTCCCATTCCTAATTGTGATACCTTAGTCATGGTTTGTACAAACTAACACTAAACTCAGTCTGTCTTCTCTGGGTACGCGATGATTAAGTGATGAAAGGCAATGATTTGAATAGTATTAGGGGATAAGGAAGACAAAAAAAAAAAAAAAACCCTGGTTAATCTACTGTCAGAAAATTGAGAATTATCAGTGTCAAGAAGGCTCTTCCTCCAAGAGGACACACTTGACACATTTGCAAAATAAATGATTCTCATTAGTCAGATGGAAATGGTTCCAATGGATTGGGAACCTGTGGTCTTCAATGGTGGCCTCTCTTGTTCCTCACCACCTCCTGTCCCTCTTTGTGGCATAATTGCTTACCTGGCAAACCAGCATCAAGCTGGCACCTGCCAACTCTGCACACAGACCAGCTTCCAGAGAGCAAGACCAAAACACATTGGCTATCTGGGCCTCTGTTCTCACGCAGAGCTGGAGAACTACGGTTCATTTCTCAGAGAAAGAATTCTATGGAATCCAATTCCTCCAGCTAGGATATCCTTTCTGGCTCCTCTTGACCAACCAAAAGCACCCTCACTACCCTGCCTACCCCGTACATTCGACTGGTGACTGCCAAGATCATTAATGTACATAAAGGCACTCAGTACAGCACCAGGCACAGAGCAGGAGCACACAGAGCTCGCAGAAGCTCCGTGTGGCTGGGCAGCTGGGAAAGGAGAAGGAGGGAATAAGACTTCTGTTCTGGGGCAGCTCTTCCATTCCAGGGAGGCCTTTGCTTTTCAGGTGGAGGAATAAACACAGAGACATTGGGTCTGCAAGCAGAATGCCCCTCCACCCCCCTCCTCCCCAGACACGCACGATTTACCCTGGGCTGAAGTCAACACGAGGCATCTGAGCTACAAATATCCCTTCCCATTTCAGACCGGAGTGACATCAAATGGCTCCATTTTAAGTGGATGGGGGATGGGAAGAGGTTGGACTGGAGTTAAGTTTTCATTTTTAATGAACACCAATGAAATCTTCTTCCCTAGGTACTTAAAACTTATGCAAGAGAAATCATCAGTGCCTTCCAATGACCCTGGGCTTGCTTAGACATACTGATATTTGGGGGCTTCGGTAACAAGGTCAAACCCCTTCACGGTGCCACTGTTTGACTTCTTAAAAAATGGTGAATTCAGAAACTCATGAGGAACTCTGTCCACTTTGACCCTCAACTCTTGGCTTGTAGGAGTAGGTTAACCTGACACAGGTTAGAGTAGCCGATTTTTCAATGGCCCTTCATACGTGGTCATGCCACTCTGGGCTGGGCGGTGATTTGGCATCCAGCCAGTCCATCCAATCCTCAGGCAAAGGTGACAGGAAGTAGCGCTTCTGATAGAGAGGGGCCCCAGCCACCCGTGTTTTTATGGCATCCACCGGGATGCAGAAGGCAGTGAGACTTGGACCTGCCTCATGAGGTGGGCGGGCTGAGCTGGGGATGAGCCAATGGTACAGCAGGATCTGGCTCATGGTCTGGTCAAGGTTAGGATCCTTTTAGCCATTCCAGGACCAGCAGGTAACTGCTACATACAGTTCTGCTGGATGAGCAGGTCATCTTCACAGCTGTGGGGCAAGGTGAGAGCCCCCTCAAGAAATCACAGTGGGAGGGAGGGATTAACTGTCTCACTGACGAAGATCCCTCCGTCTCCTGGCATTCCCTCTTTCTATCCCAGTGGAACTCAGCTTTCCGCCCCATACACTAGGGATGAGACACCTGCCAGCCCCTTCCCTAAGAGTGACACCTGCACGCTCTAGGACACAGGGCCTGGGAGCTGGTCCCATGGGAGTTCACATCGTGATCTGGGAAAAGCTCTGCTCTGAGCCTCTGGAGGGCTCGGAGGGTTGGGGGAAGGGAACACCGTTCAAGAGGGGAAGCTATGCCTGGGGCCCAAAGGTTTGGGAGGGGCCTTGCTCCCTACTGTGCCTCAGGGAGGGGAAAGACCCCAGGAGTCACAGCTGTGTGGCCTGTTTAGAAGCCTTGCCAAAAATTCCCCTTCCCAGCAAAGCTCCGGAAAAGCTGAGCTGCTGCATTCCAAGGGACCTCAGTGGGCCAGGCCAACGGGGTGGGGGGTGGGGTGGGGCCAGTGCTGCCAACATGTGTTTCTGGGCACCTTTCAAACTCCTAACTCTGCTGGGAGGGATGCTGAGGGAAAGGAAGAAGATCCAGGGAGTGACTGACGTGGAGTTTCCAACCAGCATGGTAAGATGGGGACTTAAGGGTCAAAATCAGGTTCATGGGAATGGTATTTCGGCACACCTGAATTTGTCCACGGCATTTCACACCCACCTATAGCCCCTGTTTGGCTTTATTTTTGGTGTCTATAAAAGACCAGGGGCTCTATCCTTCATCTAATCACCCTTTCCTGAATTTGGAACCAATTTCTTCATGTCCATTCATTCGCTGTCCTCTCTCTCTCTTTCTCTGTCTCGTTCATATTCAAAACCAGGTGGAAGCTGTCAGTAATAAATTCTACGAAATCACTTGGGACAAGGGAAGGTTCCAGTTTCACAGAGTTCCAAGAAGGAAAGTCATCCAAATTGTCTCTAGAATAAAATGTCACCAGAAAATGTATTTTAAGAATAAAATGCTCTGTCATGCTTTAAAGTGACACATCCCTTCATCCTTTCCTTGATTCATTTTAGCTTTAGAAAGTACAACAACCTCCAAAATGCCTTCAAAATGATCTGTCTTCTGTGCAAGATCACAGATACTTTAGTTCATAATTCAAATCAGCTTACTTTCCTAGTTCTAATGTTTTGCACCAAAATTTTATACCACTTCATGTACTAGTGAACTCTGAAGCTTGGAACTAAGAAATGCCAGCGGATGGTTAAGAGACTGAGCACAGAGCACAGCGAGGTCCCTGGACCAGCAGCATCTGCATCACCTGGGAACTTGTTAGAAACGCAAACTTTTGGACCCCACCTGAGATCCACTGAATCAGAAATTCTGGGAGGCGGTGTGTTTCAGTGAGTCGCCTGGGGGATGCTGGGTGAACTTCCAAGTCTGAGAACCTCTGGTGAGGGGCTCAAGACCCCAAGCTCTGGAGTCTGGCAAATCTGGGTTTGAATCCCAGGTCTTCGTTCAGCAGGCTGTTCATCTCATGTTGCTGGTTTCATCTCTCTTAGCCTGGTTCTCTGACCTGATATACAGGAATAATAATCCCTATCTCATAAGGTTGTCAGATCAAGGGAAACAACACAGCTTTGCAGAGCCTGGTGTGGGTATTTTAGGGGTGCTTCCTGGAAACTAATCACAACCCCATCCCTTCCACATTCCAGACCAATGTAATCAAGCAGATGGAGATCAGAATGTTGGCTTTATGGCTGATAAAGCTCCTTTAATAAAGGACATGACCGGCTTCCCTGGTGGCGCAGTGGTTGAGAGTCCGCCTGCCGATGCAGGGGACACGGGTTCGTGCCCCGGTCCGGGAAGATCCCACATGCTGTGGAGCGGCTGGGCCAGTGAGCCATGGCCGCTGAGCCTGCACGTCCGGAGCCTGTGCCCCGCAACGGGAGAGGCCACAACAGTGAGAGGCCCGCATAACGCAAAAAATAATAATAATAATAATAATAATAAAAAATAAAGGACATGACTCAGGTGTGTGGCTGCCCCCAACCCTTGGACTTCCTAAGTGTCGTCTCCCAGAACTTTGGAGGATGCCTCCAGCAGGGGGTGGCAGGAGGGTGGGGTACATGGAGGAGGCACGTTTAATCTGAATCTCATGCTGTCAAACCCAGAGGTGTGAACAGAGGGTACATGAGGGACAGTCCCCACAAACCCCAGGGGCAGGCATGGAGCTGATGCCCACTTGTGAGCTGGGAGATTTATATAAAAGGGGACCTGCGGGGCTCACTGCTGCTCTTTGAGTTCAGAGACCTTGTAGCCTGGGGCCCGGAGTAGGGAGAAGCGAGTGAAGGGGTGTGCAGACAGCCTGAAGCCCTTCATGATGTTTCTTCTCGGGGCCTGGATGCTCCCGTCCCTCTATGGAAATAGGAGTGAGGGGTGGGGGCTAAAGCATTCCCCATCATTTGCAAAAATTAGTGCTCAATAAATGCCGTGATCATTATTAAGAAGTGATATGATATTTCCAGATTGCTACATGGGAAAATAATGGTAACGCTGAATGCTTCCTAGCAGGTAGGAATAGCAACAGTCAACATACAGGGAGAGAGCCAAGAATGGGCCAGGCATGTATTAACCCACTGATTGTTATTAATACAATTAATTATTGCATTAATCAATGTATTAACCCATCAACTCCTACAGCGCCACTATAGTGTATGTGTAATATTATTCACATCAGTTCTACGTATGAGGAAACTGAGGCACAAGATGCTCAGGCAGAAGCCAAAGGTGACATAGCCAGTAAGTGGAGGACCCCAAAGTCAAGTCCAGGTGCTCTGCCTGCAGGGCCCCAGCCTCTTGCCACGGTGCTACACCGCCACTCCATGGGCCAGCTGGGGCAAGGCTGGAAATTCTGAAACATGCTTGTGACTCGCTTTAAAAAAATTATTTAAGAACACAAAAAATTGTAAGTTACTAACATGACCTTTTCCAGAACCGGAAAGTTCTTTCAACTGCACTAATGCTTAAGTCTACAATTCAGAATTATACCAAGAGAAAAACAACAAAGGGATCACAGACAATATTCAACAACTTAAAAACAAGAACCATAACAAAAAACCTTTAGGTAAGAACTAATAACAGAAATGTGATGGTATTAGAAGTCACAGCATGAGATGATTCATATAATATAGAGTCGAACCGCAGTAAAGAATGGCCAAAAATTATCTTAATAAAAACAGAGCCACAGAAAGAAAGATACACGCCTGCTGCTTATAACAACCTCCTGCATACTGTAAGCCTCTGATAAATACTCATTGACTGACTGTTCAATAATAACAATCCTGAGCAACTACTTTTAAGTTTCAGTACTACAGCTTTTCTTAAATAACTTTTCCCGCTAATCTGTCATTTGTTTCAGGAAATTTTTTTAGTGAATTCTGTACTGACTGAGCAAGGTCCCTCTAAGAAATCTGTTCCTTTGTCATCTTACTTATTAGCAAAGCTGTGATATGTCAGAGGCATAGAAATAATCCCATTCTGCTGGAAAAAAATGCTTTTCTGCAAGTACATCATACTTTTCACATCTCAAACTACTCGCCTTTTTCTAAATGCTTTGCTTTTTTTATTGAAGTGTAGTTGATTTACAATATTGTGTTATTTTCAGGTGTACAGCATAGTGACTCAGGTTTTTTTTTTTTGCAGATTATATTCCATTATAGGTTATTACAAGATATTGAATATAATTCCTCATGGTACACAGTAAATCCTGTTGCTTATCTATTTTATGTACAGTAGTTTGTATCTGTTAATCTCATACTCTTAATTTGCAGCCCCCCTCCCCTTGGTAACCACAAGTTTCTTTTCTGTCTGTGAGTCTGTCTGTATATAGATTCATTTGTATACTTTTTAGATTCTAGATATAAGCGCTATCATGTAGTATTTGTCTTTCTCCAACTCATTTCACTATAAATGCTTTGCTATGTTTTAATGAATGTCTGATAGGAATGAAATGAAAACATCTCAGTCAAAACTTCACAGTTCCTCACATCCAGTGCCTCTCCGTCATTAATTTTTCAACCCTGCATCTTCTCTGCCTAATCCTGAGAAAATAAGAAGTTCTCAAACTAGCCCTCTTTATTAATTTTCAGTCACCCTCCCCTACTAAGTCATTAAAAATTCACCTTCTGCTTGAAATAAAGGGAGCGTGTCCCCCACCACCTCTTTCAAATTTGGCCTTGACAATAAAAGGTTAAGATAAAAACGCAAAATAACTACAAGAGGCAGTGCAATTTGCTGCTTATATCTCTATTTTTTTTTTTCTCCTCAAGTGTTTACAGTGGAGCATTTCAACTTGTTATGAGAGTGGGAATGAGAAAGTGAAATAGACTAGAAGCAGACCAATTTCATTTCTCTGTCAGCATCTCCTGACAGGCCAAAGATAAACCTCATAAACTGTGAAAAATGAACAATTCTTGGTTTTGATAACCTAAGCTGGGAGGAGGACCAAGGAGTTACTATCTCTGGAAACCAAGAGTTTATCTCACTTCTTTTTCAATGATTAATCCCAAACTTATCCTCTTTCGTCAACAACTTCAACAAGCCAGAGGGAAGTTTTAGACCCCCGGCTCCACCTCCTCTCTGTGTCCAGGCTTACTGGTGCCAAATGAAGTGGTAATTAACCCGAAGTCCCCTTTTTTTTCTGACAGGCAGACTTGCAAGGCAGCAATAGTCCAGAGAAGGGAGACACCAGTGGGAACTGCCAACAACAGATTTGTACGGCCAGGGGCTCCAGAGAGGAATAAGTAGCACAGGATGTGGAAGTAATTATACCAGCAAAAGCAACGAGGCAGAAATGAACATGGAATGTGGGAGCTGCGGGGGGGGGGGGGGGGGGGGGGGATGGTGAAAAGAATGGTCTGGCAGGAGAAGAGTTTCCAAAGTAGGAAACAGTGAGGGTAACATCAGCTAGATGGCTGGGCTTGAAAACCCAGTTAGAGGAGTTTGGAGAAAATGTGGTGGCCATAGGGAGCCATCATGTGTTCTAGAGAAGGAGAGTCTCATGATGCGAGTGGGTATTAGAACGACAATGGTGTGCAGGTGACTGGTGGAAGAGACTAGAATCAGGGGGTCTAATTTAGAAACATCTCAATTGTTGGGACAAGAGGTCAGGAGGGCTGGATTCTCCCATGTTTTTCTTCCTTGATACAAATAGTTCCCTATTCACATCAGTGAATTCTGCCACAGAAGCACAGAACTTGTACTACTATTTCTTTCTTTCTTTTATCCTTATCCACTTGACCCTTAATTTTACTTACATAATCTGTTTTAGCCCCACCTTGATCTGTAATATCTGTGAATCATAAACTTGATATATTAGTTATACATATATATATGTATTTTTTAACCCACATGAAAACCAGTACCTGGTTAGTAAAATAAGAAGTTTGTGTGAGCTGTACTTAAAATCACCTCAAACCACCAGTGGGGCATGTATACTTTGGAGAAAGCTGCCTTAGTTCATGGGTTCTTAAGCTTACTGAGGTCATAGGCCTCTTTGCTTAGCTACTAAAACCTACAGACCGCCTTTCCCAGAAAACTGAGTGTATGTTTGCACACACACGATTCTATATATCATTTCAAGTTGTCACTGTCCCCTTGGGTTAAAACCCTCTCAACTTATCTGGGGCTGGTAGAATGTGAACCTTAGCTTCCCAGCAGGCCAGGTTACCTGGCAAATCTTCCCAAAGCTCACTGTGGCTTTGGAGAAGTCCTTCCAAGAGCCTGCAACACCTTCTGGGGGTGTCTGACCCCTCAGCTTCTAGAACGTTTTGTGGCGAAAGCCATTGCTAACGGCTCGCCAGCCACCCTTGCTCTCGTCTGAGGCTCCCAGCAGACAACTGCCACAAGGAAACTCTTTCTGGGGCGCCCGTCTGCATGGGTCAGAGTGGACGAGGGCCTGCACACACCCCCTCGGGTTAACGCGGACACGGCTGGACCAACTCCAGGGCGGTGGGATGTACAGTCCCACTGGGTCCCCCAGCCTGTTGCTGAGAGAAGCGTTTGGTCTCACCCATGGTCTGTGATTGCTCTGTCAAATCAATTCGAGAGACTATAAAGATATAAGAGCCGAACAGCACCAGCAGGGGACTCCTGTTTTTCTGGAAGGCTCCTTGCCAGATAAAACAAGACTAAATATGAAATGGCTTCATATTCCAAGCATGAACTAATGTTGAGGTTGCGGCCGATAAGTAAGGAACAGCTAAACAGGCTTTGACACCGTGACTCTGGAGAGGGTAACGCTCGCCCTGGAAGTGGGGCTGCCGGGATTTATCAGGACTGCTGGGGAGAGAGCTGTCTGGAAGAGGTTCCTCCCTCATAAAAAACCCAGGCCCCTGCTGACTGATTCTCACGTTAGGAAAACATTGGTAAATCATCAGCATAATCCAAGAATCATTCCCTTCCTCTGCTCTGAGCACGAGGGCCCTTCTCTTCTTATCTGGTTCTAATTTTCTTCATGGGTGCTGCTCCCTAGTCCATTAATTGAAAGGATTTTTGGCTAGAAGCCCATGACCCGCCTGGAACAAAAACACAAAATCGGAGGGGCTGATCTTCTGTTCTTCTAAGAGAAATAAAAGTCGATGGGGCTGTGGCTTTGGGGTCCCTACTGGGTTCGGTTTGGAGCCCTGAGGCACAGGTCTGGGGAACTGGCTGCCTGGAGATCTTTCCTAGACAGGGAGCCAGGGAGCCATGGTAAATCACCGGCTTTCAGAATGTCCTCTGGAGAACATACAAGGTCACACAAGGCTTTTAAGATCAACCATAATAGACTCCCTACAATTTGTTTTTCTCTGGCTGCTTTTACTGACCCCTCTGGGCCTCCCTCCAACGCTGGGTCTGATATTGCTCAGCATGACATGAAGGTAAGAGAAGGGGCTTTGGAGTCTGACAACAGGCCTGAATTAAAATATGACTCCATGCCTTCCTAACTGTGTGGCTTTGGATATGTGGGTTAACCCCTCTGGGCTTCAGTTTCTGTGAAAGCCAGAGAAATCAAGTAACCTCATTATATAGTGGCTATGAGGCGTCAATGAGATGATGCATGGAAAATGGATAGGACAGTTTCCAGTACACAGTAGCTCTCAAATTATGGTAAGCATCATCCTCATTACCAACATCACCAATATCTTCCCTGATGACGTGGGCCAGGGTTGAAAGAGAACAAAGATGTGAAGTTCAACTCAACCCCATGTCATTTAGAATGGCTTTGCAAATGGCATTCGTGATAGTACCAGTAAGTACATTCCCAGTTTCATTCTTCAGCTGGACAATCAGGATATGGGAAAACACACAGCTGTAACATTCTTTCATTCGTTTACTCATTCAACAAATATTGTACCTACCATGTTCCAGATATTTTCCTACCGTGGTAGATGCAGGATAGCAGGATAGACACAGTTCTTGTCCTGGAAAGTAGAGTCCCCCCCTCCACTTGGCTGTAACACAGCCTCGGCAAACACAGTGCAGAAAGCCTCAAAGGCAGCCTGAGTTATCACTGAAGGTTAGTTTTGCAACCAAATGTCAGGACACAGAAGTGTCCAGGGCCATAGCAACTTTCCCCCAAAATGCCCATAGGAAATTCAACAGGTATTTGCTGACATCTACTCAATACCAGGTACTGTGCTAGGCCCTGGGAATGTCATGGTGAACAAAGCAGGCCCAGATCATGAGATTAGGGCCATCCTCTAAGTGGAGGGAGAAGACAGCCGAGAAAACAATCGTCCTTCCCAATGGCAACGTCTGATTCCCCAGGCATCTGCTGTGTCACTATGTCAGGGCCTTACAGCATAACCGTGCACCAGCCAGGTCATCTTCTGAAGCAGGGCATATGCTTAACTTTAAACCAACTCTGCATGCTCCAATCATCTATTTCATTTACAGGATAATCATAAAAATAAAGAAAGCAAAAGGCTCACAGATATAGAGAAGAAACTAGTGGTTACAAGGGCTTCCCTGGTGGCGCAGTGGTTGAGAATCCGCCTGCCGATGCAGGGGACACAGGTTCGTGCCCCGGTCAGGGAAGATCCCACATGCCGCGGAGCGGCTGGGCCCGTGAGCCATGGCCGCTGAGCCTGCGCGTCCGGAGCCTGTGCTCCACAACGGGAGAGGCCACAACAGTGAGAGGACCATGTACCGCAAAAAATAATTAAATAAATAAATAAGGAGAGCAAAGATTACCTTCCCCACCTAAGAGGTGGGCCAACAGCTAGAGTGTTTAGTAGATCTGCATTGTATTCGACCGTCCATGGGGCTGGTTCCCCTACCCCTTACAGCACGCTTCGCCACAGAATCCATTAGGAACCCGCGACCCTCTCTTCACTAGCCCCCAGCCTCCCACGTTAGCACATAAGTCGTGGTCTGGGACTAAGAGGGTTTTGTTTTTTAAGCAGTTAAATCTTTCATTGCAGACCAATTAAAATTTAAAGACTCCCTCTCCTCCGCCAATCTCTCTCTCCCTCCCTGTTTCTCACACACACGCACACGCATGCATGCACACACGCATGCACGCGCTTCCACCTCTCTGAGCACAGAGAGCTGATGATAGCTTGGGGTTTACTATTAGAAATAGGATTTGAAAACCCAATGAGAGCAATCCTAGCTCTTCACCTCCACTTGCATTTTTCCTGCCCAAACTTCCCCGAATGAGAGATTGCTCTACCAGGGACTCCGAGTGCCTCCCACCCAAGCACCCTTTGAGTAGAAGATAAAGCCCACGTCCTTGGCCTTCTCAGCTGTCATTCCCTGGCAGAGCATGAGGAGGCAAACTCACTGGCAATTTCGGGGGACCCACCCCCCACGATCATAAGGATAAAGGGGAAGGACATTAAGTTACCCTTCTGGCCCCAACCTCACTCTACATGTTCTCTGATCCCAAAACAACAGACTTTAAAAATGAGATTAGGTAGAGAGGGTCTCAGAGTTTCTGGATAGGCGGGTAAATGTATTTATTTACATTTTACCTGTGCATGTGTGTGTGCACTTGAAAGTGTGTATTTTGGGGTACACAGTCTGTGTGGCTGCCTACATACACTGCAGCCTATCTGCCTAACTGAATATGTACCGACTTGCTCTGCTACAATTTTATCCTGACTTTCTCAAAGCAGAAATCTCCTTTCAATAGTTTTTTTTTCCAAGATTTATCGGAGCTGAAGATGGCCTCTTCCCAATGCAGTTAAGTTGTACACGAGCGTGTGTGTATGTGTGCACGCGCGCGCGCGCACACACACACACACATTTTGCTTTTAGAGCTCTTGGGTTCCCCATTGGTTCTCTTGCTGGAACACTCAGAGCCAAGGAAGTCATCCTTGGGTGTTAGTTTGGACATTAATCTTCCCTCCTCACCTTCCTTTTTTCCCTGTTGCCTTAATGGGACCCAAACAGGGTGACTTCCTTGCAGTACAGCCAGCCTGAGGTTCTAGTGCTGGGCTTCATGGGGCCCCATTCCGGGAGAACTGACCACTTTCCCTTGGGATTAGAGGGTAGAGAGCAGTCAGCCCACTACGACGTTGGGCGTACACTCTCAGCTCTAGATGGCTCTTGGTGAAGTGATGGTAACTTTATCCTTCTCCTGGGTAAAGCCGATATAAGGAAAGACAGAGATTAAAAAGCGAAAACAACATCAATTCCTTGTGATGGAAAGAAATCATCCCTGGCAGGATGTGAGTTAGAAAAAACTCTGGGTCCTGTGGAGAAAGGGATCTCTAGACTCCTATAAAACAAGGCAAATGGGGTGACTCATCGTAGGGTCAGCACATAATCTGTGCTGTGGCGCTGAGAGACTGGAAGGAACCCAGAGAAGGAAGAGCACATAGGGAACGGGGCCTGGTTTCTCTGGCCAGACAGAGGAACACGGAGGCTTGGGAAGAGGCTGTCATAACAGCCAGAGCTGGCATTTGGAAGGAGCCGGAGAAATCCACTGAGCTAGTGGTCCTGGCCAGGTCCACCCCTTCACTGAGGAAGGGCTCCCAGCTCAGCTACTGACTTCCCTTGTAAGTCTGGACCAGCTACTTGGTCTCTTTAGGTCTCATCATCCCCTTTTAACTTGGGAAATCTTCCTGCCCTTCCTTTGCCTCACAGATGGATGACCCCAAACACAATAACAGCAAACTTTCACCACACCCTTACCATACACCAGGTGCTGCAGCTAGCACGTCCACGCGTTTTCTCCCATGACCCTTGCACCACGTCGCGGTGAACTTACATATGGGCTGTTATTATTTGCATTTCACTAACGAGGAAGCTGAAGTTCCGAGATGAGCTAACTTGTTTGCGTTCACAATACTGGTTAAGTGGTTGAGCCAGGATTTGACCAAAGGCAGCTCGACCTTTCTGCACCCCAGGTAACATTTCAATACAAACTTCACTGCTCTTTTTAGAAGAAACCAGGAAAGGTGAATGAGGAGAGAGGGGGATTGCCTTGGAACACAAAGCAAGTGCGAAAGATCCTCCAAAGGTGTCAAAACAGAACAGTCTTCCTCCCCTTGAAACTTGCATTCCACAGCAAGTACTCCCCATTAACTCCGGAGCCCCTCAGCCTGCTAATTCACTCTCCAGACCCCATGTAGCTGTGTCTCTGGGTGATCATAATTTGGTTAAGTCAGCTGACAAACTCTGCAAGCTCTCGGAAAGATATCATTCGTTGGAAATGATGCCAAATGTCACACAGGGAGTCTGTTTGCAAACACTTTCCTCTCTCCTTGCCAAAGAGGTGCATTCTGGGTAACCACCAGCTCCTTTCCATGTCACTTTGCTGTGCCTGGCTCCTCCAGCCCACTCAGCCCATGCCAATGAAGCACGAGCCAACAGTAACCCATAGGGCAGCCAAAATTCCAGAAAGGTGCCTAGGATCCAGATGGGGATAGCCCTGCATCTGATGCCACACCCCAGATCACACTAAGCAGCTATAAGGCACCAAAACAAGTTCAACAAACATTCACTGAGCACTTACTTCAGGTCAGATAGCAGACGTGAAAAAGCATGGTGTCTACCCTTCCCCAAATGCTAAATGGAGGGCAGGAAAAGACCAGCAAAGAAATGCCGTGCTATAGGGTGTAATTAAATACGTGTTAAATGCACACCATTTTAATTATGGCTGGAACATATTTTGAATGGTTAATTTGTATTTAATTTTTCATCCGTTATCTCCTTTCCTCTCTTCTCCCCTCAAGCAAGTAGCCAATCAGCCTTGTCTTCATTCCCTTAGAAACGGTACATTCCAGAGAGAAAGGAGAGGTTGACTGCAAGACTCCCTGACTTCGATATTCCAAAAGCTGAGGCTCAGGGTTGATCCAGTAGGGTTTACAGAGGAGAAGGCAAAAGAGGATTTGGAGGAAGAAACAACGCGAACTGGAGAAAGCCAAGGTCGAGAGGGGCTTTCACCCAGAATAAAAAGAAACATCCCCGGGCTGGGGGCAAGGTAGGGTGAGTAGGAGAGTGAGGTGAAAGAGAAGAGAGACACTGACACTGAGGTTAGGATTGTGGGGTGCCCAGGCAAAGAGGAGTTAGCCTCAGGATTCCTGCCTAGGAAGACCCCAACAAGCAATGGCTGTGTGGTATGTCTAGGTTAACACAGGACCAAAGGTGATCCTGTAAAAAAAAAAAAAAAAAAAAAAAATTCTCACATTGCCCATGTGACCACAGAGAGCTGCTAGCCCTAAGGAGGGAATAAGACGCATCCCAAAGGTAACTTGCTTGGTTTCTGCCTTACTTTGATGCTGCACAAGTCCCTAGAGAGGGTGGATCCCAAACAATTCCTACCATGGTTTCCTGGTGGCCTGTAGGGATAGTGGTAAGCTTGCCAGACACTGTACGGGAGGCCCTGTACTGGGCGGAGCGGGGGGCGGTCCTATATTTTTATTTGCTAATCCTGGCAACCCTAGCTTGGGTTGGACGTTGCAATTAAGGTGACAAAAACGATGTGGATGAAAATTCATACCAGGGTTTGCAGCACTGAGTTTGTGGACTGAGAATCACACCTGTTCGAACACAGTACCTTTTATTTTTGGAGTGCTTTACAGTTTATGAAGCTCCTTCACATTTACTGTATCGTTTGATTCTCCCAATAACCTGGTGAGATGAGAAACGCGGGTCTTATTATTTTCAGAAAAAGACAGGGGGCTTAGGGAAGCAGAGCCTGCTGAAGATGCTAAGTCCATGTGGACCAAAGCTGTAAGTAAATCCTGCCCCAGCTCCCAGGCTTCTCTGCTCCAGAGCCAGCCACAGAGTCCCAGCCTGGCCCCAGCTCTGGCACTGCAGAGGTAACACCACTGAATTCAGTTCCCAAATGCCTCTCACAAGCTTTCGTGAAGCCTGGAGTTTCAGGGATGCCTGATTCCAGATGACCCCTCTCTGGCTGGCAAAAGAACCAGAACTAGGAAATGACTTTACTCGGTAAGGTGACCACGGTCAAGTCTCCACTGTCTATGGGTTCCAGGATGATGAGACTCATGATAGGTCCATCTGTTAACCCTTTGGTTCTTATCTCCCAGACCAGGGGATACCCACCTACCAAAAAGATAGCCTGACTCCATGGCAGCTCAGCCAGGATGGTGTGGATGGGGATTTAGGGAAAAGAGAGCTACTCAAAGAAAGGGACCAGACTTTGGGGGATGCCTTGGAGACCCCAGAGGAGATGAGGCTGAGGCATGCACTGTCCAGCACACTCAAGACAGTCACTGCCAGGGGGAGGGGCCCCTCTGTCAGAGCTCAGGTTTCTACACATACTAAAATCTTTACTTATGGACAGCAGGCCAAAGGGAAGGGAAAAAATACAACCAGACTTGAAAAGTTACCTGGTGCTGTTATCAGCAAATGGACTGCAGCTGTTTTTGCCATTTCACAAGCTGGTGCTTTTTTTTTTTAGTTAGTATGTTGTAGGAAATAAAGAATAGGATTCTGGGGAAGCCTTCACCACCCACTTGGATAAACATTTCATTTTTCACTCTACAGAGGGGACTTCAAGGACAGGGGAAATTTTTTCTTTCTTTCTTTTTATTTTTTTAAAGTGTTGGAAGATAGGAACCAGTTTTATTGTCATTTTTTATTCTTTGTACTTTGATATGTTATAAATATTATTTATCATCCCCACTAAATAGTTAATGCAAAAAGCAGTAACTCTTCATTGTGGGTGGAAGCCATTTTTGCTGTGTGAGAAAGGGCATCTTCTAGACTGGGAAATGAGAAAAGGATTTGATGATCACCAAAACACTCCTTACAAACGTCTGTTTTGTAATGTTTCCAAAGCAAAATGATGCAAAGCCCAGCAGACCTGTGATAACTGCATCTGAGTATTTCTTTCAAGGGTCTCATTGACTGGCAGCCCCTGACCTGGGGTTATGTCGTCTAAGGAGCTGGGGCCAGTGATGTGTCCATGTCAGGACTCTGTTGCTATATCTGGGTAGGTGTGTCCTACACAGAGCTCCTTCTCACCAGCCTGGCTCAGGACTGAACTCAGCGCCAGGGTCTCAAGTTCCCTTCCTCCACTTCGGGCCAGTGACTTGTAAACGTGGAGGCTCTGCTAAGCCCTGGGATTTCATTAGGGGCCTTGTTAAAATTTACTAGAGTCAAATAAAGAAAAGACCCAGTCTTGGAAATCATTCTCCACCCATGTCTCTCCCTCTCCCCACTTCCCACCTCCACCCCCGATCCCACTTATTCATCCATTAAATGGCTAGCAACTGAGCTAATTCTGGAAAGTTGCCCATATCAAACATCTTTAGAAATCACTTCAGAAAATGCCTTTAGGAACACAGGTCACTTCTTCCCATTTGTCCTACTCTGGCAGGTCTGGCGCCTGTACAAAGAGGCCGTGAAGCGACACTGTGAAGAGTACGGACTCTTAAGTCAGACCCAGGATACATCCTGGCCATTGCCAACTCTCTGGATGACCTTGGGCATGGTCCTTAACCTCTTTGAGTCTCACTCTCTGCATCCATAAAATGGGAATAGTACTATGACTTACTGTATAACATGTTAAGAGGGTAAGACCAAATGATGCATGTCAACTGCACAACCCAGTGTCTAGCACACAGCAAGTGCCAAAAATGGGAACTCTGAACAGGGGTATTTCGTGAGCACCGTCTATCTTCCCGTCACATTGCTTCGCCTTGTGTTTAACAGAAATTTTGCCAGGTGCGTGGGAACTAAGCAGAGGGGAAAAGGTATTCATGCTTCTGGACTCAAAAGTGGTCTCCTCCTTCTGTGATGTCATAATCTGAGCTGCAGCCCACAAATCTGAACTCTCACGGTCCCGGCAACCGGTCCTCACCACCCACACGATCTTCATCACCGGCTCGCACACAACACCTAGGGCCTCTGTTTCCATCCTACCATTTCATAAGCCCATCCAACTCAGCTTCCTCATTCAGCATCATCCAGGGCAGCCAGTATCTGCAAGAGGTAAGCACACCGGGGCCCCCAGGAGCTGAGACAGGAAACCCTCTTCCTGGAGAAGCTGAAATTTAGCAAGATGGGATACAGGCAGGGGCATCTCTTTGGTTTCGTGATTAAAACTGAAACTTGATCTCCTGGCTCTGGGAGACGTGGCCACAGGTTTCATCTTTCAAAGGACTACCTGGACGCTTATTAAGGGCTGACTCGTCCCCGAGATTGGGTTACTCCACTTTCAGCAGCTGCTTGACCTCTCACCTCCACCCGTTCTGAGGTGAAGACTCACTTGGAATTAAGCCCGGGCTAAATAGGCAGCCCAGGGCAGCCGGAGCCAGAGGCAGCTCCTTGGTGGACAAACAGTTTTTGAGGAAGGCTGGCTCCTGCTTATTCAGGTCTCTGCCGGAAGCTCCTTCCAGACCTCCAAATATAGTCACACACCTCTTATCTCTCCTGCACATTTTCCTTTCCTATTTTCTCATGCCTCTTACCTCAAAACATCTCATTTCTCTATTTGCTTATTGGCTTTTGCTTGCTGCCTCTAGACTGTCAGCTCCATCAGAAGAGAAACTCTGCCTGTCTTGTTCATGCTATAAGCCCAGCATGTGCTGGTTTTTGCATTCAGTAGATGAAGGAAAAGAGTAAAAGATTTCTCCAATGCCACACAAAAATGCCTGCCTGCTTGGGGTATAGAGAATGCTCTGGGAAGGAAGTAAGGACAGTTACGTTCTTTTACTCTTGATGTCCCAAAGCTTTATGACACGCTCTTGGACAGACCACACTCTTTATGACATCACACACAAGGACTGAGCCATTCAAGATCATCTTATCTGAAGTATCACCCGCCACTATACGTTATGCGTATTTTCTCTCTCTCGCTATATCTAGTGAATTTTCTGAAACAAAATGGACAGTGGTGCAGATACCTAAGTACATGGAGTGGAAAGCCAGTATAAATCTGATGCAAGCCAAGAAACCTCTCCCCTGAGGGGGGTGGAGAGGATGGTGAGATGGGGGAGAGGAGAGAGAACAGGAAAAGTCAGGGCTGTCCTCCAACTGAAGCGTAAGGCAGATACTAAAGGACAGGCCTAGACTTAAGTCCAGCTAGCTTCCCTCCCACGGACACAACTGCTGGCCTCTGCTCCTCTGGGCTGGGAAACAGTGATCTCCATACACAGGGCTACGGGGGAGGAAGATCAGTTGGGCAGAGAAGGGGGAGCTGTGTTTGCTGGAGGATTAACAAGCAACCTCAGAGGCTGCAACGGCAGAGCAAAACTTACAGGAGGGCCCAAAGCAAAACCTGGCCGTTGATGAGGGCTACACATCTGTTCACAAATAAACTGCAAACCAGTAAGAACGAAAACAAAGCAACACCCTCGACAAGTTGCTGTATTTGGCCCAGCGTGGATTTTCTCTATGTTATGAAAGACCAGAACATGAGCAGCTCTACCCACCCCTAGCTCCATACCTTGGTCATGGTAACTGTTGCTGCCCACCCCCTCCAAGGTAGCTGTGCTTATGTTCAGGACAGAATGCTCCTGCAAGGGCAGGTTCAGGGCGTGTTTCTGGTGACCCTGAATCAGCAGGAGAGCTCCTACAGGTGTGTGTTTAATGCTGTATGGACCTCTGTGAAGGGACTCTGGATTTCTGAGTTCTAGGAGCCAGTTAGCAATGGGGTTCCAAAAGCCAGAGTTTGGTAATATGCATGCTGCCCCACTCATAGACAGGCAGAAGCAAAGTTACTGCTGAGATTGTCCAAAAATGATACATAATCCCTAGCTGTGTAACTCTGTTACAAAAACGTCTCTGGAACTTTCCAAGGTTATTGATGAAATTAAGATACTGGATAGATACTCTCTAAGAATCTTCCAGTTTAAAAATTCAACACTTCTAGGGACTTCCTTGGCGGTCCAGTGGTTAAGACTCTGCACTCCCTAACGCAGGAGGCATGGGTTCGATCCCTGGGCGGGGAACTGAGATCCCGCATGCCGCGTGGCACGGCCAAAAAAAATCATAAAAAAAATAAAAATTCTATACTTCTAGATAACCAACAAGGACCTATTGTATAGCACTGGGAACTCTGCTCAATATTCAATAATAACCTAAATGGGAAAAGAACTTGAAAAAGAATAGATACATGTATATGTATAACTGAATCACTTCGCTGTACACCTGAAACTAACATAACATTGTTAATCAACTATGCTCCAATATAAAATAAAAATTAAAAAAAAAATCCACACTTCGATGACAAACATTACTCTTTCTACACTTTTTTCTTTCTCTTTCCTTTGCTTTTCCCATCTCATCTTCTGCTTTCCTTCTTTCTTCTGTCTTGGCCAAGTCCCTTTCATCTGCCTCACAAGGGCCAGTGGCCCCCAAACAGCCAACCATGGAAGCCAGAAAATCAGCAACTGTATTGACAAGGTTTAGAGTAGCTGATATCCCAAGACTGTGATTCAACTATTGAGTTCTGAGGCTCTAAAACAAATCCCCAAGTCTCCCGTTGAGCAATGAATAAGAAAAACCAGCTCGTCAGCAAGCAAGGGCCTCCTGATTGAGTCCTGGGGGTGCAGCTCAATAAATACAGCCACTGCACCAAGAAATTTGATCTAATACAGAAACAAGTGCACACAGAAATGCAACATTTCTGCTGCAGAAATCAAGACGGAGCTAATGGGTGAAATGCCAGCAACTAAGGTATCATACTGATTATAGGAGGAGTGAATTTTATGGATCCAGAAAGTTTTCCTAGTAGTGGGCACAGTAATGTGGGAGTTTAGCCAAACATAATTAATATTATTCTTCACTAAGCACATCTGTTTCTATAAGTTACCTCATTTGGGACGAATCCATTTATTTAAACATATATAATACATGTGATTATCATTTACTGAGTACTGTCTGCTATGAATTGTGCTAATAAGCTCCTCAAACACACCTTATTCAGTCCTCATAAAACAGGAGACGGATGTTAGCACAGTGTTAAGAGCAGGTTAATAGTCACTCAGAGTCTATCCTTCTCTGTACCTCAAGCTTTTCATCTGTGAAATGGTACAAGTAACAGTATACACCTCACAGAACTGGTGTGATTTTTCAATTAAAAGTTACATAAAGCACTTAATGCAATGTTAGGAACTTAGTAAATGCTCCATAAACGTTATATTTATTGATATTAGCATCCTTTTCCCAAATATGCCTTGACAGCATAAGTGACCTGTCCGAGGTTGAACCAGCTCCGTCTGTCACCATACTCTTGTTGTCCCTTGTGATGTAAACTATCACTGCTAAACTCAGTTTTGCTCGGTGGCAACTGCTTTATATGTCCCAGTGAACTTGGCACCTTCTGTGTGGCTTGTCCTGCAATCTACCTTTAAACATCACCGTGGATGTGCACTTCAAATGATTCTGCCCTGGAAAGGTTGTGCATATTTGTGGCATATACAGTCAGGTCTTAATTAGAGTTAGAGATGCCTACGGTCTTTACTTTGTGGTGGATCAGGCCGCTTCCTGCATCGTCTGTGATTCCTCCTTGCCCAGCCCCCATCTGAACTCTTCTGGTACATTCCTTTCTGCTCTTTTCTAATGATTCAGCTCACATCAGGCACAGGGGGTCCCCAACACAGAAAAGGTGGAAAAGCCAAGAAGATCAATGGCATGGAGTAAGGCTGGAAAGGCACAGACCTGGGAACGCTGGAGGCTCTCACCAAAGGAAGCTTTGAAGGGAAGGAAAGCAACCACCTTGGCAGCTTGGGGAATATACATAACACTCATGGTAGCCCTTGTTTGCAGCAGGGCTGGAAAGGACAGGCCGAATGGCACACCTTCTGCAGTCAGCTGAGTGCTTCTCAAGAGCCTCTGTACATCCACGGGGCCAAATTCCTGTAGAAGTCGTTGACCTCAAAGGTGTGCGCTGCAGCAGGAACTCTAGGAAGGGTGGCATATTGGCATGGATAATCGGGCCTACGAGGAAGTCCTAAAGGAATTCTGTCTATAAGAAAAAGAAAAGAAGAGAAAAACCTAAGGAATGGCTTAGTGCCTTTAAGCAGCTCCAAAGTTTTATTTCCGTTTACTTGCTTCTATGAGGAGAAGTCAGAGAAGTAATCTGGACCCACTGAGGATCAAAGAAAAAGGAAAATGGGGTGTACTAAAATAAAAATAAAGCTGCCTTCTCCAGGGAAGTGGGTTGCTCTTCTGCTAGAGCGTCACCTTGAGCCCTGGGCACTGCCAAGCTGCTGAGCTGAGGCACAGGGTTCGGTTTTGGCCACTCTTGTCTGCTGACAGACAGCTGAGAGGGGGCTGCCAGGCCTCATCTAGGAGAGATCAGGAGAAATTTCAGGGCAAATCCCGATGTCCAGATATCAGATCTGAGTATAGGACTGCCATCCTCTCCTAGAGAAAGAAACCTTCGAGTAATTTATTTTTTTCCCCCTCTTATCTCCGAGTTGGGTGGTGAACTGCAGAAACACATGTATTGATTTGCTCTTCACTCTTCAATGCTTTGCAGTCCTCTCGCTAAGGGAATAGAAAACATCCTCACCCATTCGGACGGTAGGCAATAGGCTAATTCTGGGGGAAAGCAGGGGGCTGGAAGACAGGTTTCTTTTTCCTTCTACTTCCACTTTGGGACATGAACATGCGGGCTGGCATATGGGACTCCCTTCCCTGGGCACTTGCAAGGTGACTCTCTCAGGGTGCATCTTTACCTCTCCCTCTTGGGGTGCCCAGCAGCACCCGGCGTTGACACCTAGCCATGCCTGACTCTCCCAAGCCAATTTGCCTCTCCACACTCTGGGCTGCTGGGTGACAGGAGGGGAAGCTGGTGGCCAGGGATAATGGATGCACAGAATTTTGAGCTACATCATAGGGAGGGGAAGAGAAATGACAGGGCATTAGGAACCAGCATTGTCCAGCTGTGTCACCTCATTCCCCACGACTGTGAATCTCTCTCCCCAGCACAAACACCATCCCCTCTCAGATCTGGAGGCTACCATTTTTCAGAGGAGGGAAGCAAGTGATGGGATGCCCAGAGGAAGCCAGATGGCCTGCCAGTCAGTCATGGTCTGGTTGGAAGGCTTGACTCTCTGCTCCTTGCTCCTTATCCAATTGTGCGAAACACAATTCATTACTAAAAAGAGTCCCAAGTTAACACACTTAAAAAAATTTAGAAAGACCTATCAGATCACTCCCATTATCTTTCATTCTGATAACTTCCTTGAAGGAAAAAGAAAACTTGAGCTTACCTAGATCAGTGGATTCGTGTGTACCTCGCATCTTGTTTTCTACATACTCTGAAGGCTCATAGCTGGTTATACCCATGAGAGTCAGAAAAACAAATGGCTTAGTGGTATTTAGCAAATTGTGATCACCAACCACTTGCTTAAAACCAGCTGGGGAAGCATGTTGACAATGCAGATTCCTTGGACCCACCCCAAAGATACTGAGGGTGGAATCCTGAAATCTACATTTTTAAGAAACTTCCTCTTCATAGCTATCACTCCTTTCCTTCAAAGCACAGCTGAAAACATTTCTCTTTTATAAAAAGATTAAATAAGTCATCCCATTCCTTTTATATCATCTTAATCCATTTTCTTGTGCTGTCTCCAGCACTCAGAGAAAACACACATGCTTTTTTCCAGTTCTTTGAGAATAGTTTAAGATGTTCCTGTTCTGTGTTTTACTTGGGAACAAGTGTTTTCCCTGGTCTAGAACAGAGGTTGGCTGGCCCACTGCCTGTTTTTTTTTTTTTTTTTTTTTTTTTTGTGGTACGTGGGCCTCTCACTGTTGTGGCCTCTCCCGTTGCGGAGCAAAGGCTCGGGACGCGCAGGCTCAGCGGCCATGGCTCACGGACCCAGCCGCTCCGCGGCATGTGGGATCTTCCTGGACCGGGGCACGAACCCGCGTTCTCTGCATCGGCAGGCGGACTCTCAACCACTGCGCCACCAGGGAAGCCCCCACTGCCTGTTTTTGTAATAAAGTTTTATTGGAACACAGTCATGCCATTTTGTTTACATACTGTTTATGGCTACTTGTATATTGCAATGGCAGAGGTGAATATTTGCAACAGAGACAGTATGGCCTGTAAAGCCTAAAATATTTACTTTTGTAGCAAAGGTTTGCCAAATGCTGGTTTAGAAGAGTGGCAGCTGTTCAACACATTTCTTTGTCTTCCTGGACACACATCTTGACTACATTTCCTGGCCTCCCTTGCAGCTAGGCATGGTCATGTGACTGAGTTTTGGTAAGGAGATGTGAGAGGAAACTCTGAGCCTGGCCTGGCCTCTAAAATCTCCTGGAATTGATCCTCCACACTGCAGACAAACCTAGACTTGAACCTAGGATGCCTCCTGCTAAATGTGGCAGAGCCTCATGAGGGAGTTTGGGTCTCTTAGTCATCACCTGGAGGCAAGCCACTCGCTCATCAGAAAAAGCCATTTTGAGCTGTATACGACAGAGAAATAAACCTCAATCAGTTTGAGTCATTATGCATTATATTAAATTCATCTGTGGCAGCAGTCCAGTCTAACTTAAACTCAGAGCCTCCTCCCCTAGTCTAAAAGTTGGAGAGAGTTAAGGAGTGAGGTGTTTTCCTTATTCAGAATGCCCTTAGCTTCTCCAAAAGCATGGATGGGAAGTGTAGGACTGCTCCCTGTGTACAAGAGAAAGAGAAGGATGGAGGAGAGGCAGAGAGGGGAGTGGCTATGGGAACCAGTTTTGTCCAAGGTGTCTACTCCCATCCTACGACGCCAGCATGATGAGCTAGCCGACCCTCCCCACTGATGACTGGTAGATGCCCTACCATAGACAGTGCCAGAGGAGACATGCCCCTCTCTCCAGGAAATAATTATTTCCAGGGGAGATGGAACAGTCTGGCCTCAAGGTTAGAATCCTATAGAAAGATATGAAGTATAGGAAAAAGAGTTTTGAATAAGGTGTGGCAGACCCGGCTCTCAGACCTTCCCTGTAAAAATGAGCTGTGTAGCTTCAGGTAAGTCCCCACCCCTTCCAAGCCATGACTCCCTCATTTATATGTCTGCATCTTAGAATGTCAGAACCAGACTGGATTTTCGATGTAACTAGCTCAGTGGTTTCTGAAGCAAGTGGCAAGAAGCCCTGTTATCCTTCAGAGGACCCTCACTGTCTTCTGCAATGTTTAAGGGATGGGCAATGGGCAGATTCTAGACTGCCCACTGATCAACTAGTATAACACAACTTTTTATTTATTGATGGTGGGATAGTGTTTTGAAGTGATAACTGATGTATTCCATGCTGCACCCTCCAAGACGTGAATAACTTCTTGTACAGAAGTAGACAGGACTTCTTCCACCCTTGCCTTAGGGATGAAAGATCCCACAACATAGAGAACAAAGACCTGAATTCTTTCATAAGTTTGAAAAATCCAGACCTGTGCTGTCCAGCACGGTGACCACTAGCCATAGGTGGCTACTTGAATTTAAGTCAATTAAATTCAATATTCATTTCATTGGTCACATCAGTCACATGTAGCTGTGGCTTCCAAAATGAACGTTTGTACCATCAGAGAAAGTTCTTTTGCACAGTGCCGATCTAAACCCTATGTGTACTCAGGGTATACTTGGTTACTCAGAATTAGTCACCTCCATTTTCCAAACATTCCTCCAGCTGGGGAAAATAGTAAACGGATGCTGAAGGGAGTCGAGACACAGACAAACACCTGGTGAGAGACCCCTTTCTTGTCCTCTCTATTCCAAGTACCAGGACTGGAAACGGGTGGGTTGAAGGGGATGACAGAAGCTGAGGTCCGAGCAGACACCCACCCCTCGACCAGGTGGAGCCATGGGAGGTGGCAAGGCCTCTCGGAATTCCCTTGGATCTGTCCTATGCAGGAGCACTAGATGAGTAATAGATTCATGGTGGCATAAGCAGCCTCGCTTGAAAGACATCCTTCAAGAGTTTCCCAGAGGGCTTCCCTGGTGGCACAGTGGTTGAGAGTCCACCTGACGATGCAGGGGACACGGGTTTGTGCCCCGGTCCGGGAAGATTCCACATGCCGCGGAGCAGCTGGGCCCATGAGCCATGGCTGCTGAGCCTGCGCGTCCGGAGCCTGTGCTCCGCAATGGGAGAGGCCACGACAGTGAGAGGCCTGTGTACCGCAAAAAAAAAAAAAAAAAAAAGAGTTTCCCAGAGCCTCTGAGTAGCAGGGAAGTAGAATAAATTCCTGTGTCCTGGAGAATTACAGGGAAGAAGCAAGTGGAGTGGGAAGGGGTTGTCTCATTGGATGCAAGGTGGAGAGACTTCAGTTCCACGAACTAGACGCCCATCACCTCCTCTCTTGTGCTGGGCACCAATTAAACACCCTGGAACTTGGACACAGCCCTAGGCAAGGGGTCAGAGGGGCCCAGAGCACCTGAGATTTAGTTTCTGTGGAATGTGGGACATGAACATGAGTAAGAAATTGGTATATATATACTGATGTTTGCAGACTGAGTTTATACCTACTATGTATTTATGTTTGCCTTTTGCGCCCCAGGAAACAATGCAAGGTTGAGAAATAAGTGAGTCAGTGATCTCTGTTTCCCGAACCTGAAAGCATCCTATTGGATATAATGGGATTTGGAGTAACAGGCAGATGCAGGAAGTGGCTTCAGGCCCTTCACTGTTTTAGATGAAATGCTGGGTGTAGAGATGACAGAATTCTCCAGCGTGTGTCCAGACACCCCTCCTGAAGGAAGCGAGACCCATGACACCAAGTAAACAACAGAGTGTGTGCTCTAAGCTTAAACACAGAAACACACCAAGAGAGGACACACCCCATCCAAGCTTAAAGCCCTGCTATGTTCCGCAAGGAAATGAGCAAATGGTGAACAGGTAGTAAGCAAAAGTGTGTCACCTTCTCGGTAAAAGCGCTGTTTTGTCTGCACTTCTAGAGACACCCACTCTAAAATGACGTTCTCTGCATGTACGAAGGTGCCTAAGGAAACTGAAGCTCTAACTTCCGTTATCCAAGCACGCTCTCCCTCTGCATGTTCCTGAATAATTTCTTAACCAAGTTATTGATTGCCACATTTTTACCACTCTGGATGCCCCTTTTTTGGTGAGGCCTTGCACAAGCGTCCAGATGCAGAGAGCTATGTATCATGCAAACACGCTGAAGGAGGCCCTGAGAGCCAGGACCTGGTGTGAGCGCTTCTGTGAGGCCCTTGTGCTGGTGTCCAGACAGTGAGCACCTCCCCATGGATGTGCCTGGGGTTTCGTTTCCTCCTTTACTGTGAAAGATGGTTTGTTTTTAAAAATGGGTTGTGTTCTTTTAGGGACCCTATTTTAAAAATGGGGGGCATGGAATTTTCATTTAAAGAAGAATGCTTATAAGGCTAAAGATGTTCAAAGGCCCTTATCATCTGCTTTAGAGACAGCTCTAGACCTCTGAGTTCCAGGGGGTTGGCATTGAGAAGAGGCTACAATAAACTTTCCCCCAAAACTTAGAGCCTAGTCTAAGCTCACTGGGAGATCTCGATCTCTCTC